>NC_090445.1:677398761-678023761 GCF_031143425.1 Pleurodeles waltl
TCATGTGGCTGTGGTGCCCCCCCTTCCCTTCCCCCTGAAGTGCCTGTAGTTTTATCATCTGATGCCCCTGCAGTGTTCTCTCCAACGGACTCAGGTCTCCTGTGTGGGCTTTGCCCTTGTGTTGATACACTTTGGCCCACGGACAGTTGAAATTTCAGTGACTGTGCAGGACTTATTGCCTCTATTTATCGGTTACGCAATGTTTTTACTTGATTTTTTTATTCATTTTCCTTTTTTACCATGAGTTCAATGAACCTATTTTATACATAAATTTAGTTTCTCAATTTTATTATATCTTTTCATTATTCCGGGGGGTTTGGGTGGTGTCACTGTGACTTGGTGCTCTGCATTGGTGTGTAGATAGTTGGGGGGTGGGTGTATTGCGTATGTGTGTGCCCGTAACCCTTCCTCCTCCCCCCTCCCCTGTGTCGTAGGTGCGGTACTCACCGTTGTCGTCTGCGTCGGAGTTCATACTCGTGGTAGATGAGCAGGTAGACGAGAGCAGGTAGGATGTTCAATTCGGGTTCCATGCTGTCCTCCGTCCTCGTGGAGTGTATAAAGGTGAGCGTTTTCCCGTTCGTAGTCTGTTTCCGCCGTGTTTTTATCGGCGGTGCTCCCGCCCCGGAAAAGGTGGCGGATTGGTGAGTTGTGATAGGGTGGGTGGTACATTGTCTGCCGCCTGCCTGTTGGCGGTGACCGCCGCGCTGTTTGTTTGTCCCGCCGTGGCGGTCGGAGTGTTAAAGTGGCGGTCTGTGTTGGCGGTTCCCGCCAGGGTCAGAATTCATTTTTTTTTACCGCCTGCTTGTTGGCGGGTTGGCCGCCGCTTTATCACCGACCGCCAGGGTTGGAATGACCCCCAAAATATTTAAGGTTCAACCTTATGTCCCTTTGATAGTGCCAACTTAGGAGTGGAGATTTCCTCACCATAGTTACGTAGGTGGAAATGTACATTGTGATTGGCCCAACAACAAGCTGGCTGTACTCCCGCCGACAGCATATTTTTCCTATGATGCTGTTGACGCAGTGTGAAATTCTAGTGGAGACAGTGGGACACGGACAGACTATCGTCCATAGACCCACCAGCATCTAAGTAGGGTGGGTGGACTGCCTAGTAGGTGTACTAATTTACAGATGAAAAAGCGACATGGAAATGAAAACAGGATGTAGCCAAAGGCTATGTATTTCTCCTAGTATTTTCTGGGCATGCTTCTCACAGTTAATTTGATGACAGAAGAATAGTGCATGCTCTCTATCCAGAGGTGTTTGTGCATGACTGTGCTGGCCATGCTCTGCCCACACAGCACAGTACAGCCTTCAGCATGTGCAGTGAGATCTTGAGCAAAGGAGGGCCTCTTGTGACAGAGTCAGTAAGATGGGTGGATTGAGCAGACTCACAGATGATGTTTGCTCACTATAATGGCACCATCTTTCTCATCACCCAAGTTGAGTGCAGTAAATGATAAGAGTTCCAGTGAGGCTTGAATACAATCTCTACCTCAGCACTCACTAGTCTCTTCTTGATTGTACTCATCTGCAGGGTTTGAGATTTCTTATAGGTTTATATGGTGGATATTTCAGAATTTGCACCCTTTGCTTGAAGAGCCTTTTAGCCAATTGTTTTTTTATCAAGACTGGGCAAGTAATTGGAGAGTTTATGATAACCAACTGCATGCATCTGGCTAATAGACAAGCTTCAAGTTTTAGACTAGTAGCCACAGATGTGCCTTGGTGCTTAGGTATCATCCAAATTCACATGCACAATACAATGAAGCACTTTATCAGAAATGAAGTTCAATGGGTAGCTAAAATACATTTATTATTCTTCTTTAGAAAAAAACTGTCATCTATTAACTGAAAGTAGTTGGGCTAGGATATTTAGTCCACAAATGCATTAAGGATTGTTAGAAAGGTCACAGACACAAGTAAATGACCCCTATCCAGTATGTTTTTGAGGTCATGCCTGAAGGCTAACGTTGAGACAAAGGGCCTCAATATGAGTTTAGTGGTCCCACCTTTGTCATGTTGGTGGTGGTGGACCAACCACCGCAACTCTGGCGGTCTGACCACTGTTTTTGAATTTTGGCTAAGACACCGCCAAGAGACCGCCAGTGGTCTGCCAGCCCCGCCATGCTGACTGTCCTGGCATTGGGACCATCATGGCTATTACGACCTGCTGGACCGCTGGGGTGCTCTGTGTCCCATGCACGGCATGGTGCATGGTAACAGGATGCCTATCGTGCTGACAGCTAGGAAAGCATGGCTGGCAGAAGCTCTGTTGTACTGCCCCATGACACCGATGGACACACTGCTCCATGCCTCCACCAGCCTGTCACTCTGGCCCCATGTAGAGCTCATAATAAGGCAGTCCTAGGACCATCAGCCAGGCGCTGTTTGAAGGACCGCCACCATGGTGGTTAAACGGTCGGACCGCCAAACTCGAAATGAGGCCCAAAGTCAGTTAATCATGAACCCTCTAATTATTTCATGCACTGGAGAGAACATTTTCACACCAGCTCTTTTAATACAGTACTGGGAAGGGATAGCTACCACTATCTCGGCTACTGCTGACTTCTTTACAATTATCTCTAAAACTAATGTAAACACTCTGCCACACATGGATATGTAACGCACATTTGCAGATTGTTATGGCTTCCCAACATTTTCTTTAAGTACCCTGTTACCTCCCTTTCTCTAGGAGACCTTCTTGAAAAAAATGAAATTATATAAATTGTTCACGTCTATTAAAAGACAGATATGTGATGTTTATTGTTACTCTGCCTTGTTTGAAGCTCTGCAACCATATGTAGGCACCGTGACAGTAGTCAAAGTCCATTTAAAAAAGTATGGGAACTCTAAGGCTGCGCTCAAGGGGATGATGTTGGTGAATGTGGCGGCGTGGTCACAGGCATACCTAAAAATCCAAAATATTCTGTAACTTTTAATTTTTGGGTTGTTCCCCCCTCTCCCCCCAGGTAATTAGCTATATATAAAAAGAAATACATAGCTTAGAGGAAAATTAAATGCAAGGCATCTTAATCGATGTGAAATGCACTATTATACATTATGAAACCTCTATTAATTAATACACAGCACCACATGGCCACAGACTTGAATCCTGGTTGGTGCAGTGGAGAACAGTGCCTGTGTTCGTTTAGTACTACAAGGTCCCAGTCTGTGACAGAAAGCACTGTGAACATGTACGTCATTATTTTAAACTTGCATTACACACAGTATAAGATAGACTGCTACAAAATGTGTAAAAAGGTTTTAAATAAAAGAGTGTTTAAAAAATATAGATTTTTTTGCAGACTGTAGGTAGTGCATTTTTATTATAACTATCTTTTTAAAAGCTCACGCTTCTCAGGTTAGCTTCCTTACAGAACACCTCAAAAAGTATAAATGTGTGTCATCAGGAAGCAATTTTTAAATTACTTGTTTAAAAGCACACACTTCACAGATAGGCTGGTAGCTCCCTTAGAATATCTTTCAAAATGTATAAATGTGAGACATTTCTTTCAGGGAAATAGGCCGCCTGGTGAGAAGGCTTGTTTAACTGTGTGCCACTCCTTTGGTTTCACAGAACAGGACACTCTCTACCTTACACTTGCTGAAGCAGTTCAGTTGTCAGAATTAACCGTCAGGGTACTTTGTCTGTTCACAAAGAGTAGAGGAACTGTTTTTCTAAAATTATAAAAGTATGGGCATGTTGTGCCCCTCAGATCCCCCCACTGTGACAACTGCACCCTGGGCACCTGTAGGCACTGCCTGGAAAATAAACGAAGGGATAAGATAAGAAAGATAGGCACTGCAGAAATGTGCTTATATCACATAAGTGGGGGACCAGCATCTGAACACAAATCTGCAACTAGGGAACTTGCGAAAGCTGGCAAATTGCTTTGGCTTTCCTACTGGGTGACAATTTAATGCCTCCGCAATGGAGTCTGGGTTTTACATACTGATGTTTAGTAAATATCCGGCCTGGCTATGGAGTTTGAGATTATAGTACATTGTTAAAATCAGCCTTGTTTAGGTGATTCGGATAACATCTGTTGTCAAATTTGATTATGCTGTAAATGGATACTCGCACACAAGGCCTGGATGGACAGTCTTCGCAATTTAAGGGTGGGCTTAACTCCCATAATTATTACAAGCGTAATTACTCATAATTAAAACAAAATTACTTGTAATTACACAGAATTCGATGAGAAGCGTAATACAAAATGCACCCTTTCGTCCAAAGTAGGCCAAAGAATGCATGTAGTGCTAAGAAAATCTCACTAGATGCCACAGGTCCCACCAGCAGTAGTTCGCGTTCTCCTAGTTTGTTGTTCCTGTATTCCTGTGGTCAGATTTTTGCCCTAAATTGCTCTTAATTACTAAAGCTGGTATAATTGCATAATTTCAGTATTTTACATTAGCAGCCATAAAAGCAATAAACACAAAAGATAAAACATGGCAAAGATAAACAAGAATTAAAAATACATTGTAAAATAAATTGTTCTCACATCCTTCTTAAAGATAAAATACCAACAGGCAAATATAAAACAAACATTGAGATCTAGAACAACAATCACATGAAAACACCTTGATTGGCAGGAGGTTATTCATTACACTCTAGTTGTACAATTCATCCGCTCATTTGATAGTGAGGATTTAGGAGTCTCTAGGGAGTAACACTTTTGCACTGGTCCTCCACGTCCAATGCAAGAATTTAGATACAGCCAACACATAGGGGGTTATTACAACTTTGGAGGAGGTGTTAATCCGTCCCAAAAGTGACGGGAAAGTGACGGATATACCACCAGCCGTATTACGAGTCCATTATATCCTATGGAACTCGTAATACGGCTGGTGGTATATCCGTCACTTTACCGTCACTTTTGGGACAGATTAACACCTCCTCCAAAGTTGTAATAACCCCCATAGTGCTTCCTTGAGTCTTCTTCAAAATTCTCATTGCTTCACGGTAATGTCTCACCCCCTCCATTCTACATAGTGCGATTATCCACTTCCTTTTAGGCTGCACATAAATTGGACAAAAGAATACAATGGGGGTCATTCTGACCCTGGCGGTAAAAACCGCCAGGGCCAACGACCGCGGGAGCACCACCAACAGGCTGGCGGTGCTCCCTTGGGCATTCTGACCGCGGCAGACACTGAAAATCGCGACGGGTGCAACTGCACCCGTCGCACCCCTTCCACTCCGCCGGCTCCATTCGGAGCCGGCATCCCCGTGGAAGGGTGTTTTCCGCTGGGCTGGCGGGCGGCCTTCTGGCGGTCGCCCGCCAGCCCAGCGGGAAACCCAGAATACCTGCGGCAGTCTTTTGACCGCGCAGCGGTATTCTGGCCCCCAAAGTGTTCTTCCAATTCTTTACACAGTAAACAATGTGAAAATTGATTAGGGGAACTACCTGGTGTATCCCATTTCACAATTAGAGACCTTAACAGCAAAGTGGCAAAGCAAAATTTAACATATAAACATTTAGGGCCATATTAAGAGTTTGGCGGGCGGCGGATGACGCTTGCCAAACTTGTTGGGTCAGAAGACCACCAGTTCGGTTTTCCGCCCGCTGGCCCTATTATGAGTTTCCCGCTGGTCCATTGGGAAACTATCCACAACATTGACCATGGCTTGTAATCAAGCCAGTGGCAATGTTGTGGTGCATCGTGTGCAACAGCACCCATTGTGCTTTTCAGTGCCTGTAATTCAGGCAGTGAAAAGCGCGACGGGCTGCCCATGACAAGTGCATGGGCAGTGCAGGGGTCCCCATGGGTCCCCCGACATCCTGTCTCTGCCAGCCTCTGCATGGCGGTGTAACCGCCATACAAAAGCTGGTGGAGACGGGAGTCATAATCTTCAGGGTAGCGCTGCTTGCAGTATTGCCGACGATTGGACTGTGGCGCTTTCGCCATGGTCATGATGTAGCTGTCGGACCGCCTCTTTGCCATTCAACCACCACAGTGAGTCTGGCAGTCACAACATTAACATAGAAGGTTGCATTGCCAGGTCTATACACTGGTGTAGCAGGCCACATTTTTTGCAATAAAAGTATCTGATGCCGGTTGATAAAAACCCCCACTCTGGGTCAGCAAACCTAGATTTGATTCCAGCTACTTCCACAAAAGAATGTTAATGAAATTGCCCTGATTTACCTCTCTTCCTACTTTGGCTGCTATTAGACAAGTGTTCCAGACAGCTGCCATCAGTGCAAGGTTTTCACTGCATAACGGGTCGCTACTACGTGTCTCACATTTCCCAGTGCCATCAAATGATACTAGTGATTCTGCAACAATTAAGCTACATGCATCCACCCTTGTGACTGATAGGAAGACCCCTCCAGCATGCGTGCATCCCCCCTGTAGCCAGTCATTATCTGAGGGAGCTGAATGCTTGATCGAATTCGGTGGAGAATAACAGGCAATTGGGGCTTTATGCATAGTTGGATCTACTCGATCAAGTGGGAGCTGGAGACCATTTATTTTAGGTCAAATCTGTGACCTAACCTTGGGCCTAAACCTCAGCTCCAATAAGATCAAACCATCAACTAAAAAAGAGTTTCTTAACTTCAGTCCAATGTAATCACACTGAGAATTATTATTACAAAAGTGTGTTGCATACAGAATATGCTCCCTTAAAACAGATCTGCAGCTTCTAACATGTCGCAGCCAATGTATGGTTTAATTCACAAGTGAATCAACTGGTTTCCATGTCCCCAGTAGCATTTTTAGCACATTGATCATGAAAATATCATAAGATTTGTTAGGAGGTAGCAGGGGAATTATTGTACCATTCCGTAGGGTATCCGTGTGTGGGTTGCTCAAGGTGTCCAAGTGGAACACTTGTGGTGGGTCTTCTTGGGGGGTTAGGAATATATATTGCGTCCCCCATAACACCTCTACCACTTCCACTACCTAATGATGATGGACCAACACCACTGTGCTGACTGCTACTCGAATGACCCAATATCTTGTAAGAGTTTGGGCCTTGGAATGAGGATTGTGGCACTGATGAAACAAGTGGAGAGGGGCACTTAGCTATAACTTCTGTTAATGCAGAATTAACATTAGCTACTAGAGCAGAGAGACTATCCATATTTTCTTTTATCACTTTAGAAAATCTGCTCATGCAGTTACATAGGGTTTCAATTTCACCTCTTAGTGAATTCAGAAAAATAGAAGTATCAGTTTTCCCCTCAGTAATAGTTTTGTGTGGATATACAGTACCAGTGGTAGCATTTTGCGCACTATTGTCTAATTTCCAGTTGGTGAACTCCATATTAGCAATATCAGCCATTGATATTAAAGTTTGGACAGACATAGGGTCCTGCAAAGTTGGTGCTAGGATATTTGGGGGGGGAGGAACAAGTCTGAAGGGGTATTCTCTTGACTTTATCAGTAAGGAGTTGATCTTCAACTGCCTTAGAAAGATATCATTTGATGCCCTGCTGGGTTATCCCCTTCCTACCCCTTCCTGATTAGGCATCCTTGTCTCTAGGGGCAAGTAAATCCTCTATTTCTTTAATTAATAACTCAATTCTGGTTAAAGTGCAATTCTCGATCAAATGCCTGGGGAGTTTCCTGACCCTCCCCAACGCTCCTGGAGATTTATCCGAAGCCTACCATTTCACCATGTCATAATGTTTTTACACAGTGAAAAGGCACAAATTAATGCACACTATGCAGAAGAAATGTAATTGCTTCACAGGTAAGTCTCTGGGTTTCATGCCCTGCACATGAAACCCTGCTTCTCTAACAGAAGTCTTGTTGAACCTTTGCCAAACACAAAGCAGGACAAATCTCTCAGTGGTTGCTATGAAAATTAGAACATCCAGAGGTTCTCCAAGGAGTGCCCACTCGACAGTGAAGGAGCGATGGCAGAGATGTAGAAGTTAGCAACATAACACAGCACAATAAGACAAGAAAATAAGTTCTGGCATGCCTTAAGGAATGCTAAGGTCTGAGCGAAGGAGGATCAGGGGTCATTGAGTCCTGAAAGACATTAAGAAAAGTTTTTTCTCTTTCTTGGAAAGTAAAATCTGAGAAGTCAACAAAATCAACAGGATCTTAGCAGGCAGGATTGAAACATAAAAGCTGGTCCAAGGAGTGTGACCCTGCCGCTTTCTGGCACTGAAGGGTGCAGGACTGGCTGGCCCTTGGACTGGACTTTGACCGGGTGCAGCCTGCACACATCCTGTGCTGCACTGAGGGAGACAGAACTATAAGTGCATTGTTGGCATCTCCTCCTCAGCACAAGTGTGTTGGAGCAGAGAACCCTGGACAGGAAGTCCCACCAGGGTATGCTGCGTAGCTGGACAGAGAATCCCCCAAAAAACAGAAAGTGACCCTCAGCACAGGAATGTTAGTGCGGTGAACCCTGGGACATTGAGTCCCACTAGGGTATGCTGCATGACTGACAGGAGGTTGCCCCAAAGTAAATTGCATCTTGCACCGTGTGGAGTGAGGCAGTGCTATAAACATGTTATTGACACCTCCTGCGTGGCACAGGTGTCTGCAGCAGAGAACCCTGGGACAGAGAGCCGCAGAAGGGCCAGAGACTGCCCCCAGAACAGAAAGCTATCCTCAGCACAAGAATGATATGGATGTGAACCCTGGAACAGTGAGTCCCACCAGGGCATGCTGCTTAAGTGACAGAAGGCAGCTGCAAGGCAAGTCGAGTCATTTCTGTAATTCTGTATCAAAAGAGCAACGGGTAATTACTGAAACTACTCTGATTACTCCAGTGTAATTAAAATGCATATCTGTTAGACAGAAATATAAAACAGCAGAATGGGGAATAAAGGGATGGGATGATTGTTTGGTATCTTTAAAGGCAATGGCAATTTTTTGTTGGTGGTTACTGGTGGGTGTAGCATCCTCCCCAGCCCAGAAGCATACAAAGGAACATGTCAGACAAGGAGCCCTAGATTGGACAATTTTATTCCTCAGCACACCATCACACATTACTCTGATTACATCATAACTGTTAATAACCACACCTTGACACCTTCCAACAAGTTATCTGATCTCTCTCTTAAGTCTGCCCAGAACCCCAAGGGTCCAAGCACACCTAGTGGCCAAATTTAAGAAAAGTGGCACTGCACCCGGTGCAAATCCAGACTATTGATTCGAAGGTCCATAGGAATCATTTCACTGAAGAAAATTTTCAAAAAAATTGAGCAAAATGATGCATTTTACAGCATGATTTGAAAAGAACTTGACCAAAGTCTGCACATTTACTAGCATTGACTATTTTATTCATTCTTTCGTTCTTGCCACCTTCTTTCTGTATATTCTTCTTTTCTTCTTTCTATCTCACTTTCTTATGATCTGTTCTTCTTTCTTTACCTTTTTCCATTCTCATTTCATTCTTTGTTCTCTTCCTTTCCTTAAGTCATTCTTTTTTCATTAAATCTTCCTTGTTTCTTATGTTCTGTCCTTCCCTATATACTTATTTCATTTTCTTTCCTTCTTTCTGTTGTTCATTTTTTCCTCCCATTTGTTAAACTTTTCGTGTTGATTTCTTAAATCTTGACATCTTACTGTTCTTCCTTCTCTCTCTTTCCACTTCTATTTCTTTTTGGTTCCCTTCAATTCTTTCTTTCTCTTCATTCTTTCCATCACCCTCCCTTCCATCTCTCAGTTCTTCTTTCCATTATTTCATTCTATATTTCTGATTTCTTTCTTTCCCTCCTTTCTGTTTTTATTTCATTGTTCCCTTTTTATTTTCTTCTTGCTGCCACTCTTTCCATCATTGATGCATTCCTTCCTTCCTTTGTTATTTCTTCCTTCCTTTTTCTTCCATTCAATCTTACTTTCCTTATTTCTATACTTTTTTTATCTTCTTTCCATCCTACCTTATTTTTTCTTTCCCTTTTTCTTTCCTTATTTGCATTTTCTTTTGCTTCCTCCCTGCTCTCTCTCTCCATATGTCTGTAGCTTATATGCCCATATTAATAAGTTATCATTCTTTCTGTCACCATCTGTGCTTCTCCTTCACCGCTGCAACCCGCAGCTATGCCATGGTAATGATTCTTGCAGTGTTTAGTTACTGCTTCTGTCTTGCATTGACCTACCTGCAACAGATCAAAGTTAAGGAGGGTGAAAACAGTGCTCAATTTGAACATGTGGTTGTGGGTGGGGCCCCCAGCACTCATTTTTGGGTGACCAGTACTTCCTTTTTCTCATCAAACTTTCACCCAGAGCAAGGGAGAGAAAAACACACAAGGGGGAAAGGAGGAGGAAAGGTGTTTGAACAAGGTTTAAAAAGAACATGGAACAGTGTGATAAAACGCAGTGAGTGTCTAGTAGAGGATAAAAGAGGCATAAAGTGAAATTGTGGGTAGCAATCCTTAGTATTCAACACCCCAGACTTTTGATAGCGCTGTGAGCAAACCTCTATGCACGCGTTTTACAAGTTAGGCACTGTTAAAACAAAGCAATCTGCCCCACTAGCACTTCTGCTTAAGCTGACATAGCTAGAGCTTCACTGTGCCCTTGGCTCTTCTCTTTGTCACCTCCTGCACTGTCCTGCTCTGAGCACAGAAAAAAGCACATTAGTCCATCTTTAATTTCCAACAGTTATAGTAAAAGAAGGACAGGCAACAGATTTCAGTGTATTGATAGCCAGTCTTCAATTTCCATGATCCAATGCGGAAAATAAAACTAGGACCATTTCTCTTTCTTGCCCCCCTAGCCAGGTGGGCGTCATGCAGAGGTCATCAGAGTTTGGGGGCAGTAGTGGAGCTGGAGCTGCAGCAGCACAGCACCTAATGCTTGCCTTATCACCAGCTCACGCTGCTTCCTCTGGAAAAGTTGGGCGATCATTACTTATATTTGTACATATTAGGAACTGCTTAGGAGAGAGACTGCCAAGGGGAGTGTAAACAGACAACCTAAAACTGAGACGTGATGGAAGTACTGATTTGCCCGCTGGCCCTGGATGTGATGGTTCACTGGGCTTCTCTATCTTAATTTCAGGCATTACCTAGAGGTGCAATTGCAATGGCTCTTTCTCCGTCTGTCTGGCTGCTCATTACATGAGGTTAGTTTCCTAGAACCAGCTGATTCTCCATACAGTATTCTGGACTTATTTTATCTGCTTTATACTGCATTGGAGTGTTACAAATAGATCTGGAGTATCATGTTGCAAGTATTTCTGTATGCCCCGGATATTCCATTGCGGAGCATACCCTGCTTCAGAAATAGCATGTCTAACAGAGCTCAGGAAAAGTGGTAGAACTCTGGAATTCCATCTATCGGTGATCTATTTCAGGACGGCACCTTTATCCCTTTTGACACACCAAGTGAACAGTGGCAGATTCATGTACGGTATTATATGGTCCACAGGAGTTCATCCTTGCTCTTTGTTCTCTTTGGGACACATTACCTGTGATGAACCCCTTACTCATTCTTTAGTGCAAAACTTGTATATTAAGGGGTAGGTAAGGTAGGAGGTTAAACAATCCCATTCTTGCATCAATGTATCTTGGTTAGGAGAAGGGCGGCAGTTAGACATGGGTAGTGCCTTCACTGAGAGGGACTGGGAGAAAATACTAGTCCGCCCACACAAAATCTCCAATAATACTAAGTTTTCAATTCCTTTAATTCAGCATTCTCACAGGGCATACCTGACTTCTGTGTCATTGCACAGGATTTTCACGTTAACATGCTTAAAAAGCCCTAGATGTCAGTCCCTGGGATGGACTACTAACTACTCATTAGTAAGTACTTATTTTAAGGGCCTCACCGGGATATTGGTCTGGATCACCATCTGTACAGCCTTGAGTTTTGCAACGTAGGTCTCTTCAGGAGTCTAAATGCTGAGAACAAATTCTTAAACTTGTTTTTTTTACTGATTAGACTGTCCATCACAATGAAATAGATGGGACCATCCATTAAAAGATGTTGCACTGACGGGAATCTGTCTCACATTGGATGAGGCTGAAGCTTTGGCACTTCACAAAGACAAGGCCTCAGGAAATACTGTGTAGCTGACCAAAGGAAGTGGTTACTGTTTGTTTTCAAAAACGTACTCAAATACAACACTATACCACCTTAGACCCCCCCTTAATTCTATTAACTGTGGTTACACATACTCACAGGGCACATGCTTGATGTAGCTTACCCTCTTTCGTTTCTGAACTTATGCCTTTGTGTGCTCTGTGGCATGCAGCGGAATGTAAATAAGAAACAATATAAAATAGCTCTAGCAAGTCTTTATTGTCAGGTTGAAACATTCCTTTTTGTAATATTTGGACCCATGTTAAAGCAATCAATGACAGGGAAACACGGGGAAAGGCTGGCTGGTACAGACAGGCCTCAATTGAAAAGGCTTCTAGAATCCCAGACTGAGTGTGGTCGGTGGTCAATCGAGGGTTTGGGTCTCAGTGCAATCCTCAAAGCGGCGTGTAGCAATGCTCGCTACTCCATCAATCGATCAACAAGGACTTCACACCAAAAGCACAAACGGCACACTTACTGACCCTTGTTAGCAGAGATCCTCCATTTGTTACTCTAGATGTAGCAATTTCAGGGGTGACATTTGCTCCACATAGTCCTGAGGAGGGCACAAATTACAAAGCCGAAATGTGTCAACCCATATTCCCAAGAACTAACACCAATATAGAAACAATAAATAATTCAAATTTTGTTGTAGAACAATGTTAAAGCCATAGCTGTTTGTAATTGATTTGGGCATAATATAAGCATGTCTACCAGAATTTGCCATACTTATCTGGAGATGGCACTCTTTTCTTGCCTGTAATAATGGTGCACTGTCTGCCATCACGGTCTTAATGTTCGTCTACTCGTAAATGTTGATTTTTTACTTAACGTATGACCATAAATTTGTAATTTTTTTGGTAACATATGTAAGTTATAAGGCACAAGTAAACCTTGTCATGCGAACTGTATTTTGGCAAATATTTTGGTGTCAATATTCTTCCAGATGTTAGCACAGCAAAGCCTTTAATAATGATTTGACTTTGCTTAATAGAATATACAGGATTTAATCTTAATGGGTGATTTAGTTTATGACTTTTAGGTACTCACAAAGGTAAGTTACGAGTACTATCTTTATGTCCACACTCGGGGTGTAATCTCCACATTCAGGGCAGAATCTCCGCCCGAGTGTGGAGATCCCGCTCTGGGTGCAGAGTGTACACTCTAGGTGCACTCTGGGTGCTTGTTGGGGACTAAGGCATAGCAAATGTGTTAATCTCTATTCGCCATGTTTCAGCCAATATGTAAATGGAAATTCAATCAGACTATGGGGGTCATTCTGACCCTGGCGGTAGACTACCGCCAGGGCCAACGACCGCGGATGCACCGCTAACAGGCTGGCGGTGCATCCCAGGGCATTCTGACTGCGGCGGTACAGCCGCGGTCAGAAACGGAAAGCCGGCGGTGTCCCGCCGGTTTCCCGCTGCCCTGAGGAATCCTCCATGGCGGCGCTGCAGGCAGCGCCGCCATGGGGATTCCGACCCCCTTACCACCGGCCTGGTTCTGGCGGTTTTGACCGCCAGAACCTGGCTGGCGGTAACGGGTGTCGTGGGGCCCCCTAACAGGGCCCCACTAAGATTTTCAGTGTCTGCATAGCAGACACTGAAAATCGCGACGGGTGCAACTGCACCCGTCGCACCCTTCCCACTCCGCCGGCTCCATTCGGAGCCGGCATCCTCGTGGAAAGGGGTTTCCCGCTGGGCGGCCGGGCGGCCTTCTGGCGGTCGCCCGCCCGCCCAGCGGGAAACTCAGAATAACCACGGCGGTCTTTTGACCGCGCAGCGGTATTCTGGCGGTTCCCGTTTGGCTGGCGGCGCCCGCCGCCAGCCAAACTCAGAATCACCCCCTATATTTGAATACTTGCACTCTGTTTGCCAGTCTATGTAGCAAATTTGTAGTCTGCCTATGAATAGGTACAGCTCATGGTGTTACAACCAATAAAGTTCATTAAAAAAATATTGATGTTATTTTCAGGTATTTATGCATGCAAAAGAAGCCATATAATATAAAGAAGAGCTCTGACTTCTGAGCCCAGATAGGCAGTTCCTTGTTACCATTAGAATTAGCAGCACTGGACTAAATTTAGAGTTTGATGTGTGGGATGCTCCATCAAACTATGGCTGATGTTTGATGTATCATATTACAAGTGTTGTAAACTATAATGTACTTGGAATATGGCAAACAGGACATCTGCCGCGTTTGTGACAATATATCCCATATTCCAAACTTTAAATAAGGCTCTTTGTCATAGGATATCTACTGTTATGTTGATAACACTATCATGGGCTACAGATGAATGCTTCGTTGAGATTCCGGGGGTGTCCCCAAGCTCCAATCTGAAGCATGTACTGAGGAAACTGGCTAGAGGAAAGCTTGGTGTTTATTTTATTATCTATAGCAAGTACTGTTGTACAAAGTGGACACCGCAATTTATGCATTGCTCCTCTCTTTTAATTAGTATTACAGATCCGTAAGAGTACATGGGGGAGTTTTAGTATTGTGATTCAACAATATAGGTGATGCGGATGTGATAGGTGAGTCATTAAGGATACTCCTCAAAGGAATGTGCCGCTTTCTGTGGAGAGAGAAGTCCCATGTATAGTGCCATGAACTCTGTCTCCCATGATCATAGGAAGGACAGGACCTTAACAGGTACTTAAACTGCATATGACTGTCCTGGGTGGTGGCACTGTTGAGTAAAAGATGATCACCGTGCAGGATTGTAGGAGTTCCCTCACCAAAATGTTCAAAAGGGGATAGCACCCTTTGGAAAATCCTATATGACCCTGTTAAATAAAAACCTCCATATATGATACATGGAACTATTCAGACTTTCTGCCATCCCGAGCACTCACAGCAGACTCTTCAGAGATGCGAGAGATGAGGAGCTACAGATCAGCTGCACACCAGGGGCCTTATTACATATATGGTATACTTTCCCTGTTTGCACGTCTGTGCACCATCAAACAGGCACTCTGTGTGCAAACAGGGAAAGTATGCCCTATTATGTTGAATGCACTACCCTCAGGGCAACTGCAAACTTGTGGTGCCCTGGGGGCTGTGCAGTGAACTGAAATGTGGAGCAGCTGCTTCAAACCCACTCAATGTTTCACTATGCAGGCAGTAGCCTGCCTGCAATTTCAAGAAGGGAGAGAGATCCCCTTACAGTCGGGTGCAGTAAACCACTGCACCTGCCTGCAGGAGGATGTCAGAGGGGACTATAGGACCACTCTGACCTCCTCCAGAGAGCTATCATCAAGGGGAACACTGACAGGGTGTTGCCTTTCTGTGGCGCACTGTCAGCATGCCCCCTGACAGCTTCTTTACCTTCCTGCTCACCTCCATAATACGGTACGGGTGCAGCTGTAAATATATTTCCTCATTTGCATGGGTCACACCTGTACGTGCGTCAGCACTATCTGTATTACAGGAGGGGCCGCACTAGGGTTCGTAACCCCTTCTGTAATACTATGGTGTACCAGGGCACACAAAGTGTGTGCACATGGCCGTTGTGTCCCCGAGACACTTTCTATAATACAGCACATGGAGGGAAGTGGTCTTGAGTACCCTTCCCCAGTAGGTTGTTTCCATTGCACCACAAACATTTCAGATTATTTAATTATTTAAAGTTTGTTAATTACTTGAGGTTAACCAAATGACTAATGTGGGACCTATTCATCAATGACGATAGAGATTGTATTGCCTCAGGTTATATTTCTGTACCAGAGGCAATCCTACCTCTAGTTGAGCTTCATGGCCAAACACCTCATCACAGCAATAGCTCGCCTTCAAAAGAAGTCCTAGATCTAACATGAACACCCAATCATCAAATCCAAATAAAGTTCTACTTACATTACCCTACAACAACAGTACACTTTGAATGCAGCTCCTGGGGCCGGGCTCTAGTTAGTTAGTCATTTGCAACCTTCATGGCACATCACAAACAGACAAAATAATGTAAATATTAGTACTAGTGATGTAACTATAACTGCAAGCTTCTTAGTTAAGGTTGTATAAAAATGGTATTAGAGAGGAGCATTCTAATTAACTCCTAATTGTTGAAACTTGCCACAGGTTGCAACAGATCTGGAAATTTTGGAAGCAGCATCCCCTACATTTAGAGTTGTCTGTATGTGTCAGGTCTCTTAATAAAATAATTTTGTAGCTATGACAATGGTAAAAGCACACGGTCAGCCTAAAAACTATTGTAACTCATCTTCTCTAATCTCACCCACTGCTAAATTTACAGTCACTGTGCAATAATAGATTTTGAACTACAGCATTACTTTCATAACTGCCCCATCTTGCCATGAACGTGACTGCCTCTTTAACAAACCCTACATTATAAGAGATTTTAATTTATAGGTTAAAGACTCTGCAATGAATTTGTACCAGTGGTTTCTTGGACTCACTCAAATTAAAGGTCCACTTTCTCAATTTTCTGTGGGCAGAAAGATCACTTGGCACAGACATTTTGGTGTGCTACCAAAATATTGAGGAATTTATGTCAACCTGGACATATCTCAACTGTACAATATCGACTAGCAATATCAGCAAGTATATTGACATATTGGTAAGACAAGTAGATGTGGGATTAGAATGATAAAAGTACAATTACCAATGTATGGTGACTTGACAATAGATGGAAAGTCGATATTATTGAATAATTGTAAGCGCAGGTCGATATCCTTGTCTGTGATATTTTCTCATACCACCATTTGGTCATTATTTATTTGACCCTAAAATAGAATTTCCAGATGTCTTCTAAAACTCTTTAGGGTGTCTATTTATCGGGACCAGTTTAAAGTTTAGATATCAAATTTTATGAAGCACCTTACAGACACCTGTCTCTCTAACTCCGATTTTAGTTTCTCTAAACAGTATGAGTTTTACACTAAATGGCTAACTTTCACTCATCTCTTTAACTAGCCCTTCCTTTCTCTGACTTTCATGCCTTCTTTCTGTTGTCTGTTACTACTTCTCTTTTGTATCCCTCCACATACTTCACTCTATTCTTACCATGCTGAATACCTTTAGCTCTTTATGTCACTCGTTCCCGTTACTGCCCTCTCAGCTCCCTTTGCCCCTTTCTTCTCCTCTTTTCCTCTCACGCTGTCCTAGAAAACTGCCTGTTTCCGTCCTCTCAGGTCCCACCATCCCTGCAATGCCCTCTCTTTCCTTCCCTCTCACATTTATGGACACTACTGTATAAAGCAGAAACCGTTTCCTCGGTCTCTCCTCCTTGTTCCATGAAGCGTTCACCCACTGGCATCTCCCTTCCGCAGACTCTCAGAAACGGGCCTGTGCTCTAACGAGCTCGTGTGTTCACTGATTGAATGAACAATGCCCCGTGAGGCTCCTTCGGTGCTGTTTGCTCTAGCCGTGATCGTGTTAGCAGCTGTGAGGTGTGGATTCGCACAGCCGCCAGTGGATGAGAAGCGAATGACGTGTATGTCACCTCCCTAAGTGGTTCAAGGCTCAGGGGCCAGCCAGCATCTGGAGGTTCACCAGCACACTCCCTGGCGTTCTGTGTTGTTCCACACTGATTACATTGTCGCGAAAGACGATCAAGTCACATCACACACTCACCTCAAGTGATCAGGCTCCATTTTGAGAAGGGTTCGTGAATTAGTGTTTTAACACCTCTCCATTCCTGTTATTCATATGGCTATACAATAACTTTCAATATTTGTCTACACGGACCTGGTACCCAGGCTGCTGAATAACATATAATGAATTCATGGCGAATAATATGCGGGGTGTGCGATCCCTGAAATCTGTGCGGGAACCTTCACCCCCTGAGTGACCAATCACTAGACTCCAGATGGGAAACACTGCATAGTATTAAAGCAGTGTTGGCGGTGTCCAAGGAGGCTAAAGCAGTGGAGCTACAGTCCCACTCCACCAAGTAGTAGACAGAGGGATATTGACTAATACATCCCTGTCACCATCATGAGTGCCTTTCGAAGTGATGGACAAATGATTGCAATAATTAATAAGTAAAAGTAAATAAATAGATTGTGAAGGGCATTGAACATTATTCACAACAGCAAAGTTTCACATGGGGAAGTAATGCCAGACAAATTTGAATGTGTTACAGTAAGCGATTTGGTGAAAAAGAAACTAAGGGCCAGATGTAGCAAGTGTTTAGCGAGTCGCAAGTGGCGAAAATCGCCGTTTGCGAGTCGCTAAAGCCACTTTGCTATGTAGAAATGCATTTTGCGAGTCGGAACCGACTCGCAAAATGCATTTCCGACTCGCAAATAGGAAGGGGTGTTCCCTTCCTATTTGTGACTCGCAATGCTATGCATTTTCATTTGCGACCTCGATTGCGATCGCAAATGAAAGCACAGTTACCATCCACTTGAAGTGGATGGTAACCCAGGCGCAAACGGGAAGGGGTCCCGGGACCCCTTCCCCTTTGTGTCTGGACTTAAAAATTATTTTTCAGAGCAGGCAGTGGTCCAAGGGACCACTACCTGCCCTGAAAAATACCGAAACTAAAGGTTTCGTTTTTTTTTTTCAAAGTGCAGCTCGTTTTCCTTTAAGGAAAATGGGTTGCACTTTGAAAAAAAAAGACTGCTTTATTTAAAAGCAGTCACGAACATGGTGGTCTGCTGTTCCCAGCAGGCCACCATCCCCGTGAGTGCCCTGACTCGCTATAGGGGTCGCACATTGTAAACCACCTCATTAATATTAATGAGGTGGGTCTTTGCGACCCCATAGCGACTCGCAGAAGGTGTCTGAGACACCGTTCTGCATTCCAAATTGCGAGTTGCAATTTGCGAGTCGCTGGGACTCGCAAATTGCAACTCGAAATTTGGAATCTTGCTACATCTGGCCCTTAGAGCCTTATTTAGAGCCCGGAGGTCGGGGCACTCCATTACAAAAGTGACAGATATCGAGTGCACAAACAAATGCCACGTGCATTGTCGTCTATGTTACATGGACGATGGCAGAAGGGACATCCACCACATGATCATGGAGTATCCCATCCACCAAACTTTAAATAAGATCCATGTCCACAAACAGCAAGGAGTGCTTGGACGTCAGTAGAGTGTTCTGTTGGAGCATAAAGAACATGCTGAATCTGCGTGGAGGACACAGAACTTTTTTCAAGGCTTCTCTCAATTGCACCCTAAACTTGAAAACTATTGGAACCTCTTCACCAGCATATCATTCCAGATCTTAAACAACCACCCACTCCACATTAGATTCACACAACAGGACACAACACAGTGCATATCTTGGGGGCTGGCCTGGTTTGTAGTGGGTACCAAAGATACTTACACCTTCTGCTAGGTCCAGCTATCCCTTATTAGTGAAATGTAGTCAGTGTCTAAAAGACAGGCTGTCTAGGGGTAGCTGTAGCTGAGCAGCCAAGGCTTATCTAGGAGACATGCAAAGCTATTGCAATACCACTGTAGTCACACAGTACTCACACACATGAAAGAAAATACTCAGGGATGCAAAAGTAAAGGTACTTTATTTTTAGTGACACAGCGCCAAAAATACCTTAGAGACTAAGGGCCAGATGTAGCAACAAAGCAAATTGCGACTTGCAATTTGCGAATCCATGTGACTCGCAAATTGCAAGTCGCAATTTGCTATGCAGAAAGGTGTCTCAGACACCTTCTGCGAGTCGCTATGGGGTCGCAAAGACCCACCTCATTAATATTAATGAGGTGGGTCGCAATTTGCGACCCCATAGCGACTCAGGGCACTCACGGGGATGGAGGCCTGCTGGGAACAGCAGACCTCCATGTCCGTGACTGCTTTTAAATAAAGCAGTTTTTTTTTTCAAAGTGCAACCCGTTTTCCTTAAAGGAAAACGAGCTGCACTTTGAAAAATCAACTGAAACCTTTTGTTTCGGTATTTTTCAGGGCAGGTAGTGGTCCATTGGACCACTGCCTGCTCTGAAAAAATATTACTGCGACTCGCAAATAGGAAGGGAACACCCCTTCCTATTTGCGACTCAGAAATGCATTTTGCGAGTCGGTTCCGACTCGCAAAATGCATTTCTACATAGCAAACATGCATTTGCGATTTGCAAATGGCGATTTTCGCCATTTGTGAGTCGCAAAGTGTTTGCTACATCTGGCCCTATACTTCCTTGGGAGGTAAGTAATATACAGAGTATATAGACTAGAATGCAGAAATAGCTGTAAAAACAGTTAAAAAACAGATCGAATAGTGAAAATCACAATAGGTTGCAATGGGCCTAGGGGGGACACAAACCATGTACTGAAATAGTGGAATGTGAAAGTCGGTTTAAAACCTAGGCTAGTGTAGTGTGTAGAGAGGCACTGGGAGTGTAAGAAAACACCAAAGGTAAATAATAGAACCCACCCCAGAACCAAGGAAAATAGGAGTACATAACAGTATGTTTCCTAGAACACAAAAGAAGTCATGATAGAAGATTATGCAAGAACCAGAAGAAACTGCAAGACACCAACAATGAATTCCTGGAACTGAAGACCTGTGGTAGAAGGGGACCAAGTCCAAGAAGCACTGAAGAGTCCAGGGAGAACAGGAGCCCCAGCTAACCTGGATGAAGGTGCAAAAGAAGAACCACCGGTAAGAAGACAAAGTCAGTTATGCACCCAAGAAGACCGATGCAGGTTCCTGGTTGGTGCAGAAGATGTCTCACGCCAGATGGATGATTGCAGTCTGATTTGCGTCACTGGATTCTGCCAACAAGCCTTGACACACGCAAAGCTCACAGTTAGCGGAAAATGGCGCTGCCTGGAACCAGGAGGGACCTGGTGGCCTCTACTCAGGAGGGAGAGACAGAGAGGGCTCTCAACAACTCAGAGAGCCCTCAGAAGACCAGGCAGCATACACAGAAATTCCACAGCACAGGGACAAATAAGTTGCAAATCGAGGCCCATGCAGCACAACGCAAAGGGATCCCACACCGCCAAAGAAGCACTCAGGAAGCTGTGAGTCACAGGAAGGAGTGCTGAGGACCGGAACTGTGCTGTGCACAAAGAACTTCATGGAAGGTCGCACACAAGCCTTGGCAACTGCAAATTATGTGGTACATGGGGGGAGGCAAGCTCTTACCTCCACTAAAGTAGGACAGCTGGACCTTAGAACCGTCGGGACAACTCCAGTCTACCACCCGCGTTGCTGGATCCATGCACTTCATCAGAAGAGTGGACCCACGGTACCAGTCGTCGCTGCAGAGGGGTGCCTGCTGAAGCAGAGAAGTGACTCCTTCACTTCAATAGCGATTCCTTCAGTTCTTCTGGTGCAAGCTGAAGACAGGCAATCCCCAGAGCATGCACGACCTGGAAACAGTTGCAGTTGCTGGCAGGGGCAGAAGATACAATGTTGTATGTCGTCTTTGCTTCTTTATTGCAGTATGTAGAGTTCCTGGAGGGTCCAGCTGCAGTTCCGTAGGTAGAAGGTGAAGTAAAGGATGCAGGAGATTCCTGCTGGAGGCTTGCAATCTGAATGTGAGGAAACACCCTGGAGAGAGACCCTAAATAGCCCTGAAAAATGGATTGGCTAGCTACACAGGTAAGCACCAATAAGGGGAGGGCTCTGACGTCACCTGCTGGCACTGGCCACACAGATGCTCCCAGAGTGCCCCACTACCTGGAATCCAAGATAGCAAAACCCATGGACACTCTGGAGGAGCTCTGGACACCACCCCTGGGGTGGTGATGGACAGGGGAGTAGTCACTCCCCTTTCCTTTGTCCAGTTTCGCACCAGAGCAGGGACTGGGGGTCCCTGAACTGGTGTAGGCTAGATTATGCAAGGAGGGCACCCTCGGTAAGTGGCACAGGAACACTGATTCACACACAATCAATCCCTAGAAAATAATGCCATCAAAAACTACATATTGCATAATCTAGCAGATGCACAGGCAAACCCAGCACTGGTGTGGTTGCCCTTTCCATCCTTGGAGTAACCTTCTTCAGACCAAGATTTAGGGCCAGATGTAGCAAAATGCCAATTTGCGACTTGCAAATTGCGAGTCCCTGCGACTCGCAATTTGCAAAACTCGCAAATTGGTATGAAGTACGGTGTCTCAGACACCGACTGCGACTCGCTATGGGGTCGCAATGACCCACCTCATTAATATTCATGAGGTGGGTCGCTAATTGAGACCCCATAGCGAGTCTAGGCACTCGCAAACATGGAGGCCTGCTGTCGTCAGCAGACCTCCATGTTCGTGACTGCTTTAAATAAAGCAGTTTTTTTTTTTTTAAGTGTAGCCCGTTTTCCTTAAAGGAAAACGAGCTGCACTTAAAAAAAAAAACGAAACCTTTAGTTTCGGTATTTTTTCAGGGCAGGCCTGCCCTGAAAAAATATTTGTGGGTCCATTCACAAAGTAGAAGGGGTCCCATGGGGACCCCTTCCAATTTGCGAGTGGGTTACCATCCACTTCAAGTGGATGGTAACTGCGACTCCATTTGCGATTGCATATGCGGTCGCAAATGGAATTGCATTCCACTCCGAATCGCAAATAGGAAGGGAACACCCCTTCCTATTTGCGATTCAGAAATGCATATTGCGAGTCGGTCCCGACTCGCAATATGCATTTCTGAATCGAGGCGCAAACCCTTTGCTACATCTGGCCCTTAGTTCTAATCGATCTCTGCACCCGATTAGTACCAGGCTACAGAGCATCTAAATCTTTGATAGTTTATCACGTAATAGCCTGCCTCATGTCCTTTCCTGCATCTCATTCCTTCATCAGCTACTGACAGGCCCACAGCAGGCAACACACCACTAGGGTCCAATTTACTCACATGTATATTATCACCCAAGACCTCTTCTTACACTCCTTTGACATCAAATGTACCTACCCCACCAACATTCTACCATGTTTCTTCTGACACCAGAGTCACATGTTCAAGACCCTAACCGCTTTAGTGACAGGTAACTCTTCAAACAAAATGGCTTCACTCCCCTGGACTATGGCAAATTACTTTTCACCCACCTTAGTATTACATTTATTTACAGCTTTTGTGCTGTTTACATTTTCCTAGCAGCTGGATGATGTATTCTACACCTGCATAATCTCCTTTGAGAAATCACATGGAATACATCCTACCAATTTCCTGGTAGCAGTGTCAGCCCTAAGTTTTTTTTCAGCATTTCTTCTGTGGTTGGTACAATTGGGAGAGTTGCATAAGATAGCTATCAAACAATAAAGAACAGACATCAAACAGCCAGTGGCTCGCAGATTCACGTTTCCTCGCCTATAAACGTGATATGCAATTATGTTAAACATCAGAATGAGCCAAAACTCATAATTTACGCCAAAGTGAATTTAACTAAAATGTTACTAATACTAAGGATATGCCGATGTGAACATTTTGTTCTGTGAAATTTCTCAAAATATCATGACAATTTCGCAAAAGTAAGTGAATCTATCCTATCAGTGCAAAGTGCAGTTTTTCAGTATCTTGTGTAACTTTTTGCTGCAAGAGAATGCCTTGTCTAAAAGTCTTGTGAGATAATGGCAGGAGACTGGTTGTAGCAGAAAATACCTCTTCATAAACTAAGTCCTTCATGATAATAATGTATGTCAAATTGTGCTAAACAAAATGTCAAGAAAAATTGTAAATTCCATGTATTATATAATCTGGGAATGTTGTGAATTTCACCTGCATAACTGAAATTTCAGGCAAGCCTAAATTTCACTCTGTACATACTATAGAATATCTCTTGATACCACTGTAGTAAAAGAAAGGATACTTTGTAAATTTGTAAATATTGAACAGAACAACATTCCTCCTGTTTTGAAAATCTGTGAGCACAACAATAGTGATGTACTAGTTTCCAAGAAATGGCCCTAAAAAACAACATGTCCAGGGCTAATTTCGTTTACGGTCCATTGGCCAGGGGCTTGTTTATGAGCTTTCAAATGCTTGTCATATAGGCCAGATACTGGGCAGGTGCACAGGTTGGCACTCTTCTTCTTGCAATGCTATTTTCGTGACAGTTGTGCATAAGTGTCCTTCACAAAGTGATTTAACCAAAACATGCCTTACACTCAATGATTATTCTTGAAATCATCCCACACTCGGGGGTGAGGGCAGGTGGGGTATCGTAGGTCCTCATCTGCCCTCACAACTGATTAGTAGCTGGATTAAGTACTATGTGTCCATGGACTCACAACAATAATTGTTCACACGTGACATAGAACAACGTCCTGCATTTCAGCTTCAGGGCGCTGGTCGTCTTTCACATACATGTCACTACCATTCATTATCCAAGTCCTTGCGCATCCCGTCCATGTGCTTCCCCACTGTCATCTTCTCCCTTCCACTGCATATAAGTGCCTGTGAGGACACCTAGGCAGCCTCAGTCCTTGAAAGCAGGGGTGTGCAAAATCTGTTTAATTTCATGTTTTGTAATTATGGGCATTTCTGAAAATCATGCAAAATTACTTTAAATGCAAACTCGACATTTAGGGCCAGATGTAGCAAAGGGTTTGCACCTCGCAAACAGCGAAAAACGCAGTTTGCGAGGCGCAAAAGCCTCTTTGCTATGCAGAAATGCATTTTGCGAGTCGGATCTGACTCGCAAAATGCAATTCCGACTCGCAAATAGGAAGGGGTGTTCCCTTCCTATTTACGACTTGCAATGCTATTCAATTTCAAATGAAATCGCAGTTACCATCCACCTGAAGTGGATGGTAACCCAGTCGCAAACGGGAAGGGGTCCCCAAGGGACCCCTTCCCCTTTGTGTCTGGACAAAAAAATATTTTTTCAGAGCACGCAGTATTCCAATGGACCATTACCTGCCCTGAAAAAAAAAAAAAAAAGGTTTCGTTTTTTTTTCTAAGTGCAGCTCGTTTTCCTTTAAGGAAAACGGGCTGCAGGTAGAAAAAAAAAACTGCTTTATTAAAAAGCAGTCACGGACATGGTGGTCTGCTGTCTCCAGCAGGCCACCATCCCCGTGAGTGCCCATACTTGCAATGGGGTCGCAAACTGCGACCCACCTCATTAATATTTGCGACCCCATTGCGAGTTGCAGAAGGTGTCTGAGACACCTTTCTGCATACCAAATTGCGACTTGCAATTTGCGAGTCGAACGGACTCGCAAATTGCAAGTCGCAATTTTCTACTTACCTACATCTGGCCCTTAGTGCTATTTTTGTTAGTGTGAAATGCGACTTCATCTCCATTTTGAACACAAGAGGCATTTTGTACTAGAAAAAAAAAATATGAAAACACAAGTGCCACTCGCGTTCTGTTGGTTCATGTCGCTCCTGTGATCCCACAATACGCACTGACATGAAAATATGCAATGTTGTTTAATGGATTAATTTCAGGAATTTCACACAACATCACGTGGGTTGCTGGATATTGCGTTAATTTATGCAGGCTTAGTGAAAAGTTCGCTCGAATCTCCTTGAACCCCAGCACATAAATTAGCATCGTGTCGGTGACGCCCTAGAAGCTCAAATGTTGTATGTTGCTTTAAACAGCTGTTCTGTTTGCCCCACACGGTAGTCATTCTCGGCATCACAGCTTTTACTGAATGAAACTGCTGTGCGTCCATTGCCGCAATAACTAGAAAAGCCGTTCCCCGAACTCTGTGCTCCAGGGCATCTCCCAAGAAGACAACCCCTAACACTCCCACCACCCCGATCAGATAAACCCACCGAAAACTCTATTTCGCCTTGACATCGCCGACTCTGCAAAGGGGCCTTGTAAATAACTGATTGGAGGGTCCACATGTCAAATAATGTGATTTGCCCAGGATAGCACAATTTGAAAAACTGGAGGACACCAGACTTCGAGATTTTAACTCGGCTCTTCTGAACGCCGAGCCTATACGTTAACCTCGAGACTACATGTCTTCATTCTTGTCACCCACTAAATGACACTCTCTGGCGTCAGTGTGAGCCAAATAAAACATCATGTACAAACTCGCCATGGGCATCGCGCTTTACAAGTGACATTTCTCCACTGCTCCAGTGTAACCACGGCTGCGAGTTCCTACGGGGCAATTGAAGCTTCCCTCACTCAGGTCACAGTTATTGGCGTTTTGTGCACATGAATACTTTTTGGAACAATAAGACTTAAAACTCCATGTCAGAAGTTTCCAAAGTCATTGTAACCCCTCCTCCCGACACACAAACACACACAGAGTGATCACAGGCAACGCAGGGGGCGACGTGCACTTGTTGTTTCGTTGTGTTGTGCCTTGTCCCTCTGCCCTCTTTTCAATGGCAGGGCCAGCCGCTTCGCGCTGACACACGTTGTAGAGATATGGGCCGCAAACAGAGCGGCCGAGCTATCAGATAGGCCTCCCAAGGCCATGGCCTGTTTACCGAAAAGCAATTCGCACTTCTTGCCCCAAAGGCCTCACTTTACCTCATCTACCAGCACCGCCCACCCCCTGGAAGCTTCCAGGTGATCTATGATTGTGTCTGAGGCAAGAACAAGAATACACCCAGATTTGTGTGATTTTCAAGTGTTGATTGACACGGTTTGTCTAAGTGGATTACAGCCCTCAGGAGATAGCTGGCTCATAGGTTCGCAGTCGTTATCGCTCACCCCATTCTTGATGGCATTAAGGGGTCTAACAAGGCCTGCTAAGTGCGAGGTGATTGGGGCAGGAGGAATAGGTGTGGTGTGAGTGGGTGGGTGTGTATTGTCTTCTCTTCCCGCGCGCTGGATAAAAGCAGCTAACTGTCGAGGGCAGGACATTGTTGCTTGCATCTTTACACCTGCATCTGCCCAACAGTAACTGGAAAAAGCTCAGGAGGGGTGGCCGAGGGTACAGTTACCCCTCCGTCGCTGGCTGTACCGTGAGGACGAAGGAGAAGTCGCCTCAGAGGCAGCCCCTCTGCTTTGAGGCCAGGGGAGACCTTTGAGGCTGGTTTAGAATGAAGTAGACTGCCCATCCCTCCAGCGCCGATAAGGGGCTCTTCAAGACCTGCCATCGGGAAGAAACTGACAGGAACTCCGGGACTTCGTCAGGTACGTGGAACATGTTAATGGGAAATACCGCTCTCTTGACTGCATGAGCGGGGCCTGGGGTGG
This sequence comes from Pleurodeles waltl, assembly GCF_031143425.1. NCBI lineage: Eukaryota > Metazoa > Chordata > Amphibia > Caudata > Salamandridae > Pleurodeles > Pleurodeles waltl. Next base: position 677,425,782 of record NC_090445.1, read on the forward strand.
CCCTCTCTCTCTTTACTGTTGAGCAGGCCTCGATATTCACGTTTCCCGCTCACCCAGTCTTGGGCCCTGAGATGTCTACTGGCTCCTTCTAGTCTCTACCATCTACCAATGACTTCTTGAAATAAAAAATAAAAAATCGCCCAACGCGCGCATCTGGAAAAGCATTCTTGATAGGAACCATAGGTATTCATGTACTGTTAGTCAGGACTGGTCCCAGGTAGCAGTCAGTATATTATACATCAAAACACATTTATATAGAATTGTGATCTGAATTAATTTGAGCACGACCACGCATAATGAGGCTATAGTTTGTATACTGAACGCAACAGCACATAACACTAGCGTCCTTGCAAATCCTGCCGATTCACAAGAGGCATGAAAACGGATGCATAGTAGGCATCGTATTGGTTCTTTCTTTTGAAACGGAAACCGTGTAAAGAAATACACATTTGGGCTCTATTCCCGTTAATACACAGATTACTGCCAAATTCTGCTCCTGAAAATACCGGCCCTACGGCCTTCAAGACGCGCAGTCACGAGCCCGGGCTCTTGTCTGAATTCTATGCAAGGGCGGGCTGTGGGTTGGGGTTGCATCCGAGTTGATGTTTTTTTCAGTCTTCTAAGTTGAAGTGGGATATGAATTGGGTCTGCGTAAAATGTGGGTCGGTCTCTAGTTTTAGGCTGGAACGCAGGTTGGCCTGGAATAGGTTTTAGCCCGGCCGGATTGACTGATGAATTAGGATCATTGCCAGTCTTCCCAGTAGACAGTGCTTAATTTGAACCGGTGGTTGCCGGTGGGGGCAGCAGCACTTTTTTTTTTTTTGGGGGGGGGGGTGTGGTGGGCAGCCCTTATTTTTCTGCATAAGGCATTTACTGTGAGGACAATACATTAATGGGAGATATGTGGAGGAAGAGAAAGACTGGAAGCGTCACAAAGGGAGAAAGTAGAAAGCTGCACGAATGAGCTGAGGGGGCAGGGGGTGGTTGTAACTGGATTAAAGAGACCCAAGATTGCTTTAGGATTACACTGCTTTAGTGTTCTGTGCTCGCACATTTACATGCAGCAGCCACGTGTTTCAGAGGAAAACTCTGAGCACGGCACGTTTTTATTTACAAATTAACCACTGCCACTATAATACCACATCACCTGAAAGAAAGATAACCTTACTGCTGGTATCAACTGTCTTGGTTTTCTTTCAGAGGTTTTCCTGAGGGTGAGATCCATGTCAGAGTAAATGTGAGTGATTTGGTATAGCTTGAAAACTGGCCTTAAAATCTGTCCAGGTTCATGTCATCAAGCAAGTTCTTTGGGCTAGTTGTTGTTGAACGCTGTTGTTCGCAAGAGGGAAAATAATTACTAAACATGTTCAAATGTATTGGTCACACAGCAATGGCGACCAAAAACTCTCAGAGTATGTAAATATTGGATCCTCAATTCAGTCCTAGGAGTGAAAAACTCTGTAACACTAATCAAAGTATTGATTAGCCAACACTAGATGTGTGAAGGCATGTAACTATGGGTGTATCCTTCACCTACTGGTCCAGATGTAAGAGACTCTTCAGCCCTGTGCCAAAGCACTAGCAACCAGTTAAAGGCTACGCAATCCTCTGGAGACTTTCAGCTAAGCTACCCTAGGGGAGAGTGCCCCTCTAACCCTGAATAAATGATTCAGTGAGAATGATGAAAGAGTCTGTAAATGCGTGCAACCCATCGTCCAGAGATCCCTGTTCATGATAGTCACATTACTCATATGTAAATGATTCATCATTCTGGCATATATATATGATTAACCCTGTAACCCTGTGCCTAGCTCTGAGGCATCTTGATATAAAGGTGAAATCTCTTATCATTGGGCCTTCCGGTTCAAGAGATAAGCCTCTATGCACTTGAGCCAAAAACATTGTATCCGCTAATGTTTGAGGTCAAAAGTTACACGACTCTTTTTAACCACTTAAACATTAATTTAAATAGATGGCAAAAGCATTAAACCCTTGTACAACATCTTCCTTCTTTTTGTGAACTCAAAGGATCTTTAATGGTTATGTTAGCATTCACACAATCCTATGATAAAGTTGAATGGCTTTCACTTAACCTATAATCACCATTCACATGTCAAGACCTAAAGAGAAAGAGGCACCCTCAACACAATCCACTTCATTTGGCCATCCAGCTTGGAGCTGGAAAGATGCCTAATCCTGCCTAAGTAGCTGACACATTAAGCTTATATGTGAATTTTCTCTAATTTTCTAGCCGACCGTTGATTCATACAGTCAAAGAAGTGAAAGTCTCCTTTAATGTTTCAAACCATCTAGTCATCTGTCCTCTGATGTGAAAGACCCCTTAGGTCAGAGAAAATAGTGAAGGCTTTCAGACCTATAAGGAAAAGACCCACAACCCTCTGGCACAGACTTAGGCCATAAAGAGGTAAATGTGAAAAGTAATCTAATCCTGTGCTTAACCTTTTATTCACAGAGACCAAAGGCTAAGTCTTTCCATGTTAAATCATTAGCATTGGTCCCTAGAATTTAAGTAGTTGGTAACTTGCACTACATCTTTAAAGGCATTTACTCCAGAAGATAAACAAATCTGCAATCATCTGCAAACTAGTAATTCAGGGCAACCACTGATTGTCCAATACTAGTGGTAAAGGGCTGTCTATTCTGGTAGCCCAGCACTAAGCATCAAGGTATCTGACCATCTCTTCCTAGGAAGGATCTGATATCCCAGTCTGAACTATTTCCCATCTGTAAAGTGTCACTGACTTCCCCAAAATTGTGACATTCCTAGGAAATGTGTAGAATGCGATTAGACGTTAAAACACGTAATCTGATCCTGGGGTATTTCTTCCACAATTATGCTTTCTGATTATTCATTCTTCTCCAACCAGGAGAACGATTTTAGAATATTTTAACAGGATTGCTCCACAATAATAAACAATTCCCACAACAAACTTGAGACAACCTTCTTCAGGATCTGGTCAACTTGACTAAGCTTTAAACTGTTTTAACATGGCAGCAGTATGAGCAGGTAAGCTGAAGAAAGTATCATTTCTATAAGGATTTTCAAGCAAGTTTTGTTGGAGATATAATTTGTATCTTGATTAAAACAATCAAAACAACCCGGGCTACATTATATGACTGGTGAATGCAACAGTTGGTTTACTAAAGAATATAAACTATTCCCAAAGCAAGTTCCTCGACTGACCTCGCAACTTTTGTCTTGTCTTTCCTTAGGGCGAAGAAGAGACCCCCTACTACTGACTACTGCTAAGTACAAGCCAGCCTCCATGGATTCACCCATCAGTCCTATGCTCTCAGTTGGACAGTTTAAAGTACAAAACATTGAAGCTGGTGATAGCTTTGAGGATGACTTTGTTACTGTCCCGGTAATGGATGGGCCAGGAAAAAGGTTAGAATTCTATGGACTAAGTCCCAAATATGACAAAATGTTTGACAAGGATAGTAGAGATGGCCTAGACACCCCAGGATTGAGTCATTCTGAAGGTAATGTAACTGCTGACTCCATCCCGCATGAGCAAGCCATTCCCCAAGTTAAAAGCTCCTATGTTGTGGAAGCTCACATGACGCTGGAACGTATCCACTTCAAGCAGGATCCTTCCATTCCATATTACACTTCTAGGTGCACTGAAAACTTAGCACCGGACACACCTAAGAGGGATGACTTAATTTTGACATACAATTCTAATGACCAGGTTTCAGCCGACATGCCCACTATTGATGGGCAGTCTTTGCCATTCGTACCTGTCAGCGAAGAGGCCTTGACCTACATATCCAACTGTAATGATCAAAGTTTGGGATACACACCCGACAGCAATGGCAACATTTTGATTTGCAACATCGGTGGGCCAGACAACATTCCTGCTGATTTTATAGATCTTGTGTCTGCCTATCCTTACGATAGTGGAGCTCAATCCTCAGCTTGCGCATCAGATGGTGAGAAAAGCTTTCGTTCAGGCAGTTCAGCTAACAGCGATGACCTGAGTACAGCTTATGCATCAGACAGTGCCTCTTCAGACGATACAACTCCTAGTGATGTTTCATCTGGAGCTGGTGGCTCTATGGCACATGGTCAGGGAGGACAGGTTGCCACTGAACAAGTGGAGGAGGCCCTTGCACACCTCAATCAGTCTATAGATGCTTTCAGTGATGGACTAACGATGAGAGATGCAGAAACAACAAGTGTAATTCATGAGATGGATCTTGTCACCACTGGATCATTTGAACTGATAAATGAGAATGCTAATGGCGACTTCAGAAAATTTGATAAATTCCTAAACAGCAAGCTATCCCCAAAGCCCCACATTGTTACCTCAAACCATACTGACATTCCTAAAGCAATTATGAAGTACAACACCCTTGATGCCACTCCACGGTATGAGTTCTATGCTCAATCAGCAGCCCCCGGCAGATTGAAGCGGAGTCGGCCATCCCTGGACATCTTGCGCAATGCTATTCTGGTGAGTCTAGTTCCATATTTGTGATTGTTCTTTCTTTCTTTCTTTCTTGCCACTATCAACCCCTCCTCAATGTGTTTCTGTTGCTTCTCAACCATCTTTTCCCTCTATTGCTGTGCTCTCATTCGCTCCTCATCTTCTCCGTGCATTAATTTTCTTCTGTCTGTTACCTTTTACTTGCCACTCTGTGCCTGGCCTATTTTCTTTGTGCAATATATGGTATTATACTCTTCTCTATTTATCAATCTGTGTGTTTGTTCACCACCTCACCCCTCATTTTTGTGGTGAGGAAATGGCACAATATCCTGGTGTCTGGATTCTACTAAGGCCTGTCAGTGACCCAGCTGAACATCTCAAAGGTGAGAATCCATGATTATGCAAATAAGGTAGGCCCAGAGAAGTGTGTCCGGTGATTGTACTAGCTGTCAACAGCACAGCCTTCCTTTTTTTAGATTTGAGACTCATGCCTGCCACAGTCCTATCCCAAAGCTTTATATTTTTCATTCAGTGCCTCGATATCTTTGTGTTGTCTCCCACTTCTACATGCAAGTCCTTGCTCTTTGTGCTGACTGTTCATCTCTCCTTAATAGCAGAAATCTCTACCGTTGTAGCCCCCACCAGCAACCCTTCCTGCCCTCTGGCAGCACCCCATATTTCTCACTTTTACTACCCTAAGTGTGTCTGGTCTTTCCATGACCTCTCCTCTTCTTGATTCTAGGTCTTGCATCTTACCTACTCCATTTCCGCCACTCAAAGCGCTTCAAAGGTTTCAGATATATTGGCTGAATTTTTCTTGACTTTCACTTCCTTGCTGCTCGGTTTGCCTTGAGCCTCGGCTGCAATGTGTTTTGAAAAGATTTTCTATGTTGTCGTAAAAGTGTACAGTGCCACTTGCAAACAACATACCTACCACATAGATATTATACAAATCACAAGGCTAAGGTAAAAAATTAGGCTTGTGGACGTTTCCTTCATTCGTCACTGTCCCACCCCGTTTTACAGTGTTACGACCACCAGATGCAGGATTAGGAAGGAATGTAGAAGAACCCAACATCCAAAAGTCAACAGCAAAGGTTTTGCTATTTGCGTCATTTTGCTGATCTTGTTCAGTCTATTCCTAGAGCTTCCACATAGGCTCGCACTGCAATAAAGAGACATGGCTGCTTTGGAGCATCCTCGCTTCACCCACTACTTTAAAAAACCGATGTGCTTCTACTTTGCAGGATGAGCAGCAACTGGAACAAGTCGACCTTGAGCCCAAGATGGAGTCCAGCGAGACGGAAGAGACCCCTGCGAAGTCCGAGGCTGACCTGGAGAGCGTGAAGCCACCGGGAGAGCCAGTCCGCTTTGGCTGGGTCAAAGGGGTTATGGTAGGAAACTTCTGGAAATCTCCTTTTGGCTTCTCTCACCTAAAGAGAGACAAGTTGCAGAGTATAAATTGTTAAGTGTCTGCCATTGCACAACAGAATAGCCGTTGTCATTGCGATTAAATTGAGCCATTCTAAAAAAAGAGTATACAAACATGTAATTCACAATACATTTGAACATAGTTTTATTGAACATAATTTGGACTATATGTATGTTCCACATTAAAACAAAGGGACACCAGCTTTACATTCGTAGGAATCCTTCTCCACCTTATAGAGTACTTTGCATTAAAAATGCATCACCTGAGTCTGACAAACGCTCCCACAAAGGCGTCCACATACAGGGCAAAGGTAAATTCTAGTTGGCCAACCACATGCTTTTCACTCTTCAGACCATTTGAAAATAGTGACTGGTGGAACTTCTAATGTATAGTCAGATGTTAGTATCCTTCTCATATTGATTGCAGTGTCCTGCCCCACCCAATATCAGTGATTTCTTGTGATCAACACAAATCTATCACTGAGCTAATGAAACTGGTAGAGACGATAAACCACAAACCCACAGTCTACGTTTTTTAATGATTACTTATTTATTTGATTCGTTACTTAGTTATGCATTTTTTGTTATCTCTTTGTTTGCTATTTTTTTAATGTTGCAGCAAAGGCATCTCCGTCAGGGATGATGCACATCATTAGGCCCCAGTACTCTGTGGCATTTCTACGGAGAGAGCGAATTCTCATGCGGAGGGTGGGGAGATGGGTGGGTAGTGGTCCCAGTAATTATAAAAACTTAAATCTCAAAGCTACTTATGGAGGTTGCCTAGTGACCTGGAGATTACGGTTGCAGGGGTTATTGGCTCAGACATACATACTGTGTACAAAGATGTATTTGCTTTGAACACCAGTCGACATTAGATGTTGTTATCATCCAGCTCATTGGTACATCCTTTGTCAGCCTGTGGTGTATGCATGGATGAGACTGTCCATACATGAATCAACCCTATCACCTACAAGTGAGAGACAAGATTCTCCTGAAGGAGTTAAATCTACATAGGTATTTTACTGTTGTCTGAGCGAAGAGGGCCTACGTTTCCTGGGCTGAAATGACTGTGTACAAGTGATGACCATGTCAATTGTGGCAATGGTGAAAATTAACTTTAAAATGTCTTGTGCCTCCTTTGCTTATATTATGTGCTGATAGGCTGGATCCTCACAAAGCTGTGTGCTGGGATGCAGCCATTTACAGGTCTGTGGGTGTGCCAGCTTAACGCTCTCCTACAGCTCTCTTTCAGTTCTTTACATCCTCATGAGCAAGCCTCAGCGTTTTTTGATAGTGCTGAGGTCTGCTATGTAAGGGGGAAGTGCATAATACATTTTTGGCAGCAGCGGATCCTGATGAATGGTACTGCCAGAACCTGCTCATATAGCGTAGCTCATCCTCCATTGTACTCTGGGCTTTGGGTTATGTCGAAAGGCAGACCTTCAGAAGGCATTCTTCACAGTATACCCAATGTAAGCAGATTGTGAAGTCGCATTGTACAGTAATTATCTGACTGAACGTGAATGTGAGGCCACATGGAGAGCATGAGTTCTTGAAATGGTCTAAGGCTGTTGCTGAGATGCTGATGATACCTGCATACTTTCTCTCCACAGATTCGCTGCATGCTGAACATCTGGGGAGTGATCCTCTACCTCCGGCTGCCCTGGATCACTGCACAAGCTGGCATAGGTATGTTAGTGAGGAGTTTTAGACATCTGAACGGATTCTTCAGAAAGACATGCTCAGGTCGCAGGAGCTTCGATGGCTCACACTGGGGTTGAATCTGTGCACATCTTGTCATGCGCAGGAGGATTGCTGCTTGTGTTTGTCTCTTGCCATTGCTGCTTCGGTTGTTAGTGCTCACTTTATTGATTTCAGGTGTGTGGGCTGTCTTTTGCATTGCTGGATTGTCTCCAGCACTCTTGTCCAACGTGTGGACTGTGGTACTAATATGTGAGAGAAGGTGAAAGGTCCATAAATATCGTAAACAATGCTCCACACAACAGGAAACCAGTTGTGTCTAATGACATAGTTTACAGCAACAGTGTTAATATGTGAGTGATGTGCTTTAAAAAGATGCTATTGTTAAAACCAATGATACCATTCTTCATGGAATATTGACAACAACAATCATGGGAGCACTCTTTAAAGTGTATGAAGCTACATAATTTTTCATGAAATGTCACATGAAATCACATGAAATTACTGAATTAGAGTGAATAGGATTTTCTGATTTCACCTGTCAAAATGTTACACAAGGGCATACCTTGTGTAAAAAAAAGTCATGTGATACTGACAAGACTGGAAATGGTTCTCAGCAAGGCATTTTCTTCTGGAACCAAAGTCCATCAAAAAAGTCAACAGAACGTTGCCTAATGTGCACTTTTGTGACTTTTCAGAACAAGAGTTTTCCACTGACCTCCAGTTACTTCCATTTTCCTTTCTTCTCCCAACTCACAGGTCTCACCTGGGTGATTATCCTCATGTCTGTGGTTGTGACGTCCATCACTGGGCTATCTATCTCTGCTATCTCCACCAATGGCAAAGTCAAGGCTGGTGAGTAGAGAACATGGGCCATGTCACCCAAATTGGCATGAGGTTTATACTAAAAGAGGAAGGCCGTTAAGGGTTTTGATAAAGAGACCGCCTCTCCCCATTTTTCACAACATCAAAGGGCTGAGCAAAAGGTGAGGATGAAGACATACGAAGTGGACTGCAAACTGTTGAGCAGAATGTGTGTATAGGAGTGTGACAAAGGTCTTCAGGGAAGACCCAAGCACTCAAAGTCAGTCCACGAGTGGCAGATGTACACTTGCCTCCCAGAAATCCACATGGGATTTTTAATAACTAAAAGCAGGAAACATGTTATATTTGTTTTGGTAAAATGTGGCATAGGTTCACCGTGATTTACTAACATTGAACAACCCTGCTCTAAGTAAGTGCATATAATCAGGTATCAGCGAATGGCACACTTAGACGTGTAATTTTTTTATGTGTCTTAATGTTATCTTGGCAGAAGTTGTCTTGCACAGATATTCCAATAATGCAGTCATATACTAGGCACACTGTGTCCTTTGGCGTGTGTCGTGTCTTTTTGTTTACTTTGGTAGCTCTCAGTGCTTATTGCTGGCTGACTTTCAGGGCTTTGTTTACTATGCCTAGGCGGATAAGACTAAGGCTTTGGTGGATAAGCCATCCAAGTGGTTAAAGCTCAGTGCTGTAAAAAGACATGTCTGTGGGTAGTGGGCCTGGTTGACGTTTGGACGCCTCACTTCGACCCTTGACCAGAAGTGTCTGTTCAGTTTCGGCTAAATATGTATAAAATGTGTTCCCAAAACTAGACTCAGTTTTGCCGCTGGCTTCTCAGATAAATGCTATTGGCAGCTCTAGCTTGTTTCCATATCTCAGCACTGCAAAAAGTCTTGTCATTTTTTCTGCTTGTGATAAATCAATAGTAACTTCCGAAATAGGGACACCCATTCTGTATTATGGCAATAGCCTGTCGCCTCCATTTCCCATCTGCCTCCCATAAAAACCTGAAGCAGTTTCACAACACTTCAGCCAGTTTGGAGCTGACACATAACAAATGTCCTGCCATTTTGAAAAGTATTAATAATCTCTGATAGACATCCCTCTCCATTTTTCACAATCATGGTGCGCAAAGAGATAGGAAAAGCAGAACTTTTGTACAGGAAAGCACAGAGCAGTCACATAGACCAAACGATTAGTCACAGGGAGTAAAATTGTTACACATGCAGGCACAGCAGGTCAAGAGAGCAGACAGAGAGCTATGGAAATCAGACAATGCCCAATGGGCTGTTTGGGCAGGTTAGTGTATGAGCCAATTACTCAGAAATGGTACAAACTCTGTAGTCAGGCTTACAGAAAAAAACAGTAATCAGTTGACAAAAAGTAAAATTTCTGTACATTCAGGCAGAGAGCAACCATGCACCATACAATGCAAACATGGAGTAAAGCTGAACTTCTACACTAGGGAGCATTTGGAAGCCAAATATGAAACCCTTTCTTTCAGGAATTAAAAAAATATATACTTTTAGGTAGATAGTGATCACTTATAAGAAAGAAATGGTGGCCCCATATCTATGTCACAGAGTAGTCATTCTCATATCAATCACACATGGGCAGTCAGAAAGCAGGTGCACACAGACAGATAGCAAGCATTCAGTCGTTTCCAAAGAGCCAACACACTTACTCAGTGATGTAGTAGGGATTTTCTGGGTAGACAGCCATAGCTATCCATACAGCAGTTGAAGTGATGCACTTGATCATCATCAAGGTAACGAGAATGAACAGTTGCATAACTTCATAGTGACTTTATTAAGAAATGCTTTATTGGAATATGTATATACTGCCAGGGCCGGCTTTTGGAAGATTCAAGCGGTGCAGCGACCCCAGGGCACCGACCCCAGGGGGGCGCTGTGTTTAGAAATAACTTCAGAAACTTGCGATTTAAAAGTACCTGCTGAAAAGTTCCTTGTGCGTCCAGCCTTCAGGAATCAATTTAAATGTTAAGATACCTCTTGTGATTAATGTTCCTGCGAGGGAGAGAGATGGGAGTTTTGCCTAGCAGCAGCTTTGACTCAACATAAAGTAGCATAGAGTGTTAATATACCTGCTGCAAAAAACAGAACTATGGGGCATGCTTAGGAAAAGTCGCAGCCCCACTTTTCTTGCACTCCTTAGAGCCCCCCAATGCCACCATGTGTGTGTCATATTTAAAATACGGTGCACCATGGCTGTAGTTAAGGAACTAGCGTTAGAATTTTTTATGCTAGTCCGGCACTTTGCAGGATTATCATCAAAAATGTTGACGCTAATCCTGCAAAGCACCAAGAGGCCCATTGTAACCAATGGAAGCCTCCTTTTAATGCCTGCTGTGCGCAGGAGTTAAAAGTGCCGGTAAAAAATGACACAAAGAAATCTGTCAGATTTCTTTGCGCAATTTTTTCGGCCCCCCTAATGAGGTGATGCCCCCTTTGCATACATTATGCCTGGCGCAGGCATAATGTAGTGCAAAGGGTTACAAAGTGGCTCAATGCATGCATTGCACCACTTTGTAAATATGGCGTAGCGTTTTTGACCTTCTAACACCACATTAGCATGAACAAAAATGTCACTAGTGTGGCGTTAGAATGGAACTAGGGGCTCTTAAATATGCCCATATCGGGCATATTTGAAAAAAGTGGCGGTGCAGACAGTGCTGCACAACGTTTCTTGTTCCCCTTAGCGCCCCCTAACGCCACCATGTGTGGCCTGTATTTGAAATATGGCACAGTATGGCGGTAGTTAGAGGACTAGCATCAGAATTTTTGATGCTACTCAGGCGCTTTGCAGGATAGCATAAAATATTTTGATGCTAATCCTGCAAAGCACCCAGAGGCCGATTGTAACCAACGGAATCCTCCTTTTAATGCCTGCTCTGAGCAGGCCTTAAAAGTGATGGAAAAGAATGACGCAAAGAAAGCTATCAGATTTATTTGCCGCATTTTTTTGGCTCCCCTAACGGGGGAATGCCACCTTTTCATACATTATGCCTGGCGCAAAGGGTTACAAAGTGGCACACTGCATACATTGCACCACTTTGTGAATATGGCACAGCATTTTTGGCCTTCTCACAGCACATTAGCGTAAAATAATAATGCTAATGTGGTGTTAGAATGGTGCTAGGTGCTCCTACGTATGCCCCTATATTTTATGTGTATAGCTGAGTGGATTAGTAAAGCCAGCCTTTACAAGTGCTTTAAAACACATGAATGTATCTGAAAGGGAGCGATGGAGAGATGAGGAGCACATTTGGCGGGTGGTAATGAGTGAAACCGAGGAGGAGGTCATGGGGTGGGAAATAAACTGTTGCACAGGGCGTCACCAGTCCTAAAGCCGGCTCTGTATACTGCTACCTTCATACCATATCTCTCTCTCTCTTTATGTTTCAGGAGGGACATACTTTCTCATCTCTCGCAGTCTTGGCCCAGAGCTGGGTGGTTCCATCGGTCTCATCTTCGCCTTTGCCAATGCTGTGGCTGTGGCCATGCATACAGTCGGCTTTGCTGAGACAGTGGGGGACATGCTCATCGTAAGACTTACTCATTCCCTCATCACTCTCAGTTGTAACCCACCAGTCCTGTTTCTAATTTTACTAAAAGCTAATTCTCCCTTCTTGCAGGAGTACAATGCTGTCATAACGGACCCAACCAATGACATCCGGATCATTGGTGTCATCACAGTCACAGTGCTTCTGGGCATCTCACTGGCAGGCATGGAGTGGGAAGCAAAGGTAGGTTAGGTTACCTGTGCTCCGCATCATGAATGACATTTAAAGAAATACTAGAAGTTTTGCCCGCAGTAGTTACTAGTGAATTTGCACTTTGATAACAAAATGTCACTATCAAAGAATGGTGACAACTGCTTAGATGTTAAAAAACAGTCTTTGCTTTGAGAACACCTTACCATATCTGTTTCGAATACCTGGTCTTGATGCATTTGTTCCCATTCATCTCTAGGCTCAGGTGGTGTTCTTCTTTGTCATCATGGTGTCTTTTGCGAGCTACGTGGTGGGAACTGTGATGCCTCCCACCGAGGAGAAACAGTCCAGGGGATTCTTCAGTTATCAAGGTGAGTGATTGTGCATCAGCCATCTGACCTTAGTTCAACTTGATCACCCTGACTTCGAACCTATCCTTCCTTTTCCTTCGTGGTCCATGGATAATTTGATGAGTTCAAAGACTGAGCATTAGGCTAAGTAGAGTCAATTTTGTTGCATTTGACAAGGAAAATATGCACATTAGATAGATCCCATGTTTCCTATCCTGCCTTCAGTGTGTGTGTGTATAAATACATGCACACACACACATTTATATTGCACACTGCTGGTCAGCACTGTGCAATTATGAGATTCAGACAATGTTTTCATTGAAAAGGTTTCATTTCCCTACAACGTTTGACCTTTACATTGATGACGTATGGCAATCTATTAAGTCAGCTTTTTTTTTGGAACAATAAGTTTTGTAAAGATTCGCATGAGGGGAAATTTTAAAGAGGGGTGAAAAAAAAAGTATTTTCCCATTTTCTCTCCCATAGGAAATTTTGCTCACATGCTGACATCAAACTTGGCATAAAAATAGACCTTTGCAGGTGAATGCCACGGTATCCAGCAGGCATGGAAGACTTTGCTGCATAAATAACATTAACATGACATAACAAGACATCAAAAGCTTGCTTTTGTTGGTTTGTTGTAAATGCGTTCAGTAGTTTTGTTTGAGATTTTACCAATTAAAAAGGTGCAGATCAGGACTTAAAGAGTTAACACTTTGTATATCTGTGCTGTTTTAATTTATGAGTCAAGACTTGCGAATCCTGTCGATCACATTTTGATTTTTTCAACAAAATGCCATTGGTTGGCTCCCAGCTGCCATTTTGTTTTCTGCCATTTTGAAAATTGTGAGACAACTGCGATCTGTGAGTCTTGCACAATGGAAAACAAAATTCCACGGCGATGTAAGGCCAATACCAAAGATGATTGACCCAAGGGCAGTGGTCAGAGGTGGAGCTAATCAGTTACATGCAAAAAATAATGCACAAAAATAAAAACAGCACCAAAAACAGTGCATGACTTGCGAGTCACAGGAAACTTCTGAGCACACTAGCGACCATTCCAGGGGCTAGAATCGATTGGCATGTTGTGTTTGACTTGCAAGTTTCTTCTGAATTTCAGGCAGTGTAAGACAAGCAGAAATATAGCCTAACAATACAATAAGTGTTTAACTTTACTTGAATGGCAGGAGGCAGGGTGCAGGGCCTGGCTGCTGGTCAGTCCCATTACCTCAAGCCCCGCTGCTTATCCCGTGCTGCAGGTTGGATGCAGGGCCTGGCCACAAGTCAGGCCCTGCTCTCAGCTCAGGGCTTTGGCATGCACAGCAGATAGGACAGAGCACATACTGCAGGCCAGACTGTGAGTTTAACTTCCACTGCAAATTTTTGAAGGTTGTATGCAGCAGGGACTGTGTGCCCACCCCCACTGAATACAGGTGAAGGCTTTGTGCAGCAGGCAGGTTGGTCACAATGCCTTGCTGCAGGCCAGACCCTGTGTTTAATCACCTCAGCAACGGTTGTGCATAGCTGGGATAGGCACCCACAGTCAGTTGGCACCGCACATTACAACTGCACCTTACCACAGGCCAAGACCTTCACCCAACCTCCCAGAGTATGGCCAATGGCCATACACAGTGGAGGCTGCAGGCAACTCCAGCTGCACATAGCCAAAATCTTTATGCAGTGTGTGATGTGCACTCAACAACCAACACTGCACACTGTCAAACGCTGTGCCCAGAAAGGGATCGAAATAAAAAAACAAATAAAAAACCCAAAGAAATTTAAAAAACACAGTTGAAAATTGAGATATGGTTCTTGCTCAAATCTATAAACCCTCTCAACACGTGCCATAACTTGTGTCACCCATCATACTGATAGCCCCAGTTTCGAAATAGCACAAACATACAGAAAAAGCGGATATGAAAAGAGCAACATTGTAGGCAGCCCTAATTATGGCATGTGTTAAGTGCTTTGATGCCTGGCGAATTCCAGTGTTTTTCTGCATTAGAGCCAGAACCATCGCTCACTCTATGTCTGTATTTTTTGTTACACGCATGCATATTCTAGATTATGGTTCCCATAGTTCCTGCATTGTCTCTTGCATATGTTATCTCCTTTGGAGGCTTGTTTAGTTTTGCATACTGCATCTCAGCTGTTGCCTTACGCTCATGGGTATCATTAACACATCAGTCTGTTCTTTTCACCACAGGGTCCATCTTTTTGGAGAATATTGTTCCTAATTGGAGAGGCGAGACAGGAAGTTTCTTTGGTATGTTCTCCATTTTCTTCCCATCAGCCACTGGGATATTGGCAGGTGCCAACATTTCTGGAGACTTAAAGGTAAGCAGAGGTTAATTTCTTCATTTCTTCTAAATCTGCCATCACTGAGGGGTCTACGGGTGAACGCAACGCAAGTTTAGGTCTTGCTGTAATGCTATTTGTTGTGTTGCTTCTTTTTAAACCCTTAACTTTTAGCCCAGCCTAATAACTGCTTTGCCAGTGTTGCCTATACTTCATCGGTGGCAAAATGTGCTACTTTCCTCAGCACTTGTAAACGCATTTTCCAGCCTGATAATTACTCTGCAGGAGGCACTGAGGTTTGCTTGTTTGCATGCATGCATAGACACATTCTTTCTTGTTTTTTATCCCGGTAACTAAGTACAGTATAGGACTTGTGCTGACCTTTATGGTAGATGTTCCAAACTTAACAGTATTAGAAGAGACAGCAGAGCCTGCACGAGAAAGACTGTCTGTTCTTTCTTACCATGACCTGTGTGTGCCAGTGTCATGAGTGCCATGTCCTCCTCAAAAACATCCTCTGTACCCTCCTTAGCACTGGAAGGCAACCACAAAACATTTATCTCATGTTTATTTCTGATCTCTGTCATTCCATTACAGGACCCTGCAGTAGCCATTCCAAAAGGGACACTGTTGTCCATCTTCTGGACCACCATATCCTACCTGATCATCTCAGCAACCATAGGTAAGATCTATCTCCTACCACAGGAATCATATTAACGATGGCTCCATCTGTACTTTTCAGATTAGTTTGTGAGTTGAAAGCAGAATCACAAGGCAGGTTCTCTGAGCTAACTTTCGTTAATACCACACTAAGCAACGCAGGAAGACAATGTTTATAAAGTGAGTTCAACCACATGTATGTACTTAGGTCCTATATCATCTTGGCCACTAGCAAGTGAAATACAGGCTATTCAGCGAGTGATTAGTAACTTTGTGAGGTACGCCGTAAAAAAAGATCATTATTGTTAGTTTGTGGCACCTACATTATTTATCGACGAATACTTCCAGGTCGCCTCGCTTTGTCTATTGCTCTCTTCCTTTACTTACCTTCTTCTCTCAACACTCCCGGAGATTTCTTGTCAATAGTTTAGCTGCTCGAGTACGATGTCAGTACAGTGATAGAATGTAAGTGCTTCACAATCCAAGCATAATGTGGGGTGAATTAAATCAGAGAGCACCACTATACGCATCAATTAATCTTCCATGAACCAACACGCTTATTAACTGTAGAGCATTACATTCAACTTCACTCACATGTGGGCATCTAACAGCAAGCATTGGGTTTCGTTTTGTGTATCTGTTTGATCTTTTTCATCATCCGCTTTCGCTCTCTCTCCACTGGGACACTGGTGCTCAGCTGTTCAGACTGTATTCAAAGGATTCCCAAAGAACTCCAAGCTACACTCTTCTCAGTCCCACCTACAAGGATTCTTTCTGAAAATGTACACTATCCAGGTTCATGCAAACTGCTAATTCAGTTGTCTGATCCATTCACTTCCTTTGTGTTTCCAGGATCCTGTGTGGTGCGCGATGCCTCTGGTAACATCAACGACACCATCTCTCTTAATGAGACCGAAGACTGTGTGGGGATAAGTTGTTACTATGGCTGGAATTTTACTGAGTGCCGTGAAAGTGAGACCTGCCAGTATGGGCTCGCGAACCACTACCAGGTAATGGGTCCTCTAGATGAAAGCATGAATCAGAGACTCAGGGACAGTAAGTCTGCAATGCATGGGTTTCTTGCCCATTAACAGGTGCAAGAAGAGTGTTGTTACATCAAAAGTAGAAGTGGGTGTAATTTAGGTAATCCTCTCTAGCATGCTTGTCATTAGCACAAAATTACTTGTAATTGTGAACAATTGTGTGAGAAGAGTAATCCAGCATTTGGCCCTAATTTCTTAGTGCAAAATTCACTCATGTGTCCAAAATGGCCCCAAGGATGCATATTGTACTAAGAAAATAGATCTTATGTTAAGATTTTTGCCCCAAGTTATTCTTAATTACTCAAGATGGAGTAATCTCATAATTCTAGCTATTTTGCATTAAAAAATTAATGAATAATTACTGAAATGACTCCAGTTAGTTTGGCATAATTAAATTTCCCCCAGGCCTCATTAAAATCACAAGGTGTAACTTTACGGGTGCATTGACGACAGTGTAAACATTGGCTTGCTACTCTCTAGCAGGCAGAAGCACAATTCACAGATTCCTCAATACTACATGGTAAGGACACTGTCAATTAAATGTCCTTGTCAAAAATTAACAAGGGCGTGGGCTCTGTGATTGCAAGTCACACCAAGCATTTGCAATGCAATGGGTCTTATGTTTTCACAAGTTAGAGCTATTAGCATTGTAAACTCCTAACTGGACTTTTCTTGCCACACAAATGGAAAATAAAAAGTAAAACAGTTTGCATAAGTGAGCCGATTCAAAGCTCCGCCATCGCCATGAGCGAGAGAGACACAAAAGGAAAAAGAAGTTTGCTCGCATTCAAAGTTATCAGCAAAAGTGTAATTACCCATGTAACAGGGTCGATGGCCAAGGCAGTAACAAAACCGTCCCAAAGAGGCATAAATGTAAAGCATTTACCAATGAAAACAAAGGATTTTTGAAATGCAAGCCCATGAGCGAGTGACAGTGATGGGCATGCGGTGGGTGTGGTTAAAAGCCCAGATACATATCAACAAGTCGGGAAAGCAGCGCTTGCGCACGGCTATGCTCGACCTAAAAAACACCAGTCAAATAAAAATCTGGTAGTGGGAGCCATAGAGGGGTGAGTGATAAGTATTACACGCTATCTGCTGCCCTGGTGTTCGGTATTTATCAGATATTACATTATTGCTTGTTACACTTTCAATGCACAAAAATGGGGCAAAACATGCAAACGTTGGTGCTTTATGTAACACAGTCCTCATGTGTAGGTAGTTATTGGGCTTTTTACACCTGTTAAATTCCTGCAAGTTTAAGGGAGCAATTTAACGGAGGTGTGGTCTGTTTCACCGCTAGTAATTACCAGCTGAAATCAAGTCCGCACAACTCATAATGCTGACCCAAGTTCGTGCAATAGTCAGAATTACCTGTCCTGCTGGTATTCAGGGTCTGAGCTTCAGAGGAACAGTCATTCATTTATGGTGGGGGTATTCAGTGCCATTAAGCTAAAATCATTAGATGCCACTTCACAGACGCTGGAATTCCAGTAGGACTATGCGCTGCTGGCTACCACGTAGGAGGGATCCTCATCTTGAAGCTTGTGCCACAGGATCAAAGGGGCAGTAATGCCTTTTTCCATGGGAATTGAGATTGTGCGAATTACATTTTGACTAAAACATACAAGGATAGCCAGTGAACTCGCTAAATATGGAATGCCACTGAAAGAGCACTTGAATTAAAAATATGAAACATCTTTGCACTACTCAAATTAATCATGAAATAAAGCTTCAGATTGGGGCAGTCATTTCTTTTTACATGGATTTTCCACCCATCAAATTACTACATTACAACAAACATTGGCAAAGTCAATACGTCTTGCCTTGGCAAGCTAGTTAGTTGTTTTTTTAATCACATATACTTGCCGCAAAAAGAAAAAAAGAAAAAAGTGGTGATTAAATGTCGTAGCCAAAAGGATGCAATAACATTTAAAATTTGAAAAAATAACATATAATGTAATAGATCAATACAGGTGTTTAGTAACAGGCCTGTGTACTTTGAGCATATATAAAACCATTTTTTAGCTTTAATCTACATTGCAGAGACTTATTGGCGAAAACAAAAGGTACTATTGTCTTTAATTTACTGTAACCTGAAGGCATAGTTTAAACACACAATACACTAAATTAAAAAAGGATAAAGAATGGAGTGTAAAAAGCTGTGAGACAGTAATGGCCAACCAACTCCGGCACTTGTGTGCTTCTTTTTAGCAGATGCCGTCACACATAGTGCAGGTGAGCCAATAGATGAAGTGGGCTTACTTACGGCCCCATGCTATATTCTGTGGTACATGGAAGTAAACTATGAATGGCAACTGAACCAAATACCTCGAACATGTCCTCTCTAGAGCACATATCTACCTTCTGGTGGGTAGAAATTAAAATGTGGCCAATCCCTTCCGAGCAAAACTCCCTAACACTTTCATTCCTTGCCAATGATCATTATAACTACATTTACCAGGCCCAAACTCTGTAAGACCAGGACCCATTTGGGGTGTAGCAAGGCATCTGCATGGGCAACTGTGTACATCCCAGAGAATACCCCTTGATGCCTTGGCTCACGGTTTCTTGTTATGTACATACAACGCTATCATTTGGATTTTATAATCCAGTTTATGGATTGTTAACTTCTATTCCATTTGCAAAACATGTTTGAATGTGGTGCGTGGATGTTTCTTCTTTGCAGTTGGGTTCTTCCAAGTGACTGATTATCATTGTAAATGGTGAGTGTTGACTGAACTTGGAGGTTAATTCAGACCATTAATCAGTTCTTGCAATTTGTGACGTGGTAAATTTGAGGGAGAAGTGCTGCCCTGTTTCCGAAGTGAACAATATAGACATGTGAAACTCATTCTGCATGTGTTCCTATGCCCGTATGTTGAATGTTTTCCCTAAGGTTCTTTACCCTCTCTTCACAGGCCATGAGCATGGTATCTGCCTTTAGCCCACTCATCACTGCCGGCATTTTTGCAGCCACCCTGTCTTCTGCTTTGGCATGCCTCGTATCTGCACCCAAAGTATTCCAGGTAAGTCAACAATCAATAGAGGTGAATACAGCTTCTACTCACAGATGAAGTGAGCCAAGATAAGGTTGAAGCCATGTCTATAGTTGACTCAGCCAGTCCTTGTTCTCATATACATTATGGTACATTACGTGGCAGTCAAAGGGGAGTGGAGCTCAGATAAGAATAGCAAAGGCCTGCCACTTGGGTGTGCAGATGCCTAAGCCTCTGGTTGTTAATGGGTGAGTTAGCAGGAAAGCGAAGCTAGGAAAAAGTCTGTTGATAGTCAAGAAAAATGGAAGGCAGTGGGTGTAAAAAAGAGTCTAAGCAGTGCGGAAACATTAATATAAAGATAATGGTGGAAAGGGAGGTTGTGTTTTCACACTACATATCAGCAGGGAGCCTCATCTTTAATATTTTGTATGCCACAAGACGAACTGAATAAGCAGGACAGAAGGCTGTCAAATCTTTAGATATGAGTTAAGACACTGAAGATATATTAGGCGGCTGGAAAGTGTCTTCCACAGAAGTAACTAGAAACATATTTTCAAATAGAAAAAAAACAGTTTTATATATGTTGCAACAATATATAGATCAATTTCCAATTTTGAAACGTAGGTTAGCAGCAGAATAAGATCACCATATTCTTCAGGCATTTCTAATTCTGGAAGTCTTAGAACTACCTGTGTTTTAGAGTGAACAAACACAAGTGATGATGATAATTCGAAGGACACTAGCCAACAAATTGACTACTAGTCCTAGATGCAGCATCATTAGCTATGCTAAAAGTAAAGAAGCTATGTATATATTCGGACTCAGATTTCCCATTCAATCAAACGATATCTGCTTTGGCGAAGTACTCACTTCAATTTGTGATATTAAAAGGGTCGTTTTGTTCTGCACACCATCTACATGGTTGAACTCACAAGAACTCTATTAATATGCTTCTCTGAATATTACAATATAGGTGTACACTGGCACCCTAAAAAGTTAAATAAACATCTCCCAAGGATTTTAGAATCATGCAGCAAGACTGATGAAGATAGTAAAATAGCCCTAATATCTTTGCCTTTAAGCACTGTCTACTAGGTCTACATGAGAAAGAGCTTGGAAGTTGGCTGATACTAAGCTCCAGCTGTACTCCGGCTCCAGTAATTTCTGGTCACTTTGCATGTGAAATTCAGGCAGACTAAGCACAGAGATTAAGCATTAGAGTGATTGTCCTACTGGAACACTTTGGTTCTCAGCGGTGGGTCTGACCTATCCCCTTGTTTTAAACAAGATTCAAGAAAAAAACAATTAGACATGTACCTCATAATGTTGTCTGACCAGGTTGCCCCCACTCTACACTGCCCACAGCACCAGAGATTGTCCTTCTCTGCACAAAGCTCCTCTTGTTGAATTGCATGTGACAACAATCTTCAAACTGACGTACTGCGCGTCAGCTCCAGTGTTTCACCAAGTTGTCACAAGGTGACATAGTGGTGACATCCAAAACAAGTAAATGTATTAATTTCTTGCAGGTGTTAATTGTTTATAAAGCAGTTACCTAATAAGGCATATATCAGCAACTATTTTGGCACAGTAACGTTATTGATCTCTGATTTAGAGTTTTCAGCATTTAGCTTAGGTATCAATAGGCTTCTTGTTGTTGGGGTATACCTCATCTGTTACATTCAGATCACTTCTCACTCTGTGAACAGGAAAGGAGACCAGAAGTTAGGTATGTGGCAGAAGCAAGTGAACGTGAAGAAGGCAGAAGAGTCAGTGGGAGACGTTCATCAACGTAGCACTTGTGATTTAATTCTAGAAAAAGACCTATCGGAGGGTAGACATTTTTAAAGCTGTCAATCACTGTGTGTCTGAAAATAACTTAGTTTACTCTTTTCAGTGTTTGTGCAAAGATAAACTCTACCCGGTGATTGGCTTCTTCGGTAAAGGCTACGGAAAGAACAATGAACCAATCAGAGGATACGTGCTGACTTTCATCATCGCAATCGCCTTCATTCTCATTGGTGAGTTTGCATCAAGACATGAGTCATTAAGTGGAGCATCAGGTACAGGTGATTTTAATCAGATCTTCTACCACTGTGGATCTTCTTGCTCGGAAGCAAGGCGAACGATTCACTCTTAAAATCCAAATGTGTCTGCCCAAATAAGCAATGGTCTATTGACTCCAACAACAATTTCAAATAGATAGCCTCACATTTTGGAAAACAATATATGGCTCTTTTTGGTTACTTCAAAGTGCTGACAGAAATAGGAAATGCAGTTTTATAGTTAGATGGGATCAGGGCCGGCGTCAGGGCGGTGCGAGCGGTGCGGCCGTGCCGGGTGCTGGCCTGGATTGGTGGGTGTTGACCTCAAAGTGGGGCATTTGTTTAGCAATGACTTACGAAATTTTTGATTTAAAAGCACCTGCTGAAAAGTTTCTTTTGCGTCCAGCCTTCAGAAAACAATTAAAATATCAAGATAACTCGTTTGATTAATGCTCCTGTTAGGGAGAGAGAGATGAGTTTTGTCTAGCGACAGCTTTGACTCGCCATAAAGTAGCGTAGAGGGTTAATATGCCTGCTGCAAAGAACAGAACTATATTTCATATAGGTAGCTGTGGATTAATAAAGCCAGCCTTTACAGGCACTTTAAAACAAATCAAATGCATGTAGGAGAGAGGCTATGGAGAGATTAGGGGCACATTTGCCGGATGGTAGTGAGGGAATCAGAGGAGGTGGTAATGAGGTGGGGTGGGGGTGCTAAAATTGACTGTTCCACAGGGTGCCACTAGCAAGAGTGCCCTGGATAGGATTATTAGAGCCCAGTTAGTTCAGGATATCTTTTATAAACTATTCAGTGACAGCTCTCATGCTTTGTTGATTTTATTTAAAGGTACATTTGAATATTTAGTTTTCAGAACTTTCCTAAACTTAAGGTAGCTGTGTTCAGCTCTCCTGGGGGAAAAGGAAGTTGCAGAGGCCCTGCCCATTAACCACACTGATCTACTTCTGTTTCTTCCTCTTGAAGGGTCGTTGGCTGATTAAGTGGGAAAAAATAGAAATTGGGAAGTAGTGAGATGACAGTTTCTGAAAGCATTCAGAACCTTTCTCACATTTTTAATCCTGGGATCCATTGTAAGCCAGTGGAGTGTTTTAAAGGTAGATTTAACATGATAATGATCACGGAGGTTAAGACACATTCTGGCTGCCTGATTCGAAAATCGGTAGTTAGCTCCTCAGGGAGATCAGAGCAGATGATGCTGTAGTTGTTAAAGAATGCCAGGACAAGAGCGCGTGCCAGCTTTGTTTTGTAGTAAATGTGAAGAAAAGTGAGGATATTCTTAGGAAGACAGAGATATGTAGTAACATATTTAACTACTGCATTGACTAAGGCTGCAAAGATGAAGTTCGTATGAAAAAGATCTTCTAAATTTATAATATATTTTTCTGGTGAGGTACAAGGTGGTGTGCTGAGGTTTGAACTGACAAGACAAGACTCTGTCTAAGCACAGTTCATGAATAGGCAGTATGACATCTCTGTTGGTAGTGGTGGAAGTAATAGTTGGCATTATAGGGGATTAATGAACCTATTGGACAAGGCATGAGGAACATCAAAGATCACTGACCATGTGAAAGGTTTCATAGATCAATTTTCACTTGTTGACTATAGTTTGTGAGAAAGCATAGAACACAGTGAAGCCGAGGCCTGGAGATGCCTCCTCAGTGTTCCGGTTTTCCAGCGGTATTGCATAGTTGACACTCTCATAGATTGCATTGTAGTCGAGGATTCTAAGGGCATCCAGGAAGACAAGATGGTAATCTCTCATGTACTAGAAACTATTAACTGGTTCCTTTAACATTCTCACCCAGGTGGCTGTCCTAAGGCCCTGATTATGAGGTGGTCGGGATTTTCTGACCCATTTGCAAACTGTGATAATTTCTGAACCTCGCAGAATAAAATTTTATTGGGTGCAATAATTATCACATACTTCTCAGGTAAGCTCCCAACCAGGGTCAAATACTTTCATGTGAGTCTACTGAGCCGTTTGATTATTTAATTCTACTGAAGCCTACAAATACGTGACATTACTATCACCTGTATGTGATTTTCCTTGTACATTTGAACATGTGACTCTATTAAGACCATTGAGCATGACTTCTCTAGGATCTTCAAATATATGATTGCTGTGAAACCTGCTAGCTTAAAACATTTTAGACTTTTAAACAAACAAGAGCCATCACTAAGACTTTATACCTTGTGACCCCAATATGACTTTAGAACAAGTGGCCTTGTAAGACCTTTAAGCATGTTACTCAACCAATAAAAATGGTAACATGGATAGGATTTTTAAAAAAAAGTTTTAAATAATATGTATAGATTTTTTAAAAAAAACATTTAAATTAATTAATTATTTAATGCACATTACATTTGATTTGATAAGTTAATATGTTGTTCCATTTTATTTTATCAGTTCCAGGTTAAAAATACACATTTTAAATTAATTTACTATTATTTTACATATTAAAATATTGGTCAAATATTTTCTAAAGAATAACATGTTTATCGTCATTCTTTCCCATATGGGGTTCTCCGCCCTGGTTTTGGTAATCACCACCCATGCGTGCAAAACTAATAATTAACGTTGCACCCATAAATCCTGTTGTAATAGGCTCTGACTGCAATTTGAGAGGTGGAGACATGGAAGTCTACCTCAAGGAGTAACTCTATACTCAGAAATGGTGACTAGGCAAAATGTGTCCAGCTGCACCTAGGTGTAGTAGTAAATATGCACATAAGTAAATATACACATGCATATTTATTTACCTTTGTGAACGGGCCATAATTGTTTAGTAGCCTCCTTATAGGGTCTCTATGACCTGATCACCAAGCAGAGTTAAACAGCTACTTACAAAGTAAACCATTTAGACTCATTAAAAAGCCTCCACCTAGACATGCAGGTGGAAAGGGAACCTGAGCCCATCAGCCCCCGCAAGCACACTTTTAATGGGCCCAGTCTGCCTCAGAGTGAATCTTTTGTTGAGAGACAGGGAGGAGGTAGTGTGTATCCATAGTGAGTGCGCAGGAGATTGCTGCCAGAGGCAGTGGGGCCAGTGGCATAGAATGGGTCAACCAAGCCCTGAAATCACCACCAGTATGCATTAGGGAAACTTGAAAAGAGCAAGTAAGAATTATAATTGGATAATGGTGAGTTGTGCATATCACACTTAAGAATATACCTTGCAAAGTTGGACAGATGAATGATATAGAACACCTACGCTTGTCCTGGTGGTAATGCCACACAGCAAATCGGAAACAAAGGTATTCGAGTTGGTGAGCTGAAATAAACAGGTGCTTTGCTCAGACCAAGACAAGAACCTAATAGCAGAGCTTTTTAAATTCTTGCTGCATCTAGTGGATAAGGGGAAATGCGCATATTCACAAACAGAATGGGGACTCATAGCTGTTCAATGTTTGGTAACATATTAACATGCTTTATTTTTTGTTTACAGCTGAACTGAATACCATTGCTCCAATCATCTCCAACTTTTTCCTCTGCTCTTACGCACTCATCAATTTCAGCTGCTTCCATGCAACTATCACCAACTCACCAGGTGGGTAACTTTCCCATTACTGAGCAAACAATATCCTTAGCAGCGTATTTTAGACATGTATTATTTTATATGTGACGGGAACAGGGAATGGCAATGACTGGGTACATGATTATTGATCTGAGAGATCATGCTAATATGCATTTGCCTTTCCTTCTATCCATCCACCCATCCATCTATACATACATACATAAATACATCCCATTGACCTAGTCAGGTGAGCATGTATATCACTCCAGCTCATTCAAACTTTTCTTTTTTCCTTTTCAGGCTGGAGACCATCCTTCCGCTACTACAACAAATGGACATCCCTGTTCGGCGCAGTAGTCTCCATAGTTATTATGTTCCTTCTCACCTGGTGGGCAGCCCTCATCGCTCTGGGCATTATTGTCTTCCTTCTGGGATATGTCACCTACAAAAAGCCAAGTAAGATAAATCAATGGATATTATTTCATTCATAAAACAAGCCCTTAAGCTTAATTCCCCATAAATGCAATTTGGCAGGCAACTATGCAACAGACATAAACAAAGATAACATATCAAAACATCATTCACAGAGGATATTCACTGTAAGAGTGATACCGAAACCCAGCGGATAGGCAGGTTCATGAAAGACAATGTGAGATATTTTCATAGATGAGGGGTTAGTATAATGGACCTGCAGTACCTCCAATTGATTGAGTCTAGAGTGGGAGTGTTCACTGTCAGAAGCAGAAATCAGGTAGGTATGTATCCATAGCCTTACCTAAGGAGAAACAAATCTCTTCCTGTGACTCAGCACTGTGTCACTGTGTGATATTTTAAATCAAGCACTCAACCCACGACATTTTGACAATCTAGAGACATTGCTCTTGATAAAAATGTATACATTTGTGTGGTGTCTTAGGAAATATCTAACTAGGTGTGAAGACAGACATCAAAATCATTGGGTGGCATGGTTGTATACCAGAGCGTACAAGCGTTTTACCATTTTTTCTATAAGAAATGCAGCCTTTGTTGTAGGCCTGCTCTGAGAATTCACTCCCTAGGTCAGGATCTATATAAAAACTCAGAAGCTTTGCCTTTGTATTATAGAAGGTCTAATGATGAGCAAAAGGTGTGTGGGTAGGGCCTTGCCTCCATTTCGTTCAGTGCTATTATTCCACTCTTAAGGTTTAGAAGCTGGCAGCAGTGACCTTATTATCATACTCGAAGAAACTCCTACATTCCTCAGACGCTCCCCTGTTAGTGTCCACAATTGCTCCTGGTATCACATTTTTGCATGGAAAGGGCTTAAGGTTAAAATTGTCATCTCACACACACGATAAAAGCTCCATTGCAACAAGCATCTTTCTCTGCTTTGGAACATCATTCCTTTTAAAACTTGTTTTAGAGAGCCTGAAGTACCGCAGTATTTTTTAAGTTCTCTTTAATATTACCTTAACATCTATGGGGCCTTATCACAAAGGCATTTTAGAATATGCAAGTTGGTATACTTTTACGTAAAGCATCTAAAATTGGAACAAAATGTGAATATTCAGACAATATTCATAGACAATTAGTACAAATACAAGGGTCTATGCATTCTTTCCACTTTTACTAATAGTGAGGTGGAGAAGTGTGGCACAATGGTTAGAGCGGCAGACCGTGGTGCGTGGAGATGCAGAGATCTGGTCCGGGACTAGGATTCAATTCCCACCTCGGTGGGTCTTCGGCTCAATTCCCTTGGACTAGATAATTCTTGCCTCGGTGCCTAATTTAATTAATGGGTCCCACTCTGTAACTCTGGGCAATAGCTTGCTTAATCTCCACAACAGCCCTCAGAGCACTTGGATGCTTGGCTTCACCCTGGGGCTGTCCAAGAGTGGGCACCTCACAGGGAAAAGCCAGGAGGGGTTCCACAGCAGTATGCGTACAGTGCCTTGAGACCCTAACGGGAGAGTAGTGCGCTATAAAAGTTCAAAGTTTACAGTTTATGTTTGGGGGCTGGGACACAAAGGCATATGAGAGTAGTTAAAAGATAACCTCTGTACTGTATACTACTACACTACTTTCTAAACCTCTAAATACTTTTGTGAATCGTCCCCTGTGACTTGTAGCCGATGTATTTGGAAAATCGTGATTTAGAACTAATTAATTGGCTCCATTTACAAATAAAATGTTCTTGGTTGCAATCTCCTCAAACCCTTCTCTAACCCCTGCATGGAGATGTTCGGCGTCTTCACTACACTTTCACAATGTAATGCAATTACTTCAAACCAGTCCAGGGTGGACCTCTATATTTAGGAATATAAGCAGAGGACACAATGAACTGTGTGGGCCTTATAAAAAGGCACATTTCACCACTTCCTCCTTTTCTTAGATGTGCATTGAAGACCCCCAGTTTTATACTGACCACTGTGACATATCACTGATTTCAACCTTCTTTGCAGAATGGTCTCTGTTTGCCCGCACTTCCATTTAAAAATCACAAGGTCGGGTCATAACACAGTTTACCCACTTGATTTCACCTTAGGCGCTCTCTTCTAATATATCTTCACTGTGGAAAAACATCAAAAGTTTTACTGACCCCTTATTCCCTGTATCTTTTTTCTTTGCACAGATGTGAACTGGGGCTCCTCTGTGCAGGCAGGCACCTACAGCATGGCACTCACCTACTCAGTGAATCTCACAGGCGTGGAGGAGCATGTCAAGAACTTCCGGTAAGAGCACTCTGAGGCATACCTGGCACTGAAGCACTGTATTCAACTGCATGGTATACGAATGTGGGTATTCACACAGTCCAATGTTGAGATAGATACCAGAGGAAAGTATAACAGAGCATTCATTATATGTATTATACTGTAATGAATTGCAAGTTACTGAAATCTTACAAACTTGAAGTGCAGACTTTTACATCTTGATGGTCTTGCAAGGCCTCATGGGACCTTGACTCCAAACAGAGAATAAGTTGGGGGTACACGCAGGTAGATGGTGCCCAAACCCTAGTTTCTCAGGGTGGACATGGGCTCCACTGAAGTATGCTGAATTGGTCCCTGTGAAATCTTCAGACACTGGGACATGCTTAGCAGCACCTGCATGTTGCCTGCTTTCCTTTGGAGCATACCGGCTAGGGACCTCTCCTATTTCGGCTTGGTGCTGGGCCTTAAACAAAGGTCAAATTGAACGGGCCATCAGGCTTCCTTTTGTCTGGATATTCTAGCTGGAGCCTCATACTAAAAGGCAAATACAATGAAGAGAAATCAGCGGCACACAGCTTGCTATCACTTCTCAGAAACTTAAGTGAGGCATGCTTTTGACTTTGTTTAGTCCTGGTATATAAGGGGTATGCATACACTGTTAGAATGTCCAATGTTTTGGTCTGTCCTTTTTCTGTAGCCCTGGAAATTCGAAAGTGCTGGATTTGAAGTGTTAAAGTTTGGCAAGGTATTATCCTGCCAGGGAAAGGCTGGTCTTTTTCTTTGCCCTTTTAACACCTACTTGCTTCAGCGATGTTGCAAAGCTTGTGCTGTTCCGTATCAGTACACAACTACACAGGATAGCTTTGTTGTTAATGATGCTCTTAGGCCTGGCAGACTAATGTAATACAGAGTTATATTATGTATGAGATGAAAGATCATATGTGCTTATATAGGGCTGACTCCTTCAGGGTGAAATTACACTGAATAGACAACCCCACAGGTCATTATTACTGTACACAAGAAGGTCAAGTATGCCTTATTCAAGCACCATGTTGTAAATGTAACATATCCACATGTGGAAAGTTCTTATTAGCGGACATAGGGGGTCATTACAACCTCGGCGGTCTTTTTACAAGACCGCCGAGGGACCGCCGTGCGGAAGACCGCCAGTAGTGGCGGTTTGCCGCTCGGCGTATTATGACTGTTGGCTGCTCTCCGTCCTTTTTCGGATGGAGAGCCGCCAACAGCCATACTGGTGGGCGGTGGGGAAGTGGAGGTTGCTCCACCTCCATCGCCACGGCAACAGAACACCGCCCAGTGAATCACGTCCTGTGATTCGGCGCAGCGGTGTTCTGTTGGGGGTGTGGTGTTGGCGGAGCAGCCCCCATGGCTCCCGTCTCCTCCCGGAGAATCGACGGAACAGGTAGGTCGATCGTCCGTTAGGGGAGGGGGGTGTTGTGTGTTGTATGGGTGCATGAGGGTGTGCGTCTGTGTATGTAGAGGGGGTGTGTGAGTGCGTGTATGCTTGCAGGTGTGTTGCTTGTTTTGGGAATGAGTGCGTGTATGTCTGTATGTATGTCTGTATGGATGTGTGCGTTTATGTCTGTATATGGGTGTGCATGTCTGACTGTGTGTGTGGATGTAGGCATGTATGTCGGTGTGTGTGCGTGTGTGTGTTGGTGGTGCCTGCATGCGTGTTGTGTGTGTGTGAGTTCTGTGATGCTGGGGGTCGGGTGGGGAGGGGGGCCCTGCCACTTTTCGGGGGGTGGCAGGGGTGGTGGGGGGTGTAGAGGAGGGAGTCGGGTGTTGAGACCCCTATCAGTGCCAGGAAAGAATTCCCTGGCACTGATAGTGCTTACCGCCATGGATTTCATGGCGGTTCCAACCGCTGGAAATCCACGGCGGTAAGCCGGGTCCAAATACCTCCGGCGGCATCTCCGCCCTGGTGGGCGGAACGGAGAACCGGCAGATGACCATGGCGGTAACCGTCATGGTCATAATTCCACAAGGTAAGACCGCCAGCCTGTTGGCGGTCTTACCGCCGGTTCTCCGCCTTCCGCCAGAGTTGTAATGACCCCCATAGTCTAGTGTAGGTTATGACTACTCAACATAGTTTGTGGTGTCTTTCTCTGTTCCTACACCTCCCCAGATGTGTAGATTTTCTATGCGAACTAGCAGTGTTTCCTAGTGAAGGACAATATTTTCTTGAAACTACTAGCTGCGACTGGAATTGCATGTGCCCTTTACTTGTGAGTTAACTGTAATACCGTTTCCTTCTCATCCTTGGATACTGGGTAACTTACACTTATCTTGATGTGGAGCTGATACCTATTACTGTGAAATGTATGGTCCATCCCTTGTGTAGGTATTTAGGTGGTACTGATCCCAGGGTGAGCTGTTGAGCTGTTGAGTTGTGTTGGTGAATGTGAGGGAGGTTTAGATATAGTTATGCCACCAATGAGAACATGAGAGATATCTGTTGCTAAATGTAATAGGGAAGTGTGGAATTTGTAAAAACATAAAAGCAGAACACCAAACTTTTTCTTAGGGTCCCATCGCTGAATACCATGGTTGCCATAACGTTTTTTCTTTAACTACCCTAAATGTGACTAATCATGCAAGTTCTTTTTACATCTTTCTGTCTTTCTCTCTTTCTTTGGGTCATGGTCTATCTTTTAAAAAAGAAGCCCCAATCTCCCAAAATGAGCGCAGGTGTCCCAAAGAATCATTAAGTGGTCAGTAGGACTGAGTAAGCATACTTGTCATAGGAGTGCATTCTGAGTTCTGGAGAGCACAGGCAGCTATAGCAATCACATCTACATGACAATGTGCTGCTCATGGAATTGTATGCCTGGTGGAGTATGCTGGCATGGAGTTAGATTGTTCAATCCCTGGGTAAAAGAAGCTTTACACTGACAAAAGCAGCATTGTTGTATGTGTAGTTTACAAAAGTCTGAATCCCCTGAATAAGTCAGGAGTGTTTCTGTGTATACCTTTTGTCCCTTAGCTTCATAATCCACTTCACAATCTCTGCAAGCATACTGGGTAGATTCCAAACATGGTAAGGATGGTGCAAACTCCATGTCCCATGCCTTGGACACTGATCTGTCTGGAGCTTGAGCACTGTTGTCTACAGTTACTAGGGTCCTACTCCAGTCAATGTACCTATCTCATATATTTAAATGTTCATAGTTCACCTCTGTGGTTCTAATTGCATTAGTTTTCCACAATGGGGAAAATTGTAGGCAGCATGCTACACATAGGTTTCCGCAGTAGTAAATGTTGATCTCAAACAGCTGAATGATCAGTCAGTTCACTATTTTGTTCAATGATTTACTTCATATATTTGAGCCTTTTAGAGATACACAAATCCCTAAATATGTAATATTTTTTATTTATTGATGTTGAGCACTTGATTCTTGGATTCAGAAATTTTCTTTCAGTATTCTTTGTCTACTTATTTTTAGGACTTTTTAAGGTGTCGGGTAAAAGCTGAAGTTGTTGAGCGCAAACAATTCATGCATGCTCAACAAGTGCTGACTGTCCATGTACTTAAGGTCCCTGGCTACCATAATGGCTGTTGAAAAACCCTGCTAGCAGGTCCCTGAAAGAAATTCACAAGAGAGCAATTCTAGCTGTGTGTTATTTGTGTTAGCATGTACACCTGTGCAGGTTGTTCTCTCTTAATTATAATTGAATGTTAGTAGGTTTTAAAGTCTACATCGACAGTGATGGGAATGAGATTACAGGACAACTCCAACCTATTTTGAGGGCGATAGGCACACTACCATGAACTTCAAGGGACTATGAAAGAGGTCTCAGCACCATGAAATTGATAATGGTCACCCTTACGAAACTGCTTTGGTGTTGCACGTCTTTCTTCACTAATGTTCTAGATGGCCCTCCTCCTTCACTCTGAAATTGATTGCCATAGGTTAAGAGATGGCTGACTGCTGGCCGCCATGTGTATGATACTCAGTTTAGCAAGATATATCCTACTCCCCATCACAACAAAAGAAACCAGATGCACTGGCTTTTTTAAAGTGATTTTGTTACCCACATGTTAGGGATTCACTGATGCAAAATATCTCAATAATTATTCATTTTTTTGGTTAAACAGTCTGTGGCAATATAGCATGGTTCAAAATGAATGTATTAATATATGTGCAAAATATCAGTAATAAATGTATCATTTATAGAGCATATAATTTTCCATAATCGGAATACCAAATGCAATGAGCAACTTGCATTTTTATATGATGGTTAAGGTGTGCTAACTTTGTCAGTGTATATATAAAGGTGGTATGTTAGACAGGTTATAATTTTGATATTCACAATTGAAGCTCTAGTATTTTTAATGCAAAACATTAACTATGCTTGGTTCTTGGTGCTTAGTTCAGAATGCCTAGATTGTAGCACTTAGTGACTTGTCTACTGTAGTTTGTCAGGCACCAAAATTCATCTCAATTTGGCCTGTTTATTCCCTTAAGAAGGGAACTCAAGTTATAGGCTTAAGTAAGGGTCAGCTTTTATTTGTTAAATCTCAAAATGGGCTCAAGTGTACTCATGATAGCCCTGCTAAACGTATATGTGGGATCTTAAAATCTGATGTCACTTCTTGTGATACCATGGGCTGTGATGCCGTTTCATGTGATGTTGTTTTCTATGATGCCATGTGTGATGTAATGCACCATGATGTCACGCACCATGATGTCACTTGCATACTGCCTAACTTGTTTAGTCTCCCACCCCCTTTTTAGGATTTGTGCCGTGCTCCTGACCTGCCACATTCTAAGCTACAGTTTCTGGGATGACTTTCACTGATGTGTGTTCTTGTTCTTTTCTAGACCACAATGCCTTGTTCTCACTGGACCCCCCAATTTTCGACCAGCACTCGTTGATTTTGTTGGTACAGTTACCAAAAATACCAGCTTGATGATCTGTGGAAATGTGGTGATGGTAAGCGCAGAGAAGCCTGTCATTAATTATTTTATGAAAGGCTGTAGTCTGCACCCCAGAATGCGCAGTGTGCAGATTCTTTGAGACCTGGCCACTTTCCAATACTTTGCTTTTTGGAACAGCTTTCGTAGCGATATAGCGTTGGTCCCATTTTGAAAGAGGTTTGCGGCATTCGGGGTGCCCTGCAGTGTGCAGCAGGCACAGTGGGTGGGCCTTAGCTTCAGTTAACAGCAGAGAGGATTAGACATGATCCAAGACTCGAATCCATGCTTGTGTTCTCAGCTTGTCATGCTTCTGAGGTCAATAACAAGAGTGCCATTTAATTAGGCAATTATAAACATCTGGTATTTCAGTCTCAGGATGCCCTCCAGGTTCAATGTGTACTTGACAAATACACCTTATGTGAGAAGGGGTTCCATAGGTGCTGATAATCTATTGGGCTGTGATAATGTGTATGATCATGTAAATGCAGTGTTGCTGGAGCTCCGAAGGATCATAGGTGCTGCATGTGTCATAAAACTCCCCTTCTTTCCGAATCAAGGTGTCAGGTGAAAAGACTAACCTGGATTCTGTGGTGGTTGCTTTCATGGACAGAAGCTCAGTTCTGTAGACAGTATCTAGGGATGGGCGATATGAGGTGCTGCAGAGGATTGTGAGGGCTGAGAAAATTGGAGGGTGTTGGGTGGGAATGCTCTTAAAACTCAAAGGCTGTCATTGAACGCTGTCCGGAGCCGAAATGGTCCTATTATTTAGGCGACTGGAAGCAAACTGAGTGGAGCCAGTGACAGCTGCATAGGCCTGAGCCCATCCCCATCAAGAAAAGTCCACTTATCTTGTGCTAGGGCACATCTAACTTTTCATAGCTGTAAAAAATATTGCTCTTTGGTTATGTTGTTACCACTGTCAAGCTTGACTGGGCACAAGGAGGCATTTGGACAATCAGTGTCTGGCCATTTTGTATGATAATTTATTAAATGGCATCATAGTATTTTTTTATGCACCCACTTAAATGGCGAAGAGGTGTGAAATATTTGACCCTCATTAGTAGTCCAATGTGCTTTGAAACTATTTCTCACCCAGAGCACCCAGTACCAGGGGTGGGCAAAAATTCTGCTCTGCCGGTGGAGTGCATGGAGTGTGGAGGTCTGGCAAGAGACCACCAACCGCCACGTGGCGGAGATTTTTCATGTACACCACTCACAAATGTTAAGTTGGTGAGCGAATGAGTTAATTTGCATACACTACCATGCTTTTCAGATGCAATTTCTTAGAATGGGCAGTCGTTGCAGCTCGCATTAAGAAAGCTACTACTTGTGTTGAGGAGCCTACTCGAGTGGCAGGAAGAAGCAGCAGCCTCTGGTGCACCTTGTGGTGCTGTGTGCACCTTGTGGTGCTGTTCATGATGATTTTAGAGCACAGGACTAACTTACAGTAGTAAAAACCAGCGTGAGTAGTGTGACGTACCAAATTTCACTGCTCGCGGGATTCCACAGAATCGCGCAGAATCGCGTATAGTTTTTAGATAAATCCGTGGAATTTTGCTGAGTGAAACGCCACAAGTTCCACCCAGGTCTTCCTAACCAAGCACAATCCCCTAAAGAAAGCAAAATGTACTTTGTATGGATTGGTCGTAGTACTGAACGGATCTATGTTTGACAGGGTGGCCAGAACATCACTGACCCTGAGGGGCACCTGAAGTGGCTAAATAAAAGAAAGTTGCGCGCCTTCTACACCTCCATCATCGCAGAAAACCTGAGATCAGGGGCCAGGAACCTCATGCAGGTAAGCAGTGTTAACAGTGTCATTTCTATCAAGATACCCAGATAGGTAATAATTATAACGTCAGTCACAACAACAGGAAAATATTCTTATTCTTCTTCCTCTTTTTCTTATACTTATTATTTTCCTTATCATCATTACTGTTGTTGTAGTTATCCAGCAGATGCATTCATGTACTAGGCCACCATATGTATTTATATACTTATCTTTATTGAAATAATAATATTAAGAATAATACATATTATAGGCATACTCATAAGGTTATTATTATTGTTGTTCTGTACATACTCATAAAATAATAATAATAACAATACTACGACTATTGCTAATAATAATAATATCATAACCACTGCTTAATTTGAGTGAGTGGTTGCTGGTGGAGCCCACTGGTACTCCTTTCTGGAATTGACACTTATTTTAATTCAAAAGACACTAACCACAAGCAAGAGGGAAAATACATACACAGGGGAAAGAAGGAGAAAGATGGAAAAAAACAGCGGTGGCCCATAATGTGCTACAGGGGTGGGCAGGCACACACGCACACACACATTCTCTTTCACACACACACATACTCACACATAGCCCCTACACACACACACATTCATAGTATGCACACATGCACAAATGCAAAATCTTTCATACATACACACATGCAACACTTGCACAAACCACAAAAAAAAAAAAAATATCTACAGAGCTGTAATCATGATCACAAGTGGCCGTGCTGTTTCCTGATGGAAGAAAGATCATGTCACCTCCTCTCATTGGCTAACCAGGCCAAAGGTCAGCTAATGAGAGGATGACCACCTATCCTTGTCACGGTGTGGGATGGGGTCGGTGAGAGGTGCCGGCCCCTACCCCACTCTCTGACAAGCATCACTGATAGACTCTCAAACCTAGGCATTTCAGGGCTGAAAACTGAAGCGCCAGGGTCCAAGTCTGTCAGTGATGCCCTCCCTCCTCATGAGGGGGAGGCTCACAGAAGAATTTGCTGGACTGAGGAGATCATACCTACCAGGCTGTAAAATTTACAGCTTGGTAAATTTCACTCAGGTAGCCAGACGCCTGCCAATTTCGCCCATATTTATGAAAAATGACACACAACTGTACTAGCACAGAGGTGTGTCATTTGTTTTAACGTGAGCTAACGTCATCAGTGTGCCATATTTATAAAATGACGCAAAATGGTGCTAAAGAATGACTAGCGTCTCATAAAAAGACACTAACTAGTGACAGATGACATTAGGGGAAATGGCGCTAGTCGGTCAAAAATGATGTTAGGCTGATTAGCGGCAAAATATCCTCCAATAATCAGCCTAACATCATTTATTGATGTCCCAGCAGCCAAAAAATGATTCCTGTATAAGTATAGACAGGAGTCATTACCACTCCCCTAATGAGCACCACAAGGGGCCAGTGTCCCCAGAGCAACCCCAACATACCCAGTGCCAGTCAGAGGGCACCATATAAGAGACCCAAGTGGCACACCACACAGATACACATACACTTGCCTGCAACTTACTTGGGATGGGCTCCCTCCTCCTGTAGTGTTCCTGTGGTGTGGGTGGTGGCAATTCTGGAGGTTCGGGTAGGCATCTTTGTGCCAATTCCATGGTGTTTCCCCATGGAAATGGGCCTACCTGCACACTAGTGCCTGGTCTGACCAGGAATTAAATAATGGTGCTAAGCAGGCTTAAGGCCATTATTTAGATCCACCTCCTACTTGCACGTTGTTTCAGCATCGGGAGTTAAATATGGCGCTGGGGCCTAGCGTCTTTTTTAAGAAGGGATTGCCTACTTTGCATCTCATTGACACAAGGTGGGTTGGTGCTTCCTAGAAATGGCACTACCTCCAATATTTTGATGCTAGATGGGTCTAGCATCAAAATATAAATATGGAGTTACGTTAGCACTGGTTTAGCATCAGAATTAATTATGTTAAGGCCACTCTAACCTTCCATACATATGAGCCCTAGTGCCACTAGAGTACCTGGCTGCCTGGCCGGACCATGAAGAGTGTCTGGCAGGCTGACCTTTGCTCAGCCTGACAGACACTCTTCTGAATTAGAGAAAAGGTGGCAAGGCTGCTCTG
Organism: Pleurodeles waltl; assembly: GCF_031143425.1. Taxonomy (NCBI): domain Eukaryota; kingdom Metazoa; phylum Chordata; class Amphibia; order Caudata; family Salamandridae; genus Pleurodeles; species Pleurodeles waltl. Next base: position 677,462,375 of record NC_090445.1, read on the forward strand.
CCCTTAACGATTGGCCACGACTGGAAAAACTGTTGCAAAGGTGAGAAAGCAGGAATCTGGATGAGTGAGATAAAGGGTCAGGGAATGTCTGGTAGTGGATGAAAGAGCCACAAGGTTGATTCAAAATTAACCAACCTTGGTATTAGTGCACTGATATTCAAATGCTTAGGCAGCAGATTACTGAGCAGAGCACCAGCACTCATTCTATTACAAATGAAGCATTGGTCATTATCATCATTACTTTTGGTTTTGTAGTTCTCCATTAGTTGCATTAATCTGCTAGGCCATCATATGTATTTATATCAGAAATATTTTGATGCTCTATTATGGTTTTACTTTTTTTACATAAGAATCGTGCAGAAGTTTACACACACACATTTGCTTCATTCAACTTAAGCCCTATAGTTAACACAGACCAATATTAGCTATACTCAGTGAGTCCAGAGAACATTCCTAAGGGTACATGAAGAAGCAGGTGGTAAGTACCAGGCAGCTTCACATAATGCTGGTGATACGTGTACAATCAGATTGTTTTGAATCAATTACTCTCCACCAGGTGTCAGGACTGGGACGCCTGAAGCCCAACACTCTCATCATGGGCTACAAGAGGAACTGGCAGCAGGATACTCCGCAGAGCTTCGAAGAATACGTCAGAATCATAAAGTAAGTGTGCATTCTTAGGCCGTCGTAATCCTGCCCTGCAGCCCTCTTCCAACACTCTCAACAGCAGGTGCTTCCTGAATTCTCTGAGCTTTATTCATGAGCTCTGACACTGAATAACCCTGACACCACCTTGTGCAGAAACATCCTCATATGACCCATCTGCGTTCCAAGATATTCCTTACAAGTCGCCCAGGAAGGTAATGGAACATTCCAAGCTGAGACATTCATGCGCTCTTCCTGCGTGCCAGTCATAGACTGAAGCCATCTCGCAATGCTATAATGAGCACAGATATTAAATGTTCATAGCCCTGCAGTGTGAAGCGAGGCCTTCATGGTCCGCTTTACAATTGGCCACACATTCCTAGTCATGTCTAACACCGCATGATGACTTGGTCTTTGATGCGTCTGCTTTATTCTTGCAATCCACAACCCATGCAAAAACGCCCGTTATTTGCCAACAAGCAGCATGATTTCTGTGTAATCAGGAGGTTTGTATGACTAGAGCTGGGGCTAACACTGAGGACCCTACCCAGGTGTGTGAACGAAAAGGCATTCTTGGCCAAACCTGAGACCATATCAACGTGGAGGGAAACACCTTTAATGAAGGCAGCAGGCACCCCCAGGATGGCATGGGTCTACTTTCGTGAAGAGGCTGTTGTGCCGTCATTGCCCCTCAAGTGTCTGTTTTCTTTTGCAGTGATGCCTTTGACTTTAACTTCGGCGTGTGTCTGCTGAAGATGAAGGATGGCTTGGACATGTCCAGAGTAGTTCAATCTCATGGTGAGTAGCATCAAACAAGCACATTGAGAGTACGTGTGCACTGGTCAGTCTCACAGGCATTAATCTGTGAGTTTGCAGTCAGCAGCAATGAAATGCATACATAGTCGCACACCTGATACTATTTGCAGTTTACAAATATATAATAATAAAATCGCTTATCATTTTATTTGAAGGGTTTATACAACGAATTGCAAAGATATTTAAAGAACCGTGGCAGCTCCGTAGAATAATGCATTCTCAGGTGCATATATAGTATAGGATATTTTACAATTGGGGTCAACACTTACACTAATACCTTCAAAATAAACCACAACATCCATTCTTGTAAAAAACAAAAGGCATCCTATGCAACCAGCCTCGCTCAGTCTAACAAGGGACGTGCGGACCTAGACTATAGTGCATATATTGGAATGTGCTGCCAGTATCCTGAGATGCTCTTGGTATGCTGCAGCTCAAAAGTTAGCAGCACGGTATAGTATGCTCTCACGTAAACACATAACCTGGACGACAGTCTCCATGGATGATTACTGGGTGCAGACAGCCTCGTTTCTATAGCGCCTCAACGACATTATACCATTTTCCTAGCCGCTTTAAGTGCCTTAATGTACGCACTGCCACATTTACCACTCGGAGAAGCCCTGCAGGCCTTCAAGAAGTAGACTAGTCATGTGCATGCTGGGTATGCAGGAACCTTACACAGCATTGCATACCAAAAGCTATTGATCTACACATGCAACCGCTAAATTACCATACCTTTTATGGTCAGGAATGAGGGCATATGGCTGAGCAACAAAACTGTAGATACCATATCGACCTCCTGCCTTTCACAAGCCTCATTTTCTTCCCCTCTGTCATTATTTCCAGTGAACCCAGCATTCGAAGACTCCGACAATGACATGACTTCTGATGAGGACGAGAAGAAGGATCCAGCTAAGACAGGTATGGCTGCCAAAAATGTGGCACTCAAGGCTCTGTCATACATCGTGTGATTTAGAGGTAACCCAAGGTGTGATCACTTCTAATTGGCCTCTGTCAGCGGTTAACCAGTGAAACTGGGCGTCCCAGGCAACCATTGAGTTCTGCTGAATGTACTCTGACATTGGGAATGTACTCTTTAATGAGTCGCTATAGTTAGACTTGTGATGTTTTTCATTGACCAAGCATAGACTGGTTTACATTCATCTGTCCTCTTTCCCTTGTAGCCTCACTCTCAAATTATCTAGTTCAAAATCTCTATCTTGTGATAATGCAGGGGTCACTGTGGTATGCACTATGCCTATTTTACACTCTTTGAAAGTCTAAGAAATGTGCCTTTGTTTCTCTCTCGCTGCCCTCCATTTTCTGTCATATTCATCCTCTCTCCCACAAATTTTATGAATCGAAAGACATTTACCTGCAACCTTCATCTTAGTGTGTCCTTTAGAGGACAGAAATAATAATCTGGTCCATTCAGGAATATCCTATAGCAAGCTGACCCTTCTCCCAGGCTAGGCCCTAAATGGTTTCCTATTTCACCAAGTATGAACCCCGCCTGGAAACTGCATCTCTTCTCATTTCAGAGGCATCTTTGGACGATGAGGCCCGGACAGCTGCTGAGGAACAGGCAAACACTGTCTTCCAGTCGAAACAGGGCAAGAAAACCATTGACATTTATTGGCTCGTTGACGATGGTGGTAAGACAGCGTGTCATCTTTTAATCCAGTCTCTTTGTTTTTGTATACAATACTTCACTAATTTACAAATCACAGTTCCAAAATATACCCCAAAGCACTGAAGAAAGAACTAACTGTAGATGCTAATCATAACTTAGAAGCGTTGACACACTTTATTATGGTTGACAAAGGACAGTATAAAGCCTGCATTTTGGCACAGTGCAGACACACCTAGAGAAATTCGGTATGATGAGTTTTTATCTGCTATGCATTCTTGTTTGAACTACTGCTTGAATTTCTGCATTATCTTCTCAAATGTTTGGGGACAGGCAATGGGAAGTGAGCTAGTATTTAGAACAGCAAGACAATACTGGCTTTGAAAAGCAGATCTGATGTTTAGTACTGCCCTCTTACCCGTGCACAGTGGTTGGCTTACTGAAAGAAGGAGGTTTAATCAAGCAAAATATCATATGGTCTCTAGGTCTCGATTTAAATACTGAATATAGTAATATCAGTGTTGTTTGCATTCATCGGCAACCATCTGCTCTTCTCGAAGACCTGAAAACCATCCTGGCACCAAACTAGTTGGCATAAGCATACAACGGAAAGGAGAACCCTGAAAATACGTTTGCGTATCAAGCGCATATGAATGGCACTTCAGATTGAGCCCTGTGACATTTGAAAAGTTAAATCATATAGAAATGAAACAATCACAGGTGTCAATGGGCCTCTTGGATCACTTGGATTGCTGAAAGCAGTTGTGCCTGATTTGGCATGTGCTTTACTGGTAGGATCACAGAAGAGGAAAAAATGAGGTATATTACTGGATTTCTAAAGTGAGTTTCCTAACAAGGATCGAGATTTAGATAATACAGCAACTGCAAACTTAACAGTGATGTTTAGGTAAAAGTGATGATTAAAGCCTTACTTTTTCATGAAATAGGACATATTTAACATAATATCATGTCAAGATTCCTGTAAGTAGAGCACTATTCCGGCTGCTTCACAATGTTTGGTGGTCAGCTTTTTTTCGCATGGAAGCAAAGCCTTTACAGAGGCAGAGACTTGCTACAGCTCACATTGTGGTTCTAGGAAAGTAATAAAAGGCAAGAACTTTTGCCATGAAGATCCAGGGTTTAAACATTAGGCTGGGCTCAGTACTTAACTTGTGCTGGTAGTTGCCGGTAATTTAAAGGGGTAGAACACTTTTAGGTCCCTAACATGGGAGCATTACCATACTGGCTGCCAGTATTTTACCAACACTACTGGTAAATAACAACAAGCATTTGCAATGCAACGGGTCTCGCAAATGCCCGAGTTAGAGCAGTTGACGTTGTAAATTCCTAACTGGACGTTTCTTGCCACATTAATTGAAAATTAAAGTGTAAAACAGTTGAAAGAAGCAAGCTTATTGAAAGCACAAGCGTGAGAGTTATTAGCTCCCTGCCTGGATATCTAGAAAGTATCCTGGTTGGGATGAAACACAAACCGAAACCGGAGGAGGGACCATCACACGCCTTAACAGGATGAAGCGTGACGTAGTTTGATGGCCAACAGAAATGTTCAGGAATGTTCAATTAGTTAATACTCCAGGGGAGGGGACTCAGCACACAAAGGAGGAACATTTCACAAAATGCACCAATAAAAATGAAGCATTTAAGACGAGCACAACAACGAATGAATAGCAAGAGTGGGCATGGTTAAAAGCCCACAGAGATATTACAACAGGGTCTAGAGCCTAAAAAAGGATGATTTTGTTTGTACTCTCGACATGAAAGGACATTGTCATTCGTCAGGCCCCTGGTGATCACAACTTTGTCAATGAATCTGTGAAATAAGCCAAATAAGCAAGCTCAAGAGCTGTGTTCACTGCACTGGATGTGCTCTCGTGCAATTTCCTTTCTAGCTATGTACACATGCACACTGTAGGTAGACGTCAGTGGTGCTGGAGTCTGGGCTTCCTAGAATGGACACAAATTCAAACTGAGCAGACTGTCCTTCAAAGAGGCTGCAAGATAACATGTTATGTGCTCCAAACATCTAATTGATAGCTAATTCACATGAGGTGTACAAACTTCCAATTCTTATTCTAATGTTGATATTTATTAGAAACAAGATTTTACTCTGGCAAGTAGCCTCCAACATCCAGTGGGCCTGTTCTCAACAACATAAGGGATTAATGCAAAAAGCGTTGCCTCCCACATCTTAACAAGGCACTTGTGAAGGGCCAACAGCAGAGGATCTTGGTCAGGCCAGAGTGCAGATTGGATAGGGCTACCTGGTCGACTAATTCCGAGACCACAATAGTGCAAGCCTTATGCAGATGCATAACCGTCACGGTGCACAAAGGCAGGGCTTCAAACAGGCAGCATGAAAAATAACAGTGTAAGTTTACTGTACCACAGCGGCATGAACGTCAATTCACCAAAATGCCAGGGGTAACAGAAGTGACATCACACACTCTTTGACCTTCAATTTCATTCACACACACACATCCTTACACATAAACACATTCACACTTACTTGCTCTATCTCCCATGCAAACACACCCTCATGCACACACGCAACATTCACTTATTGGCATTTTTTACTTATCTCAGCAGTCAGGGAGGGCCATAGTCCATCTAATTGTATTTTCATTACAATAATAGATAATAATTAAACATTATTTACTATCAGTGTAGTAAAAAAATGGGAGGAAACAACGAGAAAGGAGCCTCAACTGACGTCCGTAAGGACACACTTCCATTGTGCTCCTGGCACACTTGTGGCGACCTCTAAATGACGTCATGCACAGCGGGCACAGGAAGCCGGCACTCTGCAAGCAGCTGTACACAATGTCCTTGAAAAAGGACGAGTAAGCACAGGTAGCATAATTTTAACTCCTCTCCAGCACAAAAGTACAACAAAGCAGCAACAGTTCAAGCTTCTCTGGGAAAAGAATAAGCTTCCATAACCTATGTAAAAAGTACAGCAAAGGCCTTATCAAGACAAACGTCATGAGATACAGAAGTTCAAGCTTCCGCTATACACAACAGATTCATCATAGCTGGCCGCAGTGTAAGTCACTGCTAGCAAACAATATGTACCACAGAAAGTTGCAGCTCCTCTCATGCACAGGCAACAGTGGCACATTATTAAAGGCAGGTGGGCCGGGCTCCCCACCTTTCCCTTTTCAAAGCATGATGTGAGTGTCTGTCAGGCTAAGCAAAAGTCAGCCTGGCAGACACTCACCATATCAGGGCCTGGGCCCCAGGAAGCATAATTTGAACTCCACAGCAGCAACCGTTCAATCTTCTCTGGCATACATTAGGAGCAGAGAGGAAAGGAATAAGCTTCCACAAAATATGTAAAAAGAACAGAAAAGGCCTTATCAAGACAAACGTCATGGGACACAGAAGTTCAAGCTTCCGCCATACACAACAGATTAATCACAGCTGGCCGCAGTGTACGTCACTGCTAGCAAACAACATGTACCACAGAAAGTTGCAGCTCCTCTCATACACAGGCAACAGTGGCACATTATTAACGGCAGGTGGGCCCAGCTCCCCACCTTTCCTTTATCAAAGCATGATGTGTGTGTCTGTGAGGCTAAGCAAAAGTCAGCCTGGCAGACACTCACCATGTCAGGGCTTGGGCCATACAGGTTTAAGCCCTGAAGTGTCCAGGGGTAACTGTCTATCATGATGCCTCGTCACAGAGTAAGGTTGGGTGAGCAACACTCACTGGCCACATCCCAGTCTGTGAGGATGTAAGGAAGGTCCTCCTCTCATTGCCCCATTACAAGGTTAGCCAGTGAGAGGAGGCGGCTAGATCTTCAAGTTTTCACTTATCTTCACAAAGTGTCCAGCTCCTTCAAGTGCTTTCTGCTTCCATTCCTGTCACCCATTGGCTCTGTTGCCCCCTTTAAAGCGTAATAAGTACTTTTTTAATGTGTGGGTACGGATGTGTAAGCATGAATTCAGGTGTATGTGCTTATGCATTCTGTGAATAGGTGTGTTCGTATATATGTGCTTATGAATGGTGGATTTGTGTGTGAGGGATTGCCATTGGATGAGTGTGAAGGAGTGTACATGTGGATGAGCATGAGTATGTGTGTGCTTTTGTGGAGGAGTGTGTGCATGTGTGCCTGTTTATGAATCACGGATCATGTAAAGCCTAATGAATGGCAAAAATGATGTTTATTACTGTTCTTTGCAAGGTACTACTTGTGGCTGGCAAGCTGAGCCATGATGTCAACATTTGCCATCACTATTTGCCTAATGTGAGGGTCATAAGATTGAATCCTGACAATGGAGACGAAACATAGCTTTCCAAGTGGGTGATAGCTCCTTAGAAAAATGTGGGCAACTGCACTTACTTTTCACAAACTAAGCTGTGGTTGGCTGTTTCTATGACATCATCGAAACTAGCGACAGTAGAGTTTTCACTTAATAAGCAATGGCACAGAAGAGACTTTCCCTTTTGGACACCCCTAATAAAATGCCAAGGATCCTGTCCTCCATCATTATTGTTCTTGAAGAGAACAATAAACATCAAAAACATGCTTTAGGGACACTTGAAAGAAAAAGGGAGAACTTGTGGGATGGAGCTAAGCATGATGTTCCTCTGTGAATCATGTAAGCACTATTTTTAATGAGTATCAATTCACGCACACATGTGAATCACAGTTTTCACATGAGAGGAGTGGGCATACCAAGAATCATCCATGCATTAACTTGGCTTTAAATAAGGGTGCAATGCTTCCTTGTCTCTTCCTGTAGGGCTGACCTTACTGATACCCTATCTGCTGACACGAAGGAAGAGGTGGAGCAAATGTAAAGTGCGAGTCTTCATCAGTGGACAGGTGGACAAGATGGAGGAAGAATGCAAAGAGTAAGTGGGATCTCCTTGCGCTGCATCTGTAGCTTCTACTCTGTGAAGCACCCAATTACCACTTACAGTGGGCCTGCACTATGAACATCTATTTGATCAATAAATAATATAGCTAAGTAACCTACGTGTGTGTAGGGTTTCCATGTGAGAGGTTTGCTTCACTGAATAAGTGTTTTACCCTGTACTGGTGCAAGGTATGCTGTCACCTCTTTAATGAAAGTAGTGTCCATTAATCGCACCATGAACGATATGTATCTGTGTCCCCGTGACAATATGTAAATAACCTTTTTTAACCAGTTCAGTCTTTAAAGAATTACAGAACCTGAGATCTATCTGTTTGTTTGCAGAATGCAACTTCTGCTGTCCAAGTTCCGCCTAGGGTTTCAAGAAGTCATTGTTCTCCCTGATATCGACCTAAAACCGCAGGACAAAAAGTAAGTACCACTAGACCTTTCTCCATTAATACAACTGCTGCAGACATATGTGTTCTGGAGAGCAAATGTGCATTTTCTTATATTCTGATATTTGTCCACTGCTGGGTATCAGAGAAGCATCCAACCACATGGAAATTGCCACCGATCACATCAAAAATCAAAACTGAGAATGTTCATCTCTTTATTCTAGAAAATCAATGTGTTGATCGCTTGCATTAGAGATGCTCCCATATGAATATTCTGTATTATAACAGCCCACATGTTTGCACATGAGACCACCTGCCTTTGAAAGCCTCCATGTTAAGAGGAGCAAGAATGGTTTGTATATGCACCTCCACATATTGGGAATATTTATCACAAGATTCCACATCTACATTATTCCTGAGCCCATCAGAGCTAGGAGGGCGTGCTCTTTTACTTACCGAGCTGCTCCTTTTCTCCTTTCATGAACATCAAAGTGACATAATACAGTCGCTTGGTAGCTCTGAACTAGTGATCACCATATCCCTTCTTTTCTAGGAATGTAAGTCCTTTGATTTCAAGAACTCCAAATCTCTAGATACTAGTTGCATGGTTCCTCTGTGTCGCAGAGCTTCAGAATCCAGCAGTTTCATCAACAGCAGGAACCCTGGCTGTTTAAACAAGCTTTTGTTGATTTATAAGGAGTGTTGTTCTGAATTGATCATGTTCTCATCTGGAGCAGTGCCTTGGGACCACTGGTGATACCGTTCTGCATGACATAACAACACATAACATATAGCCTACCATAACATAACATAACATTACATAACCTAATAAAACATAACATCAATGCGTGACTCATTGGCTATCAGTTGTTTTCGGAGAATGGGTAGGCTCCACCTCACTGTAATGAACATATGTCTTTGTATTTTATTTAGCACTTGATTAACACTCTTTAGCAGGTCAATTGTGTTTCTGTGATACACAGAATCAGGCAGGTACAGAACAAGACATCTCCTGATAAGACTCTATATGCAAAGTTCAATTTAATCCAGGATTTACCGCTTGAGGGGCTTTGTTATCAGAAGTAAGTTTAAATAATAACAGGCATTAAAAGCAAAGCCGTCCACATAACAGTGCTATGTAACGGCAACAGTAGGTAGGGCTTGATAAAACAAAGTAATTCTTGTTTTATGTTGTATTGGCCCTGCTTGGTATAGAGAGGTACATGGACACCATGGGCTCTTGAACTATTGAGTAGTGAGGTTGCTGTCTTTCAAGCAATAAAACATTCAAAAATCTTTCTTGTCTACACTCTTCAAACACTCACACTATACATCCTTCTTCTGACTTGTGCTAAATGCACAGCTGTTGATCACACAGCTGTGGACATCTTCATGCTTTTACCTCACCTCATTTCGCATCCTTGATTTGATTGCTTCATTCTAGCCATTACTTGGTTGTACCCTTAATTAGTACTTTATTTAACATTCATTTTTCTACGGCAGCCTCAAGATCTTTGAAGACATAGTGGCCCCTTATCGGCTGAATGATGGACTGAGAGACAGCGAGCAGATTGAGGCGATGAAGACAGATGCCCCCTGGAGGATCTCAGACCAGGATATCAAAACACATTGCATAAAGGTACGTTCTTGGTGCCTGCGGAGTGATGAGAACATCCAGATGCTCTCAAGAGCAATGGGGACACGGTGACCAGAACTGCATACACAGTTCCTTCTCTCCAGATTACCTCCTGTGGTCTTACCCTAGAGAAAGTAACTTTAATACATGGCTATTTCTACATTACCAGTATGAACACATGTGCTGCAGCCATCCTAGGAAAATCAATATCAGTGCAAAAATGATTATCCTACGGTGTGGTAATATGTACTAGAACTCAAAATAAAAAATGTCACAATGTCTTCCAAATTTGGTTCAGATGAAAAATGTAGGTAACAATTATTTGAATTCTCTTGTCTTGTGCTGTGGTCAGAATGTCCTCGCTACCTCTAATTGTAATTCTTTCCACAGTAATGTCAGGCAGTAACAGGATTCAGGAAGGTATTTCCTGCTACCAGTAATTATAATGCCTTGCAGAATGAAACGTGCCACTTCGATAATCTTGCCACCTTAATAATTAATTACCCGCAGTTCTACTTCGTAAAGATTCTCTTTTTCTATTTGCAGACACAACGCCAAGTCAGACTGAATGAGATCCTTCGTGAAAAATCCCACAATGCTTCCATAATTGTCATGTAAGTTGCACTTATATACCAAATGCTCAAACATCAAATATATTCTCTTACATATACACTTACTCCATGCCTTCTTAATGATTTCCGCTATCACTCTTTTCCTTTGACCTCAGGCTCTCATTTGCTGCCATTTTTTGACATGCAAATCATATATACTGTCAATTAAGTAAAAATGATTTACATTTTTCTACGGTGCATGTATTTGGGACATCTTTTTAGCAGGTTATGCATGTGCTTAATATTGACGTAATCCTTTATTATTGTAGGAGTCTTCCGGTGGCTAAGAAGGCAGCCTGTCCCAGTGCACTATACATGTCCTGGCTAGAAATGCTGTCACATGATCTAGATCCACCAATCGCATTTATTCGTGGAAACCACCAAGATGCTCTCACAGTCTACTGCCAATAAGAAGTGCCTGGATTTGCTGAACCCTCTAGCACAAGGAGTCTGATACAGGTTAATTCAGGCAAATAAGGGTGGTCCTGCTTCGCTGCACTAGCCAAAAGCCTTGGGCTGAATGACCTTGCAGATTCAAGTAGAGGAAAAGACCCTCATTCAGATTTACTTGTGACATTTGAACATGGTGTCTGTGTCATATGCGAACATTCATCAAAAGAACAGCTTCTACATTTCTAAGGTACTAAGTGTTGCCTGTATCTATGGTCTAATTGAAACAGCTTTTAAAAAACATACACAGCTTCCAGGATACTGAAAAAAATATCTATCCTTGGAATCATTCCTTCCTACATTGAGGAAACAGATACCTGAAAACGTTTATTCATCAGATTTTGGAAGGATTCTAGACATTCCCATTAAAACCTGAAATGCTGGTTCCACCTATTTTACAGACCATAGAAAATATAGCCTTCTCTCATCTGACCGGAGTTTGGAAGATACATTGACTTGCTGCACATGAAAGGCCATAAGTGGATGCATAAATTCAACAGTCTTACTGAAAAATTGACTTTTCCACCTTATGGATCAACTGAGAATTATGGATTTCTCTGCCTTGAGGCATGTTGGTGATCTGTAGGCACCCCATGCCTTTGGTATTTTTATAGACTGACTGGAGGAAAACCTACACAACCATACTATAAACGTTCTTGTCTGTATAGAATTGCTATCATGGACCCTGTATATAAGATGCCTCCTTGGGTAATGGCAAAAACAATTGTGAGTGTGGATGTGTGACTTAGAATGACAAATGGTTTTTTGTACCTCCCTACCCACCTGCAAAACAAGAAATCAAACTTAAAAATTAAGTGTTCTTCAGAGGTGAGTAGCAGAAGTACAAACAGAGAAAGCTCGTTTTATTCAAATGTGTGTATTTTTACTTTGTAAAGACATGTACCCAAAAATGCTCATATAAGCTACAAAATATATAAACATTTTAAAAAGGTTTGTGAAACTGCGTTTCTTTTCTTAAAATAGCTCACCTGTATCAGAGGTCTCTTCCATCAGTGTGAGTCAGAAACATTGTATTTCCATCTGTGACTACATTATATATGTCCTTGGGATAAGCTCAACCTTTGTCCGACAAAGACCGGGTCAGAAACAATGAGCAGGCTCTTGTAAATGGGCATCTGCTTAGTAGAGAAAATGAGCGATGGTTGGGTGGACAGATCGGTATGTGACTTAGTGAGTATTAGTTTTGTTTACCCATTTTTCACTAATTAGAAGAATGACGAGCCAGAGAGCCTTTTCACCTCATGGGACACCTTTTGACCACCCCATGATATCAAAAAACGTCAAAGACCAGTGGAAAAAGTTGTTTCCCTGCAAAAAGAATCAGACAGGCAGGTTGTAAGGAAGAACCAAACCTGTTGGATGATCTAAAATTAGAGTATAATGAAAATTCATCAGATATGTGGAAGGAATGGTAAATCCGCTTTTGAAATATTTTCTGCCTGTGGGCTACCCTCTTTTTAATAGGATGACTACCTCACTCCATGACACTAGACACTGTCTCCAATCTCAAGCTTTTCATGTACAAATTATTGATTTCTGGTGTGTTAGTTTAAAAAGAGCCTTAGAAACAAGACAAGACTACAACTCTCTGAACAGTGTCCGAAATGACTTGTAGGGACCCTTATTTTAAAATAAATAACTTCCACCCTACTGACACTATGGCATGTGGTAATTCCACTGTATACATCTCCACATGTGTAGAGTGCTACATCAGAGAGTTTTTAGCTACCATCACATCTCAGAGTATTTACCATTACAAATCAACCTGAAATTATGCTGATGGTCTTTTAGATATTTTCTTTTGTCCAGGGTTTCAAGAACATGTCAACCACTCGTTTAATGAAAAGGAAAAAGAGAAAGAAGATAGTGAAGTAATTATTTTGTGTACATATAGAGTTTTGGTATCACTGTCACTCTGCCAGCATCGCCATGTATGCAATTTTAAGTGAGAGTTGTGATTAAGGTAAAGGTATTTCAATGAAATGCGTACATGCCTTCAATCCTTAAAACACATTTTCTGATCACAGGCTTTATTACTGCATTGAGAGCCATACGCATGACGGTAGGGTCATCAGAGTATCTGGGGCACAAGCTGTCAGATCACAATCTCTTAATAGTACCAAAAGAAGGAATCTGGCTCAATACACTTTTAAGTAATTTACACTTTTGAGCAGGTTTACCGCTTTTTGGGTGTTCACAAAATCTGGGTGTACATTTTCTCCGAATGTGTATAGCCCCCAAACCCTTCATATTGATTAGAGTCATTATGAGTTACACTTTTATAGTAAATGTACACTCATGTTTTTTGAACAGCCAAAAAGGAGTAAACTTACTCAAAGTGTAAATTATTCAAAAGTCTAAGTTATCTCTGTGAATCTGGCTAACAGTGCCCTGCCCTTCTATGTGGTGGCTATTTCCAGGTCCTCTATCTGACGTTTTTTTGCGGCTTTTTTTTATTGTCGATTAACCAGGATTCCCGAAGTCTATTCCTGTGGCGTAACAGTGCCCCTCAACTGTAATTCTGTTTGTTTACAGGATCCATATCCCTTCTAGAGGAAGCTTATTACACCCCCTTACAACTGTACTCAGAGCATAAATAACCCCCGCCTTTATAAACTCATCTGGGCCTCTTGCCTTTATGTGACCTTTAGCTCGAACACTAATTCCTTTATCTCAAGTTTCTTGTCATGCTACTCTTGGTATCACCTTTAAATTTCAAGCACGCATTGAAAACGCCATTTAAATCCGTCTTGGCGTGTCAGTCTAGACAGACATAAGCTTAGGTCATTATGCCTTTTCCCTCATTAGCACAAAAGGTAAATATATATTCACCTCATTGGCGTAACAGGTAATTATGTGCTCACCAAATGCTCTACCGTTCAATATTTCCAAAGTAATCATTTACTTTGGACAACTCACTTAGAATTGGTAAGTACATACTCTCCTTAACTAACGGGTTACGTTCATTCAATTAGCCCATTAACAGACTTAAGTACTTTCCCTAATAAGAACTCTTTCTAACAATCTCAGGAACAAAATCAAATGCCACCCGCAATCTACAATAAACTCCAATCTCTACAGAATATGTGCCCCTCACTCCTGAAACAGATCCATGAAGTTCAAAGTGAACTTTTGCCATACATATCCGAACACAGCTATTGGCTATAAGAGAAGTGCCCTTGAAATTCAAAGAAACATACCCTCAGCCCCTTGAACTTCAGGGGCAGAGGGTATGTTCCCCTCACTGTTGCTTAAAAAGAGGAGTAGGTCTGTAAGGGATGTGCAGATGCAAATTAAATCTAGCCACCAAAAGGTGAAGATTAAGCATGTCAATTATTTTTGGCTAAGCGGGTTAGTCTACCATACATTTGTGGAGCTCCCATTCAATGATGCTGGCAGTTCCCCTTTCAATTTAAGGCCTTGTTTGAGGGTGTAGCACCTGGTAATTCTGGAACTTCCACATCTTGGAGTTACTACTACGAGCTTTACCAGTAACACTGGATAGCACAGTTGATGGTTACTTAAACTTGATCCACGTCAGCATCTACAATGCCAGACAGGGAAAATCCACATTGGCTGCTACTTACAAGGAAAATAACTTCCTTTGTGTGTTTATTTTGGTTTTCAGAAACAAGTAGATTTCTATTCTAGCCCCTGTCTGGGGTAGGTTCAGCCAACCGTGAGGACATACCCATTCATTACTGAGTGGAAAGGGAGGACTTAAAGAGACCTAATTATGAATTATGACTGATCTAAAGCTGGCAAGCTCCTTCTGCTTGGCAAGGAAACAAGAGGAACAAACCAGTCAGCTTGTGATTGTGATGTAGAGAGCAATAATTACACCAGTATTAAAATGTTGTGCCACTAGCATTGGTTTTACATTACCAAGTACCATCATGCATTTTAGGATTATATGATTAATATGAACTTGGAAAGTTCATATTGCTCAGGTTTGTCATTAATTTTGTGAATAACTTTGAATAGATTTATTCATCACCCAGTGCTGTCAATCACTATCTCTAATTGTAATTCTTTCCACAGTGATGTCAGGCAGTAACAAGATTCAGGAAGGTATTTCCTGCTACCACTAATTTTAATGCCTTGAAAAATGAATCATTTAATCTATTACATTTTTTATTGTTTGTTTTTTCTACGCTATTTATTTTATTATTTAAAATTGTGAAAGGAAAGTAAACAATTGTGTTCTAAGTAAATATCACCTTTGGCAGCACACAGCTATTATCTAACTTCAATAGGAATATATAAATAGAGGGTTAGAGGACAGGCTCATGAAATGCAATTATACGGGTTGCGATGGAATTTCAAGCTATCATTTGGACATTTAATAGTGATATTTGTAATAGTATTCAAACCTATTCAACATAGTAGCCTTTACAGCAATTTATTCATTTATCCTGCCTAATCTCAATTATCAAATGACAGTTAAGTTACCATTTCACTGATTAAAAATGTCTTCAGGGTCTAGCATTACCAGCTGTCTGTAGACCTGGGGTAACGATGGAGAAAGTGTTAGGAAGTCTTGTGGTCACTCTCCTAAAGTTATTGAAGATCGAGTGTGAATCATAACAAGTCAGCTGATTGAGACGTCTGGAGTATCTTGAAGTTTGGCAGTATGGATGTTGTTTGCATTTGTATTCTGCACTGTCTTGTAGTGCTACAGGTGACTTTACAGTAGGCTTCATGGACACTACCAGATTTGGTATCTCTAAAATGCTTGTAGGACTGGGACAGAATATTATGTGAGGAAGGGTCTACTAGACTTGACTGACTCAACTCCAGCCCTACAAACATTTCAGTGATACCGACATGTTTTGAATAAAACTTATGGATTTCCATAAAGGTCTTGCCAAGGTCTGTACTATCGAGAGCCATAATCTGGGAAGTGAGCCTCTCATTTTTTTGAGCACCCGTGCAACCAATGCAATTCTGTGGTTATCGGCTTCTCAGTTTCTATCTGCAATCCACATCTTAATTCCTTCCTTTTACTTTCTCTCCTTCTTAAATGCCTCCACTCTCTCTCCTCCCCACCATCGCTCTCATTCATTATTATATTCTATCTGCTTTTTTTCATCCCCCTTTCTACCTTACCTCCAAAGCTTATGTCCATGTATTTACGTTTGCCCTTTTAGCTCCACTTCTTTCTGTTTGCCCTTTCCATTTCTGCCTACACTTACTCTATACTCAAATCTTCCCTCCCCATTTCTTCGTACCATATTTCTACCACTTGCTTCCCATCCTCTTCCTTTCTTAATTTATGTTTTTCAAATTTATCATTCTAATATATTTTCGTGTTCCTTTTCTGTCCTCTCCCATCCCATTTTCTCTTTGGCCTCCCTATTTATGTACTCCATTTCTCTCAGCACACTAAAATTTCCACTCTCAACTACTCTTTCTCCTTCCTTCCCATCTCTTTCCTACATAATGTTTCCCATTTCCTTTGTTCAATTATTTCTGATCATCTTATGTTTTCTCCATTCTTCTCCCATCCTCTCTGTCATTCATATCTTCTACTTTTTCTCTCTAATACCGTTGCTAGCTTTCCATTATGCCATATTTCTCTTTCTTTCTTTCATAGAACACAAGAGTGACCCAAATGTTTACACGAACGTGGCAATACATACTCATCCATGAAACAAGAATTAACATGAAACTCACTTCTCAAAAAAATGGATAATCAGGCAGAAAGTACTGCATTCAAATGAATCACAATATACAACAAAATAATTCTTAATCTAAAGACAGTTTGAAAAACTGTGTGGCATACCTGCAAACACTATATGAACTTGCCTAGTAAGTTCAACCAATATTTTCACTGTAAAAATGAAGAACACTGAATTACACTGAGGGCAGCAGGAGTAACAGGGGCTAGGGCAGAGGTGCCTGCAGCAAAGGAGATGCCCACCCTCTTGGGTGAGCAGGCATTGCCAACTGGATGGGGAGCTAGAGGGAGGGCGTCAATAGAAAAGAGGATGCAGACAAGGATGATACAGGGGTATGCCCCGATGGGTCCGATACCACTAGGGAGTGTCCACTGGAGGGAGAATCTGATGATGATGATGTCCCTTTCTCCCCTGTGGCACATCGCTTGCCTTCCAGGCCAATGGGTCGCTCTGTGTCGCTGGTGTCTTGACCTGAAGTCACATGGCCAGATGCTTCCTCACTTGGCTGTGCCCCGTCTCCTTTGCCTGCTGGTGCAGATGCTGCAAATATCAAGAGAAATAGGGTCATAACCTATGATCCCTTGAGGCTGAGTGCGTGCATGAGCGCTCAACCTTGCCTTTCCCTGCACCCAGACTGTCTCTGGGAGCGCCCTGGCCACTTCCAGGACCAAACGGTATAATAATGAAAAGAAATTTCGACAACGTGCAGCTGGTGTGAAACATCCTCTTTTGTGTGTGGCAGGCTGCGCTGCAGGAGTTCAAGGACACAAACAAAAGACAAAGAGGCTGCTCCTTCCTTTAATTCAAGAATGGAGCAATTCAGGAGGCCGATCCGGGGAAGTGTTTATCAAACACCTTGAACTTGATTATTTTGTTTAAAGCCTTGGCAAATACTTTTTTTACCGAGCCTCCTTTTAATTCATTATCATATCAGAGGTCCTTCAAATACGTAAGGTCAAGATGCCTATGAAGCAGGGCTAGTTTTAGGGTTAGTTGTGTGTTCAACAATTTTCAGGAACAGTAAAAATGTCAACTCTGGTGATTAATGTACCTGTTGGAGAGAGATGGAGTTTTGTCTGTTGTTAATTTTGACTCCTCTAATGTAGCGCCGTGGGTTAATGTGCCTGTTGCAAAGAACTGCACCATGCAAACAGAACTGTATTTATATGGATAGCTCAGTGAGTTACTGCTTTTGTTACAGAGATTCTTTTTACTTGCAATTCATAAGTTACAATCTAAATATAGCACAGTGACCTATGAATTATCAAAGTTACTTGCAAACTGCATGGTCTAGGCTAAAACTTAGTTTTTTCCCAGTTTTTCATTATCCTAATGTTGTTAAGAAGGGTTTAAATGGAAATAGACTCCTATTAAAAGAGCTAACCCCAACTACTGGGGCCAATCCCCACCACTGTGGTACGTTTTAAATCCTGAGCCTGTGCTTCTCCAGACCAAACACAGTTAAAATAGCCTGCCTACTAGTATGGATGACATGTGATTCCCACACCTTTTAATCCTCATTGTCTTATGTAATATTTTCTAGAGACTGATTTACACATGTATGATTCATTGTCTCTGTATAATGTTTGTGTGACGTAAAGTGTTCTAACACTCTACACTGGTGTGAGTAGTGCTATACAGCAAATGAAGGTGTGTGAGAGAGGGGCATTCAAGAGATGAAGGATACTGTTGGAGAATGGTAGTGAGTGACTCCATGAAGAAGGAGGTCTTTGGGGGGGGTTGCGTCACAGGCGCTATAGAAATAACGTGTTGATCATCGTGGAAATTACCATATATACCATGAGCTCATTGTTTGATAGTGATGCATTTTAGAGATTTGTACTTAACTCATTCGCATTAAGTCAGTTGGCACTTATTCTTTTTTTTTGTAAACAAAATGTAAACAATTTACAAAGGGATTAATAGTGCCCCATCAATTGATGTGTGAATTCATAGTTTGAATATATGATTTTTGAAAAAAAATCTATAAAGTTTTTAATTTAAAAATTGAAAAACGGCTTTTATCTTAATGTAGAATTATCATTGTTCTTGGCATTGATCTGGACCAGGCTCTGCACATTTGCCAACAGCCACAGCTAGAGCTGGAAGAGCACAATTCCAAGATCTGTTTGTGCTGCGTGCCTCTTGTGAAGGGGCTGGGAGGTGTGATCAGTCAATGCTAAAAAATTAGGGTTTTGCCTGAAAAATGAATCATGTTTCCGAAACAAGTCTCCCAGAAGAACAGGAATCTAGTCCAAGTCAGCCTAAAACTCCAGACTCCTGCCCTAGTCCTACTTTTAGCGCTGATATAACTGAAGTTCAAATAAAGACAGCTGTGCAGTATTTAAGGGCACAAGGTAGTATCTGAGTAGGTTTGATAAGCTGGGCCCTGCTTAGAGCATTTCAGTTATGTCTAATCCACTGCAGAGACTTTGGTCCCAGCCTCTCTCCTGAGGGTGCCCTTAACTCAGCCATCCCACCTCACCCTGTTACCTCTTTTCTCCCACTGCCAGCAGCATCTCACTCATGAACTATCTTCCCTCCACTCCTCAGAGTCCATCATACGTAAGGGCATCATAGAGGGGGCAGGGAGAGGACGGCACATGTGTGTTGCCTTGGGAAGAGTTTCAGTGTCTTGTGGCAGCACCAGACCCACAGAGAGCAGGTTGGGGAGGGCTCAGTTCTTGCTATAGTGAGCCGGATGAAGGAGAATTTTGGGCTTGGGATGTAAGGCAATCCTTTCATAAGAGGTCGACAGAAGGAGCACCAATGATTTGGAGAACAGTTCCTCAAGGTATAAAATTTGGCTGTACGCTCCTGTGTAAATGAGAATGAGTAGCCAGGCATACAATAATCCTTACCCATATGAAATAGAGTTCCAAGAATCAGTCTGCTTTCACTAGAGGGCAGGAGTTAGCACTGCAGGTAGAGTTTGGAAGGCTGAGAATCAGAGAGGGGCATGTCAGCACAGGGGCAGAGGTTTGAAGGACTTGTAGACTGGCTTGCAAGGATCGCAGAGAGGAAGCATGTCAGTAGTGTGGAGAACTCAGAGTGAATGGGGACATCAGCACTGGGCTCTGGAGGGCTCAGTGTAGAAACCTTAGTGCAAATGGATAGATTTAGAGCTCTGTGAAGAGGGGGGACTCAGCACATGGGTCCTGAAGGTAGATTGCACTCCTACACACTGCTCTTCGCATGTTCCATCTGGTGAAATGCAGGGCATGCATGTGTGCACAGTTAGTTTTACTTAGATAGAAGGGCCTTCTGAGGCCTGGCACAGGCTGAGGGAACCCCCAGATGCATTGTGGCCAACGGGAGACGGCTTGCAACCCTGGCCCCATATATCTACAATGGTTGGAAGCCTGCAACCTGAGGTCAGGAGGTACAAGAGTTTGGGTCATGTTGCATAAGAGCCAAAGGCTACTCAAAATGGAGGAGGTCATCAGCGATGAGGGATCTCATCTGAGTGCACAGGCCAAACATTCATTCACCGAGTTTGTGGAGGAACTTGTCATGAGGTAGAAAACAAATAGGTTAAGAGGACAGGGTGGAAGATGATAGATAAGATGAAAAGGCAATGGAAATGAAGAAAAGCAAAAGATTGGAGGAGGAGTGGGCAACTATGAAGTAGTGATATTGAGGAAGGAAATAAGAAGGGACACAGAAGTGTACAGTGAGAATGGGATATGTAGTACAAAAAATAAAATCAGGAGAGCCCTAGCATTTGAAATAGACAAAGCATGTAGGGAAGCCAGAATCATGATAAAGATGGGAAAGTAGAGAAAAGGAGAAACAATAAGAACAGGGACTGGAAAGGAAAAAAATGTGCAGGATAGAAAAGCAGAATAATAGGAAAGACAGAATTAATAGAAAGATGGAGATTTGGAGGAGAGGATGAGGGAAAGAAGGATTTGAATGAAAAGAGAAAAGGGGGCATGTATGGAGAGGATGACCTATGGAAGTAATATAGTAAAAAGGAAGATGTGAATAAGCAAGAAAT
This sequence comes from Pleurodeles waltl, assembly GCF_031143425.1. Classification (NCBI taxonomy): domain Eukaryota; kingdom Metazoa; phylum Chordata; class Amphibia; order Caudata; family Salamandridae; genus Pleurodeles; species Pleurodeles waltl. The sequence continues at coordinate 677,483,144 of NC_090445.1, forward strand.
GCTGAGGAAAAGAAAGTGAGGGGTGTGAAACATAAAAAAGAGAGAAAAAAAGAAAAAAGAGGAAGGACAATAAGAACAAACAAAAGGTGATCGGTAACCAGAGGGGAGGCAAAAGGATTGAAAGGGACAGTTAGAAGACTATTAGGGTGACATCAGCACACTAGTTCAATAGGTTGATCTCCTAGGTAACAAAAATCATTAGTACAGTAATTCAGTGATTTAGCACATGATTGCTTAATTTGAGCTGTCATCCGTTGGGCGGGCTGGGGGAGGGTGTTTTGTTCTTCAAATGTAACAAATTGAAAACTTGAGTAAAACAGATTTTCAAAAAAAGGAGATTGGCAGACAACGATGACAACCAAAGAGGTCAGAGATAAGCAACAAGATGATTAGAAGAGAAGCATAGTCAAAATATTGATTTGATAGAGAAATGGTAGAAGGAGAGGGAGGACATGGAGATTAGAGAGAGTTTGGGCAAGGGAGAATGGTAGGATGTAGATTGAAGAGATATGAGGCACGATGAGGGAGTAGTAGAGGAGAATGGAATAGGAGAAAGAAAAGTGGGGAAGGTAAGGTGCAAGGAGGCAAGACAAAAACGTTAGAAAAAGAGAGGAACGAGGTAAGGAAAAGCGAGAGAGATAGACTGGAAGTGGATAGAGATATGAAAAGGTGCGGGGAGGAGATAAGAGATTCATGACAATAGCAAAGTGAAAGGAATGGTAGGTAGAATGATTAAGGTCGCAAGATTCAGTATCACCATTGCTCAGATGTGCAAGGAGCTCACTGCGACCCTGTAATGGATTTCTTTTAATGCCAAGCCAAAGGTGAGGGGAGGTAAATTATTTCTGGTTTAAATTAAAGCCGATGATACCTTTGCTGTGCCACTGAATTTGGTAGCTTGCACAGGGCACATACTTGCATATTATATTGTTGCTTTCTTCAGTGCATGCCGCCTTGACTGTAGTGCATGAAGCACCTTTATTGCCCCACATAAAGGAAAGAAAATAGAGGGAAAATGGGTCATAACATGTTTATTATCACACTTGAACAACAGCTCTGATTAGCACACATTACCAATACAGTATGTCAAGTAGGCCCAAGCAAAAAACTCCACCTAAGTGGCTGATACATGTGCCATACTGTTTGCAAGCATGCCATATGAGCTGTCAACAGTTGCCCAAAGGAAAATGTGGATCTCAGACAACTACAATTACATGGCTAAAGTTGTGCAACCAAATTACCCATTCAACAAGTAGGAGACACCATCAACTTCAAACAGTCGCCCCATGGAAAATACCTGAGTCACCTGTTGGGATACAACAGTAGGCCACTACCAAATGCATTTTTACAGATCCCACATAAGGTCATGCACACATCTATTTGTCACATACACGATTACCCAACATTAAGAAACAATACTACCAAATCATGCCATGTTGATGACACAATTGCAATATCCTACAGTAGCTGGCATGGAAATACCCATGTCACATTGGAAACATATCACCAATGCACACTCCATCAAGTAATATTTGTCCCAGTTGAGTAATGAAGCTGAAATAGGTCACATATGTGTCATGGAAATGGACACTGTAGACAAAATATGCAATATGTCAGGGAGAGATGTCCCCAAAATACTCAACACAATGTATCAGCAAGCCCAGGGTAATCACCACTAATGTCTGGCACCCCTTACAATGACATACTCCAAGTGCATCAGTAGAAGCCATTAATCCTTTGTAGGTGAAGAGACCCTGAGATTTGCGAGTACTTGTTAAAGGCTCTCAACATGTTGCCCAATGGGAAGCTATATAACTGTCTCCATTTTGGTACTAAAAACACAGATGTCTGTGGATTAATGGATGTATCCAAACACATGTGATTTCAACATAACTGCAAGTCACTCCATGATGCTGCCCAACAGTCAGTGCACAAACCTTACCCATTACACGTGTAGTGCACTTTTCCACATGAAGCCACATTAAGGGAATACATATTCACAATGTGACTCTAAACTCTAGGCCTACCTGTCATGTCCCTCATTGCTAATGCAGTTGTGCATGCCAAATGACATGCTATGACGGGTAAGGACATGTGTCAATCAATCAATCAATCAATCAAAGCATTTGTAAAGTGCAGTACTTACCCAATAGGTGTGAGCCAATAAAAAATGGTGACACACTCCTGTCTGTGGCTCATCATGGAATGTGTGCCCATTGAAAATGTACTATTCCACAAACAGTTTGCATTGCACATATAGGTGAGGGAATACAGATATCATCCCATCAACATAGGTAGACCATGAATGAAACTGCAGCTCACAAATGTTTTTCAAAAGAGAAAGGGACACATGCTGACATGTAGGCACAAGGAATGTTGGCAACAGTGATGGCACATATATCATGTCAATGGACATTCCCAACTGGCCAAGGGAAAGTATTGACCTATAGCTACATCCAGAGAACGATGTAAGCCTTGTCACATCTATGCTGGACATCTTCACATTACAGACTCCAGTGAGGCACAAACACTTATCATATGCTGAAGACAACTAGCTTCTGGGTGGCAGATGCCTATATACACATTTACCCAGACACATGGCAGAGGGCAGTGATCTATCACCTCCTTACCTTTGGTCTGGAGGCCTGGAACATTTAGGAGTAGTGCTCTGTTGCATAGAAGTTACACATACTACAGCAACAAACAGTACTTGATTGATCAATGTACCCAGCCATATTTCACCCTGCAGATCAAGTGGATTTTGTATTACACCCAGTTGTGTCCTAGGTCTATGGTCCAATATGCAAGGCACATCAGTATGCACCACATGACGTGTCTACACAAACAATCCCTCGTCTACTGTGTGACACATGGGTCATCCCTAATTTTCATGGGGAGTTGTCAGAGCCTAACTCATTCACTTTGCAATGGGTCAGGCAGGAATATGTCCTATACTCACCCCACTGTGGCTGCTGTGCTGCCCTCAAACACCCACCAAGCTCCGGGTAGGCCAATGCCAGAATGTGGGTCATTAGGGGGGTTATGGTCCAACAGGCATCACGCCCTCATTGGGAGGACATCTCTAGCTGAACAGCTGTAATCTTATGGGCCAAACGTCTCAGGTCCTCCCACCCCTTTCTGAAGTGGGTGCTCCGCTGGCTGTGGACCCCCAGGGCCCACGCCTTCTTAGCGATGGCTCTCCACAATCCCTTTTTTTGATGGCCGTTGACCTGCATGGATGCAAAAACCAAATCAAGAGATCATGATCACAAGTCTCATCACAAATGGTTAAAATGAATACATCAGTGACATCAAGTTAGAACTTTCCTATTTGTCAATACTCCCCAAGTGTGACACCTACAAGCCAATAAGTATAGGGAAATGACTACAGACATACATTTCTCCATCTGCAGACTAACCCACACCACTGCACAGGCCCAACAATGACTAAGCAAACTTAATAACATCGTGTAGGTCATACTTTACCAACCTGATGGAGATTTGAGCCATTATGAGACACATCACACCTCTGTGGCTTCTCAAGAGTAAACCCGTTAGGCATGAATGGATCAATACATTCACACTCTGTGAGAATGACTCACTGCATACAGTCCCTACAGGCAACAGCCAGAGTACAACGCCAAGATTACACATGGGTAACAATGAAGGGACTGGGATGGTGAGTGCAGAAAGTGTCTTCCCTGTCCATGTGTGGACGTATGGACTAACAAATGCAGACTCAAGCCATTTCAGGGAGTGGAGTTCCGCGGTATGTACCTATAACACAGAACAGTACTTTGGTCATATGTGTCCATCCTACAGAGATGGCATCCAACAAACAAAGGCATGCGTTGTATAGTTTCTGCTACGTGACCAAGCTACTGAGTCACATATCATGGCCTCACACGGATCAACACACAGTCTGCACTGTGGGACTGTCATTTATGCAATAAGCCTAACAGGACAAATATGACTTCTGTGAAGGTGACAACAGAGCTGTGAGAGTAAGGGCCCTGTCACGAGTCAAAGACACATGTTGACAATGTACAAATATGGACTAGATTAATAATTTACCTATGTGCACATTCCTAATCTAAGGAAAGGAATAAGGAATTTAGGGCAGGAATTTACACCAGAGCTTCATATTACCCACATGACAGGATCTGCTGGGGTACAGGGAGTGGGCATAGTGCCACAGTTGCATAGCCACAGTGACTCCACCCCAGCCTAGACTAGGACCCATACTGGGAGATACATTTGACAGGCCCTGGTCTCTACAGGCTGACCATACAGGTCCTACATTACACTTCATTCCCATCAATTCCATTCATGGCAGTACATCATGTAGCCAATAGCAATGTAGCATGTGGTGTGTGTGGCAATCTCAAGTGCACAGTGAATCATAATATACCTTCCAAACAACGGTTTAGCAAAGGGAGATTTGGCACCATACACATTGCTCACAGTACTCTCAACTGACTCAGACTCCATGCTTACTAAGTGTGTGCTATCATGCTTGTTAGACCTGAGAGCCTTAGGGTGGTCACCCCTAACTTTTTGCCTACCTCCCTCCACTTTTTGGACACTGTTTTTGCTGGTTTTTAGACTCTGCACACTTTACCACTGCTAACCAGTGCTAAAGTGCGTATGCTCTCTCCCTTTAAACATGGTAACATCGGATCATACCCAATTGGACTATTTAATCTACTTATAAGTCGCTAGTAGAGTACATTATGGGGGTCATTCTAACTTTGGCGGGCGGCGGAGGCCGCCCGCCAAAGTAACCCCGGCGAAAGACCGCTCCGCGGTCAAAAGACCGCGGGGGTCATTTCTACTTTGACCGCCAAAAGATCGCCTGCTGGCCCAGCGGGAAAGGCCCTGCAACAATGAAGCCGGCTCCGAATGGAGCTGGCGGAGTTGCAGTGGTGCGACGGGTGCAGTTGCACCCGTCGCGATTTTCACTGTCTGCAAAGCAGACAGTGAAAATCTTAATGGGGCCCTGTTAGGGGGCCCATGCACTGCCCATGCCAGTGGCATGGGCAGTGCAGGGGCCCCCAGGGGCCCCACGACACCCGTTCCCGCCATCCTGGTTCTGGCGGTGTAAACCGCCAGAAACAGGCTGGCGGGAAGGGGGACGGAATCCCCATGGCGGCGCTGCAAGCAGCGCCGCCATGGAGGATTCTCCGGGCCAGGGGAAATCTGGCGGGAAACCGCCGGATCCCCTTTTCTGACCGCGGCTTTACTGCCGCGGTCAGAATGGCCCTGGAAGCACCGCCAGCCTGTTGGCGGTGCTTCCGTGGTCGTCGACCCTGGCGGTCGATGACCGCCAGGGTCAGAATGACCCCCTATATGTGCCAGGGCCTATATATTAAATGCTACTAGTGGGCCTGCAGCACTCATTGTGCCACCCACTTAAGTAGCCCCTTAACCTTGTCTCAGGCCTGCCATTGCAAGGCCTGTGTGTGCAGTTTCACTGCAAAATTGACTTGGCATTTAAAAGTACTTGCCAAGCCTAAAAGTCCCCTTTTTCTACATTATAGACACCCCTAAGGTATGCCCTAGGTAACCAAGAGGGCAGGGTGCTGTGTAGGCAAAATGCCGGACATGTACCTATGTAGTTTACATGTCCTGGTAGTGTAGGACTCCCAAATTCGTTTTTACACTGCTGTGAGACCTGCTCCCTTCATAGGCAAACTTTGGGGTGGCCCTCATACATTGTTTGAATGGTAGCTGCTGATCTGAAAGGAGTAGGATGGTCATATTTAGTATGGCCAGAATGCTGATATAAAATCATGCTGACTGGTGAAGTTGGACTTAATATCACTATTTTAGAAATGCCACTTTTAGAAAGTGAGCATTTCTCTGCACTTAAATCTTTCTGGGGCATATTTATACTCCGTTTGCGCCGAATTTGCGTCATTTTTTTAGACGCAAATTCGACGCAAAACTAACTCTATATTTATACTTTGGCGTTAGACGCGTCTAGCACCAAAGTTCATGGAGTTAGCGTCATTTTTTTGCGTGAAAACCTTCCTTGCGTTAATGAGATGCAAGGTAGGCGTTCCCGTCTTAAAAAATGACTGCAATGCATACGCGTCGTATTTATACTCCCTGGCAAAAATGACGCCCGGGAGTGGGCGGGTCTAAAAAACCTGCATTTGCGCCGGATTTTAGCGCCTGGGTCAGGGCAGGCGTTAAGGGACATGTGGGCTCAGAATGAGCCCAGAGGTGCCCTCCCCTGCCCCCAGGGACACCCCCTGCCACCCTTGCCCACCCCAGGAGGACACCCAAGGATGGAGGGACCCACCCCAGGGACATTAAGGTAAGTCCAGGTAAGTATTTTTGTTTATTTTTTTTTATGGCATAGGGGGGCCTGATTTGTGCCCCCCTACATGCCACTATGCCCAATGACCATGCCCAGGGGACATAAGTCCCCTGGGCATGGCCATTGGGCAAAGGGGCATGACTCCTGTCTTTGCTAAGACAGGAGTCATTTCAATGGGGGATGGGCGTCGTAAAAAAATGGCGCAAATCGGGTTGTGGCAATTTTTTTGCCTCAGCCTGACTTGCACCATTTGTGGACGCCCATATGCCATTTTCCCCCTACGCCGGCGCTGCCTGGTGTACGTCGTTTTTTTTTTAGGCACACCAGACAGCGCCGGCGGCTAACGCCGGCTAACGTCATTGAATAAATACTGCGCCCGCATGGCGCTTCAGAATGGCGTAAGCCGGCGCTAATTTTTTTGGCGCAAAATTGCGTTAGCGCAGTTTTGCGTCAAAAAGTATAAATATAGGCCTTCTGTGCCTTATAATCCACGTCTGGCTGGGTTTAGCTGGTAGCTCCTTGTGCATTCACTCAGACAAACCCCAGACACAGGATACTCAGCCTCACTTGCATACATCTGCATTTTGAATGGGTCTTCCTGGACTAGGAGGGTGGCGGGCCTGCTCTCACACAAAGGACTGCCACACCCCCTACTGGGACCCTGGCAGACAGGATTCAAATGAAAGGGGACCTGGTGCACTTCTAAGCCACTCTTTGAAGTCTCCCCCACTTTAAAAGCACATTTGGGTATATAAACAGAGCCTCTGCCCCTTCCAACTCAGACACTTCCTAGAGAAGAAAACTGGAACCAGTACCTGCATCCTGTCAATAAAAACTGCCTGGCTGCCCAAAGGACTCACCTGACTGCTTTCTGTGAAGGACTGCTGCCTTGCTGTTGACCTGCTGCCTTGCTGCTCTCTGGCTGTGGTGAAGAACTTCTCTCCAAGGGCTTGGACAGAGCTTGCCACCTGTTCCCTGAAGTCTCAGGACCAAAAGGACTTCACTCTTGCTACTGGACTCCTTGTGCGGCGAACATTTGATGCACAGCTTGCTAAAACTGACGCACAGCCTGCCCCGCAGTAAGAAATTCACCGCACGCTGAACCAGAATGATGGAGCGCAACTTCACAAGGAGAAGATCGATGCGGCGTCCGCGTTGCGACCAGAACTTCGACCCAAGGCCCACCGGATCGACGCACAGCCAACCTGGGATGACGCAGCCCGACTTCCAGAGGGGAAATCAACGCAGCACCTGCTGTGTGTAAGAAAATTCCACACAATGCCCGCCGGATCGACGCAGTGCTTGTGACTTCACTCCGCAAGCCCAGGATTCCATGCACAGACCCCGGAGCGTCTGAAAACCGCACAGCCCAAAGAGAATCCACAACCAAGCACTGGAAATCGACGCACAGATGTCCCTGCATGGAAATTAAATGACGCATCGCTGTGTGCGACCCAAGAAATCAACGCACACCCCTTTGTTTCCACACTTCTCCTCTTCTGCGGCCCTTTGCAGAGATTTTTCACACAAACCAGGTACTTTGTACTTGAAAGAGACTTTGGGGGTCATTACAACATTGGCGGTAAAAGGCGCTTACCGCCGTGCAGAAGACCGCCAATACACCGCCGCGGCCGCGGTAGACCGCCACAGCTATTATGACACACATCTCGGAATCCGCCAAAATTCAGACACCCACACAACACCGCCACACCAGAGGTCAGTGATAAACATGCGGAAACAAATCCTCCACGCCAACAGAAACACGCCACAGCTATTACGACCCACGAATCCATGCAGCGGTCTTTCAACCGCGGTATTCCATTGGCGGTACACACCGCCGCGCTCAAAATACACACACATCTCCAAAACACCACCACATTGGACAATTACAAATACACACACCTGATACACATATAAACAACACTCCCACGCACCCAATACAATAGAAAAAACACACACCCACATCACCCACAAACCTCTACGACCAGAAATTCTGAAAGAAGGCCAGAGAGACAGCACAGCAATTGACAACCCCATCACACAGAGGCACACAACACCATCACCCACACAACATCCACGCACAAAACACCACACACCACCACACTCACCACAACCATCACCACATACACCACCCCACACCTCACCCACACCACCCCATGGCACGCCAAAGACACCCCCGCTTCTCCGAGGAGGAGCTCAGGGTCATGGTGGAAGAAATCGTCTGGGTAGAGCCACAGCTATTTGGCTCACAGGTACAGCACACATCAATAGCCAGGAAGATGGAGTTATGGCGCAGAATAGTGGACAGGGTCAACGCCGTGGGACAGCACCCAAGAAATAGGGAGGACATCAGGAAGAGGTGGAACGACCTACGGGGGAAGGTGCGTTCCACGGTCTCCAGGCACAACATCGCGGTGCAGTGGACTGGCGGCGGACCCCCACCTCCTCCCCCACAACTAACAACATGGGAGGAGCAAGTCTTGACCATCTTGCATCCTGAGGGCCTCGGAGGAGTCGGTGGAGGATGGGACACTGGTAAGTCAAATCTTAACTATCATATCCCCCACCCTACCTGCATGCTCTCACACACCCCCACCCTCACACCCTCCCCTATCACTCCAACTCCTCACTAATGTACCCATAACACAAACTACCCATCCCAACAACAATCCCTGCATGACACAACTAAGCATGGTCACCCCTCACTGAAGCATGCTCACTGCACATACCCAGAACCAGTGCTTTAAATGGTCCGGTACTCTCCGGTACTGAGTCCCAGCTCTTTTTTATTTTGTGAGGGAGAGTACCGGCATATCTCAAGAAAAGCGTAATACTTTTAATTGGAGAGTACCGGCACTTCTCAGAAACAAGCAGGTACTCTGGGACAGAGTACCTACACTTTTTATTTTTCCATTTAAAGCACTGCCCAGAACACCCCCCCAACCATCATCACACAAGCCCCCACACAGGAATGCGTGCACTGGGGTACATGCACACCCAACCATTGCACACCATTACACACACACATGGAATAATCATGCTCTTATGCCCCTGCAGGAACCCGAAGGACTGTTACCACACCAGAGGGTCCAGACAACACCACTCCACCCACAGAAGAGGCCCACAGTGACGAGAGCAGCTCTGCCCTATTGGATCTTGATGACCAGCCCGGACCATCGTGGGCCTCAGGACAGTCGGTTCCCCTTGCACAGGCACAGCCCAACACCGACCTTCCACCCTCTGGTAACACCAGCACAGCACCCACCCAGCGGGCCCAAACCTCCCTACCCAGGACAGGTCAATCAGCGGTGTGTCCACCACTACAGGGCACCCAGGGTAACCCACCACCCCAACAACAACAGGGACCTAGGGGCAGTGGTAGTGGGCACACGGTCCAGGGGACGGAGGCACAGGAACATAGGGGAACTGGGAGGGCTGCTGTGCGACAGAGGGAGGACAGGCCAAGGGAACCAACTCTCCATGAGGCCCTCTCCTCCATCATGGGAGCATACCACCACTCCCAGGAGACGATGGCAACGGTCCTGAACAAGTTGCAGGAGACCCTCGACTGCAGGAGGAGCAGTATTTGGGGTTCAGGCAGGAGCTCAGGACCATCGGCTCCGCCCTGGGCACCATCGTAGGGGTGCTGAAGGACATACAGCAGACCTTGAGGGACACCGTGGCACTCCAAGGGGCCCCTGACACTAGCCACGATGATGAACTGCCCACCACCTCCGCCGGCGCTAGTGGACAGGACGCCCCGCCACAGGACCACCACACCAGCACCCCATCCCCTGCAGACGGACAACCACCACGCAAGCGGTCCCTGAGATCCAGGAACAGGACAGAGCAAGATGGCAAGACCCCCGCCAGGAAATAAGACCACCCTGATTGTCCTCCCACTGTCCCACTTTGTTACCCTGTCCATATTCGAACAGCCCCAGCTCCACTTCCTATGCCCAGATGGGCAGTGCACCTGTGAGACTAATAGACTGGACTCTGCCATGGACATTCCTCCACCATCCCCCATCTCCATTTTACAACCCCCCCTTCATTTTTTGAGCACTTAAATAAACACCCTTGAAACACAAAACAATCTGGAGTCAGTCTATGATTTGGTACTTTGTATTATCAATGACAGTGTCATAATGGCTGTACCATTGTGAGGCTAACATACCTATGTCACACATCACAAGCCCATGAAGGATGCAAACAGTTGACACGTAGGTTACCACACCTGTGAAATTGAAATGGAAGGGTACAACTCAGTTAACAAATAGTGATTGAAATGGAGGAACAGGATAGAGGTAGACATGTGAAAGTTAATGTAATGTTAAACCAGAAAATGTTCTCACCTGTGTGTCACTGGAAATATTGCTGTATGACTGACTCCCTGTTGTCGTTTTCTTCTTCCTCAGCTTCATCCTGATCACTGTCCACAGGCTCCACAGCTGCTACAACACCGTCATCTGGATCATCCTCTTACAGAAAAGGCACCTGGCGTCGCAAAGCCAAATTATGGAGCATGGAGCAGGCGATGATGATGTCGCACACCTTCTACGGTGAGTAGAATAGGGATCCACCTGTCATATGGAGGCACCTGAAACTGGCCTTCAGGAGGCCGAAGGTGCGTTCTATCACCCTCCTAATCCGCCCATGGGCCTCATTGTAGCGTTCCTCTGCCCTGGTCCTCGGATTCCTCACTGGGGTCAAAAGCCAGGAAAGGTTGGGGTAACCAGAGTCCCCCAGTAGCCATATACGGTGCCTCTGGAGTTGACCCATCATATCAAGGATGCTGCTATTCCGCAGGATGTAGGCGTCATGCACAGAGCCAGGGAACATAGCATTTACCTGCGAGATGTACTGGTCTGCCAAACAGACAATCTGGACATTCAGGGAATGATAACTCTTCCTGTTCCTGTACACCTGTTCACTCCTGTGGGGGGGACCAGAGCTGCATGGGTCCCATCAATGGCACCTATGACGTTGGGGATATGTCCAAGGGCATAAAAGTCACCTTTCACTGTAGGCAAATCCTCCACCTCAGGGAAAATGATGTATCTCCTTACGTGTTTCAGCAGGGCAGACAACACTCTGGACAAGACGTTGGAAAACATAGGCTGGGACATCCATGATGCCATGGCCACAGTAGTCTGAAATGACCCACTTGCAAGGAAATGGAGCACTGACAGCACCTGCATGTCAGGGGGGATTCCAGTCGGATGGCGGATTGATGACATCAGGTCTGGCTCCAACTGGGTACATAGTTCCTGGATAGTGGCACGGTCAAACCGGTAGGTGATGATGACATGTCTTTCTTCCATTGTCAACAGGTCCACCAGCGGTCGGTACACCAGAGGATTCCGCCATCTTCTCATATGTCCCAGCTGACGGTGCCTACGAAGGACAACAGCGAAGAACCAGTCACTATTCCTCCAGGTATGTACCCACAGTTACACACAAGACTACACCAGACACAAAACCCTTCCTGTATGTGTGTTGAGTGTAGGCATAGCTATGTGTGACGCAGTCATGAATGAAGCCATGTGGGCCACTGAAATGGCGGGTGCCTGACCTCTAAACTGGGACAATGGGATTGTGTGGTAACTGCGCTGGCGTTGCACACCGTCGCGGTAGGCGGTCGTAGACCGCGGCGCAATGCTGCATTGGTTAACAATGGACCCTATGGGTCCCAGGAGCCAATGAACAGGTGCGCACCGCCGTGGACGTCACCGCCATTTTCTATCTGTTCAATCACTAGATACCTGACCTTCGACAGGAGAGGACCTACACAGCTAGTGCTGCTGTGACCTCGGTCTGGAAGCGACGAAGGCTGCTGCGTCTGGGGAAGGGCCCCTGCCTTCACTGCACAGGAGTTGAGAAACTTGTGGATGGGGTCCTCCCCCAGTACACGCTACTCTACGGTCCTCCAGACCAACAGGTTAGTACACAGGGAGCACGTTGGATGGGCTAGGCCTGGGTGGAAAGGACTGGGCGGAAGACGGAAGGGGGCAGAGTTCATAGAACATTAATGCATGGGAATGAATGGCCACATGGCCAGAGTAGGGAGGGGGTCACTCACATTGACAGTGAAGTTGGTAATGACTGTTCCTGTTCCCTTGTGCATGTCATGTAGGTCAGCGCCCACCAGAAGAGGGACATTTGGCGTGGCATCGCCAAGGAGGTCCGGACCCTGGGGGCCCACCAGAGAGGGGGCACTCACTGCCGGAAGAGATGGGAGGACATTCGCCGCTGCAGCAAGAAAACGGCGGAGGCTCAGCTGGGGATGGCCTCCCAATGTGGGAGGGGTGCCCGTCGCACCATGACCCCCCCTGATGTTCCGGATCCTGGTGGTGGCCTACACGGAGTTGGATGGGCGCTTGAGGACATCACAGCAGACACAAGGGGGTGAGTACAACCTCATTCTGCAGACTTTGCGTGCAGTGGAGGTGTCTGGGTGGGGGAGGTGGGCTGTGGGTGTCCCTAGGCCAGGGCGAGTTAGGTAGGCAAGACCCCCATGTGGCACTCAACCCCACCTCAGCAAAGTGCCAAGTCGAGGTATAGTTGCCCCTGTGGCATCCATGTGCGCAGATGTCCACCATTGCCATTTAGGCCATAACCCAGAAATTGCATGTGCAGAGTGCAGGAGCACGGCGTTATGCATGGGGCTGCTGCGTCTGTCTTGTCCACCAACGGTAGCGGAATGCCATGCACTAAAACTCTCTTTCTTCTGTCTCCCCCCCTTTTCCTGCTCTCCCTGTCCTTTTGTACATCAGCATCAACAGGCGGAGGTACAGTGGCAACGGAGCACGAGGGAGCTGCATCCCACATGGCCATGGAGGGCCACACCACGGACTCTGAATGCACCAGTGGGACGGAGGGCGAGGGGAGCTTCACATCGGCCACCGGATCACCAACCAGCGACACGGGCTCGTCCGCCGATGGGAGCTCCCCTGTGGTGGCGGCACCATCTGTGCCCCCCACTTCAACAGGTACAGCCGCCACCTCCCCTACCAGCACCGCCCTCCCAGCAGCCCCTCAGCGTTCGCCCGAGCCCGCTCACCCAGGAGGGTTGGCATCACCTTCGCCCCAGGCACCTCAGGCCCTGCCCCAGTCACCCCTGCTGCCCTCAGTGAGGAAGCCATTGACCTCCTCAGGTCACTCAATGTTGGGCAGTCTACCATTGTGAATGCCATCCAGGGTGTAGAACGAGAGTTGCAACACGGTAATGCATTCCTGGAGGGCATTCATTCTGGTCAGGCTGTCCTTCAGCGAACCCTGCAATCTCTGGCCTCAGCACTGATGGCAGCCATTGTCCCTGTGTCTAGCCTCCCCCTCCAACTTCCTCCACCCAGACCCAATCCCCTGTACCCCAGCCCATCCCAAGCACACCTACAGACCAGCATGCACACAAGTCAACACACAAAAGTAGCTCAAGCAAACATAGGCACCACACATCCCACAGGCACTCACAGAAGCATCACACCCATACAGACACAGCAACATCCACTGTCTCCACTGTGTCCCCCTCCTCCTCTTCTCCCTCCTCCCTCCCAGTCTCGTCTACACACACACCTGCATGCACCACATCTACAGACACCATGAGTCGCACAAGGAGACCCAGCACCCCATGCCGCTCACCTGCACTCACCTCCTCCACTGCCATTTACACGTCCCCTGTGTCCTCTCCCAGTGTGTCTGTGACGCCCCCTCCCAAAGTACACAAATGCCGGCAATCACTGACCCAACATCCATACACCTCACAACAGCCTCCAGTACCTGCACCTGCACCCAAAACAGCTAAAGGGACACCTCCTACAACCGCCCCCTCTTCCTCCACTCCCAGACCCCCTCCAGCTACCCATCCCAGTGTTCGTCAGAAACTGTCCCTCTGTAAAATTGACCTTTTTGCCCCCACCCCCCCTCCAATTCATCAGTCCCATCGTAGCGCCTCAGCCAAAAAGCCTCCAATACCAGTGGTGGCTGTTCAAGGCTTGTGGAGTGCACCGGCCACTAGGGCAGGCAGTAGGACCCGGAGCCAAGGCACTGGCAGCCCACCTCCTGTAAAGGCTCTAAAATTGGAGAGTGGACGACAGGACCGTGTTAAGACTCCTGGTGGGACAACAACTGACATGGGTTCGAAGGGGATTGGTAAGTCAGCTGTGACTCCAACAAAGGTGGGGAAGGTCCAGAGGAAGTCTGCCCAGCCTCTTGTGAGTGTCACGGCAGAGAAGTGCGCCATCATTTTCGGCGGTCCAGACACAACCGCTAGCACCGTCGTCACTGGTCAGGAGACCACTGCCGGAGTCACAGCCCAGGAGGACCCAAGTATTGTCACTAGTCAGGAGGCCACAGCCGGAGTCACAGCCCAGGAGGGCCCAAGTATCGTCACTGGTCAGGAGACCACCGCCGGAGTCACAGCCCAGGAGGGCCCAAGTATCGTCACTGGTCAGGAGACCACCGCCGGAGTCACAGCCCAGGAGGGCCCAAGTATCTTCACTGGTCAGGAGACCACCGCCGGAGTCACAGCCCAGGAGGGCCCAAGTATCGTCACTGGTCAGGAGACCACCGCCAGAGTCACAGCCCAGGAGGGCCCAAGTATCGTCACTGGTCAGGAGACCACCGCCAGAGTCACAGCCCAGGAGGGCCCAAGTATCGTCACTGGTCAGGAGACCACCGCCGGAGTCACAGCCCAGGAGGGCACAAGTATCCTCACTGGTCCAGAGACCACCGCCAGAGTCAGAGCCCAGGAGGGCCCCGGCTGCCACAGCCCCGCTGGGCAATGATGGAACGTCATGCCACACACCAATGCCCACTGTAGAGAACGTCATGCCACACACCAATGCCCAGTGTAGAGAACGTCATGCCACACACCAATGCCCAGTGTAGAGATCGTCATGCCACACACCAATGCCCAGTGTAGAGATCGTCATGCCACACACCAATGTCCGTATCAGAACTGCCATGGCAAGGCACCGCTGAACAGGGCAAAGCACCGCTGAACAGGGCAAAGATCGCCATGGCAAAGCACCGCTGAACAGGGCAAAGACCGCTGAACAGGGCAAAGACCGCCATGGCAAAGCAGCGCTGAAAATGGCAAAGACCGCCATGGTGAAGACCGCTGAGCAGTCCTGAACCGCCATGGCAAAGCAGCGCTGAACAGGGCAAAGACCGTTGAACATGGCAAAGACCGCCATGGTGAAGACCGCTGAACAGTCCAGAACCACCATGGCAAAGCAGCGCTGAACAGGGCAAAGACCGCCATGGTGAAGACCGCTGAACAGGGCAAAGACCGCCATGGCAAAGCACCGCTGAACAGGGCAAAGACCGCTGAACATGGCAAAGACCGCCATGGTGAAGACCGCTGAACAGTCCTGAACCGCCATGGCAAAGCAGCGCTGAACAGGGCAAAGACCGCCATGGTGAAGACCGCTGAACAGGGCAAAGACCGCCATGGTGAAGACCGCTGAACAGTCCTGAACCGCCATGGCAAAGCAGCACTGAACAGGGCAAAGACCGCCATGGTGAAGACCGCTGAACAGGGCAAAGACCGCCATGGTGAAAACCGCTGAACAGGGCAAGCACCGTGTAGGAATGAAAAGGCTGCCACATCAGGCATCCTTATCCCATGTGCAGCTGGGACAGTGACAGGACATGAACTTTCACGGGGAGACTCATCCAGTCTGGGCACCAGTCCCACCCAGTACCAGTAGAGAACTGCATCTACTTGAGAGACTGTGGCTTTGCACTCCCCAGGATGGTCCAGTGGGCAACCCACCCACTGTAGAGACTTGTGAGACTGTGGCTTTGCACTCCCCAGGATGGTCCAGTGGGCAACCCACCCACTGTAGAGACTTGTGAGACTGTGGCTTTGCACTCCCCAGGATGGCACAGTGGGCAACCCACCCACTGTAGAGACTTGTGAGACTGTGGCTTTGCACTCCCCAGGATACATCAATGGGCATGGAGCCCCGTCGTGGATCTGGCTTCGCATTCATCTGGCTGAGGTGCCCCCCCTTCCCTTCCCCCTGAGGTGCCTGTAGTATTTCGATCTGATGCCCCGGCAGTGTTCTCTCCGATAGTGGTCAGGTATCGTTTGTGGGCCTCGCCCATGCATTTTTGGACTGTTGGTGCACGGACATTGCTGTGTACATAGATGCACTACTTCTCGTATTGTATACATAATTATGAGTGATTTTGAGATATATATCTGTATATATTGTATGACATGTATATTGGCACATTATAATGTTTGACTGAATTTCGCATTGTCTAGTCATTCTTTCGGGGGGATTGTGGGTTGTTACTGTGATATTTTGTGAATGCATTGTTGTGTATGTTGTAATATGCGAGGGTGGGGGTGTTTGGTGGGTGTCCCCCTAACTTTTGCCTCCCCCTCCCCCGTAGGTGCAGTACTCACCGGTGTCTTCGGCGCCTACGTAGCTGTTGGTCGTAGAGGAGCAGAAAGACAAGGGCAGGGAGTATTTGTAATTCCGGCTCCATGGTGGCCTCCTTCCTCGTGGGATGTGTTCAGGTGAGCGTTTTCCCACAGGAAAAGCTGTTTCCGCCGTGTTTTTATCCACGGTGAATCTGCCCCGGAAAAGGTGGCAGATTGGCAGGTTGTAATAGTGTGGGCGGTACATTCACCCCACGATGGTCCATTGGGCAACATCTCCCGCCTGTCTGTTGGTGGTAACCGCCGCGCTGCTTGTCTGTACCGCCGTGGCGGGCGGTGTGTTAAAGTGGCTGTCTTTGTTGGCGGTTTCCGCCAGGGTCGTAATTCCCTTTTTTTGTCCGCCGGCCTGTTTGCGGTATTTCCGCAGCTTTAACACCGTCCGCCAGGGTTGTAATGACCACCTTTGTTTGCTTGAAAAATACTTGACACTTTATATCACTTTTCAGTGATATCTCCATATTTACTTATTGCATCTTTGATCATTTTTACCTGCAAATATCCAGATAAATATGATATATTTTTCTAAACGCTGTGTGGTGTATTTTTGTGGTGCTATATTGTGTTATTGTATGATTTATTGCACAAATACTTTACACATTGCCTTCTAAGTTAAGCCTGACTGCTCAGTGCCAAGCTACCAGACGGTGGGCATTGGATAATTTGTATTGTGTGTGACTTATCCTGACTAGAGTGAGGGTTCTTGCTTGGACAGGGGGTAACCTGACTGCTAACCAAAGACCCCATTTCTAACACTGCTCATACATGTTGACTGACATTTACAACAATCATAAAGAAGGAGATTTCAGTGGATGGCAGTAGTTTCTCCTTGCATACTTATGTGCATCCAACACAAAGAGGATGCAGGAACCCAAGAACATCACACAACACAGTATGATTGAACTTGATATGTGGCACTGGCCACCAATATCTGCACATTGTACATCCTATTGATGCCACACAGACTGCAACAATAGGCACATGAGTTGTCAACCTGGCACACATGGCCACATTCTAGCCTGTGAGGAGGGAGAGGATGGTCAAGTGCAAAGAAAAATGTGCACATGAGGTACTTACCTGTTCCTCTGGTGCACCATAGAGCTGTTCATGCAGATGTAGGACCTCATCTGCTAGCCTCTCCAGCTCCTCTGGAGAGCAGGTTGGGGCTCTATCACCTGCTGGACATGGCATGATTGCTCCCAGAGGCGGTCCACAGCAGCTCAGTTTGTGGAGGTCTTGCTGGCAGCAGTGGCAGGAGTCAAATGAGTGAATCTGCAGAACATGGAGGTCATGTTCCCCACATATGCGGTCATCATTGCCAGTGTACACAGCCATTGGCCAACAATCGGCACTGGCACCAACATTACCCTATGGCTGTGTCCACGTCTTTTGCAACCACCTACCACCATGATGACTTCTGCCGGCGGTTCCTAATGTCCAGTAGAGTAGGTCAGGCAGCCGCCATTTTAGAGGCCTAAAGTGCAGTATTGGGCTTTAAAACTTTGTCACACCTCTGAAAATGTTGTTTTGAGCTCAGAAATATGCTTATCCTGTCTTGTCATGTAGGTCCCACTACTCAAACACCATTGTAGCATGGTGCAGGGCACAGATGGCATTTAACAGTGGGGCACAATCTACCCCTCCCTCTGGGGTAATTTTTACAGTCCGGCTATCCCGTGACATTTCAAGGGGCAATTGTGATGCACATTTTTGAGTTTGGTCCAGATACATGATTTGAACACATGTGTGCAAGACCATTAGGGTCACATATGTCCCTTGTTTTATTAACAGCTGTGATATGTACTGGTTGCCATGTCTATCCCTTCTAAAATGTCTTGTCACATTATATCATTGCCATGCATCATGTACGTTGCTGGGCACACAATGACTAATGTTAGAACTCATTTCCTGTCATACATAGGTACCCAGGGAGAGGAGGATGCAACACCCACCTGTCTACCCTCCAGTGCCAGACCTTCAGTCAGAGGAAGAATGATATATCTTCCTCCTGTATCATCTGAATCAGCAAACAATAGTGGGCTTATGTTGTCAGTTGGGGCCAGATCTGATGCCAGCCATTAGTTATCCAAACAGCACACCACCCATTGTACAAGTCATGTCAGTATTGCACTTTCTAGCCACAGGGTCCTTCCAACATACAATGGCCCTGTCAGCTGGCATGTACCAATCTATGTTCAGTTTGGTGTTGAAGGATGCTCTCTAGAGCAAGGTTGAAACACCCAGACAGCTATGTCCAGTTTACCGACATCACGATTTAGCCCATGTCAAGGCGGACTTTTATGGTTTTGCATGTATCCCACATGTGGTGGGGGCCATTGATGGCACACATGTTGGCTTGGCCCCACTGCATGCCGATTAACAAATGTACCGCAACAGAATGAACTTCCATTCCATCAACATGCAAATTGTCTGTTTAGTGGATCTCTACATTTCACAGGTCTGTGCCAGTTATCTGGATTCAGCCCATGATTCCTTCATAATGTGGAACAGCACTATACCCCAGCTGATGTCACATCTGTACCTGGAGAGGTCCTGACTGGATGGTAAATCACATGTGTTCCTTTTGTGTCTGTGCAATGTTTGGTACCACAATCCTGAAAAGAGGGACTCATTGTTACACTTATGTCCCATTCTCTAACAGGAGACTCTGCATATTCAAATTGTCCTTGGATGCTGACGCCATTAAGGAATCCAACTACCCCAGGGGAATTTTATTTCAATGAGGCCCAAGGGAGAAAACAGCGCATAGTAGAGTGGGCTTTTGGGCTCCTGAAGGCCAGATTAGGGTGACTGGACTAGACAGGTGGAGCCCTCCTATAATCACCTGGAAAAGTGTGTCAGATCACTGTGGCATGCTGCATGCTCTACAACATTGCCCTGCGAAGGAATATCCCATACATCCCAGAGGAGGGGGAGCTTGCAGTGCTGCCGGGTGAGACTCATGAAATGCCAAGTGAGGATGACAGCGGTGAAGAAGAAGCAGCTGACTTGTGGGAAAATCTCACCAAAAGCTACTTTTCATGTCATGTGATGTAACAACAGTGATTGTATAGAGGACTGTAGTTGTTTTGGCAACAATTGGGGAGCTAATATTCTACAGTATTCCCCCAAAGGGTGCTTGAAGGGTTAGCCTTTGACATATCCCCACTTTGATGTAGCTACTTTGTTTGTGTCAGTCTCCTTGCAATGTAACTTCCTTTCCAGAGGCTTTCCATATGATTTGTGTAATAGGTATTTTTTCAAGAGTATACTCCTTGTTTTGTCTTTGTAGAGGTATCTTCACCATGACATCCTCATATGGGCATTTAAGAGTTGTGACACTGGCAGGTATCTGATGCAGTGGCAACATACAAAGTGGACATGGATTGTTCCAGGTAATGTAGGTTAAAGATTTGGGGTGGATAAGAATTGTGTCAAGGCAGCTTGAACAGTGTTGGGGGGAAGGTTAGAAGAGCACATTGTACTTGTATCATGTGCTATGGTGGGCTGATTGCATCATGTGTGTAATCATATGGCCATGAAATATCTTGTCATCAAGTGCAAGCAAGGCATTCATCCTTCAGATAGGATAAACACTCTTGTTCAATGACCTGTATGTAGCTGTAGATGTGTTTCATCATTGCAGGCCACAGTGCCTGTGCCACAACACTGAAATATGTTTGTGTCATATCACCAGATGCATGGTCATTGGTTTATGATGGACCTGTGATCAGAGACTTTTGTACTGCCCTGGAGCTTGATTTATGTCATGTTGGATTTGTTTGGTTGGGTATGCAATAAGGCCCAAGCTGGTGACACCATTCAATTTTCTGTTTGCCTATTCCACAAGACAGTGAATGACAAGGCCCTTCCTTCCGTGGTGTGGGGGGCTGTACCTTGGTATGTGTACCTTGACACAATATGAGGCAGACATTCTTTGGCTATGACAGTCCAGATGTATGAACAGCCTATGTACTGTACACTTGAATAAAATGTTTGGTTTGGTGACCAGCCACTTGTAGTAATGTATTTGTGTGTGTTTGTAGTAGTCCTTAGCAGTACACTTTACCTGAAACATATTCCTGTACCTGTAAATATTGTGTGTCTTCCACATTTGCTTCACATGGTCTTACATCTTTAAGTAGCAAATTAAGCAAGCAGACAAAGAGTTTGTGATGGGTGAATTTATTACAATAATGACCCCCTGACCTGTTCCTGGCCAGGTGTTCACTTGACTCCACCATCCGCCTCCATGCCCCTGATCCCCGTCTGCTGCCTGGAATTAAGATCGAGGCCCTCCACCACCCACAGGCACCCGCCTGCGCCTCATCCCTGCTGCCTAGTGGCTTAGTTTTTCTGTGCCTGTTTTCGAGCCCGCCCAGCTCAGCCGGCTCTCTCCGCTCTCCCTCCCCTGCGTCCCCTCAGGCCCGCCCCATCCCAGCTGCTCCTCGCTCCCACCTCCCCCTCTTAATGGCGGCCACTGCACGGCTGCGCTGCTGGTGCACCAGAGGCAAGCCCGTCTGTGCCAGTCCGCGCCTGGACTGCACCCAGCGCCAGTCCCCCTGGTCCTCTCAACCCTAAACCCCCTAGACAACACTACTCAGCCACCACACTACACGCCCTCAACCCAGGTCTACACCCTGCCTGCGCCCAAGCCAACCCCAAGCACACACATGGACCCTTTACATGCCATGCATGTTGGTTCTCCAGCACCCTCACAAACACCATAAACACCCACACGCCCCACGCCAACCCCGACACGCCCCACAACAACTCTAGCACACTCTACAACAACAACAATACACACACGCACAACAACACTTGCACCCCCCACAGCAACACCATCACGCACCACAACAACACCAAAAACACCCACATGCCCAACTTCAACCACAACAAGCCCCACAACAACGCTAGCAAGCTCTACAACAACACTACCACAACACCAACACTCCTCTCAACAACACCATCACGCACCACAATAACAACAGCCCCCGCAATCACCTTAACTGCATACTCCTAAACACTCACTCCATACACAAACATGCCATCGAACTCTGGGACCTGATCACGTCACACTCCCTGGACATTGTCTTCCTCACGGAAACTTGGATGAATCCCTCATCTGAGCCCGACATAGCCATAGCCATCCCAGAAGGCTACAAAATCCATTGTAGAGATTGTCTAAACAAACCAGGAGTTTGCATTGCCATTGTACATTAAAACACCATTAAGATCACCACCAACACACTCGACACCCTAGACAGCGCAGAACACCTGCACTTCCTAATTCACATAAACGCCAACACCACCCTCAGAGGAACCCTCCATTGCAGACCACCAGGACCTCACCCTCCCTTCTGTGACGCCATCACTGACACTATCAGCCCCCACGCCATCACTTCCACAGACTACATCCTCCTTGGTGACATCAACTTTCACCTGGAGAACCACCACAACCACAACTCCACATCCCTACTAGACAACCTCACGAACCTAAAAATCAAACAACTAGTCACATCACCCACCCACTCAGCAGGACACAAGCTAGATGCGATTTTCACCTCCAGCAACCATATAACCTTCACACACACCACTGAGTCCATTTCTCCTTCTCGAAACCCCCCACACACCACCACCAACACACCACACCCTACCGCATGTGGGACAACGTCCCCGCAGAACACCAGAATGTCCACCTCGCACAAAACCCCCCAACACCAACGACCCCAACATTGCTGTCCATAACCTCAAACAATGGATTACAACCTGCACAGACTGACTCGCCCTCTTAGAAGAAACATCACCACCCGTAACATCAAGAACGCCCCTTGGTTCACCACTGAACTCCAAGCCTCCAAGTGGGAATGTCGCAAAACAGAAAAAGCTTGGTGCCAGGAACCCTCAATGACCAACTTCTCCACCCTCAAAACCACCATATGCAAACATCACCAACTCATAAGGACCACCAAAAGGGCTTACTACAAGGAACGCATAGACAGTAACTCACATAACAGCAATGAACTCTTTACCATCATCAAAGAGCTCAGCAAACCCAAATCCTGCAACATCGACCCCACTCACACGCAGAACCTCTGCAACCCCCTCTCCAACAACTTCCACCTCAAAATCTTAGACATACACAACAGCTTCACACCACCAGCACCCACCACCTCCACCACCAACATGACCAACAACAGCACCCCCCTCCCCAACCTACTACACACCTTGGCCCCTACCAACGACGAAGAAACCAAAGTAACCATGAATTCCATCCACTCAGGCTCTCCCTTAGACCCCCACCGCATCTTCAACAAGGCCAGCCCAACCATCGCTCCCAAGCTTTGTGCCGTAATCAACAGCTCCTTCAATGCCGCCACCTTCCCAGACTACTGGAAGCACGCAGAAGTAACCGCACTCCTGAAAAAACCCAAAGCAAACCCTGATGAACTCATGAATTACCGCCCAATTTCTCTTCTCCCCTTCCCCGTCAAGGTCGCTGAAAAGTTAGTGAGCGCCCACCTGTCTCACTTCCTAGAGGAAAACAATGCACTCAACACCTCCCAGTCTGGATTTCACAAGAACCACAGCACTGAGACCGCCCTCATCGCCTGTACTGACGACATCAGAACCAGAGTCGACAAAGGTGAGACCGTCGCACTCATCCTCCTGGACCTCTCCGCAGCCTTCGACACTGTATGCCACCAAATACTCTGCACACGCCTATACAACGCAGGAATCCGACACAAGGCCCTGGACTGGCTTGCCTCCTTCCTTGCTGAAAGGACCCAGAAAGTCTGCCTCCCTCCCTTCCAATCCCCAGCAACCAAGATCATCTGTGGAGTTCCCCAAGGGTCCTCCCTCAGCCCCACCCTCTTCAACATTTACATGGCCCCCTCGCCAACATCCTCCGCCCACACGGAATCACCATCATATCCTACGCAGACGACACCCAGCTTGTCATCTTCCTCACCAGGAACCCCACCACCACCAAGACCAACCTCCACGCCGGACTCCTAAACACCGCCAAATGGATGACAGCAAACCACCTCAAACTAAACTCCAACAAAACCGAAATCATCATCTTCGGCCCCAACAAAATAATATGGGATGACTCCTGGTGGCCCACCACCCTAGGATCACCGCCAACACCCGTCCACCACGCACGCAACTTCGGCGTCATCTTAGATTCTTCTCTCTCCATGACCCAGCAAATCAACTCGATCACCTCCTCCTGCTTCAACACCCTCTGCATGCTGCGAAAAACCTTCAAATGGATACCCATAGAAACCAGAAAGGCCATCACCCATGTACTCATCAGCAGCAGGCTAGACTACGGAAACACCCTCTACGCTGGCACCACAGTCAAGCTTCAGCAGAAACTCCAGAGGATCCAAAACACAGCTGCACGCCTCATCCTGAACCTCCCACGCCATGAACACATCTCCGCCCACCTCAGATCCCTCTACTGGCTTCCTATCGACAAAAGGCTCATCTTCAAAGTCCTCATCCACACACACAAATCCCTCCACAACACTGGACCAGCCTACCTCAATGAAAGAGTGAACTTCCACATTCCCACTCACTACCTCCACTCCACCGACCTCGCCCTCACCACAGTTCCTCGCATCCAACGCACCAACTCCAGAGGCAGGTCCTTCTCCTACCTCACCCCCAAAACCTGGAACTCCCTCCCCACCAACCTCTGCAAGACCCAGGACCTCCTGTCTTTCAGAAAACACCTCATGACATGGCTTTTCGAACAGTAAAATGGCAGCCCACCCCCCAATCTCCCCGCACCCCCCAGCGCCTTGAGACACTTACGGGTGAGTAGCATGCTCTATACATTTTTTGATTGATTGATTGATTGAATACAGAAAATAAATATGGGACTGAAAGAAACAAAAATGCATAGTGAAGTGGTCCGTCATGGTGAATGAAATAATTGGAGCAGATGCCACACCACTGGAAGTCCAAAGTCCAGTATACTCCTCCCATTGGAAATGGAAAGTGGCTGAAGAATAGTCAACAGAGTGAATATGTGGCACCCCAAGAAGGTCCTTTAGGAAGAGGTCCCTTGCTGGCAGTGTTGGGTGTCTTAATATGTGCACCTCCTGGAGTCTTTGTTGGATGTCCCCGCTTGCGGGGGATCTGCTGTTACTGAGGCAGGGGTGTCTTGGGAGTGTTCTTCACCTGACAGGGCTTCCCTTCCAGTGGCTGGCACTGATGAAGGGCCGGTGTTGCGGCACCAAAGGAAGTGGTAGAATATTGTTGACGATCCCTGATCAGGGTACTGTTAATGTCCCTCAACACCTCTGTTAGGGAGGCCTTGTTGGTATTGTAGGCCTTCCAGTGCTCATGCATATTCCTATGGATGTCCCCCTGCAGTTGCTTGATCTCCAGGAGTTCTGCAAATACCTGTCCCATCACACCTTGGGACTCCTGATAGACGCCCAAGATGTGGCTGATGGCGTCCTGGCCATGGGCATTCCCAGTGGCCTCACCCCGATGGCCCACATCATCTTCCCACACACCCTACCCCCATAAGCCTGTGCCCTTTCCACAGGGTGCCCCCTCCCACTAGTTCCAGGAACATCATTGTCCGAGGTACTGTGCTGCAACTCAGGATCCTGGACTGGGATATGAGATGGTAGACGCTGTCCTAGGGACACAGGTTGGGGGACGATGGGCTGCCTGTGATGTAGAGGCAACCAGGCTGGGAGGTGTTGGGGTCTGGTCAAGTTTTCCAGATGGTCCGGAATCATCCTCCATGTCCAGACATCCAGGAGTATCTTCTTCACTGAGGGCTTCATCCAGTGGGGTAGTGGCATACTCGTCTGTGGCCTGTGTGTGCCCAGGAGCAGGTCAACCTGTTGATATGAAACATACAATGTTACTGGTTGCATTGTAACATCTACCTCCAAACGTTTACAGTGACATTTTGCAAAGTGCTTGTATTGTGACAGGTACCCATGCTATTGGTTGTATTGACCTGACATTAATGAAGCATGCCAATTCCATTTTAGTAAAGCAGCTGTTGAAATGTGCAGCAGCTGTTGAAATGTGCAGGTCATTTGCACTTGAGAGGATGGGCTGAGAACTACATCCTGCCAACAGTACAGGCAAAACAATAGCAAGGCAAGAAGTGGCTTTGACTATTTTGAGGCCAAGTTGATTGTTATGCAGGCAGACAAGAACGTTGTTGGATTCGTGATTTGAGTCATCATGTAGTCAGTGCTTTGTGAATGTTTCTGCTGCCAATACCATTCTGGTAATGCATCTTGAGACCTTTGGGATCCTTGTTTTGCACACAGGGTAAGATGTCCTAGTTTCATCTTGGGTCAGCATGTCAAGATAGCGCGAGATAGCAAGACAGATCTCTATGTTGAGCATGATCTATATTTTGGTAACTCCCAGGTGAGTAAACTTCAATTGAGAGTTTATAGGCAAGGGATTTCGGTCCAGTGACTACTGCTCTGGTGTTTGGAGTCACTTAAGCTGACTCCTGGGAGTTACAGTCAAGATACTCCCTCTACTTACCAGCACTTGACAGTTGGTGTCCTCCCAGGTGAGTCAACTTCATTTGAGAGTACACTAACAGATGCATTGGGGCAAGTGTACACTGGGCTGGTGGTTGGAGTGGCAGGAAACGCCCCTCCTGGGAGTTGCAGTCATGTCACTCTCTCTACTATACACACTATACAAATATTATCCTCCCAGGTGAGTACACTTCAACTGAGAATTAACAAAGAAGGTTATTTGGAGAAATAAACATTGGGCTTGTGTTTGTAGTTGAAGAGACAGAGCCTCCTGGCCTTGGCAGTTACGTCACTCCCTATACATCATAAACTTGAGAAACATCCCCTCCCCCCCGGTGAGTACATGTCCTGTGGAGTTCCCAAACATGTTTTTGTGAGAAGAGGACACTGGACTTGTGGTTGGAGTGACAGTAAGAGAGCCTCATGTGAGTAGCAGTCATATAACTCCATGTGCTACACATACTATACAAATGGTTTCCTCTCAGGTGAGTACACATCGATAGAGTTAAGGCACAGGGGTCTTTGGAGAAGAGAACACTGCTCTGGTGTTTGGAGTCTATTCAACAGTGCCTCCTGGGAGTTGCAGTCCTGTCACTCTCACTACTCTCCAATACCTGAAAAATGTTACCCCCCCCAGTAAGTAAACTTAATTTGGGAATTGACAAACAGTGATCTTTGGACAAGAGAACACTGTGCTGGTGTTGTGATAAAGGACCTGCTGTGAGTTGCAGTCATGTCACTCTCTCTAGTTCACACACTATACAAATGTTATTCTCCCAGGTGAGTATACTTGAATTGGGAGTTCCCAAACAAGGGCATTTGGAGAAGGAAACACTGTGCTGGTGATTTGAGTAACAACAATAATGCCTACTGTGAGTTGTAGTCATGTCAGTTACTGTACTACACACACTTGACAAATGTTATCCTCCCAGGTGGGTACACTTAAATCTGAAGTTAACAAACAAGGGTCTTTGGAGAAGGAAACACTGGTCTGGTGTTTGGACTTATAGAAACAGTGCCTGCTGGGATTTGCAGTCCTGCCACACTCACTGCCCCTAATACTTAACAAATGGTATCCCGCCAGGTGAGTAAACGTCATTTGTGAGTTGACAACATTGAGTCTCTGGACAAGAAAACACTGTGTTGGCGTTTGGAGTTACTGAAACATTGCCTCCTGGCCTTAGCAGTCATATCACTCCCTTTACTTCACACATTTGACAAATGTTATCCCCCCAGGAGAGCACACTTCATTTGTGAGTTTCCAAGCAAGGTTATTCTGAAAACAGAAGACTAGACTGGTGTTTGGAGTAACAATAGTAGAGCCTCCTGAGAGTTGCAGTCATGTAACTCCCTGTTCTACACACACTATACAAATAGTATTACCCCAGGTGAGTACACTTCATGCATGAGTTACCAAACAGGGGTCTTTGGAGAAAAGGACACTGGGCTGGCTGAGTGGAATAACAGTAAAAGTGACTTCTTGACTAAGCAGTCATGTCAGTCTCAGTCTCAGTACTACACAACCTATTCATACAGTATCCTCCCAGGTGAGTACACTTTAATTTAGAGTATGAAACACTGTGCTGGTGATTTGAGTAACAGTAACAATGCCTGCTGGGAGTTGTAGTCTTGTCAGTCTCTGTACTACACATACTTGACAAATGTTATCCTCCCAGGTGGGTAAAATTAAATTGGGAGTTCAAAACAAGGGTCTTTGGAGTACAAAACACTGGTCTGGTGTTTAACGTTGTAAAACAGTGCCTTCTGGGAGTTGCAGTCATGTCGCTCTCTCTAGTATACACACTATACAAATGTTATTCCCCCAGGTGAGTACACTTCATGTGTGAGTTAGCAACAAGGGGTCTTTGGAGAAGATTACACAGGGCTGGTGAGTGGCATGACAGTAAAAGTGGCAAAAGGTGAGCAGTGAGCATGCATGACATGGCAATTGGTGACATTATTAGTGTTGTGACTTACCAGACTCCACTCTCCCAGGTATTCCTTTCTAGCCCTCAGGATGCAGAATGGCCAAGACCTTCCCCTCCCAGGGACAGAGATATAATGGGGGACTGGGAGGGCCACCGCCAGTGTTCTTGGCCTGAAACTGGTGCCTGGAGACCAGGGAACGGACCTTGCCCCTGAGATCGTTCCACCTCTTCCTGATGTCCTTCTTTATGCACAGGGTGGTGCCTACAGCATTCACTCTGTCGACAATCCTGTCACACATTTCCATTTTCCTTCTGAGAGGAGTTTGTTGGACTTGAGCTCCAAACAATTGTGGCTCTACCCTTCTGATTTCATCCATCATGACTCTTAACTCATCTTCTGAAAAATGGGGATTCTTGGAAAGTGATATGGTGGGAAAAAAATTAAGGAAGAGTGACAGTGATTTACTAAATAGGGGAAGTGCAAAGGGGTGTGAGTAGATGAAATTGTGTGCATAGTGTTGTATGGGATGGTGAAAATAAAATGGTGCTTAGAATCTGTGTATTGTGGGAAAACGTCACTCTGTCTTGCCGGCTCTTGCTGTGAAAATGCAGAGGATTGTGGTGTGTGAAGGAGTGTGTTTTACAGTGCCCTTTGCTGGTTTGTCCAGTGTGGCAAAGTGCATCGGCTGTGTTGTTTTCAAATATATCCAATGTGCCGCTGTGCATTACCGCTATTGGCTGACTGCCATGGGTGCCCGCCACTGCAACTTTGGACTTGTAATTCGGTCAGTGGTTGGTCACTGTGCTATCAGGGCTGGAGGTCAGACCACCAATTTCGGGGCATCCACGATGCTGTCGGTCTGCTATTTTTGGGTGGCGGGCTGCGGTCCTGAATTCTTCTTGGTCCTGAGGCTTCAGGGAACAGGAGGAAAGCTCTATCCAAGCCCTTGGAGAGCACTTCTCAGCACACCCAGAGAACAGCAAGGCAGCAGGACAACAGCAAGGCAGCAGTCCTTCACAGAAAGCAGTCAGGTGAGTCCTTTGGGCAGCCAGGCAGTTCTTCTTGGCAGGTTGCAGGTTCTGGTTCAGGTTCTCTTCTCCAGGATGTGTCTGAGTTAGTAGGGGCAGAAGCCCTGTTTAAATACCCAAATGTGCCTTTGAAGTGGGGGAGACTTCAAAGAGTGGCTTAGAAGTGCACATGGTCCCCTTTCAGTTAAATCCTGTCTGCCAGGGTCCCAGTAGGGGGTGCGACAGTCCTTTGCGTGAGGGCAGGCTACTGTCCTTTGACATATAAGTGTCAGGCCCTCCACCCTCCCAGCCCAGGAAGACTCATTCAAAATGCAGATGTATGCAAGTGAGGATGAGCATCCTGTGTTTGGGGTTTGTCTGAGTGACTGCACAAGGGAGCTGTCACCGAACCTAGCCAGACATGGATTGTAAGGCACAGAAGGATTTAAGTGCAGAGAAATGTTCACTTCCTCAAAGTGGCATTTCTAAAATAGTAATATTAAATCCAACTTCACCAGTCAGCAGGATTGTGTATTACCATTCTGGCCATACTAAATATGACCTTCCTACTCCTTTCAGATCATCAGCTACCACTCAAACAGTATATGAGGGTAGCCCTGGTGTTAGCCTATAAAAGGAGCAGGCCTCACAGCAGTGCAAAAACGAATTTAGGAGTTTTACACTAACAGAACATGTGAACTACACAGGTACAAGCCCTGCCTTTTGCCTACACAGCACCCTGCCCAATGGGTTACCTAGGGTCTACCTTAGGGGTGGCTTATATGTAGCAAAAGGGGAGTTTTAGGTTTGGCAAGTTCTTTTAAATGCCAAGTCGAATTGGCAGTAAAACTGCACACACAGGCCTTGCAATGGCAGTCCTGAGACATGGGTAAGGAGCTACTTAATAGGGTGGCACAATCACCGCTGCAGGCCCACTAGTAGCATTTAATCTACAGGCCCGGGCACATATAGTGCACTAGGGATTTATAAGTAAATTAAATAATCCAATTGGGTATGATCCAATGGTATCATGTTTAAAGTGAGAGAGCATATGCACTTTAGCACTGGTTAGCAGTGGTAAAGTGTGCAGAGTCTTAAAAGCAGCAAACAGTGAATCCAAAAAGTTGAGGGAGGCAGGCAAAAAGTTAGGCGTGACCACCCTAAGGCTGGCAGGTCTAACTATGTGTCCCTATACATGTCACACAAAGACAGAAAACCTTGTGTTAAATCAGGAATGAGTTACCAAACATTCCTCCTGAGTCATGGGTTTTACTATCAAGCTTAACACTGGAAATATATTCCAGGTTCGTGACCATCCCATAATCCCTTGCCTAACAAGTTTTAGTGTCACATGGCACAACAACCAGAACAGAGATTGAGAAGTAGGCCATGTGGTGCTATTCATTGTGTTCCCGACGAAAACCCCATGGCTATTAGGTCAGTAGAATAGAGCAGAGAAATGTTCATTGTGGTTTTAGAAGGTTTTAGGTTTCATAAAAGTACTTTTGCCCCAGCCATGTCCTTTTGTAACTTTGATTAAGTGGGTTATAAATAATATTACCACTTTGCCACTTCAAATAATTTTGCATCACCCTTTTACATTGAATGACCGCAGGAGGACTGTATGGCCTATAACTCACACTTTTGGACCCTGTTTTGTTCTAACTGATCATGAGAAGGCTTACATTCCAAACTCCTGCATCATCACATCCTTCTTCAAAAGACAGATAGCTATACGTGGCCCAGGCACCCCAACCTTTTTGCATCACATAATTTCTTCATTCAACTAAGGTTCATGTATGGTACATGTGCCTTAATCACTGTGCACATTATTTCTTCAAGTGGTGGTTGAGTGTTTGAGGCCTGTGGTCAAAAGTGTCCCTACCAAAGCACAATAAGGTCTATCAGGCAGTGAATTGTTATAAACCAGAATACTAGAGAGCTGACCGTACACTTGACTAGCCACTAGGGAATAGTCCCTTTGTCTGCAAATTGTGGTTAAATTGTAAGTTTACAGAGGAGCTTCAGATTTACATTCTGATTGCCCTGTGAAACTATACAGTTTAATAGAGCTGTTAGTCATATTTTCCTAACAATAATAAAAGTTTTTAATATTTTTCCAAGTCAATACCACTCCATTAACAATGTATTGTGAGTGACACTCTGCTTGAACTTTTGCCTGTTTGAAGGTCAAAATCTAAAATAAAAAGCCCTTTTCATTTTAGAGACTTTCATTATTATCTGGTCTCTACATATCCAGGACAGCATCAATATGGGTCACAAGGATGAACTCCCTGACCCTGAGTTGCAGAGGTCCAAGGAATTGTCCTGGCACCTTGTCTGAGGGAAGACACGAGGTTTCCCACCAGAGCAGACTCATAGAGATTGTGTGTGCATACTGCCATGTAACAGCCTTCACAGTAGCCCCTTTGAGGTGTGAAACTGTGTGTCAACCTTGTTGGTTGTTTGTTATGGTATTTGTTAGACCTTGCATCTTTTGCCATGGTTTCCTCTGACTTTTTTGCTTTCTGACTTCCTGTTTTGACTGTGTGCTGAACTTCGTACTTGCTGGCTTTAGGACTCTGCACACTTTACCATTGCTATCCAGTGCTAAAGTACCTGCGCTCTGTGTCTAAAACATGGTAACATTGGCTTCTCCATAGTTGGCATATTCGATTTACTAGCAAGTCCCTAGTAAAGTGCTGCATCTGTGCCCAGGGCCTGCAGCACTGGTTGTGCCATCCACTATGGTAGCCTTTCAAACATGTCTCGAGAGTGCCTTTGCAAGGTCTGTGTGCACAGTTTAAACTGTCATTTTGACCTGGCAAGTGCACCCACTTGCCAGTCCCAACCCTTCCTTTTTATTACATATAAGTCACCGTTAAGGTAAGCCCTGGTTAGCCCCATGAGCAGGGTGCAGTGTATTTATAAAGTTGGACATATTCTCTGGAGTTCAACATGTCCAGGTAGTGAAAAACTCTTAAATGTGTTTTTCACTACTGCAAGGACTATCTCTCCCATGGGCTAAGGTTGGGGTTACCTTGGAAAATCTACTCATTGTAGTTTCCAATTGGGAAAATATAGAAAAATGGAGTATGGTGTCTCTGGACTCACAATTTAAAAAATACATCTTTTGGTAATGTTTTTTCAATTGCAGATCTGAAAATTCCACTTTGAGAAACATGGCATTTTCCTATTTTAACCATTCTGTGCCTTAGGCATCCTCTGAATACACATCTGGGTTTAGGTGACAGCTACATTTGTGCATTCTCTCCAGACAGCCACAAACATCTGCATTTATCGGCATACTGATAGTCGTCCTGGGCAGGGAGAGGGAAAGGCAGTTGAAACTTACATCTGAATAGACTGTGTCCTGCCATTACACTAAGGGTTGATTACCCCATACTGGTAGTCCGAAGTCAGGGCTGGGTTGAAAGGGAACCTTATGCACTTTAGAGAATTATTTTGAAGCTACCCCTACATCAGAGGCCATTTTGGGTATAAGTAATGGGTCTCTGACACCATATACTCAGAACACTTCTGGACTGAGGACATTCTACCATGAGGAATGACTGCTGGCTCTGCTGTGTTGGCCTGCTGCCTGCTACTTCTTGCCTCAGAGTGAGAGGACTGGATCTAATTCTCTACATCCTGCAATCTAAAGTTTCTCCAGGGGCATGTCTGAGCTTGCCTCCTGTTTCTGAAGTCTCAGGGATATCAAAGACTTCAACTGCATCTTGCTACCAGCTGTGTGTCCTGCTCTGCCAAGTGGTGCCAAATCCAGTCCCATGCCCTTGTGGGAGTTTGTGGTGCTGCAACCCAAGAACTGACGCAACCACACTGGCACGCTGAAGCTGTGGACACTGCTCACCGACTGAGTGATGCAATGACTCCTACTAACAACGCAGCCCGAAGAAGCAATGAAGTATCAGAACCAGTACTCATCACATCAACAACATTTGCAAATCAGGAAACGAGGCATCACTTACAAGCTCAACACATACCCTTCTCTGAATCAATGCATTGTCACCGCATCGCTGCAACAAAGGTACCGTCAGCGGGTCTGTGTGACCCCAGTACCCAGCCCGCGCTCCTGGCCGTTGGACTGCACTTTCAAATTTGCCCTGTTCCAGCGCGACCAGATAGTTCCGGTTGGACCTATTGTCTTCTATGCACTTCAGTTGGATCTGACCTTTAGAAAATTCATAACTTGACTTGTGTGTATTGGATTTTTGTCATTTTGGTGTTGTTTGACTCAGATAAATATTGGCTTTTTTTCTAAACTGGCATGGGGTCCTTTTGTGGTGTTTTCACTGTGTTACTGTATGTGTGCACAAATACTTTACACATTGCCTCTTTAGTTTAGGCTGACTGTTCTGTGCCAAGCTAACAGAGAGTGAGCAAAGGTAAACTTTTGGTGTGTATCTTACTTGCCCTGACTAGGATTGTGATCCCTACTTGAACAGAATGCAAACTTCTGCCAAGTAGAGACCCAACTTCTAACAGTATTGGCCTCTATTAACATAATGGCACTGCTTAGCATTGATTGCTGCCCAATTGCCAAAGACTGGGAGGGAAATTGGAGCTCTCCTCCTACTATTGATGACCTACATACCTTAGATCTGTGTGGATCCTGCTGTGGTGCTTTCTGGACATGGAGCTCCATGCTGATTGCTTCCTCAAGGCTGTGACTGAGTATGATGCCCTGATTAACTACACAGGCAAGGTTGTCTTACCTACCCTGTGCCAACATTGCCTGTATGGTAGTCTCAAGCCATTCAAAGGAGTCCAAGGATACACAGCATCAAGAATCACTCCAAGACATTACCATTGACATGCACAGATTTGCCTAAGAAGTGTGTGCCTATAAAGCATACTGCTCATTGTGACAACATTTGCATGTTTTATTTTGTTCATCCTTATAGCAATGACCTACTTATCCTGTCTGAGTGCTGACTAGTTTCCCCTTGGAGTGGTGTGAACGGGGGCCGTTACTAGCTTACAAGGGCCTTATTGCTAGAAGGCATTTCAGAGCACATGTTTGTGTTTGGTGACCCTGCTTTGCAGTGCAGATATCTACGGCACTGTTGACTTGCAAATGGCCAGTTCTACACAGCCTGGAAAGTGACTACAATGTCCTCATGTGAGCAGCCCTGCTCTTGTAGCTACTTAGACCATCTCTGTGGGTCAGACAACATTCTACTCCCATTCACAGCTTAGATCTATATTCCTGGTTGCAGAGGAGTTGATCTAGAGTTGTAATGACCCCTGGGCTGGTCCTCAGATATCAGTTTTTCAAGAGTACTTAACCCTAATCTTGTAGATAAACATATTGTCATAGTTCCATAACTCATGCTGCCAAACTCTCAAACAGTGGATTTTAGAGTGCTGGTATCCTGGTCCCTTACCGTTTGCCACAGTTGTTTTGTGCATTTTTCTAATATTTTGGGTGTTTGCGATCAGTTAATGATGATATACTGTGTGTAGAGATTAATTGCAATTTTGTGGGAAGTTTACGATCTTCCTTTGACTCTCTGATCTAAGAACAACAGCATTCTGTTAGTGATTACAAACAATGAGCCCAATTTGTAACATGGATACCCAGTGTTCCAAATGAATTTCTTTGTGTTAGTTTTGTTACTTGATGTGTGACATTTTGGTAAATTTTTAGCTATTTGTACTCTACATACATTGATATATTATGAAATTACTGTTCTTTTGCAAAGTTACAGTGCTTGCTTGACATATTCAACTTTATTGCAACTCGTATAATTGGGTTTCACCGTACCTCAATTCAATCTTATTACCATCTCCCTTACACTAGACCTTGAGAGCCTGGTTCCCTAAAAAAAAGACATAGGTAGGCTGTTCATTGCCCAAGGAATCAGTGACAGAATATTAGAACCAAAAGTATTATGCGGACAGAATATTGTGTCAAAAGTATTGCAGACAAAAATATTGAGAAGGTAAGTGCAAGTAGGTTATTATAGATTCACTATTCCTGACTCTACATCCATGTACCTTGAAGATATATCTTTTGTCAAGGTACTTATATGTGGACTTATATACATTAAAACGTTGCTTACGTATAAAGACCTACCTTCACAATATGTTTATTCTCAATATTTTTACACCATATTTAGGGCCTGATTATGACCCTGGCGGACGGCGGAGGCCGTCCGCCAAGGTACCGCCGCTGAATGACTGCACCGCGGTCAAAAGACCGCGGCGGCCAT
Organism: Pleurodeles waltl; assembly: GCF_031143425.1. NCBI lineage: Eukaryota > Metazoa > Chordata > Amphibia > Caudata > Salamandridae > Pleurodeles > Pleurodeles waltl. Next base: position 677,518,633 of record NC_090445.1, read on the forward strand.
TTCCGCTGGGCCGGCGGGCGCTCTCCAAAAGAGCGCCCGCCGGCCCAGAGGAAATGCCCCTGCAACGAGGACGCCGGCTCAGAATTGAGCCGGCGGAGTTGCAGGGGTGCGACGGGTGCAGTTTGCACCCGTCGTGTATTTCAGTGTCTGCTTAGCAGACACTGAAATACTTTGCGGGGCCCTCTTACGGGGGCCCCGCGGCACCCCCTACCGCCATCCTGTTCCTGGCGGGAGACCCGCCAGGAACAGGATGGCGGTAGGGGGTGTCAGAATCCCCATGGCTGCGGAGCGCGCTCCGCAGCCATGGAGGATTCTGTAGGGCAGTGGTAAACCGGCGGGAGACCGCCGGTTTACCTTTTCTGACCGCGGCTGAACCGCCGCGGTCAGAATGCCCTCGGGAGTACCGCCAGCCTGTTGGCGGTGCTCCCGTGGTCGGTGACCCTGGCGGTCACCGGCCGCCAGGGTCAGAATGACCCCCTTAGTCTCATTAAATTTTTGGTTCCAATATTCTGACTAAACACTGTGCCCAGTATCCTAGCTAGTGGGAAACACCATCAATCTCATCCTTGAATTTGCCATGCTGTCTCTGCAACTGAAAGTGATGGGGTAGTAGTTTGAGAGTTTCCACATTACAATGTCAAATCAGGCAGCATTGTGCAATGTTAAGTAGCACTGTGGCATTGGGCAGCACTGCTTCAAACTGAGCAGCAGTTCATCTGTCAAGTGTCCTATGAAGTACAGTTGTGTAATGCAGCACAGCATTGTGTTATACTGGTAGACATTGTGTCACAATGGGCAGTACAGAATGATATGCACCACATTTATGAGATCATATTTTGTTAAACATATTTGAAGCCTAAATCAAGCTGTAATTTTAATTAACTAATCATAAATTAATAGAATCCCTTACATCGGCGGCTGCTGATATTGATGATAAGTGGTGGGGCATGGGAATGTGGGGGGGAGGGAAAATACCCCCAAAAATAATAATAAAAAAGTACTTACCTACCGCTGCCGGCTGTTGTCTGTCTTCATCTGCTCTGGTCTGACACCCGATTCCCCGAGGGCTGGTACACACTGTGCGGGCTCCGAGACGGCAATCAAGACACCGCTCTCATGCTGCTAATACTTTTCACCAGCATTAAAGCAGTGCCAGGATTGGCCTGAGCAGGCTGGTTTAACGCTCACTCAGGGCCTGGGAGCCTGTGCCTCTTCTCTACCCAGCTGTCCAGCAGAGACGGGTGGAGAGATTTAAGGGCGCATGTTGGTTTGGCCGTCCTTGAACAACTGATAAAACCGACATGTGCACTTATTGTGTGCACCACTCCTCCCCCTGCTGCCATCATGGCCCACCCTATACTAAACTTGGCTGGCTCTAGCCATAAGAAAAATAATGTGATAATAGAATGGTTTTATTATTTTATTTTTCACTTTTCCCTCTGCTGGGTCTCAGCAGGTGAGGCAATGCTCCTCCATCAAAATTAAGGAGCTGCTGCTGCCTTACATGTGATAATGCTGATTTTATTAATGATTATTTGTGTATTCTGAGTGTTAAATTTGTATAGAAATTGTATTAACTTAGTGGAAAATAATGCACGCATTTGAAGGTACGCACACCAGTGTGGCCGCCAGTGTTCACAAAGTGTACTTATTAATGGCTAATTAATATGAAATGATGAGCTTTTGTTTGATAAATGTAGTAATATGTCATATTGAGGGTTATTGTTAGAAATGGGGTTTTTGGTTGGCAGTCAGGTTACCCCCTGTCCAAGCAAAAGCCCTCACTCTAGTCAGGGTAAGTCACACACAATCCAAGATTATCCTGTGCCCACCCTCTGGTAGCTTGGCACGAGCAGTCAGGCTTAACTTAGAAGGCAATGTGTAAAGTATTTGTGCAATAAATCATACAATACCACCATATAGCACCACAAAAATACACCACACAGTTTTAGAAAAATATATAATATTTATCAGGATAATTGTAGGTCAAAACGAATAAAGTTACAATGTGAATTTGTAGAGATATCACTGAAAAGTGATATAAAGGGGGTGATTCTAAGTCTGGCGGGCGGCGGAGGCCGCCCACCAGACTTCCCCCTCCAAAATACCGCTCCGCGGTCGGAAGACCGCTGAGGGTATTCTGGGTTTTGCACTGGGCTGGCGGGCGACCGCCAAAAGGCCGCCCGCCAGCCCAGTGCAAAACTACCTTCCCACGAGGACGCCGGCTCCGAATGGAGCCGGCGGAGCGGGAAGGTGCGACGGGTGCAGTGGCACCCGTCGCGAATTTCACTGTCTGCAATGCAGACAGTGAAATTCTTTGTGGGGCCCTCTTACGGGGGCCCCTGCAGTGCCCATGCCATTGGCATGGGCACTGCAGGGGCCCCCAGGGGCCCCACGACAACCCATACCGCCATCCTGTTCCTGGCGGGCGAACCGCCAGGAACAGGATGGCGGTATGGGCTGTCAGAATCCCCATGGTGGCGCAGCGAGCTGCGCCGCCATGGAGGATTCAAATGGGCAGCGGAAAACCGACGGGAGACTGCCGGTTTTCCACTTCTGACCGCGGTCAAACCGCCGCGGTCAGAATGCCCAGCGGGGCACCGCCAGCCTGTTGGCGGTGCCCCCGTCATTTTAGGTTAGAATGACCCCCAAAGTGTCTTAAGTCTTTAAAAAGCAAACAAAGTTTCTTTCAAACACAAAGTACCTGGTTTGGAGTGGAAAATCTCCTCAGAGGGCCACAGAAGAAGATATACGTGGAAAAAGGGTGTGTGCATCGATTTCTCCACAGCACACACGGAATTGCGTCTTTATTTTTCACGCGGGAAAGTCGTGTGTCGTTTTCCGGCGCGCAGACAGTCTCTTTCTGTGGATCGCGGGGATTACCAGATGTCCTGGGTCTGTGCATGGATTCTCCTGCTTGTTTACCGGCTGCGCGTCATTCTGCGGGGCTGTGCGTCGAAATTTCGCTCTCACGGCAGGCGTCGCGTCGATTTCTCCTCTGGAGGTCGGGCGCCGTTGTCCTTGCTAGGCCGTGCGTCGAAGTTCCGGTCGTCCCGAAGGCGTCGCATCGATCAGCGTCGGTGTGCGGCGTTTTTCTCGGCGCGGAACAAGCTGTGCGTCGAAACTTTTGGCGCACGAAGCGTCCAAGTGAAAAAGAGAAGTCTTTTTGGTCCTGAGACTTCAGGGAACAGGAGGCAAGCTCTATCCAAGCCCTTGGAGAGCACTTTTACAGACAGACAAGAGTTCAGCAAGGCAGCAGGGCAACAGCAAGGCAGCAGTCCTTTGTAGAAAGCAGTCAGGTGAGTCCTTTAGGCATCCAGGCAGTTCTTCTTGGCAGGATGCAGGTTCTGGTTCAGGTTTCTTCTCCAGCAAGTGTCTGATGAGGTAGGGCAGAGGCCCTGTTTTATACCCAAATGTGCCTTTGAAGTGGGGGAGACTTCAAAGAGTGGCTAAGAAGTGCACCAGGTCCCCTTTCAGTTCAATCCTGTCTGCCAGGGTCCCAGTAGGGGGTGTGGCAGTCCTTTGTGTGAGAGCAGGCCCTCCACCCTCTCAGCCCAGGAAGACCCATTCAAAATGCATATGTATGCAAGTGAGGCTGAGTACCCTGTGTTTGGGGTGTGTCTGAGTGAATGCACAAGGAGCTGTCAACTAAGCCCAGCCAGACGTGGATTGTAAGGCACAGAAAGATTTAAGTGCAAAGAAATGCTCACTTTCTAAAAGTGGCATTTCTAGAATAGTAATATTAAATCCAACTTCACCAGTCAGCAGGATTTTATATTACCATTCTGGCCATACTAAATATGACTGTCCTACTCCTTTCAGATCAGTGGCTACCACTTCAATACTGTATGAGTGCAGCCCCAACGTTAGCCTATGAAGGGAGCAGGCCTCACAGTAGTGCAAAAACGAATTTAAGAGTTTTACACTACCAGGACATGTAAACTACACAGGTACATGTCCTGCCTTTCACCGACACAGCACCCTGCCCTAGGGGTTACCTAGGGCACACATTAGAGGTGACTTATATGTGGAGAAAGAGGATGTTTGGGCTTGGCAAGTACTTTTAAATGCCAAGTCGAGGTGACAGTGAAACTGCACACACAGGCCTTGCAGTGGCAGGCCTGAGACAAGGAAAAGGGGCTACTTAAGTGGTTGGCACAACCAGTGCTGTAGGCCCACTAGTAGCATTTAATCTACAGGCCCTAGGCACATAGAGTGCACATTTCTAGGGGCTTATAAGTAAATTAAATAGTCCAATCAGGTATGATTCAAGGTTACTATGTTTTAAGGGAGAGAGCATATGCACTTTAGCACTGGTTAGCGGTGGTAAAGTGTGCAGAGTCTAAAAGCCAGCAAAAACAGTGTCCAAAAAGTGGAGGGAGGCAGGCAAAAAGTTAGGGGTGACCACCCTAAGGCTGTCAGGTCTAACAGTTATGCATTATGTATTAGCCTTATAACTTGAAGGCCTTAACTTAGGGAGGTCTTAGCCTAGTTGCATGATCTCATGTCATGCTACATTTCTTAGGCGTTTTTATAAAATGTCTGCTTAAAGAATTAAATTGTGATTTTCCACTGGACTGTCCAAATGCTTGTAGCTAAAAACCTTTCTCATGAGAACTGCTTGCTAGAAGATGCTGTACTTGCTAATGCAACAATGTTGATGTAATGTGTGTACGACTCACTTTCCCAGGAGAAGACAAAGACAATACTGACTGGACTATAAACTGCAACAATATTGTTACCTGACGAGCCGAATGACGGGAGCGGCACAAGAGGAGCCAATCTGCGACATGTAAACCATGTACTAGTAGACATGTAGATTTGAAGTTTTAGTTTTATTGGAGAAAGTGTGAACATGTGATTCGTGAACCAATTAGGATGTGGGAAGTAGTTTTAGGAAATCTAACTTAGCCGGACTGCACAGACAGGAAACAGCCCATTTTTGCCCAATTTCCGTCTTAAGAAGAGACATACCTAAATTTACTGCTTAAATTAGACTTTTCCTTTTCTGAACTTTGATGCTGAATCCTAATGCCTTGCTGACCAGACTGATGTCCTGATGACGAAGACTGTCACAACTTGCTGATCCTTACTGAGGATAGGTATATAGACTATGATTTGCTATGTCTATTTCGTTTTGTTTCTAGGTACCAACCGCTATTTTGATAGAGCCATAGTGAGATGTTTTTCCAAATTTGTGTTGACTAAATTGTTTTGCATGAAGCCCAAACATGCAATGCTAATCTGGTGTTATTTAGGGTTCTCACTGATGAAGTCCGCTATATGAAATAACAACTGATGTCTTTTCTTTGCTGAAACTAAATGTATGTGATATTGTTTGAGCAGTTATTTTTGCTATTAATTTGCACTGTAATTTTAGAATGTGTAGTAGCTTAAGCTGTGATTAGATTGTGTTTATTTCGTCGCTTTGGACAGCCAGTGGTGTTTCTGTATGTTTGTCAATTGATTTTGAGATTACCCTATATTACATTGGCATTGTTAATATAGGGAAATAAATATTCTAACTTTTACATAAAGGTGTGGTTATTCCTGACTGCAAGGTCATGGTGTGTGACAATTACTGACTCTTAATGATTACTAATGTTATTGATTGTTATTGATTATTGATCTGCATGTACGGGATATGGTGGGAAAACCTCAAAGCGAGTCAAAAGGTTCATCGACCTATTCGCATCTCCCATGTCAGTTTACTTAAGATCTGACACGCTAACACATGCACACAAAATCCACAATTTTCTTTTAATAAATCCAAGGTTTTTTCCTTGAGCTGAGTCGCTCCTGGTAATACACCCGTAGTAATTAGAATATGACATTGAAACGGATTCCCTCCTGGCCCTATATTCATATCCCTAACTTTATAGACAAAAATGATGAACAATTTCGGAATAATAAGTGTAAAAAATGTTAAGGTAAACCATGTTATTGCTGTTTATACCGTGCATGCTTTACTCAAGCTTCCAGTCAATAACAGTGTTAGCTATTTCCAGGAAGTTGTCTTACGGTATGTATTTTTCAGGCAGCATATTACTCTTGTATAGTGCACAATTTAAACTGAATCCCATGCAGGTGCTTACATGGACCACAGCAAAGTTGTGGCTGAAGGCAATGCGAGTTTCTCTCAGTGCCTCTTAGGGTCAAAAAGATATTCAGAATACATCCTCGTACAATCGTTAGCCTCTCGCAAAGTGCACAGAGCAGTGGGCACCTATTTTGCAATTGTGATGTATGAAAATGTGTGGGTAAGGTGGCACTTTGTGGAAATTTTCATTTACATGTTTAAACCAGGCCTATGTTAGGGACCCGCCGGGCCACATTTTTTAATCCCACTGAAAGCCCTGAATAAAACCTGCCCTTTTGTTGTATTCAATTCTTGTAAATTACTGCCCAAAACAAACTTGATTAAAAGTGCTGTAAAATGCACACATTTACCATTATCTCTCTCTCCTTTTTTTGCTTCTTTCTCTCTTTTTGTATTCCTCTCTATGTCGGCCTTTCTCTGCTTCTCTCTCTGTGTCTCCTTCTCTTTCTCTTTCCAGTTCTCCGCACCCAGTAAATTTGGCTCCCTATGCTTGCATACACCTCTCGATCGCGGTTTCTCTCTACCTCTCTATCTCCCTGAATTTCTTTTTGTAGTATGTTCTATGCGTCATTGTATCTAGGTTGCCGGTATCGTCGCTGTCCCTCTTTGCACTAAACTCTCTCGGCCATCTTTGTCTCTTTCTCTTCGACTTCCTCTTATTTCTCCTCGTCTCCCTCGCTCCCTCTCTGTCTGCCTAAAGAACAATGTAGAGAGTAACGCGCAGCTGTTTCTAGCTCCCTGACGTATGCTGTATGCTAGACCACCAGCACACACGCGCGTCACTAGCCGCCAAAAATAAATGCGGCATCTGCGTCCATCGATGCCGGCAGAATGCCAGCTGAAAGTTGTGAGCGCGCTGGAGATGCCAGGAGTCAAACATGAGCCTATGAAAAGACCTGTTGTGTCCCTGTGGTGACCCTCGCTTGCCCTTTCTCTTGGACAGTACTTTTCTCGCTCAGCGTTTTAGTCCCTCGCTCCTGAACGCTACCCAGTTACCTTTTACACACGTCCTCTCAAACTCACTCCAATTCCGTTTCTGCAAATACCGTCGGTGCACGACTTCCTCACACTCCGCTTTTTTAATTATTCTCTTGCTACCTTTGTCTTCCTGTATTCCATTATCACCTTTTCCGCGCCCAACTCTGTCTCACTCCATCTTATACCCCTTCTCTCTCCCACTGTCCTTTCCTTACTCCCCTCTCGCTCCCCCATTCCTTTTAACATACAGTCGAAAACCTCCACCCTAGGTGCATTACAAATTCCCATACCCTTCCCCCGCCTCCTTGCCGATCAGTGGCGGCCAACAGCTTTAGGAGGGAGGGGGCAGTTGGGAAGCACAAACACACACACACACACACTAATTCTTTCACACACAGACACGCAGGCACGGACGCACATCTATTAACAACACTCATAACATTCAAACATGCACGCACGCACCATTCATTTGAAAAGTGCTAGCACACTCACTCTTTCACACTCACATGCACGCACGCACATCCATTAACAATACTCATACCATTCAAACATGCACGCACGCACCAAACGTTCATTTGAAAACATCACACACACACTCATTCTTACACGTACGCACATCCATTAACACTCATAACATTCAAACATGCACGCACGCACCAAACATTCATTTTAAAAGATCACACACACTCATTCTTTCACACACAAATGCACGCATGCACGCACATCCATTAAAACACTCATAACATTCAAACATGCATGTATGCACCAAACATTAATTTTAAAACATCACACACACAAACACATTTACCTTCAGCTTCGAGGTCCCAGGAGGGTTGGGACTGCTGCCTTGAGGGAAGGCAGCAGTCCCAGCCTCGTCAGTGAGACTGCTGACCCCACCCCACCCCGTGACAAAGGGGTCAGTGAGACTGCTGACCCCACCCTACTCTGTGTCAAAGTGTCACTGATTGACACTCGCCCTGGGCGCTTCAGGGCTTAAACCTGAAGCGCCCAGGTCAAAGTCAGTGGGTGACGCTTTCCTCGTCACCCAGGGGAGGGCCTCGAGGCACCTTTGCTGACCCGAGGAGGTCACGCCCATAGGAGCTGTGACCTCCTCAGCCCAGCAAAGTTCAGCTCAGTCAGCCAGGAGTCTGCGCAAATCGCGCATGTCTCACTCCTGCTGTCTGAGCTGAAAATGAAGAGAGTCTGTCAGGCTGGCCTTTGTTCAGTCTGACAGACATTCTTCATGAGGGGCAAAGGTGGGGGGTGCGAAGCCCCTCCTCCCTAAAGACGAGCCACACCTGTTTACAATTCTTTCCATCGTTTGTTTTCTTTTTTTTTTTTTTTTTTTGCTTGTCTGCCTTTCTTCTTCCGACGAACTGCCCTTTTCACTCAGTTTTCTGTCATCATTACCTTCCTGTTTCACTCACATTCTGTTGTACATTTTGCACTCATTCTTTCCTATTTTTTATAATTATTCAATTTCTCCATTACTTATTGGCGCGTCTTGTCGCTACTTCATGGGTGTTTTTCTTTCACTTTCGCCTTCACCGTCGCATTCCATCAAACTCATCTTGCCTTCACCCCCTTTTTGGGATTCTTGTCAATACATGCCCCATTTTGCACGCTCCCATTTCCCCTCTTACTGCCTTGTTGCTCTGGTATGGTTAGTTCCTCGATGGGGACTTGTGATAACAGACATTGTATTTTAGGAGAGCCAGTAGCCATGGTGTGAAATTCTTTCCGTGTAGTGGCCTTCTGTCCATTTATAATCTCATCTCACCGAAGCCGGCTTGATCCTCTGAGTATTAAAGGACAAATAGGTGTGAGATTCTAATGGGAAGGCATTTGGATAATACAGAGAGTGCCTTCCTGTCCTGGCCTTTGTTCATGGAATGCGTAGTCTGGTTGTCTGCCAGGTACAGTAGGTCCAGTGAATGCCACTGCGTTAGGTTGTAGGGAACAGACTTTGCCTCGGGGGTCCAGAAAGTGTCCTTTGTCAAGCATGGCTCGTCCTGGACATGCTTTTAGTGATGCCCATGGTCTTCAAAAATTGCTATTCTGCAGGCAGCATGCATGATGTCTGCAGGCAGCATGCATGGTGGGTGAGCCCATCCCACGCCTTTCCCGAGCAGCTCAATTCAGTGAATGCCCTGATTATTTAACAGTAATCCTCAGTTTGTAGGGCATTTAAACAACACACAGACAGGGTATGTGAGGACGACATCCAGTGACACAGGGGTTCCGAGCGGTCACTGGCATCTGGCCCTTACAGCTAACCACCCACACATGCGCAAAGGCCTTAAGCGAGCACTGGCCCTTGGGGGGGATGGACCCTTAGGGTGGAGGGGGTGCCTGAGGTAGGTACCCTGGTGGGCAGGTTGGCCCCCTACACAGTGTGTACCCATGAGACTGTTTTGGGGAAGGGATACAAATTCCTTTATGGAGATCCTACCCCTGGGACTCATAGCGGGAGGAGGGGCACGGACTGGGGGTACTAGCCAAACATCATGATCTGATTAACAACCACCAACATTGGGGTACGAAGGAATGAACTGTTTTAGTCAGTGTTAGGAATTCAGATGTATTAGCATAGTCTGTTAAGGCAAGGCATCTATCGGAAACACTGTAAATATGTAAATATGATGTGGTTACTGCGTATCATTTTTAATGATTGTGATTAATTAGTGTGCTGTTGACAATAAAAATTCGGCCGGGGGTTCACAACCCCAAAACCCAAAATAAGAGTGGCTAATTATAAAGCAAGCTAGGATGTGTTGGGCTACCTTTGGGTGGGTGAGTGGTTATCGGTGGGAGGAGGCCTCAGCAATACCTGGCCATATTTTGATACCCTGGAACTTGTTTCTGTACTCTTTCTGTTATTCAGCCAATCACTCACAATTCATTTTTTCTTCAATGTTTTTATGATGTCTTTGCCTGACTTCTTCCTGCAAACTTGGTTTAGAGCCAGGACATCATTTTCAGTAGAAGCAAGGGTCTGGTTCAAGCCTACTGTAGGTGTAATAGCACACAGCAATTATCAGGGTTCAGTAGGCCTTTCAGAGCTCTGGGCAACAGTACCACTACACCAATGGTAGTTATGCCTCTGGCCATGTAAAGATATTGCAGAGCTCTACAAAACTACTTTATAGTCCTCATTGACAGTACTAAGTGAATCCCCGGTGCTAGTATGGGCAACATTTCCATTGGACTCTGCCCTGGCTTCACCCTGGAAAGCCACCATACCTGATGGAGAGACCTTGAACTGAGAGGGGCAAACAAACCCTGGACTGCTTAAAAGCCATAAAAATGACATCCCATAGTCAATAACCTAGAGTGGCAACAGAAGGCTTATAGATGTGGTGAGGCTACGAAAAAGTTACCATAAGGAGGCATGTGTGAAAAGGTAGCCTCTTTCTAGCATTGCTACCCCCACTTTTGGCCTGTTTGTGAGTATATGTTATTGTGTTTTTACTGTCTCATTGGGATCCTGATAGCCAGGACCCAGTGCTCATAGTGAAAACCCTATTTGTCAGTGCGTTTTGCCTGTCTCACTGGGATCCTGCTAGCCAGGACCCAAGTGCTCATAGTTTGTTGCCTAAATGTGTATACCTGTGTAGTGCCTAACTGTGTCACTGAGGCTCTGCTAATCAGAACCTCAGTGCTTATGCTCTCTCTGCCTTTAAATTTGTCACTATAGCCTAGTCACCACTTTTACCAATTTCAATTGGCATACTGGAACACCCTTATAATTCCCTAGTATATTGTACCTTTGTATTCAGGTTATTGGGGTTCCAGGATATTCCTATGGGCTGCAGCATTTCTTTTGCCACCCATCGGGAGCTCAGACAAACCTTTACACAGGGCTGCCACTGCAGCCTGAGTGAAATAATGCACATGTTATTTCACAGCCATTTTCACTGCACTTTAGTAGCTCATAAGTCACCTATATGTCTAACCTTCACTTTCTGAAGGTTAGGTGCAAAGTTACCAAGTGTGAGGGCACCCTTGCACTAGCACAGGTACCCCCACATAGTTCAGAGCCATTTCCCTGGACTTTGTGAGTGCAGAGACGCCGTGACATACGTGTACTATATATAGGTCGATACCTATATGTAACTTCACAATGGTAACTCCGAATATGGCCATGTAAAATGTCTAAGATCATGTAATTGTCCCCCCATGTCAAATCTTGTATTGGGGTGCCAATCCCAAGAAGGCAGAACAAAGAATTTCCTCTGAGAGAGGGTGTTACACCCTCTCCCTTTGGAAATAGGTGTTAAAGGCTGGGGAGGGGTAGCCTTCTCCAAGCCTCTAGAAATGCTTTGAAGGGTGCCCTCCTTGCATAAACCAGTCTACACCGGTTCAGGGAAGCCCCAGTCCCTGCTCTGGTATGAAACTGAACAATGGAAAGGGGAGTGACCACTCCCCTGTCCATCACCACCCCAGGGGTGGTGCCCAGAGCTCCTCCAGTGTGTCCCAGACCTCGCCATCTTGGATCCAGAGGTGTGAGGGCACTCTGGAGGCCTCTGAGTGGCCAGTGCCAGCAGGTGACGTCAGAGACCCCTCCTGATAGGTGCTTACCTGACTAGGTGGCCAAGCCTCCTCTGAGGGCTATTTAGGGTCTCTCCTGTGGGCTTTTTCCTCAGATAAAGACTTGCAAAAATTCACCAGAGTTCCTCTGCACCTCTCTCTTCGACTTCTGCCAAGGATCGACTGCTGACTGCTCCAGGACGCCTGCAAAACTGCAACAAAGTAGCAAAAAGACTACCAGTGACATTGTAGCACCTAATCCTGACGGCTTTCTCGACTGTTTCCTGGTGGTGCATGCTTTGGGGTCTGCCTGTCTTCATCCTGCACTGGAAGCCATGAAGAAATCTCCTGTGGGTCGACGGAATCTTCCCCCTGCTTCAGCAGGCACCAAACTTTAGCGTCACTGGTACTCTGGGACCCCTCTCATCCTGACAAGCGTGGCCCCTGGAACACAGGTGATGGACCAAAGTGACCCATAGTGTCCAGTGGTCCAACTGTCCAAATTTGGAGGAGGTAAGTCCTTGCCTCCCCTCTCTAGACAGTAATCCTATGCAATGCATGAACTGCAGCTACTAGGGCTTCTGTGCACATTTCCATGAAATCCTTTGTGCACAGCCAAGCCTAGGTCCCCAGCACTCTGTCCTGCATTGCTCAACTCGCTGAGCTGATCTCCGGCTTCGTGGGTCCCTCTTTTGCAGTGTTGAGACGACCGCTGTGTTCAGACTTTTTGAACCCATGTTCATGGACTTCTGCGGGTGCTACCTTCTTGTTCATGGGCTCTCTACGCTGCTGAGGGCCCCCTCTGTCTCCTCTCCCAAGGGCAACATTCTGGTCCTTCCTGGACCCGGGCAGCACCCTTTTTCTTCAACTGCAACTTGGACACCCTTAGTGTTTTCTTACACTCTCAGCTACCCTCTACACACTACACTAGCCTAGGAGTCCACTCGTGGTTCGCATTCCACTTTCTTAGTGTATGGTTTGTGTTGCCCATGGGCCTATTGCATCCTATTGTATTCTACAGTTTTTGCACTACTTTCTGACTGTTTTACTTAACTGATTTTGGCTTGTTTGTATATTTTGTGTATTTTACTTACCTTCTAAGGGAGTATATCCTCTGAGATATTTTTGGCACATTGTCACTAAAATAAAGGACCTTTATTTTTATTAACCCTGAGTATTGTGTTTCTTATGATATAGTACCTATATGATATAAGTGGTATAATAGGAGCTTTGCATGTCTCCTAGTTCAGCTTAAGCTGCTCTGCCATAGCTACCTCTATCAGCCTAAGCTGCTAGAACACTACTAATCTACTAATAAGGGATAAATGGACCTGGCACAAGGTGTAAGTACCATCAGGTACCCACTATAAGCCAGGCCAGCCTCCTATAGCGTGTCCAACCATTATGGCCAAACGGGCATGATCAATACGAGCTCCTCTGCATTCGCCTGAAAAAACAAGGTAACAGGCATCTTCAACCACCCCATTTGCTCCCCCTATGAAGCAACAACCACAATGAGTGAGGGGGTGACAAGATTGGTGTGGATTGACCCTCCCAACCAACACGAGTGAAACCATGGCAGCATCAACTCCAGCAGAGCTGCTGGCCATTTCAAGGCCTGGGTGGAGTGTGGCAGCCTACCTCAAGTGAACATATTTGCGGACTTCTCTCTGCCCAACCACAAACTGTGGAGGTGCCCAAAGACTGAAGAATATCCAGGTGGAGGCTGTGCTCCCCCCTAGTGACCTTACAACTTTGGGCTTACCACAGCGAGATTGGGCATAGCGAATGCGGTAGAGGAGGACCCAATCACACTCGCCACGCAACTATGCCCAAAACACATTAGCGATGTACACCCCACAGAGCTGCGGCCATCAGAGATAGTCAGAGACAGACAACTAATTGAACATGGACCATTCCCCCCCTCCCAGAAGTCTGTCGTACAATTTGTCATGCAACATTGCAGAGTCCAGTGGCTGCAGTGCAGACGATTAAGAGCACTGCCACCGTGCAGCCTGGAGAGACATAGCAGTCTACCTGAATTAAATGTCCCATCAGCGCACTGCCTCTGTACCTACAGACTGCGGATTGGGGCCAGCGTCAAAGACAATCAAATTAAGTGCCGCACTATCCCCCCCAGGTGGCCCCAAGCCTTAATATGCACTCTCCTCAGCAGAATCAGAGGCCTACAACCAACTAGACGGCACATGTTCTGTGGAGGAACAGGAACCTTCAGTGACCTCCTGCGTGTTTCCCACACACACCTGCTTTTGCCTACTGGGTTCTCTAATGAGAGGTGAAAATGTTGGGTCCCTAAATAAAGTCAACATGTTTTTATGAAGACCACGAGGTGCAAAGATCTGGCCAAATCTCAAACATAGTGTCAATCTACTTCCATCTAACTAAAGCCTTGGACTCACTCCTACCTACTAACACAGTGGGAAGTATGGATTTAATTAAGGACGATCTCATTTCCTCCCTTCAGAATTTCAAAAAGGAGCTGTGCACAGAACTCAAGGCTAGTCTTGCCACCCTTTTGGAGGCTCTCCGCTCAGATCTCACCTCAAAATCAACCCCTCTACAACAAGATGTGGACTCTATTTTAGGACACAGAAACTTGACCTCGATACTATGGGGGTCATTCTGACCTCGGCGGTAAAAGGCCCTTACCGCCGGTCAGAAGTCCGCCATTATACCGCTGCGGCCGCGGTAAACCGCCACGGTCATTCTGACCTCCAACTGGCAAACCGCCAAAAACCTGACATCCACGGAAGGCCGCCTCATCAGCGGGCAGCGATAAACTGGAAATGACCAAACCTCCACCGTCACGCCAACACAAACACGCCCATGCCATTACGACCCATGAATCCACGCGGCGGTCTTTCAACCGCGGTATTCCATTGGCGGTACACACCGCCGCGGTCAAAATACACACACACATACAAACACAGCCACATTGGACAATTCAAAATACACACACCTGATACACATACACACACCACTCCCACACACCCATCACCATATAAAACACACACCCACATCACCCACAAACCCCCACAAATCGAAATTCAGAGACAAGGCGCAATACACAGAGAGAGAGCACAGGGAACGCAAACCACAACACACACAGGAACCCAACATCATCACCCACACCACATCTACGTACACATCACCACACACCACCACTCACATCACCACAAACAGCACCCCACACCTCATCCACACCACCCCATGGCACCCCAAAGACACCCCAGGTTCTCGGAGCAAGAACTCAGGGTCATGGTGGAGGAAATAATAAGGGTAGAGCCCCAGCTCTTCGGCACACAGGTGCAGCACACCACAATAGCCAGGAAGGCGGAGCTATGGCAAAGGATCGTCGACAGGGTCAACGCTGTGGGACAGCATCCCAGAAATCGGGAAGACATCCGAAAGCGCTGGAATGACCTACGGGGGAAGGTGCGCTCGATGGTGTCAAGACACAACATCGCTGTGCAGAAGACTGGCGGTGGACCCCCACCCACTCCACCCGAATTCACAGCATGGGAGCAAGAGGTCTTTAACATCCTGCATCCTGAAGGGCTCGCTGGAGTAGCCGGAGGAATGGACTCTGGTAAGTCTAATCTCAACTACTTCACCCCCCCCAACCACCCAACCACCAGCATGCCAACCCACACCCCCACCCTCACCCCCAACCCCCCAGCACACATCCTCCCTGCCAATGTCTCACCAGCACAACCCACCCAACCCAACACCAAACCCTGAATGCCAACACAAACCATGGACACCCATCACCTATGCATGACCACTGCACATACCCATCCCCCCCCACAAACCACCCTCACAACTCCTCCCACAAGGGAATGCCAGCACTGGGGGACAAGGGCACCCACAAATCGCACGCCATGGCACACACAGAAGCAATAACCATACTCTTTTACCCCTGCAGGGCCCGAACGCCAACACACCCGCCAGGAGGGTCCAGATTTGTCCATCCCACCCCCAGAACAGGCCCCCAGTGATGACAGCAGCTCTGTCGACCTAGAACCTGATGACCAGCCCGGACCATCGGGGACCTCTGGACAGTCGGTTCCCCACACACAGGCACAGGCCACAGCAGACCTAACCCCCTCTGGGAATATCAGCACAGCTCCCACCCAGCGGGCCCAAGCCTCTGTCTCCAGGACGCGTCAATCAGCGGTGTGTCCGCCACTACAGGGCACCCAGGCTGACCCACCACCCCAACAACAACAGGGACCTGGGGGCAGTGGTAGTGGGCACACCGTCCAGGGGACAGAGGCCCGGGGAAGCAGGGGAACTGGGAGGGCTGCAGTGCAACAGGGGGGGGAGGACAGGCCCAGGGAACCCACTCTCCAAGAGGCCCTCACCACCATCATGGGAGCATACCACCACTCCCAGGAGACGATGGCGATGGTACTGGCCAGGTTCCAGGAGATCCAGGCACAGCAGGAGGAACGGTACATGGGGTTCAGAGACGAACTCAGGAACATCGGTTCCGCAATGGGGACCATAGTCCTGGCCCTCAACCAGATAGTCACCACATTGCGGGACCATGTGGCACCCCAAAGGGCCCCTGTCACTAGCCTGGACCAAGAACATCCTACCACCTCCACCGGCGCTAGTGGACAGGAGGCCCCCACACAACGACAGGCCACCGGAACCCCACCTCCTGCTGAAGAACAACCACCCCGCAAGAGGAACCTGAGATCACAAAAGAAGACAGAGTAGGATGCCAAGACCCCCGCCAGGATAAGATACCCCCTGATGTCATCCCACTGTCCCACATTGTCACCCTGTCCAACCTTAAACAGCCCCTGCTCCATCCTTCCACAGGCATATGACAATGCACCTGTGAAACTGAGAACTGGACTCTGCCATGGACATTACTCCACCCCCACCCATCACCGTTTTACTATCATGGACCTATATGTAGCACTAAAAATAAATCACTAATTGCACTTCAAAAATCTGGAGTCTGCTTGTATTCTTAACAAATGTAATACACATAACGGTTCAATAATGTTCAGTTACATTGTGATGACAACATACCAATGTCAATGAGCTTTAGTCCATGGGCAAACAAAGCAGAAGTCACGCAGTGGGTCATACAGCTCTGAAAAGGGAAGGGAAAGTCAAAAATCTGTTAAAAGGAACTGGGGGGAAACACAGAAAGTAGAGATGCAGGAGGCCTGAAGTAAATGTAAAATGGCGTGGGTGATTCTTACCTGTGTGCTACTGAAAGTACTGTTGTATAACTGTGTCCCTGTTGTCCGTGTCGTCCCCGTCGTCTTCCTCCTCTTCACTCTCCACAGGCTCCACAGCTGCTACAACACCACCATCTGGAGCATCCTCCTGCAGGAAAGGCACCTGGCGTCGCAATGCAAGATTGTGAAGCATACAGCAGGCCACGATGATATGGCACACCTTCTTTGGTGAGTACATTAGGGATCCACCTGTCATATGCAGGCACCTGAACCTGGCCTTCAGGACCCCGAAGGTCCTTTCTATGATCCTCCTAGTTCGCCCATGGGCCTCATTGTACCGTTCCTCTGCCCTGGTCCGGGGATTCCTCACTGGGGTCAATAGCCAAGGCAGGTTGGGGTAACCAGAGTCACCTATTAGCCACACACGTTGTCTCTGTAGCTGTTCCATCACATAAGGGATGCTGCTATTTCGCATAACATACGCGTCATGCACTGACTCAGGGAACTTGGCATTTACATGGGAGATGTACTGGTCAGCCAAACAGACCACCTGCACATTCATCGAATGGTAATTTTGTCTGTTTCTGTACACCTGCTCATTGTCTTTTGGGGGTACTAAAGCCACATGGGTCCCATCAATGGCACCAATGATGTTGGGGATATGTCCAAGGGCATAGAAATCACCCTTCACAGTGGCCAAATCACCCTCCTCAGGGAAAACAATGTAGCTCCGCATGTATTTCATCAGGGCAGACAACACTCTGGACAAAATCTTAGAAAACATAGGCTGAGACATCCCTGATGACATGGCCACTGTTGTCTGAAAAGACCCACTTGCCAAAAAATGGAGGACTGACAGAACCTGCACCAGAGGGGGAATTCCTGTGGGTTGGCGGATGGGGGACATCAGGGCTGGCTCCAGCTGGGCACACAGTTCATGTATAGTGGCTCGGTCAAGTCGGTATCGAAGTATAATATGTCGTTCTTCCATTGTCGACAGGTCCACCAGCGGTCGGTACACGGGAGGATTCCTCCTTCTCCTCGCAAGTCCCAGCGGACGGTGCCTAGGAAGGACAACATGGAGTACAGAGTCAAGCAACCCACAGGTACGTAACCACAGCTTGCACAGTACACGAATCGCTATGCATTGAGTGGCTTGTATGAGTGGCAATGCAAGGCCTAGGCCTGTGTGACGCAGTAGAAATTAAGCCATGTGGGCCCTTGAAATGGCGGCTGCCTGACCTGAGAAGTGTGACAGAGGGATGTGAGGTCAATGCGCTGGCGTGGCACACCGTGGCGGTAGGCGGTCGAAGACCGCTGTGCGAAGCCGCATTGGTTAACATTGAACCCTATGGGTTTCAGGAGCCAATGACGAGGTGCGCCGGCGGTCGCGGTACGCACCGTGGCGGCACGCACCGCCGCGGGCGTGACCGCCATTTTCTATCTGATTAATCACTTGAGACCTGATCATCCACAGGAGAGGACCTATACTGCAAGTGCTGCTGTGACCTCGGACTGGAAGAGACAATGGCTGCTGCGACTGGGGAAAGGGCCCCTGCCTTCACTTCTGAAGAGTTGGAGAAACTTGTGGATGGGGTCCTCCCCCAGTATGCGCTACTCTACGGTCCTCCAGACCAACAGGTAAGTACACTGGGTGCACGTTGAATGGGCTATGCCTGGGTTGTGTATGGTGGATGTAAGATGGTGGGGTGGGGAGAGAATGAGTATTGCAAGGCACGACAGATGAGAGCATGTGCCACATGGCAAGGTTGGGGAGGGGGGGGGCGATCACATCTAACATGCAGAAAAATGATGAAATTTCCTATTCCACCCTGTACATGTCAAATAGGTCAGCGCCCATCAGAAAGTCGACATTTGGCGTGCCATCGCCAAGGAAGTCCGGGCCCTGGGGGTCCACAACAGATGGGGCACCCACTGCCGAAAGAGGTGGGAGGACATCCGCCGCGGGACCAGGAAGACCGCCGAGTCACTGCTGGGGATGGCCTCCCAACGTAGGAGGGGTGCCAGTCGTACCTTGACCCCCCTGATGTCCCGGATCCTGGCGGTGGCCTACCCGATTTGGATGGGCGCGTGAGGACATCACAGCAGACACAAGGGGGTGAGTACCAGCACATTCTGCTATCTTTACACGCAGTGGAGGCGTCTGGGTGGGGGAGGAGGGCTGTGGGTGACATTAGGCCAGGGCGCTTTCTGTAGTGTAGTCCCCTCCTTTAGGCATGGCCCTGTGCCCCCACCCCCCACCTCTGTAGGGTGCCAAGTACAGCAATCGATGGTCCAGCATCACCCATGTGCGCATTTGTTGTCCATAGACCTGTTGGCCTAGTCACAAGTACTGAGTAGTGTACCCCGATTGCACGGCGTAGTGCATGAGGCTCCTGTGTCTGTCCTCTCCGCCAACGGTGTTGACAATGCATGCACTCAACCTGTTTTTATTTCTCCCCCCACCCTTTTTCTTTATTTTCTTGTGCATGTGTGCATTAGCATCATCAGGCGGAGGAGAATTGGCATCGGAGCACGAGGGAGCTGCAACTCACAAGGCCCCGGTGGGCCATGGTACAGACACCGAGGTCACCAGTGATACGGTGGGCGAGGGGAGCACCACAACGGGGACCCGTGGTGACACCAGCGACACCGACACGTCCTCGGAAGGGAGCTCCCTAGCGGTGGCAGCAACATCAGGGCCCCCCGCCTCTACAGGTACAGCCGTCACCCAGCGCACCAGCTCCGCCCTCCCAGCAGCCCCTCAGCCTTGGCTCCGTGCCCGCTCGCCCAAGAAGGCGGGCATCTCCTTCGCCCCAGGCACCTCAGGCCCTGCCCCTGTTACCCCGGCTGCCCTCAGTGAGGAGGTCATTGACCTCCTACAGACCATCATTGTTGGGCAGTCTACCCTTTTGAATGCCATCCAGGGGGTAGAGAGGGAGGTGCATCGGAGCAATGCATACCTGGAGGGCATTCATTCGGGTCAGGCTGCCCATCAACGATCGTTCAATGCTCTGGCCTCAGCACTGACGGCAGCCATTGTCCCTGTTTCCAGCCTCCCTCTTCTAACTGCCTCCACCCTGTCTCTGTCTCCTGTTCCTCAGCCTATCCCATCCACACCATCAGACCAGCCTGCACACACCTCAACACCCAAGGGCAGCTCATCCAGACATAAGCACCACAGATCACACAAGCATTCACCCAAGCAACACCCAGATGCAGACATGCCAACAGTCACTACCACCTCTGTGTCCCCCTCCTCCTCGTCTCCCTCCTCCCTCCCTGTGACGTCTCCACTCACACCTGCATGCACACCACCATCAGCCAGTACTTCCATCACCAGCACACCCTCCAGTACAGTCCGCACACGTGCAGTCACCACCCCCACTGCCATTTACACGTCCCCTGTGTCCTCTCCCACTGTGTCTGTCACCCCCTCTTCCAAGACACACAAACGCAGGCAGCCACCCACCCAACAGCCAACCACCTCACGACAGCCTACATCACAAGCACCTGCACCCAAAGACAGCACACCTGACTCTCCCACAACCACATCCTCTTCCTCCACTCCCATACCCACTACACCTACCCTTTACATTGGTCCTAAAAAACTTTACCTCTCCAAACTTAACCTCTTTGACCCACCTGACCCACCCCCTCCATCTGCTAAGAGTCCCAAGAGCACCTCAGCCACCACCAGCCCTGCTTCAAGTGTCACCATTGTGCACGGGTTTTGGAGTCCACCCTTTCCCAGCACTGATACATCGTCCAGCAGCAAGGGGACAGCCAGCCCCCCCCCTGGAAAGAGGACCCGTAAAATCAAGGGCCGCCGCGAGAAGACTGACACGGCTGCCCCCAAGGAGCAAAGTCCTGGGCCGTCACCTGCCACAACACCCAGGGGAGGCAAGGGCCAGAGAGCCTCATCGAAGGAGGGCAAGGGCAGCAGGGCGGAGAAGTCAGCCAGCAGGGGCGCGGACCAGGAGGGCCCCACAAGCCCCATCCTGGGTGTAAGGGAGGACACCCACGGGCCCAGGACTCCGTCACAGAAGGGTCCAGCAACTGCACGGTCGGAGGGCGACTAAGCAGGGAGTCCTGGCCAGGTCTGGCTCCCTTGAATGACTGGACAAGCACCGCTGAAGAGGGCCCCGCCGTGCAGAAAGGCACCGCTGAAGAGGGCCCCGCCGTGAAGAAAGGCACCGCTGAATAGGGCCCGCCGTGCAGAAAGGCACCGCTGAATAGGGCCCCACCGTGCAGAAAGGCACCGCTGAAGAGGGCCCCGCCGTGCAGAAAGGCACCGCTGAATAGGGCCCCGCCGTGCAGAAAGGCACCGCTGAATAGGGCCCCGCCGTGCAGAAAGGCACCGCTGAAGAGGGCCCCGCCGTGCAGAAAGGCACCGCTGAAGAGGGCCCCGCCGTGCAGAAAGGCACCGCTGAAGAGGGCCCCGCCGCGAAGAAAGGCACCGCTGAAGAGGGCCCCGCCGTGCAGAAAGGCACCGCTGAAGAGGGCCCCGTCGTGCAGAAAGGCACCGCTGAAGAGGGCCCCGCCATGCAGAAAGGCACCGCTGAAGAGGGCACCGCCGTGAAGAAAGGCACCGCTGAAGAGGGCCCCGCCGTGCAGAAAGGCACCGCTGAAGATGGCCCCGCCGTGAAGAAAGGCACCGCTGAATAGGGCCCGCTGTGCAGAAAGGCACCGCTGAATAGGGCCCCGCCGTGCAGAAAGGCACCGCTGAAGAGGGCCCCGCCGTGAAGAAAGGCACCGCTGAAGAGGGCCCCGCCGTGAAGAAAGGCACCGCTGAAGAGGGCCCCGCCGTCTCAAGCACCGCTCTGCTGGGCCCCGCCGTCTCAAGCACTGCTCCGCTGGGCCCTTCCTGTCAAGAACCGCTCTGCTGGGCCCTTCCTGTCAAGCACCGCTCCGCTGGGCCCCGCCGTCTCAAGCATCGCTCCGCTGGGCCCTTCCTGTCAAGCACCGCTCCGCTGGTCCCCGCCGCCTCAAGCACCGCTCTGCTGGGCCCTTCCTGTCAAGCACCGCTCCACTGGGCCCCGCCGTCTCAAGCACCGCTCCGCTGGGCCCCGCCGTCTCAAGCACCGCTCCGCTGGGCCCTTCCTGTCAAGCACCGCTCCGCTGGGCCCCGCCGTCTCAAGCACCGCTCCGCTGGGCCCTTCCTGTCAAGCACCGCTGGCCCATTGAGAGTGCCGGTTCTGTGTCGAGCTAGTGTTCACGCTGCACTCGGGGCACCCTGCCTCCTCCATTACCTGTGGAGTCTGTAATCCACCTGATGGCCTGTGTCTCTGCACTCCCCAGGATGGCACAGTGGGCAGACCACCCACTGTAGAAACTTGTGAGACTGTGGCTTTGCACTCCCCAGGATGGCACAGTGGGCAGACCACCCACTGTAGAGACTTGTGAGACTGTGGCTTTGCACTCCCCAGGATGGCACAGTGGGCATGGTGGACCCTTTGTGGATCTGGCGTCGTGGACTCATGTGGCTGAGGTGCCCCCCCTTCCCTTCCCCCTGAGGTGCCTGTAGTTTTGTCATCTGATGCCCCAGCAGTGTTCTCTCCAACGGACTCAGGTCTCCTGTGTGGGCTTTGCCCATGTGTTGATACACTTTGGCCCACGGACAGTGGAAATTTAAGTGACTGTGCAGGAGTTATTGCCTATGTTTATCGGTTTCGCAATGTTCTTACTTGATTTTTTACAATTCATATTGCTATTTTACCATGACTTCAAAGAACCTATTTTATACATAAATTTTGTTTCTCACTTTAATTATGTCTTTGCATTATTCTGGGGGGTTTGGGTGGTGTCACTGTGACTTGGTGCTCTGCATTGGTGTGTAGATAGTTGGGGGGGGTCGCATAAGTGTGTGCCCGTAAGCTTTCCTCCTCCCCCCTCCCCTGTGTCGTAGGTGCAGTACTCACCGTTGTCGTCTGCGCCGGCGTTCGTACTCGTGGTAGATGAGCAGGTAGACAATAGCTGGTAGGATGTTTAATTCGGGTTCCATGCTGTTCTCCGTCCTCGTGGAGTGTGTATAGGTGAGTGTTTTCCCGTTCGTAGTCTGTTTCTCCCGTGTTTTTATGGGCGGGGCTCCCGCCCCGGAAAAGGTGGCGGATTGGTGAGTTGTGATAGTGTGGGAGGTACATTGTCTGCCGCCTGCCTGTTGGCGGTGACCGCAGCGCTGTTTGTGTGTCCCGCCGTGGCGGTCGGAGTTTTAAGGTGGCGGGCTGTGTTGGCGGTTCCCGCCAGGGTCAGAATTCCATTTTTTGGACCGCCTGCCTGTTGGAGGGTTGGCCGCCGCTTTATCACCGACCGCCAGGGTTGGAATCACCCCCTATGTGTCAAACCCACACACAGCCAGTAGAACACCTGGAGAGCTTGTCCAATTGCCTTAAAGCACAGCTACATGCTGAGCTTCTGAAGTGCAAAGAGCTGGAGAACTGCTCAGTCTATGGGGGATGGAGAAAGGGGAAGAGGAGGATGGAGAAAGGGGAAGAGGACTCAGACCTCAACACCTTCATTGCAGGTTTGTTTCCATAGCTTCAAGACGAGGGAGACTTCAAGGTCAAGTCAGATCATGTTCACAGAGTCAGCACACTAAATCAGGGTGAGGAAACATAGAGATGTACTAGCAAATTTGCGCTCCTTCAAAGTTAAAGAGGTAATCCTGCAGGCAGCAAGGAAGATGGAGGAGGTGACTTTTCAAGGGGTGTCATGCTTGGGACTCCAAGACATCGCTCCAGCAACCCTGGCCTGGAGACTACAATTCTGACCAGTCACCGACAAACTGCAACAAGGAAATGTTAAATACAGATGGGCCTATCTGTTTGGCCCTGCATTTACCTACCACAACAAGATGTGCCACGTCACTGACCTTCCAGAGGCACCAACCCTGCTTGGAGTGAAGATTTTCTGATTCAAAACAACCTGAAAGACATACGGCCGACCCATCCACGAACTCCAAGACTGGTCCAGAACACAGACAGTGTCTCCCACAATGTCATCACCGGCAACAGGGGAAATGTGGATCGCCTACTTGAGGCGGAAATTTATGCTTTAGCTTCAGAAAGATGACTATTATGGGCAGATGACCTCATTCTTTATGCCTTTATGACTCTGTCACTGGTTGTTGTCCACTTGTACAGTAGGCCCGGCTAAGAGGAATCTACTTATCAATTTATACTGCTTTGACCCCCAATATGGGTACTTATGGAAATTATTGCACTCTAAGGATTTACCAGTTGTCTTTTGCTTATATATTTTGTTACCTTGATCAATAGCAACTTTAACTTAAATGTCTTATGTGGCACAGGATTTGCACAGGTACATTGATGCGATTTACTCATTTGTTACCCAAATGCTGGGAAACATGGGGCCAGATGTAGCAAAATCCGATTTTGCGACTTGCAAATTGCGAGTCTGAGCGACTCGCAATTTGCAAGTCGCAAAATCGGATGCAGAATGGTGTCTCAGACACCTTCTGCGAATCGCTATGGGGTTGCAAAGACCCACCTCATTAATATTAATGAGTTGGGTCGCATTTTGCGACCCCACAGCAATTCCCTGCACTCACAGGGATGGTGGCCTGCTGAAGACAGCAGACCTCCATGTCTGTTACTGCTTTTTTAATAAAGCAGTTTAAAAAAAATATTTGCAGCCCGTTTTCCTTAAAGGAAAGCGAGTTGCAAAATAAAAAAAATACCGAAATCATTTGGTTTAGTTTTTTCAGTGTAGGCAGTGGTCCATTGGACCACTGCTTGCTCTAAAAAAAACCTTTTGGCAACATTCACAAAGGGGAAGGGGTCCCATGGGGACCCCTTCCCTTTTGCGAATGAGTTATCACCAGTGTGACACTGGTGGTAACTGCGAATTGCGATGCGAGTCGCAAATAGGAAGGGAACACCAGGGGGCCCCCTCAGCGCAGTACCCTGGCCTGAAACTCCTGGGTGAGTCTGAACCGGGGCCCTTGCATGTACTTTACAGGGCCCCCCAAAGTTTCTTTATACCACTGCCCCTACGCCTCCATCAATTCAAACTAGACTTTAAATGCTGGGTTGCATTAATGCAGTGAAGATGACAGTCCTGCTACGAATACTATACCTCTTTCAGGGCCTCCCAAGTGAACTGCCCGAGAGTTCTTCTCAGAGCTTCCCACATAGCTAATACGCTTCATTTGTCAAGACCATAAGATTCAGCTACCTTATAAAGAGCTAAGACTCCCAAGAAGTCAAGGGGGCCCAGCCCTGCCGGACTTTCTGCTATACCATAGAGCCACAGAATTGCGAGTAATTTACGATAAGGATAGAGTAGTCATTGGGCAATATCTGTGGGATGTCTTATGGAAGCCAAAATCTGATTGATCCTGCAATGCATATCTGAGCACTCCAACCAAAATGACCCTAAAGGTGTGGGATGCAATGACTCAGCTTCTGGAATGGACCACTTTTCCTCCCACTACATCCCCACTAATTTCAACCCTGCCTATTCCCAACCCCTCAAACTGGGCCCCTTTAACCTATGGTGGGATGGAGGCTGCCTCACCATCTCTGACCTTTTTCATTGGTGGGATATTCTTACTTTTGAAACAAATTTGTGAAATGGGCAAGGGACACCAAAGGTTCCCTATCCTTATTTTATGCTCATCTGATCAAGACCTACCTTCCTCAGCCACACCTCACCATGTTCAATTCTGGGTTAGCATCCTTGATGACACAATATCGGAGAAACAATGGCAGAAATTATGGAACAATATGCCCATATTAAATCATTCCTTGGGCCTTAGAGAAGCCCACTACAAAATTATGTTCGATTGCTACCTATACCTCACCAAATTGAAAGAAATCTACCCTAACACATCTGATTTGTGCTGGAGGGGTTGCAGTATATTTGGTGGGACTGCCTGGTTATTCAGCCCTTTTGGGTGGAATTCCTGGCACAAATTAAATTGATACTGGGGTACTGCCTCTCTTCCACACTCAACTTTGCCCTGTTAGGTATCCGGGACGATACTTTAAAAGGCCAGACCTCAAGGGATTGCTTAATTATGTAGCTGTGCTTAGGAGCTGCTAAAACAGCCCTAGCAGCAGCCTGGAAGTAACCTACAGCACCCTCATTTACGCAATGGCATGCCAGACGTTGGCAAGCACTAACAATGGAAAGAATATCAGACAATCTATAGGATAAATATAAAAACGTTGAATACCAATGGGGCCCCTAGTTGCCTATCTCTCGAAGGGACTCCCACTCACTTCCTGCCATACTCATACAAGAGCACTACACCTCTCTTTTGATCCTCCAAGATGATTAGAATGTCACTCCCCTGTGACTTATGTGTACTCCTGAGAAGCTCTGGCGTCGTTAACCACTCCTCACTTATAACACACTGTACAATTTCACTAATCTCTCATGGATTATTGTTCAGTTCTTTTTGGAGGGAGATGTTGGGCACTAAAATTATTCTGTATAATGCTAATCTATTGACAATGATATATTGGACTACGGTTTTTATACTAGCAAACTCATGTTTCGATGGTGAGTGACTTTATTATTAGCATCATGAGCATTCATTGACCTACTTCAGCTGTACTACTTTAATATGGTAATGTGCCCTTAAAAAACTTCAATAAAAAGAGTTTGACAAAAAGTTATCATAAGGCTATTAGAAGTCTGGAAATCGGAAGTTTGATCAACATGGATGTGAGCTCGTTCGTTAGACAAAGAGAGAAAGAACATAAGTTAGAAAGAAGAATGCCCTCGTGAAGTTGAAAGTCAGAAAGAGCTTTAGGGATGAACCCATTAGAATAGTGAACAGCAAAGCCATCAAGGAGAAATCTAGGGAAAGGAGCAAAACAGAGAAATTCCTCCATTGTGCTAGTAGATTTCAAAGTCACTAAGCAAAGAAGTTTGGCAGACAGAATTTACGTAGATCTCACGGCAACTATACTTGAAAGCCACAGTCACCATAATAATTAACTCTACGCATTCTGGTAAAATTCCAGTTGCCAGGAGAACTCATCAGGGATCCCCATTTCCCTGGTACTATTTGCTTTTATTTATTGAACCTTTGGAGATAAAAATATAGTCAGATATTAAAATTCAGCCACCCATTCCGCTAATGGCTAAAGTAAAACTACTTGCAAATTATAGGTTTCTTTATCAGAAACTGAGGGCCTCATTTATGGGGCCCCATCACCAAACTGCATCACAGGAGTGTCATTTATTTTAATGCTCTGGTGGTGCAGTGTGCTGGAACATATTTGCAAGGCTACACAGAGCCACCTTGTGTGGCTTTTCATGGCCTTGTAAATATGCCTCCCTTGTCTGCATAACCCTTTGTGAAAGGGGTGTTCCATGGCTGCTGCTGTGGTGTTCCCATGCAACACCAGTGGGACCTGATGGAATCTGATGCATTCCCATATTTACAAGGCCAGGAATACATCAGATTCCTATGCCACCTCAGGGGTGGCATTAAAGTGGTGCAACAGGGAGAAATTATTGCGTGGATGTGGGAGGCTGGCCTTGCTTATAGTGGGTACCTGATGGGACTTACACCTTGTGCCAGGTCCAGTTATCCCTTATTAGTACATTGGTAGTGTTCTAGCAGCTTAGGCTGATAGAGGAAGCTATAGCAGAGGAGCTGAGGCTGAACTAGGAGACATGCAAAGCTCCTACTATACCACTTATATCATATAGGTACTATATCATAAGAAAGACAATACGAAGGGTTACTAAAAATAAAGGTACTTTATTTTAGTGACAATGTGCCAAAAATATCTCAGAGGATATACTTCCTTGGGAGGTAAGTAAAATACACAAAATATACACACAAACCAAAATCAGGTAAGTAAAACAGTCAGAAAGTAGTGCAAACACTGTAGAATACAATAGGATAAAATAGGCCTAGGGGGCACACACACCATATACTAAGAAAGTGGAATGTGAACCACGAGTGGATCCCTAGGCTAGTGTAGTGTTTAGAGGGTTGCTGGGAGTGTAAGAAAACACTAAGGGTGTCCAAGATACCCCACCCCAAGACCCTGGAAAGTAGGAGTAAAGTACTACTATTTCCCCAGAAACAAACTAAAGTCGTGATAGAGGATTTTCAAAGACCACAACAGACTGCAAAGCACTGAAGACGGATTCCTGGACCTGAGGACCTGCAAAGGAAGGGGACCAAGTCCAAGAGTCGCAAACTTGTCCAGGGGGGCAGGAGCCCACTAAACCCCAGATGAAGGTGCAAAATGGCTGCCTCTGGATGGAAGAAGCTGAAGATTCTGCAACAAAGAAAGGTACTAGAAACCTCACCTTCATGCAGAAGATGTCCTACAGAGTGCTGGAGGATGCAAAGTTGTTTCCTTGGAAAGGTACAGCAAACAATCTTACTAGCTGCAAGAGTCGTGGTTGAAGAAAAAGGGTGCTACCCGGGCCCAGGAAGGACCAGGATGTCGCTACTTGGGAGAGGAGACAGAAGGGGCCCTCAGCAACGTAGAGAATTCATGCACAAGAAGGTAACACCCACAGAAGTACTTGAACAAGGGTTCAAGAAGTCTGAACACTGCAGTCGTCTCAACACTGCAAAAGAGGGTCCCACGAAGCTGGAGATCAACTCAGGGAGCTGAGCATTGCAGGACAGAGTGCTGGGGACCTAGGCTTGGCTGTGCATGAAGGATTTTGTAGAAATGTGCACAGAAGCTCTTGTAGCTGCAGTTCTCACTGTGCACAAGATTACTGTCTGGAGAGGGGAGGCAAGGACTTACCTCCTCCAAATTTGGATAGTTGGACTACTAGACACTTTGGGTCACTTGGGTCCACCACCTGTGTTCCAGGGGCCACGCTCGTCAGGATGAGAGGGGTCCAGAGTACCAGTGACGCTGAAGTTTGGTGTTCTTGCTGGAGCAGGGGGAAGATTCCGTCGACCCACAGGAGATTTCTTTGTGGCTTCCACTGCAGGATGAAGGCAGGCAGCCCCCAAAGCATGCACCACCAGGAAACTGTCAAGAAAGCTGGCAGGATTAGGCACTGCAATGTCGCTGGTAGTCTTCTTGCTACTTTGTTGCAGTTTTGCAGGCGTCCTGGAGCAGTCAGCGGTCGATCCTTGGCAGAAGTCGAAGTGAGAGGTGTAGAGGAACTCTGGTGAATTCTTGCAAGTCGTTATCTGAGGAAAAGCCCACAGGAGAGACCCTAAATAGCCCTCAGAGGAGGATTGACCACCTAGTCAGGTAAGCACTATCAAGAGGGGTCTCTGACGACACCTGCTGGCACTGGCCACTCAGAGGCCTCCAGAGTGCCCTCACACCTCTGGATCCAAGATGGCAAGGTCTGGGACACACTGGAGGAGCTCTGGGCACCACCATTGGGATGGTGATGGACAGGGGAGTTGTCACTCCCCTTTCCTTTGTCCAGTTTCATGCCAGAGCAGGGACTGGGGGTTCCCTGAACTGGTATAGACTGGCTTATGCAAGGAGGGCACCATCTGTGCCCTTCAAAGCATTTCCAGAGGCTGGGGGAGGCTACCCCTCCCCAGCCTTCAACACCTATTTCCAAGAGGAGAGGGTGTAACACCCTCTCTCAGAGGAAATTCTTTGTTCTTCCTTCCTGGGATTCGGCTGCCCACACTGCAGGAGTGCAGAACCCTGTCTGTGGGGTGGCAGCAGCGGTAGCTGCAGAGAGAACCCCAGAGAGCTGGTTTGGCAGTACCCGGGTCCATAGTGGAGCCCTGGGGATGCATGGAATTAGCTCCCCAATTCCAGAGTTGGCATGGGGGACAATTTCATGATCTTAGACATGTTACATGGCCATATTCTGAGTTACCATTGTAAAGCTACGTATAGGTATTGACCGATATGTAGTACACGCGTGTAATGGCATCTCCGCAATCACAAAGTCTGGGGAAATGGCCCTGAATGATATGGGGACATCTTTTCTAGCGTAAGGGTGCCCTCACACTTGGTAACTTTGCACCTAACCTTCAGCAAGTGAAGGTTATACATATAGGTGACTTGTGAGTTACTTAAGTGCAGTGAAAATGGCTGTGAAATAACGTGCGGGTTATTTCACTCAGGCTGCAATGGCATTCCTGTGTAAGGGTTTGTCTGAGCTCTCTATGGGTGGCAAAAGAAATGCTGCAGCCCATAGGGATCTCCTGGAACCCCAATAACCTGGGTACCTAGGTACCATCTACTAGGGAATTATAAGGATGTTCCAGTGTGCCAATTGAAATTGGTAAAAGTAGTCACTAGCCTATAGTGACAAATTTAAAGGCAGAGAGAGCATAAGCACTGAGGTTCTGGTTAGCAGAGCCTCAGTGACCCAGTTAGTCACTACACAGGTATACACATTCAGGCCACAACTATGAGCACTGGGGTCCTGGCTAGCAGGATCCCAGTGAGACTGGCAAAAACAAACTTACATACATGTGAAAATAGGGGTAACATGCCAGGCAAGATGGTACTTTCCTACAGTGGATAATGCAGCACACATAGAAAGAGGAAATCACCATGAATGATTGTTTATGTGGAGGAAGGTGTCCTTCCTGCACATAAAAAAAACATCCTTAAAAAGCAGACACCCTTGCACCATGGTGCAAGGGTGCATGCATTGGAGCTAGGCTGAAGTTTGTGCACCAGCACTGAGGAAAGTACAAGGGTGAGTTGTATTTCTGTAAATACGATGCATCCCTGCACTTTCAAAATGATGCAGCGCAGTACAGCAAGCTGGTTTGCAGCACCACACTGCGCCATTGCTTCATAAATGAGGACCTATATCTTTTACACCTGATTCAGGGATTTTCTAATATAGCTGTCTAGACAATTTACAAACAAAAAACATTCTGATCAATATTTTGACTGATAGTATGCAATCACGTTTATGAGACAGCTATGTTCAAAACTGGAATTTTTACTACAGTACGTTATGCTGGTTTTTACAAATTAAACTATTTTCTGATGCTAATCTAATTCAAAAGATGGCAAGTTTCCCCAATAGCATGTCTTATTGTACTAATCAACATGTACATTCCATTTTTTATAAATAAAAATTGTAAACCACAAATTATTTCTTCCAATAATTGGCAAATTGGAATTTTGTATGGAAGTTACGGCACGCGGGGGCAATGGGGTGAAGAAAAATTAATAATTTTTTTTTAAAAGTACCTGAATGCGCCGCCCACCACCACGCGCAGCTCCTCTTTCTTTTGCTGAAGGCACAGGCTCCCAGCCTGCCCTGCGGACAATCTGAACGCATGCTGGCAGCATGACAGCAGCATTTGGATTGGTCGGAGCGCCACGCCAGGGTTCTCCTAGGCAGACTGTGAGAGTCTACCTGCTCTCTCTAACCCAGCACTGCGTAGCCGGGTTGGACATAGTTTATTGCGCGTCATATGTTTGGCCCGGCCCGAGCACTCCCCCTCTGGGCTTGTCACAGCCAGTGACCCCGCCCCTTCTACAATACAACGATAATAAACACAGTTTATTATTGTCGTGTTGTAGACATTTGACAGCTGCTGCTGGCGGGGGGCGACGCTCCTCCAACCAATCGGAGGAGCCGCCCCTGTTTAAATCTATCTACGATACAGGTAGATAAGGAAGATTGGTGACTAGATGTGCCAAACTGTAGAACATACTAATTTTCTGTCTTCATCAATGTTTAGATTATTGGAATAGCACTATGATAACATAATCACAAATGTAATGTTTATAGAAATAACAATTGATTTAGTCTTGTTGATCAAATCTTCAAATTACCCCAAAAATAGCTATAAAACAAATCGAATTATATTATTACAGAAGATAGTGTTTGTCATGTACTCTAATATGACTGAGATCAATCAATTCAATTATTTACTCATATGCCTAAATCTGGGTCTTAATATCAAAACTTGTGCAATCAGGAAATGAGAAGAAGTAGGTTTTACATCCGTCTCTGATTTAATTTTTCAGGCAGCACTGAAAGCTGGGAGCACATTCGAAGCTGTTGTAACAGTAAGACAACATGATGTCTGGTTACTTTTCAATGGATCAAATAATTGTTTTAATTCTTCGAAAGTAACTGTAATTCTCTTTCATATGAAATTGCTAATGCAATATTTGGGTCAACCACAGGAGGCCTCATCCTTTGCAGACTGTAGGGCGTTTTTTTTTATTTTATTTTTTAAGCTATCTGATTCCTTAATGGGAACCACTTTTATTTTGTGCCGAGTCATATCTTCTGTCCCAGCCAGACCCTGTGCACAAAGGCTCCTTTTGGGACTTGGTATCTAAGAGAACATATGATGTCACTATATTGAGGGGGCATACAAGACCAACAGATATGGGCGTTGTTCAACATGGGGTACATTGTCACTACCTTATATTAATCGCCCTGACATACTTATAAGTGTTACCAAGCATGTCACACACACAAAGCAATCCTAATATACATTTGAGGTCTTTCACAAAAGCGAACAATGTTAGTACCAATGAACCAATCACTCTTGACTGGGTACCGTGATTGGTAGAGTTGACTCTGTAGAGCGGATGGTGTGATTCAGAAGAGTCCCCAGCATGACCCTGTCTGTCGCTCAGGGCAGTGGTTTAACGCAAAATGATGGTCCCCTTTCTGCAAAAAGTGACGAGAGACCCCCGATACCTCCATATCGCACAGATATTCATAGGGTTTAAAGTGAGTCGGTACCCCTTAAAGGGATGCAGCCCCCTTTACCGCACGCCCTTGACCTTGTGTGCAAACGGGGACGTTAGTATGGTCCCCTAGTCTCTGTTTCTACGCTCGAATATATGTTGCAATAGTTCTAAACATTTGAAGGTGAAATCATACACCCACAAGTACACGCATGAATGAAGCTGCGCGACTGTCTCCTTGACGTGAAAGCACGATACAGTGCAAGGATAACGCACTGAGCACGTCATGCACTCAGCTACTCTTTAATCACGCAAAGAGACACAGGTCCGTGAAAGGAAATGGTAGGGCAGACAACAACATAAAACGTTTGTATGCATTTGTAACTCTTTCTTGCTGCCTAGAGGCTGCATCCCTGGATTTGTGCGCTGTGTTGTTCCCTGACTCTTGTTGCAAATCAAGTTGTTGTTTATTGGCTTGCAGAAGTTATGAAGGGCACTGTTGCAGCCAGGGTTATACATCTGTAATTTCAGAACATTAAAAGTTCGCATTACTCGGAGCATTCAGGGCCATCGCTAAAATTAACTGCATGCAGGGCGTGGGTGCCAAAATCCTTTGTCAGAGCAGACAGCAATGAATAACGATGACACAGCTGGGTTTTAAGAGAGACAGGACAGACGTTACGTT
The DNA here is from genome assembly GCF_031143425.1 of Pleurodeles waltl. Lineage (NCBI taxonomy): Eukaryota > Metazoa > Chordata > Amphibia > Caudata > Salamandridae > Pleurodeles > Pleurodeles waltl. Next base: position 677,551,759 of record NC_090445.1, read on the forward strand.
ACAGCAGACACAACGAACCTGCCACAGGTAAGTGGCACACGTGTCAGTGAGTCGCAATCCGGAGGCCACCTGTCGCAGGTGAGTGACATCCAGCAGTTGCAGCTGCAGGCCACTTCTCGCAAGTCACTAGCAAGAAGGTCTGGCGATGGCAAAGCAGCAGATTTAGTGGCCCGATTCACGCAGTTCAAACGTGGCTCTACGAGTTAGACGGGCAGCTCTGTGCGCTGGCTGGCAGATACCACAGGGAAATATGCGAGTTTACAAGTGAAGGGCAAATCTTTGACCACCTCTGCCGAGCGTGTTTACGAATTGTAAGAGGTTCAGACGTAAGACGTCACGCTCGTTCTGATTGTCCTTTGAGTCAGCGGAGCAGCCACGAGAATAAAAGAGAGAGAAAAGAGAGAGAATGATTTAACAGCGCATATGTAACACCAAAGACCACCTGGATGGGCAAAACGAGCAAGAATCAGTAAGTGAATGACAACCCTCCAGTTACAGGCAACATTTCAAAAACAACTCTAGAGCCCTGATTGAATGTCTCACAAGAGGCAGCATCATGCCCTCCTTGTGATGGCCTCAGTCTCATGCTCCCGTGAGAGTTGCTCCCAGACTTCTATATCAAGCTGCAGCTTTGAGTTACAGCTTTATTTACTGCTGCTCTCTCATGTTTTTGCTGTAGTGTGTATTCACCTCAGTCTATTGCTGAATAGTTTTGTGGCCCGAGACTCATGTTTCTCAGTGTGTTGATGTCAGGTTTCGACCTATCAGTGTACTGTTCATAAATTCCTGATCACAAGTGTGCTAGCCCGGCTCCTCTCTATACTAATGTGCCCGTATGGTCCTTAATGTGCTGGTTTCTGGGGCATAATCTATGTCCCCGCAGCCCTCTGCTGTTGTCAGGGTTAGGGGTGGTTTGCTTTGGCCTAGGTAAGTGACAGTATTTTGGACGACTCAGTTTTGACAGTTTTGTTATGCTGCAGCACCTTTTATAGCGTTTTTGATTTTGTATTATCCCAGTGGTCTAAATCACACGTTACAGTCAATTAGACTCAGGCGTCTTTAAGATTCAGGTGGTAATTCTGACTTCGGTGGTCTTTTCCTAAGATCACCGAAGCCACGGGCGCCAGAAGTCTGACTGCCAAATTACAAGTACTGAAGGATTTCCACCACAATTTCAGCAGAAATTCTCCAGTAGTCGTGCTGGCGGTTGGGGGTGCAGAGGTGGTTCCACCGCTGGCCCTGCCCCACCAAAAGGACTCTGCCAGCTGTATTACGACCTGTTATATGGCCTGGCAGTGTCCTGATGGCGACACTCTGCCGGTGGTGAAGCGCTGGGTCGGTCCCGTCCCCTCAGGGAGGAGCACCTTGTCGGACGAGGTAAGTGTCCTCCACAAGGGAAGGGGGGTGTGTGAATGGATGTGTGTGAGTGTGTGTATGAGTGTCATGAATGGGGCAGAAGGAGTGGGAATGTTTGTGCGGGCATGTGTGTCTGTGAGTAAATGTAGCGATGGCGATGCATGTGTGGGTGAATGTGAATGCTGGGTCCGGGTGCGTGTGTGCTTGCATGTAGACAGGGGTGGGGGTTGTGTGTGTATGTATGTTGAGGAAAGGAAGGGGTGGGGGATGGAGTGTGTATGCATTTCAATGGGGGTGAATGTAGTGAATGCGTGTGTGAGTGGGGGTGTTGTGCGCGTACGTGTGTATGGATTTGAAGGTTGCTGCGTGTGCGCGTGAGTGTAAGGGTGTTGTGAGTGAGTGAGTGTCAGGGTGTGCATGTCTGTGGGTGCATGTGGGTGCATGCATGTATGCAGGGGTTAAGTACGGGGTTAGGGGTGGGGAGAAAGTACGTGAATGGTGGGGTCACTACTGGGAGCAGCTGGTGGGGAGGTTACTGGGGATTTGAGGCAGTGAGAATGTTGTAAGGGAAGGGGGAATGGGGGCTTTTGTGTAGATGGGGGGTGGGGAGTCATCTACCGGCGACAGGAATGCAAATTCTTGTTGCCGGTAGCCTTTCCGCCAGGGATTTCGTGGTGTTCTACCGCCACAAAATCTCTGGCAGAAAGGGGACTCATGATACCGCTGGCTGTATTGGGTGGACCGCCAGGTCAGAGATGCTTATCTCAGGCTGGCTGGTCTGACCGCCCAGGCGGTAAGCATGGGAAGGAGGGGGTTTGGCACAGGCCAAACTGCCACACTCATAATGTTGCAGTCTTCACCAACGTCCCGTCGCCGGTTAGATTGCCACAGCAGCCCTGGCGGTCTTCGGACAGCTAAGGTCGGAATGACCACCTCAGTGTCTTACTCATCACTGTTGGTGTCAGACTCGTGCCTCCCAATAATTTGTGTTCAGGCTTCTCAATATGGAAAGCTCAGGTTTTCAGTGTGTTAGCTCAAACTCTTATTATTAAGGGGCCGATTACGAGTCTAGACTCATGTTGGCAGTTGGACTGCTGTTGCTGTGGTGGTCTGACTGCCACATTACGAGGTTGGTGAACAGACCTGCCAATCAACCGCCATTCCCGCCAGGATCCAAGATCCCAACAGGCTTACGGATGTCCTGGTTGTAATCAGCCAAGGCATCACTGAACTCAGCGCCGCCATGTTGATTACAACCTTGCTCTCCGACAGCCTTTTCAGGGAGGTTCCACCCCCATGGAAAGGCTGGCTGAGAACAAGTGCAGGGGTCCTCCTGCCCAGGACCCTTGAAATGTGCACTGTGAAATGCACACTGTCTGCTGGGTGGACAGTGCGCATTTCAAGTGTGCTGGTGCACCCTGCATGTGTCATCATTGCCGCCGGCTCAATTATGAGCTAGGAACAATGCTGTCGCACCTTTCACACTGGGCTGCAAGGTTTCCACCGGTCAGCCCAGTTGGAAAGTTGTAATTGGGCCACTGTGGAGACCACCAGCACCGCAGCAGTCTCCTCGTCGGGAGTTTGGTGGAGGGATGTTTCTGTCCGCCAAACTCCTATTGACCATCTAAATGTTTTGACCTTTCTTAGCAGTAGATGTACTCAGGTACTTGTCAATCCATATGTGAACAGAAAAGTTATGTTCTTTACTTAAATTGTCTCAAGCCTCGACCTTCAGTAGGTCTGTATTACACATCTGGCTCTCACTGGGTTATCCTCAGGCTTATGCCCATTAATGTGCTTCTCTGAAGTGCTCACCAGTGTCATTATGTTAGTTTTAGACACTCCTCGCTCACTAAATGTCTGCCCCTCTATCACTTGCTTTCAGGCTCCAATGTTTCTATGTCCTGTCTTCTTTCTCTCAATGAGTTGGTCCAAGGCTTGAGGATTTCTTAGTGTGTTTTGAACTTAGTCTACAGTTTGTCATTTTTTGAAGCTTTAGCTCAGTTTTCCGTACATCTTAACTCCTTACACGCCATGGACGTAATGGTTACGTCCATGGCTGCACCTGTGTGGCGCCATGGACGTAACCTTTACATCCATATACCGGCCCTCGGGGAAGCGCTAGCACTCCCCTCGAGGGCCGCCACCCTGACCCCCCCAGGTCAGGGCTGGAAGGGGAATCGCTTCTCCTTCCACCCGACCCCCCTGAGCCCCCAGCGACGTCTGATGACCTCAGAGGTCACCTCCCGTCGATTGCGGAAGAGGAATGCTGAGCATTTCTCTTCCGCTCAGGAGGAGGGGGTCAGCAGAGACAGGAAAGGAAAGGAGAGGACTTTCCTTTCCTTTCTTGTCTCTGCAAGCATTTCTGCTGCCCGATCACGATGCGATTGGGCAGCAGAAATGCCCACTAGACACTAGATTGTTTTTTGTTGTTGTTTTTTTTGTCTTTTATGTTTAGGGAGCGACCCCTTCAGCAAGGATCGCTCCCTAGGGGGCTAAATTGTTTTTAGGCCATTTCTGCTCCCCCTGGGGCAGATCGGTCTAATATAATTAGGCCAATCTGCCCCCAAGGGGGGCACAAACCACTAGACATCAGAGATTTTTTTAAATCATATACATACGTATAAGGGGAGCAGCCCCTTGGGTAAGGGCTGCTCCCCAGGGGGGCAAATACTTTTTAGGCCTTTTCTGCCCCCCCTCTAGACACCAGGGATATATATATTTTTATTTACTTTATGTTTTTATGTATGGAAAGCGAACCCCTAGTCAAGGGTCACTCCCCTAGGGGGTAACTTGTATTTAGGCCATTTCTGCCCCCTTGGGGGCAGATCAGCCTACTTGTGGTAGGCCAATCTGCCCCCAAAGGGTGCAGAAATCACTAGACACCAGGGATTGGAGTGTGTGTGTATGTGTGTGTTTTGTTTGGGGGGCTGCCACTTGGGCAAGGGTCGCTCCCCATGGGAGCACATTACTGTTGGCTTTATCTGCCCCCATTGGGGGCAGATCAGCCTATTTGTGGAAGGCCCATCTGCCCCCAAGGGGGGCAAAAAGCCCAACAGAGACCAGGGAAGATTTTTTTTCAAAATAAGAGGGTGGGGGGTTGGCCATACCCCCACCCCAAATAAATGGGCCCAACGTTTTTCTGCCTACCAGTGGGCAGATGGGGCAATTACCACCGATCCACACCCCAGGGGGGCAGAAAGTCTACTAGATGGCAAGGAATTTTAAAAAAAGAAATAGTGGGGTGGTAGCTATCAACCAGTATGGGCCTGGTTATGCCCCCATCCCAACTGAAGGGGGTAACAGTCTTTCAGCTCTCCCCGCACAGTAAAACATTTTAGTCCATGACAAGCAAAAAGACATTTGATTATTTTGGGTTTTGGTTTTACATTTGGGCTATGAGAGCTTTGTAACTCTCAAAATCATCCAACTTTGAATGGTGAGGGCTGCACTTTTTTGAGTTTGGGACGCTGCCATGTAGAAAAATCCACAAGACCCAGACACATCTGAAAACTAAACATCTGGTTGATTCCAGGGTGGTGTGCTTCACATGCACCCCACACCATTTTCTTACCCACAATGCCCTGCAAACCTCCAACTTTACTGAAAATCACACATTTTTCCCACATTTTTATGATAGAACCTTCCAGAATTTGCAGGAATCCACAAAATTCCTAACACCCAACATTGTCCTATTTATACCGATAAAAATTCTGCTGCACTTATCCGCCTAAAAATGATTTTTTTCAAACTACCCTTTTGGACCCGCTTTGGTTCTCCCTCAATTTTGACATGTTTTTGGTTGTTCCCTGTCACAGGCACTTGGTCCACCTACACAAGTGAGCTATCATTTTTATCGGGAGAGTTGGGGGCACGCTGGGTGGAAGGACATTTGTGGCTCCTCTCAGATTCCATAACTTTCTGTCACTGAAATGTGAGGAAAAAGTGTTTTTTGTAGCCAAATTTAGAGGTTTGCAAAGGAGTCTGAGTAACAGAACCTGGTGAGAGCCCCAGAAGTCAAACCATCTTGGATTCCCTTGGTCTCTAGTTTTCAAAAATATACAGGTTTGGTAGGTTTCCCTAGGTGCCGGCTAAGCTAGAGGCCAAAATCCACAGGTAGGCACTTTGCAAAAAACACCTCTGTTTTCTTTGGAAAATTGTGATGTGTCCACGTTGCGTTTTGTGGCATTTCCTGTCGAGGGCACTAGGCTTGCCCACACAAGTGAAGTATCATTTTTATCTAGAGACTTGGAGGAACGCTGGATGGAAGGAAATTTGTGGCTCCTCTCAGATTCCAGAACTTTCTGTCACCGAAATGTGAGGAATCTTTTTTTTTTAGCCAAATTTTGAGGTTTGCAAAGGATTCTGGGTAACAGAACCCGGTGAGAGCCCCACAAGTCACCCCATCTTGTATTCCCCTAGGTGTCTTGTTTTCAAAAGTACATAGGCTTGGTAGGTTTCCCTTGGTGCCGGCTGAGCTAGAGGCCAAAATCCACAGGTAGGCACTTTGCAAAAAACACCTCTGTTTTCTTTGAGAAAATGTGATGTGTCTACTTTGTGTTTTGGGGCATTTCCTGTTGCGGGCACTGGGCCTACCCACACAAGTAAGGTACCATTGTTATCGGGAGACTTGGGGAAACGCTGGGTGGAAGGAAATTTGTGGCTCCTCTCAGATTCCAGAATTTCTGTCACCGAAATATGAGGAAAAAGTGTTTTCTTTGCCAAATTTTGAGGTTTGCAAAGGATTCTGGGTAACAGAACCTGGTGAGAGCCCCACAAGTCACCCCAACTTGGATTCCCCTAGGTCTCTAGTATTCGAAAATGCACAGGTTTGATAGATTTTCTTGTTGCCAGCTGAGCTAGAGGCCAAAATCAACAGGTAGGCACTTTGCAAAAAACACCTCTGTATTCTGTGTAAAAATGTGATGTGGCCCGTTGTGTTTTGGGGCATTTCTTGTTGTGGGCACTAGGCCTACCCATACAAGAGAGGTACCATTTTTATCGGAGACTTGGGGGAACGCTGGGTGGAAGGAAATGTGTGGCTCCTCTCAGATTCCAGAGCTTTCTGTCACCGAAATGTGAGGAAAAAGTGTTTTTGAGCCAAATTTTGAGGTTTGCAAAGGATTCTGGGTAACAGAAACTGGTAAGAGCCCAACAAGTCACCCCATCTTGGATTCCCCTACATCTATAGTTTTCAGAAATGCACAAGTTTGGTAGGGTTCCCTAGGTTCCAGCTGCGCTAGAGGCCAAAATCCACAGGTAGGCACTTTGCAAAAAACAGCTCTGTTTTCTTTGGGAAAATGTGATGTGTCCACGTTTTGTTTTGGGTCATTTCCTGTCGCGGGCACTAGGCCTACCCACACAAGAGAGGTACCATTTTTATTGGGAGCCTTGGGGGAACATAGAATAGCAACACAAGTGTTATTGCCCCTTGTCTTTCTCTACATTTTTCCCTTCCAAATATAAGACAGTGTGTAAAAAAGATGACTATTTGAGAAATGCCCTGTAATTCACATGCCAGTATGGGCACCCCAGAATTCAGAGATGTGCAAATAACCATCGCTGCTCCACACCTTATCTTGTGCCCATTTTGGAAATCCAAATGTTTTCTTGATACCAATTTTTCACTCTTTATATTTCAGCAAATGATTTGCTGTATACCCGGTATAGAATGAAAACCCATTGCAAGGTGCAGCTCATTTATTGGCTCTGGGTACCTAGGGTTCTTGATGGACCTACAAGCCCTATAATCCCCGCAATCAGAAGAGTCCAGCAGACGTAACGGTATATTGCTTTCAAAAATCTGACATTGCAGGACAAAGTTACAGAGTAAAACATAGAGAAAAAATGCTGTTTTTTCCTCAATTTCAATATTTTGTTATTTCAGTTGTTATTTTCTGTAGAAAACCCTTGTAGGATCTACACAAATTACCCATTGCTGAATTCAAAATATTCTCTAGATTTCAGAAATGTTTAGGTTTATGGGATCCAGCATTGGTTTCACACCCATTTCTGTCACTGACTGGAAGGAGGCTTAAAGCACAACAAATCATAAAAATGTAGTGTTAAAAAATTGGGTTTTCTGGTTCAAGTATGCCTGTTCCTAAAAGCTGGTGATTCTAGCACAGTAAACCCTTTGTTGTGCCATTTTCAGGGAAAAAACTACAAGCCTTCTTCTGTAGCTCTTTTTTCCCATTTGTTTGAATTTTCACTGTATTTTGGCTAATTTCTTGGTCTCCTTCAGGGGAACCCACAAAGTTTTGGTACCTATAGAATCCCTAGGATGTTGGAAAAAAGGACTCAAATTTGGTGTGGGTAGCTTATGTGGACAAAAAGTTATGAGGGCCTAAGTGCAAACTGGCCCAAATAGCCAAAAAAAGGCTTGGCACCTGAGGGGGAAAAGGCCTGGCAGCGAAGGGGGTTAAACTGCTCATTTTCTGAGTGAGAGGATTAACTTCCTGCTCAATGATTGTCTTCGACATTTGCCAGTTGCTACGACCTACTCTTTTTGTCCCATGGTCCTACGTGTGCTGTTTGCAGTTTACTGCTCCTCCTTGTATTACCTAAATCAGATATTTTTCATAATGCTGATTTCAGGCCCCTGCACTTCAGTGTGTTCCTATGGTGTGCACCCTAAATATCAAAGATAGAATATCAATGGTACTAAATATTGAAGTCAGAATGTCATTAGTAGGATTACATCCAGTTAAGTAATATTGTTGGTATTTCTATTTTAGTTTCTACAATAATATCGAAGTTTAAAATATTGTAGTTGGAAAGATTGTTGTTTTAATAGCCTTTTTATATGTTTGATGGTATTGTTTGCTTTTTTGTGTTTTTGCTATAGTATAGTTTAAAAAAAAAAAAATTGTGGTGTAATGTTTTATTATGTTTGTAGTTGTTATTTATTTGTAAGTTTTAGTGCATTTGTAACCGCAAAGTGAGTCTATTTGAATTGTTTGTAACTTAGTTATGTCAATACTGAATGTTTGAATAACATTGGGGTGCTGGGAATTACTGTGCTTTACAATTGTTTTGAAAATGCTTTAAAAAAAAAAATATTATTTACTTTAGATTATTAGAATAAAAAAAATACTTTTATTGATGTTTACATTGTGTTGTTTTCTTTCTCGGGTTGCTGAGAGATATACAGGTTGAGGTTGGATGTTCATTTATTATTTTAACAATTTAAAATACATTTTCAAAATAATTTTATTGTTTGTAAATAAGTAAACATGTTTTTATAGGTGGTAAAACTTTTATTTTAATTATTTTTCGTCTGATTAGACATTGAATTGTTTTGTGATTTACACTTTGTAATGAAATATTATAAACAAGAAAATAACTCATACTTTTTTATAAATTACAAAAAATAAAACGTTAAATAAAAATAATTTGAATTTTGTTTAAACATATTTTCAAATAATTTAAATGTTTGTGTATGACTTTTTATTAGTGTAATAATGTAATAATTTATCAAGTAATATATAATGTTGCTAAAAATGAGAAAAAGCAAAAGAAAATGCTCTATTTTAAAGTGATATTGTTTACATGTATTTTTACATATTTTGAACTATTTTATAAATTAAGTAGTGAACGCATACAAAATGAATACACAGTTATACATAATTTATATTTTATTTGAAATAAACTAAACGTATTTTAGGTTATTTATGATATCTAATATTATATTTAACTTAGTTTAATATTATTAGTGAATTTATTCATATATTGTATTTTTTTATTTATTTTGGATTTATTTAGTCAATGGGTTCCTAATGTTTCTTTTAAAATATAAAATTATTTAGGTGGAGTCGAAATAATAAAGTAAAATGGTTTAATGTTAACCGCTTTCTACAATTAGGCTTAGGCTCTAGTGAGAATAGTAGATCTTGATCTCTCAATGTCATACATTTTCCTCAATGAAGCTTAGGTACGAGTGGGAAGAGCAAATGTAAACCCACCAAACGCCTTCCCTAATTTAGCTTAGGTTGAAGTGGTAATAGTAAATGTGAACCCCTCAATGTCAAACACTTTCTCCAATATAAGTTAGGCTGTAGCGGGAATAGAATTCTAAACCCTCAGTGTTGAACATTTTCTCCAGGATAGATTAGGATGGAGTGGAAATAGTAAATCCAAGCCTCTCAATGCCCAGTGCTTTCCTCACTGTAAATTAGGTTGTAGTGGGTATAGTAAATCTAAACCTCTCAAAGTGCAACTCTTTACCACATGAAATTTATATAGGAGTGGGTAATAAATATACACTCCTCAATGACCATCACTTCCCTATACTTATACTGGAGTGGGCATACTAAGGGGGTCATTAGGAGTTTGGCGGACGGAAACATCCGTCCATCAAACTCCCACCAAGGAGAATGCCAAGGTGCTGGCTGTCTCCCCACCGGCCCCTTTACAACTTTCCCACTGGGCTGACCAGCAGAAACGAAGGGCGCCTTCAAGTCCTTAATTTTCGCCAAGCCTAAACAACTTGTCTGTTGTACAGTTTTATTTAAAAATATATTTTGAACATATATCAGGCATGCTCTAAACTAAGCTTCCTTTCCCCTTGTTTGCCAATTCTTATTTCCCCCACACTTTTTAAGTCAATCAACTTCAGACAATATTTATAGCCTTCTATAGCCAACCGGGAAACAAAGGAATCAGAATAAATCAATTTTGTATCTGTTAATAAAATATGTTGACTTTCCATCACTGGCAATTTAAAATAATACGACTCAGCATTTTGGACATTGTGCACGGAAAAATATGCAAACATTTCAGTATACATTTTGGAGCGGCCCACTGGCGGAGTTGGACAGACTAAAAATAGTCTTTGGGGTTCTTGCTCTGTGAATGAAATGATGTCCATAATAATTAGAACATATCTCCATAATTTTCTCTTGATTGATAAACATCCTCGCTTTCAAATACAGTGAAATATTGCAAATCAAACATTATAGACTCAGCTGTTTTTACATCCCAATCATCATAAACAACTCTGGGTGTTATCACATCATTCATGGAAATTATACTTTATCCCAAACAATCCTATCAGGAATTGCTATGGCTGAAATGTTCACTAGGGACAAGTCTCTAGGGACCTTATGGGAAGAAAAATGTGGTTTTAGGACCTCATCCACCAGTTCAACTCTAGAACGTTCAGGAAGGTAATGACCATGTGTCAGTAAAAAGAAGACAATGACAAACCCACTCCAAAGGAGGAAGGCAAGTACAGTTAATAAGAGCCAGAGATAGTTCCATGGAAGAATAAAATAGTTAATTTTGAGCCAAATAATCAGCTTACGTGCTCTTGACAGTGCTGTAGCAGAAGAGGCAGATGAGTCGGTGAAAGTTTCATTAATGTCGGCAAAATATCCAGAAGCAGTTTGTGCAAAATATGGTGCTGTGTTTGGAAGGGGAGAGCTGGCAGAAGTCTCCCCTGGGGGTTCATAGTACACTATATCATCTGTTTGTGTTGAATTTGAGTAGAATCGCTCAACAGTGTTGACATTACTTGTTGCAGAAGAAGTTAATGGTACTAGTGAAAGATCATTTTCCACCCTCCCCACGCTCGAGAGAGGTGCTTAAAACCTGTAGAGGACCATCCTGGTCTGTAGTGAAAGGGATTTGGATACTACCCAGGAGTCCTCTAGGTCTGCTGTACAAGATCTGCCATATGGTGCATCTTGACATTGTCAATAGAGAAAAAGCAATTTTCTTTAGAACCAGGCAGTGATGGTAGAATGACAGTTCAGGTACTTTGTATTCCCAGGACCGAAACCGGTGCACGTGAGGAAGGAACAAATTTATTTTTCACAGTAATCATTTCACACACTAGATCTCCAACTTTAGGAATCCAGCCGGTAGGTGTTATTAGTGCATCCCTTATTCCCAAGGAAGCGGCACTGGCAGATGCTTTGTCGTCACCGAACAGTTGCAAGTCCTGTAAAACAGTGACACGTTCATTTAGGTCAAAAGGTGTATCTGTCGCCTCCGTGCAAGGACCATCAAGATCCGAACAGGCATTCATATGAGGCATGGCCCTCAGGGACCTTAAGGGAAGATTATTACGTACTCACTGGACTCCCTATAGGTGATAAAGCCAACTTTGACCTGTGCCTAATACTCTAGCTGTTGAGGGTTGTTTTAAATCCTGGTTTCTTTGCTCCACAACACAATTTCCCTCAGGATGAAATGGAGATGAATACTACAGCTGGAACCCTAACGAAGCCACAGCATCCCTGAAAGCCGTTGAGGTGAAAGTAGGGCTCTGGACTGAATGGAAAGCCGCAACTGCATTTGTGCCAATAAAAACGTGCAAATCTTTAATAAAAGTTCAAGTGTCAGCCGATCGCTGTGGCCAAACCCATATAAATCTGAAGCATGAGTCAACAGTGACTAAAATGTATTTGCATGCACTATAACGTGTCAGGCGACCACAATGGTCAAAGTACACACTTTGTAAAGGTTTGCTGGAAGTTAGGAGGGATGTCTGTGGTGGGCGTTTGACAGTGGACCCTTTTATTTGCTGGCAGATGTCACAACAAAAGACATACTGCTTGGTCTGTTTGTATAGACCTGGCCATCAGTACCATGCTTATAACAATTATATTGTATCCACCACACCAGCATGGGCAGAAGCAACTCCCTCTTGGTCTACTTTCATCAACTCCGGTCTTTGATCTTGGTTGGGTATCACACGATCACCCACGCTTGGGCTTGTTTTCAGCTGAAGATTTCACAGTCTTTCATCATCCAATTTTGTTCTAAAATGAGTTGCTGCAGCAACAGAAGCTGTAGCTACTGCTGACTTGGCTGCCTTATCAGCCAAGGTATTTCCAGCAACATGTATTCCAACACGCTGATGTCCCAGTGTATGTACAACCTAGACATGCAGTAGCGTTTCCTTCAGATCCTCTACTTTCCCCTACAGGAGTCTGTGATTGATGGTGTTACCTTTTGACTCTTTGAACCCATTTTTGAGCCAGTAATACAGATATTCATTGAAGGACTGGACACAATAGGACAAATCACAGACGATTAATGTTAACTGTTCTGGATACGTGTGTTCCAGTGCCATCACCAGAGCCTTGAGCTCTGCCAATTGTGCAGGACAGTCCCCTAAGTTTTGCATGTAAGTGTGTTGTGAATGGAATTCACCATCCTTCATGTAGCCACTCACAACTGCGCAAGCGGTGGAGTATTGATGTTTTGTGCCTACTGTAGGTTGGGCTGAGCCATCAGTGTACAAGTTTATTCAATATTGTTCAATAGGCAGTGTGTTTGCAGGAACATAGTATTTAAGTTCATATTGCAAAAATTCTTGAGTTTGTAATTTTGGGACAAAAATATAGTCAACATCAGTGGCTTTCAGAGACGTTGCCCATTGAATCCAATGTGGATGTACAGCTTTAGCATTAGGAACGCTGGCTTTGGTGACAGCCTCATAGGCCAGGATCGGACATACGACAATGATGCGTTTCCCCTGGACCAGAGGTCTCTCTTTAATGATAGTCATCTGAACAGCAGTGAAAATTTTCTCTGTGGGAGTAAAGCCTTGTTCTGCTGTGGAGTATGAATGTTATTTGTATGCAATTGGGACGGTCTCACCCTCATTGAACATTACATAGGTGAAACCATTGGCACCAGCAATTACTCTGATGACCAAATGTGTTTTTTTGTCCCATGTGTGTAAGTGTTTAGCTGCAAGAATGTCTTCTTGCAATGCTCTAAGAATGCAAGTGTGTTTGATTGTCCAATAACTTCTTGAAAAGTCAGGATGTATTAAGTCACATAGGTGGTCATTACAACCCTGGCGGACGGTGTTAAAGCTGCGGTAATACCACAAACAGGCCGGCGGACAAAAAAAGGGAATTATGACCCTGGAGGAAACCGCCAACAAAGACAGCCACTTTAACACTCCGCCCGCCACGGCGGTACAGACAAGCAGCGCAGCGGTTACCGCCAACAGACAGGCGGGAGACAATGTACCGCCCACACTATTACAACCCGCCAATCCGCCACCTTTTCCGGGGCGGATTCTCCGTGGATAAAAACACGGCGGAAACAGCTTTTGCTATTGGAAAACGCTCACCTGAACACATCCCACGAGGAACGACGACTCCATGGACCCGGAATTACAAATACTCCCTGCCCTTGTCTTTCTGCTCCTCTACGAACAACAGCTACGTAGGCACAGAAGACACCGGTGAGTACTGCACCTACGACACGGGGGAGGCGAAAGTTAGGGGGACACCCACCAAACACCCCCACCCCACCCTCGCATATCACAACATACACACCAATGCATTCACAAAAATAACAGTAACAACCCACAATCCCCCTGGAAGAATGAAAAGACAATGCGAAATTCAGTCAAACATTATAATGTGCCAATATACATGTCATACAAAAATATACAGATATATATTTGAAAATCAGTCATAATTATATACAATACGAGAAGTAGTGCAGATATGTACATAACAATGTCCGTGCACCAACAGTCCAAAAATGCATGGGCGAGGCCCACAAACGACACCTGACCACAATCGGAGAGAACACTGCCAGGGCATCAGATAGAAATACTACAGGCACCTCAGGGGGAAGGGAAGGGGGGGCACCTCAGCCAGATGAATGCGAAGCCAGATCCACGACGGGGCACCATGCCCATTGATGTATCCTGGGGAGTGCAAAGCCACAGTCTCTCAAGTCTCTACAGTGGGTGGGTTGCCCACTGTGCCATCCTGGGGAGTGCAAAGCTACAGTTTGTCAAGTCTCTACAGTGGGTGGGTTGCCCACTGTGCCATCCTGGGGAGTGCAAAGCCACAGTCTTTCCAGTCTCTACAGTGGGTGGCTTGCCCACTGTGCCATCCTGGGGAGTGCAACGCCACAGTCTCTCAAGTCTTTACAGTGGGTGGCTTCCTCACTGTGCCATCCTGGGGAGTGCAAAGCTACAGTCTCTCAAGTAGATGCAGTTCTCTACTGGTACTGGGTGGGACTGGTGCCCATACTGGATGAGTCTGCCATTGAAAGTTCATGTCCTGTCACTGTCCCAGCTGCACATGGGATAAGGATGCCTGATGTGGCGGCCTTTTCATTCCTACACAGTGCTTGCCCTGTTCAGCTGTCTTCACCATGGCGGTCTTTGCCCTGTTCAGCGGTGCTTTGCCATGGCGGTCTTTGCCCTGTTAAGCGGTGCTTTGCCATGGCAGTCTTTGCCCTGTTCAGCGGTGCTTTGCCATGGCGGTCTTTGCCCTGTTCAGCGGTGCCTTGCCATGGCGGTTCTGGACTGTTCAGCGGTGCTTTGCCATGGCGGTCTTTGCCCTGTTCAGCGGTGCTTTGACATGGGGGTCTTTGCCCTGTTCAGCGGCGCTTTGACATGGTGGTTCTGTACTGTTCAGCGGTGCTTTGCCATGGCGGTCTTTGCCCTGTTCAGCGGTGCTTTGACATGGCGGTCTTTGCCCTGTTCAGCGGTGCTTTGCCATGGCAGTTCTGGACTGTTCAGCGGTGCTTTGCCATGGCGGTCTTTGCCCTGTTCAGCGGTGCTTTGACATGGCGGTCTTTGCCCTGTTCAGCGGTGCTTTGACACGGCGGTTCTGGACTGTTCAGCGGTGCTTTGCCATGGCGGTTCTGGACTGTTCAGCAGTGCTTTGCCGTGGCGGTGTTTGCCCTGTTCAGCGGTGCTTTGACATGGCGGTCTTTGCCTGTATAGCGGTGATTTGACATGGCGGTCTTTGCCCTGTTCAGCAGTGCTTTGACATGGCGGTCTTTGCCCTGTTCAGCGGTGCTTTGACATGGCGGTTCTGGTACGGACAGTGGTGTGTGGCATGATGTTCCCTACACTGGGGATTGGTGTGTGGCATGACGATCTCTACACTGGGCATTGGTGTGTGGCATGACGATCTCTACACTGGGCATTGGTGTGTGGCATGACGTTCCATCATTGCCCAGTGGGGCTGTGGCAGCCGGGGCCCTCCTGGGCTGTGACTCCGGCGGTGGTCTCTGGACCAGTGACGATACTTGGGCCCTCCTGGGCTGTGACTCCGCCAGTGGTCTCTGGACCAGTGACGATACTTATGCCCTCCTGGGCTGTGACTCTGGCGGTGGTCTCTGGAGCAGTGACGATACTTGGGCCCTCCTGGGCTGTCACTCCAGCGGTGGTCTCTGGACCAGTGACGATACTTGGGCCCTCCTGGGCTGTGACTCCGGCGGTGGACTCTGGACCAGTGACGACGGTGCTGGCGGTTGTGTCTGGACCGCCAGAAATGATGGCGCACTTCTCCGCCATGACACTCACAACAGGCTGGCAAGACTTCCTCTGGACCTTCCCCACCTTTGGTGGAGCCACAGCTGACTCTCCATTCCCCTTCAAACCCAGGTCAGTTGTTGTCCCACCAGGAGTCTTAACACAGTCCCGTCGTCCACTCTCCAATTTTAGAGCCTTTACAGGGGGTGGGCTGCAAGTGCCTTGGCTCCGGGTCCTACTGCCTGCCCTAGTGGCCGGTGCACTCCACAATCCCTGAACACATGCACTGGTATTGGAGGCTTTTTGGCTGAGGTGCTACGACGGGACTGATGAATTGGAGGGCGGGGTGGGGGCAAAAAGGTAAATTTTACAGAGGGACAGTTTCTGACGAACACTGGGATGGGTAGCTGGAGGGGGTCTGGGAGTGGAGGAAAAGGAGGTGGTTGTAGGAGGTGTCACTTTAGCTGTTTTGGGTGCAGGTGCAGGTACTGGAGGCTGTCGTGAGGTGGATGGATGTTGGGTGAGTGATTGCCGGCGTTTGTATACTTTGGGAGGGGGCGTCACAGGCACACTGGGAGAGGACACAGGGGACGTGTAAATGGCAGTGGAGGTGGTGAGTGCAGGTGAGCGGCTTGTGGTTCTGGGTGTCCTGGTGCGAGTCCTAGTGCCTGTAGATGTGGTGCATGCAGGTGTGTGTGTAGACGAGACTGGGAGGGAGGAGGGAGAAGAGAAGGAGGGGGACACAGTGGAGACAGTGGATGTTGCTGTGTCTGTGTGTGGGTGAGGCTTGCGTGAGTGCCTGTGGTGTGTGTGGTGCCTATGTTTGCTTGAGCTACTTGTGTGTGTTGACTTGTGTCCATGCTGGTCTGTAGGTGTGCTTGGGATGGGCTGGGGTACAGGGGATTGGGTCTGGGTGGAGGAAGTTGGAGGGGGGAGGCTGGACACAGGGATTGCCGGCGTTTGTATACTTTGGGAGGGGGCGTCACAGGCACACTGGGAGAGGACACAGGGGACGTGTAAATGGCAGTGGAGGTGGTGAGTGCAGGTGAATGGCTTGTGGTGCTGGGTGTCCTGGTGCGATTCCTGGTGCTTGTGGATGTGGTGCATGCAGGTGTGTGTGTAGACGAGACTGGGAGGGAGGAGGGAGAAGAGGAGGAGGGGGACACAGTGGAGACAGTGGATGTTTCTGTGTCTGTATGGGTGTGATGCTTCTGTGAGTGCCTGTGGGATGTGTGGTGCCTATGTTTGCTTGAGCTACTATGTAGTTACCCTGCATTATTGTTTTATAGATAATGGGCATCATAGACTTTGAGCCAAGAGAGGGGTTGGACTCGGATATACTTCTTTTGAGAATTGTCTCCCCCTGAGAGCTCTGTTAATATTTGTTTGGAAGGTAAAGGCACTCTAATGATCAAAAAATAGGATGTGTGGGTGAATGAGCATAATAGTTCACACCCTACATGGGACGAAATGGTGGAACCTAGTTGGGTGCTGCATATTTTAGGTACTGTCTACTAGAACCACTTGTGGTTACTAATTTTATTTTTCACTTTCAAATCTATAGTTCTCTCCCCTTCCCCCTCCTCTCAGGAAACCCCAATGGTTCACAGACGCCCTCAAGGAATCCAAAAAAAACTGCCGTACCCTCGAGAAAACCTGGCTCAAAGACCACACCGTAGAAAACATGTCTGCCCTCAAAATCGCCACCCGTGAACACCATCAGCTGATCCGCGCCACCAAAAGAACATACTTCAAAGAAAGACTGGACAAAAACACTCACAACAGCAAAGAACTCTTCAACATCGTCAAAGAGCTCTCCAATCCCAACGCTAGCTCCAACTCCATCACGCCCTCACAAGAACTCTGCAACTCACTCGCTACCTTCTTCCATCGAAAGATCACCGACCTAGACAACAGCTTTGGTCCACAGACCCAGCCAAACACCACAGAACCCACAGCCTCAGCCATTACCCTCAACGCCTGGACCCACATCAGCGCGGAAGAGACCAAAACTACCATGAACACCATCCACTCCAGTGCCCCCTCGACCCCTGCCCCCATTTCATCTTCAACAAAGCCGACGACATCATCGCCCCCCATCTCCAGACCATCATCAACAGCTCGTTTGCTTCTGCCATCTTCCCCGAGAGCTGGAAACACGCAGAAGTCAACGCTCTCCTGGAGAAACCTACGGCGGACCCCAGCGACCTGAAGAACTTCCGCTCCATCTCGCTCCTCCCCTTCCCGGCCAAAGTCATTGAGAAGACCATCAACAAGCAACTGATCAAATTTCTCGAAGACAACTACCTGCTCGACCCCTCCCAGTCCGGATTCCGAGCCAATCACGAGCCCTCATCGCAGTCACCGATGATATCAGAACTCTGCTGGACAACGGAGAAACAGCCGCCCTCATCCTCCTCGACCTCTCGGCTGCCTTCGACACTGTCTGCCACCGCACACTAATAGCCCGCCTCCGCTCCACCAGCATCCAAGGACAGGCCCTGGACTGGATCGCCTCTTTTCTCTCTAACCGCTCCCAAAGAGTCTACCTCCCGCTGTTCCGCTCGGATCCCACCGAGATCATCTGCGGCGTCCCACAGGGCTCCTCGCTCAGCCCGACTCTCTTCAATATCTACATGAGCCCCCTCGCCGACATCGCACGCAAACACAACATCAACATCATCTCCTATGCCGACGACACCCAGCTGATACTTTCCCTCACCAAGGACCCTACCACCGCCAAGACCAACCTACGGGACGGAATGAAAGACGTCGCAGAATGGATGA
Organism: Pleurodeles waltl; assembly: GCF_031143425.1. Taxonomy (NCBI): domain Eukaryota; kingdom Metazoa; phylum Chordata; class Amphibia; order Caudata; family Salamandridae; genus Pleurodeles; species Pleurodeles waltl. The sequence goes on from NC_090445.1 coordinate 677,570,150, forward strand.
AACTCAGCTGCCTGAAGCTGAACTCAGACAAAACGGAAGTTCTCATCCTCGGAAACACCCCGTCCGCCTGGGACAATTCTTGGTGGCCCACGGCCCTGGGCACCGCACCAACCCCCTCAGACCACACACGCAACCTCGGATTCATCCTGGACCCGCTTCTCACCATGACCAAACAAGTCAACGCCGTCTCGTCTTCCTGCTTCCTCACTCTCCGCATGCTCCGTAAGATCTTCTGCTGGATCCCCGCCGACACCAGAAAAACTGTGACCCACGCCCTCGTCACAAGCCGCCTGGACTACGGAAACACCCTATACACAGGAATCACCGCAAAACTCCAGAAACGTCTTCAGCGAATACAAAACACCTCCGCATGCCTCATCCTTGACGTACCCCGCCACAGCCACATCTCCACCCACCTGAGACACCTGCACTGGCTACCCGTCAACAAAAGGATCACCTTCAGGCTCCTCACCCACGCACACAAAGCCCTCCACAACAAGGTACCCGAATACCTCAACCGTCACCTCAGTTTCTACACGCCCACCCGTCAACTTCGCTCCACCAGCCTCGCACTCGCCGCCGTCCCTCGCATCCGCCGCACCACGGCAGGTGGGAAATCCTTCTCCTACCTGGCGGCAAAGACATGGAACTCCCTCCCCGCCACTCTCAGGACCACCCAGGACCACCTCGGTGGTCCGGAGACAGCTCAAGACCCGCAGCAGTAACCCCCACCCCCTAGCGCCTTGAGACCCTCACGGGTGAGTAGCGCGCTTTATAAATATGATTGATTGATTGATCTTTTTTTGTTCTTTGTCATTATTATTTTTTTATTTTTCCACGCTTTATTTGTTATTTTTGACTTTCAACTTTTATCATCTTCATTCTCATTTTCAACACGTATTGGTGTCATATTAAGATATATTTAGCATTCCAGGATGTGTGGTCTCTCTTGTTCTAAGGACTCTTTTTGTGTTTTTTGTATCAATTAGATATCATATTCAGATGCGTTTGTACCTAAGAGAATTGGCATTTGCTCTGTATGCCTGTCCCTTCTGTGGTACTTTTCTCCCTATATGAACTTTTGGATTGGAACCGCCCTGAAGAAGGTGGCCTCCCAATGAGAGGAATACCGAAACGTGCGGAGGCTATAGGTTCTAATAGCCTGCTGTATAGACTTTACTAACAGCGCTCTATCATATTGTGTGTTCTCTATCATATAAGATTTGTGAATTCATTGTAATATATTTTTTATATGTATTTGACTCAAGGATAAATTGTATATTAGAATTTATATTATGTATAGGTTTTTAGGATTGTAGGGTTGAGTCTGGTTTAACTGAGTATGAATGAGGTATAAGTGTCTTGGCTGGTTATTATTTCATGTGGGGTGCTATATTGGTTCATACTGTCTTGTATTGTCTTTAGTTATTCCGTGTATAGCATTGTGTTTAATTGATTGATTTATTCATGTCATTTGTGATAATATATAATAAATATACCGATGAAATATAAGATTGATTCAATGATATATTGCCTAATGCATAGAACTCATAGAAACATAGTGCCCTCTTGCACATCCTAAGTTGGGACTTGTGAGATGATGAGTGTCTGACATACGTTTTATACATATACATTGATTATATTTATGCCTTTGCAGTTTTCTATATATATCCTCTTAGAGTTTTCCGATAGTAGCTCTATACATATTTTTGCTTTTTTAATGGGCACCCACAGGAGTCCCAGGGCACGGGGACAAAGGAGTTGTGAATCACAGTCATCGCAGCACTACACAAAGGGATCCCACGCCACCGGAAAGCAACTCAGAGAGCTGAGCATCGCAAGATAGAGTGCTGGGGACCTGGGCTACTCTGTGCATGAAGGACTTTTGAAAGAAGCGCACAGAATCCCTAGGAGCTGCAAAACACGCAGTAAACAGGTGTACTGTCTGGCTCGGGGAGGCAAGCCCTTACCTCCACCAAATTTGGACAGCTAGAACTTTGGACAGTCAGAATCACTTCGTCCACTACCTGTGTTCCAGGGATCATGGTTGTTGACAGGAGAGGAGTCACCGAGTACTTGTTGTCACTGCAGAGAGGTGGCTGCTGAAGCAGGGAAGTGACTCCATCACTCCACGGGAGTTTCCTTCAGTTCTTCTGGTGCAGGATGAATACAGGCAGTCCTCAGCATGTGCACAACCTGGAACCTGTTGCAGTTGCTGGCAGGAGCTGAAGTTACAGAGTTGCAGTAGCCTTCTTGGATACTTTGTGGCAGGTGTAGAGTTCCTGGAGCAGTTCTGCGGTTGATCCGATGGTAGAAGGTGAAGCAGAGGTTGCAGAGGAGTCCTGCTGGAGTCTTGCAAAACCGAATCTGAGGAAACACCCAAAGGAGAGACCCTTAATAGCCCTGAGAGGGGGATTGGTCACTTAACCAGATAAGCACCTATCAGGAGGGGTCTCTGACATCATCTGCTAGCAATGGCGGCTCATATGCTCCCAGAGTTCCCTGACCATCCTGAAAACAAGATGGCAGAACCCAGGGACACTCTGGAGGAGTTCTAGGCACCAGCCCTGGGGTGGTGATGGACAGGATAGTGGTCACTCCCCTTTCCTTTGTCTAGTTTTGGAATAGAGCAGGGACTGGGGTTCCCTGAACTGGTGTAGACTGGATTATGTAAGGAGGGTACCGTTTGTGCCCTTTAAAGCACTTCCAGAGGCTCTGGGAGGATACCCCTCCCATGCCTGTAACACTATTTCCAAAGGGAGAGGGTGTAACACCCTTGTCCCAAAGGAAATGCTTTGTTCTGCCTTCCTGGGATTGAGCTGCCCAAGCCCCAGGAGGGTAGAAACCAGTCTGTGATGTGGCAGCAGCTGGGGCTGCAGTGCAAACCTCAGAGAGCTGGTTTTACTGTACTGGGGGTCCATGGTGGAGCCCCCAGGGTGCATGGAATTGCCCCCCAATACCAGAATCGTATTGGGGGTACAATCTCTGAATCTTAGACACCTCACATGGCCATATTCTGGGTTACCATTGTGAAGCTACATATATGCATTGATCTACATGTGGTGCACGCTTATAGTGGTGTCCCCGCACTCACGAAGTCTAGGAAATTGGACAACGTGGGGGCCCCTCTGCTAGTCCAGGGGTGCCCTCACACACAGGAACTTTGCACCTACCCTTCAGGAACTGAAGGTTAGACATATAAGTGACTTATACGTTACCTGGTGCAGTGAAAATGGCTGTGAAATAGTGCTTACACTATTTCACTCAGGCTGCAATGGCATTCCTCACAAAGTGTTTGTATAAGATCCTTATGGGTGGCAAAAGAAATGCTGCAGCCCATGAGGATCTCCTGGATCCCCAATGCCCTGGGTACCTCAGTACCATGTACTAGGGACTTATAAGGTGGGTCCAGTATGCCGATTTGGAGTGGAAAACTGGATTACCAGTATGTAAGGATACATTTAAAAACAGAGAGAGCATAAGCACAGGAGTTCTGGTTAGCATACTGACAAAACAGTAAAACATACTGACATATAGGCCACAAACTATGAGCACTGGGGTCCTGACTAGCAGGATCCCCGTGAGGCAGTAAAAACACATTGACAAACACTGACAAACAGGCCAAAAATGGGGTAAGTATGCTAGAAGAAAGCCACCTTTCTACACCATGAAAGGGTTTTACTCAGGCAGTCTCCTTCTCCATATATAAAGGCCTCAGTATCCCTGGCTATGTGTCTTAGGACCAGATGTATCAAAGGATTTTGCATTCGCAAATGGTGCGAATTGGTAAATTCCACCATTTGTGAATGCAAAATCACCTTTCACGATGTATGAAAGGCAGCGCCATGCAATTTTAAGGAATCACAATTTTTTAAAGATTCCCTAAAATTGTGACTTTGAATAGGGAATAGCAAATTGCGATTCCCTAAAAAAAAATCACAAATAGGGAATTCCTCTTTGCGATTTCCACAGCACATGTATCGTGCATTTCATAAATGTGAAATGGGCATTTAGGAAATGGAATTACCACAAATTCAAATTTGGTGGTAACCATGTGCAATTTTGAAAATTAATTTTTAAAAGTGGCATGTAGCACCCACATGCCCCTAGATCATATGTGCGCTTTATATGTGCACAATTTCTTTGGGGGAGGGGAACATCAAAGGGGCCCTTAGGCCCACAGCACCTTTGGATTTGCATTACCAAATTTGCGAATTCCGAACAGCACCTATGGAACTTCAGGCCCATAGGGATGAATGGAGTCTCATTCACTAATAGCGATTGCAAATTTTAAGAAATGGCTTTTAGGGATTCACTATTTTCTTACATCCCAATTTGCATTTCGCACATAGCGAATTCTTAAAATTTGCTATTGAAGAAATGCAAACCGGGTCTTTGATACATCAGGCCCTTATTTCTCTTTCAATAAGTTCCCTAACACCCTGGGCTGCCTTGTGCAGCTTTGACAGTGTCCATGGGTTGCGAGTCACTTCATGTGTTACTTCCAATTGTTGCAACTTGGTCTCTTTCTGTGTCAGGTGTGTTTGGATTAAATTTAGGACTCCCACATATCTTCACCTGGTGAAGCTTTGCATATAAGCCTTGAAGACTTGCTATACTGTGGTAAAACCTGTCACTGAGACTACATGATTTTTTTCATAAATCTCCACTATAGCCCCACGAAAGTCTTTGAGGAAGACTGTGCTGTTGAGTGTCACATTGGGTAAATGTGATGGGTGGTATGTTGGCCCATCTCCAGAAAGGACAAATTAAAGAGTAATTGGGGAATGGTCAGACGGTGTGCGGGGTTGGTGTGTTATGTCTCTCAGCCCTTCCATGTCAATCATCTGTTGCAGTAGCCTAGCAGCCTTTGGGTGGTCAGTATGATTGGAGATAATGCAGTCAATGCCAGGTTTTAGGGTCAGGTTAAAACCCCTCCCAATCATATTATATTATATGCCACATGCTTCCTCAGTAGGGACACTAAGAATACGAAAATAGTACTTTAATGCACAGCAACAGGATGTCTTAAAAAAACTCAGGGTTGTCAATATTAAGAGCATAGGAGTTAATGAGAGTAACATATGTGATGTGAAATGTGCCTTTTATGTGTAGGTATTGGCCCTTGTTGTCTCCATAGTGAAATGCAGGGTAGAAGATAAAAGATTTTTTAATAGGGGTAGCTACTCCTATGGTGTATATGCTTTAGGAGGCAGAGTAGTTATTCAGCCATCACATATGTGAGAATACTTTAGCGTCAGTGGATTCCAGATGTGTTTCTTGGAGGAACCCAATCACAATGTTGTGTTTGTCCGTATATGCCAGTATTCGGTGTTTGGTTTTGCGGTTTCCTATCCTGCAAACGTTCCATGTGAGCAATTTGACCTTAACTGGGTAAGGTAGAGCATAGCGTATTTTATATTTTTTGCATCTTCTGTATTTCCGCAAATGCCCTGCACATCTCCTGTATAGCTTGAGTAAAGTCAGGATAGTTGGAAATAGCTAAACTCTGGTATGTCAGACCACCTTGCTGTCTCACTAGGTGTAGGACAGTGTTTTGGTCACAATAGTTCAATAGACTTACAGTAATCGACTGGCGGGGCATTGGTGGTTTGGGGCTTAAGTATCTGTGTGCTTAAGGATCTGTGTGCTCTCGCTACCACTAGTATGTCAGAGACATTTTCCTGGCCAAACAATTTCACCAACAACAACCCAATGAATAATTCAGCCTTATCTATGTTAGTGTTTTCTGGGAGACTCACTATGTGGATATAGTTTTCTACGTGATTGTGATTTCAGGACCTCATTCTTTGACATCACCTTTGATACATCCTCTTCAAGAATCCTAGTATCTGCTTTGCTAAGGTGGGTTCCATGTCTATCCAGTATATTCTTCATCAGATTCTTCCATGCATTTAAAGGTCGATTGATACACTAGTTTCACTAAGGCTGAATTTCATGTCTAAAAGGATTGATTTTATATCTGGTTCTGACTGCGGGTGCATCTCCAATGGTGGATCAGGCACAGATGAGTGTTAGTGTGGTCTAGAGTATGATCTTGTCTGGCACCACTGCTCAAACCGGAGCTCACTCTGCTTGCGATCCAAATATCCAATTGTATTTGTTCAGTATCCGTTGACCCGCTCTCAGCTCCACACCTGAGTATGAACAGGCAAGTGGAGGTTCAGTAGTATGAAAGGGGCGGTTTCCACAGTACCTGCAAATGCAGGTGAGGCTGAGAATTAAGTAGCCACCCAGAACAGTACAGAGTCCATGCCCCCCATTTGTACAGAAGTGATTCGATATGCCACCCAGGCCCATGCTGCAATGGAAGCTCCCCCTGTGCAATATGGGCCTTACAGGGCTGTAGCAATGTCCTCTGCACCCTAGCAGAGTTCATGGTAAGGTCGTTCAGAAAGGTGTCAGCAAGGGGGAGGGTCATGTATTCAAAGGCAACCCCAGCGGGTCCAAGGCATCAAAACGTGGGGCCCACTGTGAGCTAACTGTAGGTCTGACTGGCTATATTAGGATTTGGTAGGTTTTGGGCTCTGTCTTAGCTTGTTGTGCTGGGTGGGGTATTTCAAATCCCTCTGTGTGTCAGTGGCCATGGGTAGAGAGGGTGTCCCTACGGTCCTTGGTGATAACCAGTGCTTCATTGCTAGTAGATTGAGGCCGCTGTCCCATGTTCCCATCAGCACTGTGGTGCATGTATGCCCCCTCGTAGTTTGATGTTCCATGGAAGTCAGGTGGATCTGATCTCCTTACTGGTAACTCTGGGGAAGTACGTGGGTGTGCACCATTCAGGGCAGCCCCCATGTCCATCCATGCCGGATTGTTAGAGCAGCGGAGTGAGAGCTCCACAACAGGAGGCCATTTTGGCTGGAGCCTTGTCCCTTCTCCAGGTTGATGGTCCCTAAGGGAGCTAGTTTTATGATCTCAGATTCCTACTCTTCAGGACGTTAGCCTTAGGCTAGTGCTTCTCAATGTGTTATGTCTCAGTCCCTGTTTCTTGGTGTAATGACCTAAGCTCTTTCTCTTCAGTCCTTTAGCAACTAATCATCACTCTGTTGTTCAAAAGTTCTTTGGTGTGGTGTCAAGCTTATGTTCCTCAGTGAGGTAATGTCAGCTTCAACCTCTCAACATGTTCTTTTTATGCTTAAGCTTAGCATGGCTGTCTTAAGATTCTTGATCTTGGTGCAATGCTCTCAGCTACACAATTAGTTGTGTATTCCTAGGCTCTGGGTTATCCATGTTTTAGGCTAATGCTCTTGAATTTCAAAGTTCAGGTCTTAGATTTGTACTTATCATGTGTCATTGAAGATTTCTTCTCAAATGTCTTTCTAGTCCCAGGTTCCTGATCCTCAATTGGTTAACATTAGACTCCTCAGTATGCTTTGCTATGCTTCTATTACTCAGCGCCAAGACCTCAGGATACTGTTACTTATTTTGGTCTCATAAATTGCCTGAGGTTCCTGCACTTACAGGTATTGATCAGTGGCTATTCCTATTTTTGTTGACTTTAAACAGTATCTCCTTAGCTTGTAAAGTTTAGGCCCTTGTTTTGCAGTTTGTTCATATTGGAGTGCTCCTTTCTATTTGCTATGTAGCACCTTTACATGGTGCCAAGTTATAAAAGTGTTTTACATAATAACAGCAGCGAACACTGCACATCTAACACAGACCACATGGCCAAATGAAAGAAATTATTTAATTGATATTAGTTATTTTGTTGCGAGACAGGTGGAAAGGAGAATTAGTGATAAGGAGTTGAGAAATGGAGAAGAGGACAGAGTGGCAGTGAGGGGATATTAGAAGGAGAGGGAAATAAAGGGGAATGGGAGTGAGATGGAAGAGAAGAACTTGGAAACTAGAGAAAAGGGGAAAGCTAGAGAAGTGGAAAACAACCCACTCATCCCAATGCCAAGCCCTGCATGACATATCAATGCATGGACACCACTCACAAACCTGCATGGACACCTATCACTACAGCATGCACACTAGAGACAATCAGCTAGCCCGCCAAATAACAACTCACACACAGCAAAGCTGCCAGGGCAATAACAACCATAGAAGGCAACACACCCATGCACAATGTGTCACACACAGAAACAATAACACTGCAGTTACATCCCCACAGGTACCCCACCCAATTTCATCGGAGAAGAGGTGCCAGCAACATCCAGTATCCCCCAGAAGATGCCCACAGTGATGACAGCAGCTCTGGTCGCTTGGATCTGGATGACCAACCTGGCCCATCAGGGACCTCCAGACAGTTGGTTACCCAGGCACAGTCTCACACCACCACAGAGCCTCCCCCTCAGGAAACACCACTGCAGCACCCACCCAGTGGGCCCATACCTCTGTCCCCAGGACACGTCAATCAGCAGTGTCTTGGACATTGCACCTGTGCTACAAATAGACTGGACTCTAACATGGACTTTCCTCCATCATCACCCCAGCCCATTGCACTTCCCCCTTTTCCTCAGAGCACTGCAATAAACACAGTTTGGAAAAATACAAGCATGGAGTATGTCAAATGATTTCAAAATGTATTTGTCTAACAAGGTTCAAACATTGCAATTCAACTGGACAGTAATGTTTACATAGGAAAGACCTGTAGTTGGTGCACTGAACACACCAGGAGCAATAGTGGGGTATCAACATCTGCAAAAAGAGATGCCAATGGGTACAGTGAGTGGGCATAGCAGAAGGAATTCACAGCCTGCCTGTGACAATGTCACACTCCAAACTGTCAATGAAAAGTGAAATAACACTGTCTTACCTGTGTGTCATTGGAAGTATTGATGAATGACTGAACTTCTGTTTTCCTCATCCTCTGCCTCCTCATCTTCACTGTCCACAGGGTACACAGCTGCCACACGGCCATCTCCAGTTTCCTCCTCCTGCAGAAAAGGCACATGGCACTGCAAGGCAAGGTTGTGCAACATACAGCATGTCACGATGATCTGTCAGACCTTTTTGGGGGAGTAGCACAGGGATCCACCTGTTAGATGGAGGCAACGAAACCTGGCCTTCAGGAGGCCAAAGGTCCTTTCTGTTATCCTTCTGGTTCGCCCATGTTCCCTTATTGTAACGTTCTTCTGCCCTTGTCCTGGGATTCCTCACAGGGGTAAGTAGCCATGAGAGGTTGTGGTAACCAGAGTGACCTGCAAATACAGAGGGACAACTGTTAGAGACACAGTAACCCTATGGCCTACACCAGACCCATACACCAACATCTACTGGGTGGGAACCTGGGCTCACCTATTAGCCACACCCTGTGCATCTGGAGTTCGCCTATCACATTTGGGATGCTGCTATTCCCCAGGATAAGAGATTCATGCACCGAGCCTGGAAACTTAGCATTGACATGGGAGATGTACTGGTCCGCCAAATACACCCTCTGCACATTCATAGAGTGATCATTTTTTCTATTTCTTAAAACCTGTTCATTTTGCTGCGGGGGGACAAATGCTACAGGTGTCCCATCAATGGCACCAATGATGTTGGGGATGTGTCCCATTGCATAGAAGTCAGCCTTCACTGTGGCCAAATCCTCCACCTGGGGGAAAACAATGTAGCTGCACATGTGTTTGTTCAGGGCAGACAACACTCTGGTCAGCACTATTGAGAACATTGGCTGTGACATTCCTGCTGCCAAGCACACTGTCACTTGGAAAGATCCAGTTGCCATCAAATGGAGCACAGATAGAACTTGCACAAGAGGGGGTATCCCAGTGGGTTGACGGATAGCAGATATCAGGTCAGGCTCCAATTGGGCACACAGCTCTGTGAATGTGGCCCTATCACGTCTATAGCTGAGGATGATGTGCCTGTCCTCCAATGTTGCCAAGTCGATCAGGGGTCTGTACATGGGGGTATGTCTCCATCTAGTATTCATCCACAGCGGTTGCATTCTATGGGGCAAAAGATTAAGCAACTGGTCACTATCTGTACATTGTAACCACTACAGTTCAATGCATATTGTGAATTGTACAATATTATGGTTGCATATCTCCAGAATGTGAAAATGTGAACTGTGACGCAGTTATTATCCATGGCCTGCTCCCCCCCCCCGAAATGGCATCCGCCTTTCCAGTATGGAGGGACAGGTGGAAGTGAGATAATTCCGCTGACGTGGGTTACAGTGGCCAATGGTGATGTAGGCCGGCGGTGACGGTACGCACCGCCGCGGACGTGACCGCCATTTTCTATCTGTTCACTCACTTGCTACCTGACCCTCAGCAGGGGAGGACCTACACTGCACGTGCTGCTGTGACCTGTGTCTTGAACCTACCATGGCTTATGTGACTGGGGAAAGGGCCTCTACCTTCACCTTGGCGGAGTTGGGGCAATTAGTGGATGGGGTCGTACCCCAGTACTGACTGCTGTATGGGCCTCCAGACCAACAGGTGAGTACACTGAGAGCATGATGCATGGGGCATGAAGACGTGGAGTGGTGTGTGTGCAGGCCTCGTGTAGTGGGGTTTGGTGGATGTCCCATGTGTAGCGGGCAGCATGTATGCAGGGCCATGTCTGTGCTAATGGGGATATGAAGGGACATGGTGGGCCATGAGTGTAACAGGCAGGACGGTCTGACTAATACCTTTCCCTATGTGTATTTCTCTGCAGGTCAGCGGACATCAAAAGAAGGGTATATGGTGTGCCATTGCAAAGGATGTGCGGACCCTGGGGGTCTACGGCAGGTGGAGCACCCACTGTTGGAAACAGTGGGAGGACCTGAGACGCTGGGCACGGAAGATGGCGGAGGCCCAGCTGGGGATGGCCTCCCAACAAGGAAGGGGTGCCTGTCGAACCCTGACTCTTCTGATGGCCGGCATACTGGTGGTGCCCTAATCGGAGCTGTATGGGCGCTTGGGGGTATCACAGCAGCAACAAGGGGGTGAGTACAGTGCCCTTCATTACAACTTACGCCTGGTGGGGTGGTCTCCAGGCGGGGAATGTGGGCCTGTGGGTGCCACTAGGCCAGGCCTGACACTGCAGAGTAGGCCCATGTTGGGCATGGTTCTGATGTGATATTCCTCCAACCTAGCTAGTAGGCATCCACGACTGGGCAGGGGTGTGTGCAGTGCAGTTGGTGGTATGTGTCCCTACCCATGGACTGGTGCCTAGCATTGCAACTGGTAGTGCATTACCTAGTGCGTAGGGCAGCCCCCTGTGTGTGAGTGTGTTGTGTACACCAACGGTGGTGTTGGTGCCGCCATTGACCAAGTGTATCCTTTGCCTCTCCCCCCCTTTTTGTTTTGTCATCCTGTCCTTATGTGCATTAGCATCATCTGGCAGAGGAGCAGAGCACCAGTGACAGAGGGAGCTGTATCCCACAGGACCCAGGAGGCTGAATCCAATGACGGTGAGGGCACGAGTGGAAGGAAGGGCGGGGGATTACCACGGCAGAGACTGGAGGGGACAGTTCAACATGGATACCTCCTCCGATGGAAGCTCCCTGGTGGTGGTGGACATCTCTGTGCCCACCCCAGCTACAGGTACAGTCGCCACCCCCCATACCAGCACCGCCCTCCCAGCAGCCCCTCAGCGAGTAGCCCATGCCCACTCACCCAGGAGGGTGGGCATCTCCTTCGCCCCATGCACCTCAGGCCCTACCCCAGTGAGCCCTGCTGCCCTGAGTGAGAGGCTATTGACCTCCTGTGATCCATCTCTGTTGGGCAGTCAACCATTGTGAATGCCATCCAGAGGCTGGCAGCCCAAATGCAACAGTCCAATGCATTTCTGGAGGGCATTCACACTGGCTTGGCGGCCCACCAGAGATCAATCCAGGCTCTGGCCTCCTCTCTGATGGCAGCCATTGTCCCTATTTCCACCCTCCAACTTCCTCTTCCCAATCCCATTCTCCTCAACCCCAAACTATCCCAAGCACACAGGCAGACGAGCATGCACACAGGACAACACATGGACATGGCAAACACAATCATCCCACAGGCACTCACACAAACACCATCCAGATGCATACATACCAATATCCACTGCCTCCACTGTGTGCTCCTCCTCCTCCTCCTCCTCCACCTCACTCCCAGTTGCGTCGACACTCACACCTGCATACACTACATCCTCATCTACCCCCATCACCAGCACACCTATCAGATCACATACCTCACTGGCAGTCACCACCCCCACATCCCCTGTGTCCTCTCCCACTGTGTCTGTGCCCCCTCCTCCCAAAGTACACAGATGCAAGCACTCAGACACCCAACAGCCATCCACCTCACAAAAGCATCCAGCCCATGCACCTTCACCCAAACACCGCAGACTGACACCTCCTACAACCACTCCCTCTTCCTCCACTCCCAAACCTTCTCCCTCTTTCCGCCCCAATGTCCCTAAGAAGTTTTTCATCCCCACCATTGACCTCTTTCCCACCCTCCCCCCGTCCTTCACGTCAGGCCAGGGTAGTCAAAACCCAGGCAAGCACCTCAGCCACCCAGATCATGGGCACAGTAGTGTCCCCAGCAACTCCAGGTGTGAAAGGATCCCGGCCACCAGCTAGCCAGAGGGAAAGGGTGCCTGCCCCAAGTGCTGCAGGAAGGAAGGGCAAGAAGCTAGCCCCAAGTGCTGCAGAAAAGAAGGGCAAGGAGCCTGCCCCAAGTGCTGCAGGAAGGAAGGGCAAGGAGCCTGCCCCAAATGCTGCAGGAAGGAAGGGCAAGGAGCCTGCCCCAAATGCTGCAGGAAGGAAGGGCAAGGAGCCAGCCCCAAGTGCTGCAGGAAGGAAGTGCAAGGGGCCTGCACCAGCAGGCAGTAAGGACAAGGTGCCTGGTGCTCAGTCGGAGACCCCACCACCAACCATGGTGGTGCAGCCGTCTGAGGCTGCAGGAGATGGGCCGGAACTTCCCCCCATCACCACCAGCACCAGTGGGCAGCCGTCCGAGGCTGCAGGGGAAGGGCTAGAGCCTCCCCCAACCACTACCAGCTCCGCCAGCAACACCACCACCAGCACCATTGGGCAGCCGTCCGAGGATGCAGGGGATGGGCTGGAGCTTTCCCCCACCACCACCAGCAACAGCAGCACCAGTGGGCAGCCATCCGAGGCTACAGGGGATGGGCTGGAGCTTCCCCTCACCACCACCAGTAGCAGCAGCACCAGTGGACAGCCATCCGAGGCTGCAGGGGATGGGCTGGAGGTTCCCCCCCACCACCAGCAGCAGCAGCAGCAGCACCACAGCCACCACTGAACAGCCGTCACCGCCGGCGGACATTCTGTAGACCTGGGTCCATGGGCTGTTCTGCGGCCTGCCCCCTGAGAATCCAATGGGTATGACACCCACCTGAGAGACTGTGACCTTGCACTCCCCAAGATCTGCATCACAGAGTACGATGCCCCCTCCAGAACCAGTGGAGATGCCATCCAATCACCCCATCCTCCCCAGGATTAAGCTCAAAGGGCACGATGCCCCCTCCAGAACCAGTGGGCAAGTCACCCACTTGAGAGACTGTGGCCTTGCACTCCCCATGACCAAGCACACAGGGCATGTTGCCCCCTCTAGAGCATGTGGGGAAGTCACCCACTGAGAGACTGTGGCTTTGCACTCCCTAGGACAAAGCACAGGGCATGTTGCCCCCTCCAGAACCAGTGAGGAAGTCACCCACCTGAGAGACTGTGGCCTTGCACTCCCCAGGACAGAGCAATGGGCATGTTACCCCCTCCAGAGCATGTGAGCAAGTCACCCACTTGAGATACTGTGGCCTTGCACTCCCCAGGACAGAGTAATGGGCATGTTGCCCCCTCCAGGACCAGTGGCGTTGTACCATCTGCCGGCTGCGGTGCCCCCCCATTCCCCGCCCCCCTGAGGTGCCTGCCTAATTTCGACCTGATGCCCCTGCAGTGTTCTCTCCGAGTTGTTGCAGGAGTAAAGTAGGGCCTTGCACTTTGTACTGTGGCCCTGTGGCCCACAAATATTGAGGACTGGGCAGGGCCCCTTCATTTGTAAATATGTATATACTTTTTGATTTAGATGCACATATTTCTACATTTTATCTTATTACACTCAATTTCATCAATTTCTTTTGTCCCTGCATTATTCCTGAGGGGTATGGGGGTAAATATCTTATGTTGCTGCATCTGCTTGTGTGTATGGCGTTGGGGGTGGGGGTGTTGCGTGTGTATGTCACTCTCTTTGTCTCTTGGTTTAAGCGTGTGTGTCGCTTATAGAAACTCAGCCTCATTTTTAGAATATTACGTATATTTATTTATGAATATAAATAGATATTAATAGGTATTACATATAGTGAATACATTTTTAGAGGTTAAATTGTATTGCATAATTGTTGTGATAGATTTCTGCAGAAAAACAGGAGAGGAGAAAAACAGAATAAACTCCAAGCTGAGCCATTATAAACCAGACGTGAGAAGCTAATTCCTCAAACCTGAAACACAGGCACGAATGACACAATTTAAATCCAAGAGCTATGCTATTAGAGAAAGAAAAGTCACGTAAATGCTCTTTTTATAATTGCACTATCACTGTTTGTAGTACTTGAGTTTAAGCAGATTTCCTGAAGCACATTTAGCCAAGTAACTACAATAATAATGTAGAGTGTTCAGAAATGCATTTGTGTCTTCAAGATAAGCACTCTGCAACAATACGAGGTCTGAATTACACCAGCTGTTCTAGGAAAGTGCGGTGCTCAAAGAACAAAATCCCTGGAGAATACTAGTCACTTAGCTGCAGTCTTTTCCGGTGTGCTGGAGGAATGTGTGGTGTCAGCTGGTACAGGAAAGAAGAAAAGAATTGCCTCAAAAGTCCTGAATACGATTATGACAGCAGGGGCTGGGCTGCCAAATCAGATGCTGAGGTCAGGAAGCAAAGCAAAGCCAAGCAGAGAGGCATGCTTCACTCTGCTATTTATAGCCAATCAGGAAAGCAGTTGAGTTTCCACATGTGGATGTGTCACCATGCCCAATTAGAAGCACATTTCTACACCACACCCAATTAGAAGCATATGTCTACACCTGCTCACATTAGCAAACAAGCATTGGCAAAACAAGCATTGATAAAACCACTTATGTAGCACAGCACATTATGTTTACTTAGAAACATGAAGGTTTAACCAAGAACAGAGACATGATTTAACCCTAATCCCTGGAGATGCTGACAGATAACGCAAGAGGCACCTTGGGGATTCCTGAAAGTTATTACTCTGTATTAAAATCTGCAGAGTGGTATTTTGTAATATGAATTCCTGCAGTTACAGTGGAAGCCAAGAAATTTGCTGGTGGTTGCCCCTTCTGATAAGCCGTGGGCATAAAAGAGTTGCACTGAGATAATATTTTGCTTTGCCAACTCTAATGTGTATATATTTGTCATTTCATGTCTGTATACCTGATGGTTCCTTACGGGAAAGATTATGTTCAATACAATATGCCTGAGTTGGTAACAATCCGAGCCATGATAAAGACCAATGTGAACAAGTGTTTTAATTGCCCTAGGTCTGATCTGTTTATTATGAAAATCTATTACCAAGGAAGTAATCCTGGATTATTAATTTATTAATTTGAAAAGCATTGTTAAAGATGATAGGCTTTTAACAGTGGATTGCTGTAACTTTGTGTTATAGATTATAGACACAAAATCTCACAGATTACTGTAGTAGCCATGGGTTTTCCTGTTGATCACCCTCTCTGACAATTTCTTGGGAAGATACTTTCTCTGGAATCCCTCAAGAATATGGCCCAAGATTCTGATTCTCTTGACTGTTTGAGCTCAGATTTAGGGCCTGATTTAGGTCTTGGCAGAGGGAAATACTCTATCACAAATGTGACACATATCCCGTCCACCTCATTACGATCCCATGAAATCATATAAAAATCGTAATAAGACGGACAATATATTCATTATGTTTGTGGCGGAGTATTCCCTCCGCCAAGCCCTAAATCAGGCCATTGGTCAGAATACTATAATAAGACTTTAGCCCAAATGTCTGAATTCTGGGATTTATGATTTCCAAATTGCAGATCTGTAGAAATTGCTCCTGGGAACTGCAAATCAGTATGTATGTAACTGCTGATTCCACAAACAGCAATTCCTATAGATTCACATTTGCAAATAGAAAATCACAAATTAGGAAAATGCAAAATTGTGATTTCCTAATAGGAAATCACACATTAGGAAATCAGAGCTTTCTCAATGCAGAATGATGACGGCAGATCAGCAAGTATATAATTACAGGGTGTCACCTCAAGCAGAGGCCTTCGAAGCTACTGCAAGCAAACAGTGCCCCTGCATCACTGCCGCCAGTTCAATTTACCATCTCCAAAGAAGACTATGGCTGCTAAAGAGGGAATCAAGGATGCAGGGAGCAGGAAGAGAAAGGTAAAGTTGTCTGAAAGGGAGCTTGAGGTCCTGACTGAGGAATGTGTCTCCCACATGGATCAAATCTTCAGGACGGTCTTCTTCACAGTATCAGGAGCACAAAAAATGCAGACCTGGACTAGCATCCTAGAGATGGTCAACTCCCTAAAAGTCACCCAGAGGACCATCCCAGAGATCCACAAGAGATGGTATGTCCTGAGTGCCTGTGCAGAGGAGAAGGTGGCCGGCAGATTGGCAGAGAGATGTGGCAATGAAAAACACTCCCTCCGACTCCCACAGAAAGGCTCATGGAGTGGACCCCTGGAACCTGAGAGTACAGCAGGAAAATAAGACATTGACACCTTCAATTGAGCAGGCACCAGCCAGGATAAGTCATCTTCCCTTTATGTACCATACATAAAATAATGTCAGCAAATCCACATATCACACGTCACAGCATGAATTACTCCAATTGAGTGCTTGGCAACCCAGGCAATGCATCATGGGAGTTGTAGTACGCATAATTACCATGCTGTACTGAGTGCTGATGTCCACACCAAACATATCTGTACAACACAAACATGTCACAAACAAATGCAGCACAGTCACAATATTATTATGACCAAATATTAAACATCTATTTACCCTAAATGTATTCATGCTTTTCCACAGATCACAGAGCGGACATGTGAGTACCTGTGGCAGCCACCGGGGCTACTGACAGTGAGGTGATCCTCGTGGTCAGGACACACCCATCCCCGCAACCTATCACCCCAACTCTAACTGGCAGAGAGCCACCATCTCACCACTTCCAGAGTTTCAGGACAGCGATGAGGGACAGTTGCAATGCAGGGACCCCACAACAACCACGGCCAGGACACTGCGGAGGTGCAGTGGCCGAAGCTCAGCATGGGGGCCTAGTGAGGCCAATAATCTCCACACAGCACCTACAGACAAAGCAAATATGCCTAGTCAGTAGGAAACTACAATGCATGTTCAAGTTGCTGCAGAGCATGGAGAAAGGGCAGGAATAGTGGTTAGCAGCAATGAAGACAGAGCCCCAGGTGCAGCATCAGAGGCACATGCAGTACCTGGCACGCTTTGACACATTTACCAGGTCCATCAACCGGCTGGCTGCCGCAACATCAACGCTGGCAAGGCTGACTGTTATCCTGATGGACATGGTGCACTGCTGCCACAACGTCACACGTGGGCTGGTGCAAGCCACCATTGCACTGGAGAACGTCCAGCTCCATGACCTCTGCATCCCCCAACTTTCCGGCCCTACCTGAGAACGAGGAGGACTCTAGCATCAGTGGCATATCCATTCCCGAGCCATGAATTACTTGGTGTTCATGCTGCCATACACCTTGCAAGGACTCATCATCAGTCCCACAACCCAGTGCTGCAGGCAAAGCACCCTACCCAAGGGACCATAAGAAGTGACTCTCTAGACACTCAGTGCGATTAGTTCACCTTTTTTTCACCTTATTTACTTTGTTGTTCTTATGTTAACAATGTATCATCCACACCAATGCAGTTGATCCTTGCTTGCAACAATGTGGTAGCCATCTGAATAAAAGGTGGGCTCTCAGTTGTGCACCAAGCACTACCATTATGTGTGATGTCTCATTTTTCAGGGTTTCAAAATCTCTTACCTCCTAAATAATTGTTGGTTACCCCTGTACATCAAGCACAGTCCTCTGCTGCACATATACCCTCCTGCTGCATCTGTATTGGTGGTAAGTCCTCATCAGAGTCAGACTCAGTCTCTATGGGGATGTTGTGTAGACCCTTCCTCATTTCGATAGTGTGAAGTGTGGCACATGTGGCGTATATCTTGCAGCATGTATCCGGTCTGAACAGTAGGAGCTAGTGGACGTTTCTTAGATGGCCTTGTTCTGAAGAATTCAGTTGTAGTTTTTGGTCTCTGGTCTCAGCAGCTATCAGCTATTGTGTCTCCAGGCAGGCTGACAAACTTGCCTGAAGACACAATATGCCTTCCCTTAACCTTAAGAAAGTGAAAGATGTTTACAGCTTACATCTGCATGACCTTTATCTTCTATTCCAGTGAAAGTGAAGACTCCTCTCTCCTCTAGAAATGTTCTATTACAGCTTATATACTCTACTTAGCCATTATTCAGTGTTATGGAAACATCAGCATAGGCGCCTTAATGCCCTTTCACCTACCTGTGTTCCAGTGCAACCTTGGTTACTGTTTATACAAAATAACTGGGAAATCAGGATATCAGATTATCTCAGTCAGTCAATCTATAGTTTGTAGAGCATGTCACTGTCACCCCTGGGGGTATGTTGGTGCTGGGGTGCGATGTCTCTGTCAAAGAGCTAGGTCTTGAGTTTCTCCCTTAGGTCTGCCAGTGAGGGTACAGTTTGGAGGGGGAGGGGTTGGTCAATTGTGACCCTTGCGGCGATGTAGGAAAAAGAGCGGCTGTGGCTGCAACTGCGGCGGATTCTGGGTGTGTGTGCGAGGGCTTGGGAGGAAGAGCGCAGGAGTCCGGTGGGGTGGTGGAAGTGTAGACAGTGGTTGAAGTACTCTGGTCCTTGATCGTGTAGGGCTGTGTAGGTGTGCCTGAGGAGCTTGAAATTACATCTCTTCTGGACAGGGAGCCATGAAGGTGTCTGAGGTGAAAGGTGATGTGTGTACACCTGGGAAGGTCCAGTATGAGTCTATCAATGGTGTTCTGCATTGTCTAGGGTCTTTTTAGGAGCTACGAGGACATGCCTGCATAGAGAGCTTTACCGTAGTTGATGCAGCTGGTGATGAGGGTCTGGGTGACTGTTTTCCTGGTGTTGGCTGAGATCCATCTGAAGATTCTGTGGAGCACGAGGAGGGTGTAGAAGCAGGAGGAGGAGACTGCATTGATATGCTGCTTCATGGTCAGCTCACTGTTGAGGATGATGCCAAAGTTGTGAGCATGGTCTGTAGGCGCGGGAGTGGTTCCGAGTTCAGTGGGCCACCAGCTAGGGTCCCATATGGAGGTGTTTTCCCCAAAGATCAAGATGTCAGCTGTGTTAGAGTTGAGCTTCAGACAGTTAGTTTTCATCCAGTTGGCTACGGTGGTCATGGCATTGCGGAAGTTGGTTCTGATGGTGGAGGGATCTTCAGCAAGCAAGATTATCAGTAGAGTATCATCTGCATAGGAAATTATGTTGAGTCCATGGGATCTAATGATGTCAGCCAGGGGGGTCATGTAGGTATTGAGCAAAGTGGAGCTGAGGGATAAACCTTGGGGCAAATGATTCTTTCAGGTGCAGAGGTGAAAGGTGAAAGATTATTCTGAAACAAACAATATAGAATATATTCGAACAAGCTGAAGCACCACACACAAGTGAAACAACCGTTAAACAGTACTGTCTACAGTGAATTTGTAGGGGAAATAACCTGCATTTGAATAAATGAATAAATAAAATGCAATTGGTAGTACCTAAATAGCAAAATACAAATATTATATCAGGGTAGACAATTTGCACTATGATAATCCATGTTACAGCCATTTGAGGGTGGCTGTAACTTGTTTTGCCTACTGTAATTGTGTGCATATTTGTAATTTTATAACTGTATGCATGACAGTTGCCAAAATATAGGCCTATGTTGATTATGAAAACTAGCCAATAGAAAAGGCTATAGGCCTTGTTGGTTCAGTGGCGAATGTTATGATTGAGTCCATAGGTTTATTATTGTAAAAAGCATGAGTTAAAGGCAATAGGCTTTTAAGGATGGATTCTTATGACAGTGCTAAATCATGTATGCAGGTGGTTTGCTGTATCAAATCTCACAGATTACCATTGAAGGCTATGGGTTGGTACTGGAATCTACTTAAACAACACATGGGGATAGTGATTTCTACTATAATAATCCTTATTAGGTCATCTGAGGAGGGATTTCATATTGTAACTGTCATTTTGAACATAGTTGTACTTTTATCATGGTACAACTAATGTTTGCCTTGTGGGAAAGCTTAAGCTCATTACAGAAGATCTAAGATGATTAGAGTGACAAACAGACGATAAAGGGTATATCCCTGACTGTTAAGTGCGATATGCACCTCAGATGCTATAGCTCTGATCTTGATTTATTTATTATGAAAAGTTACTATGACCACTAAGGCCCTCATTACAACCCTGGCGGTCGGTGTTAAAGCGGCAGTAATACCGCCAACAGGCCGGCAGAAAAAAATTGAATCACGACCATGGCGGAAACCGCCAACATAGACAGCCACTTTAACACTCCGACCGCCACGGCGGTAACCGTCAACAGACAGGCGGAGGACAAAGTACCGCCCACTGTATCACAACAGGCCTATCCGCCACCTTTTCCGGGGCGGAACCAACGCTATCAAAAGCACGGGAGAAACAGTACACAGAGGGGAAACCACTCACCTCTCAACACCCAACGAGGAACCAGGGCGCCATGGAGCCTGAACTACAGGTCCTGCCCATGCTGGTCTTCCTCCTGCTCTATCAGGAGCAGGACAGACGCTGTCGACGACCACAGTCAGTACTACACCTACAACACAGGGGAGGGGGGAGAGAACAGAGAGTGACACACACACGCAACACCCCCACCCACAACAACATACACACAAATACATGCAGCAGCATTACATATACACCCCCACCCCTTGGAAGAACGCAAGGACAAAATTAAATGATTGTAACGATTATAATCATGAAAAATCTGATAGTCAAAGTTCAAAAATCAGTATATAGAAATATGTACACCAAATACACAAGTCCGGATAGTGCACCAATCATTGTCCGTGGACCAGTGGTCCCAAAATACCTGACTCAAAACAGAGAGAACACTGCAGGGGCATCACATAGAAATGAAACAGGCACCTCAGGGGGAAGGGGGCACCTCAGCCGGAGGAACGCGCAACACCACTGCTGCACGAGGGGGATCCATGCCCCTTGCTGTATCCTGGGGAGTGCAAAGCCACAGTCTTGGAAGTCTTTCCAGTGGGTGGTTTTCCCACTGCTTTATCCTGGGAGGGCAAAGCCACAGTCTTGCAAGTCTTTCCAGTGGGTGGTTTTCCCACTGCTTTATCCTGGGAGGGCAAAGCCACAGTCTCTCAAGTCTTTTCAGTGGGTGGTTTGCCCACTGCTTTATCCTGGGGAGAGCAAAGCCACAGTCTCTCAAGTGGATAACAGTCTCCACTGGTTCTGGAGGTGGCCTGGTGCCCAGAGTGCTTCATCCTGCCAAGGACTGAGGTAGTCGATGTGATTCTCCACTGGTTCTGGAGGGGGTTTTGTGCCGAGAGTTCTTCATCCTGCCAAGGAATGAGGTAGTGGATGTCATTCTCCACTGGTTCTGGAGGGGGCCTGGTGCCCAGAGTGCTTCATCCTGCCAAGGACTGAGGTAGCGGATGTGATTCTCCACTTGTTCTCGAGGGGGCTTTGTGCCCAGAGTGCTTCATCCTGCCAAGGACTGAGGTAGTGGATGCTTTTCTCCACTGGTTCTGGAGGGGGCTTTGTGCCCAGAGTGCTTCATCCTTCCAAGGACTGAGGTAGTGGATGTGATTCTCCACTGGTTCTGGAGGGGGCATGGTGCCCAGAGTGCTTCACATGCAGTGTGGCCCGTCCCATTCCCTCACCTGGGTGTGTGTGCCATGAGATTGCCTAGGAACAGGTAGCATGATATGCCATGGAGGCAGAGACATACCCCCACACTGCAGCTGCTTTGCCTGCCACCTGCAGGTGCAAACACTGATGGAAGTCATGCCTTATGGAAGCTGGGCAGGGTCCAGGAGGTCTCCTCCAGCCTCGGACAACTGACCACTGGGGATGGTAGCCATGTCAGCGGTGGTGCCACTGTCCGAACACGTCGTGGGGCTGGTGGCGGTGCTTGCGGCTGTGTCTGTGGCAGCGGTGCTGGCGGTGGTGCCTGGGTCAGCACTTGTTAAGGGACACAGCAGGACGTCTCCTGCAGCCTCAGACGGCTGCCCACTAGGGAAGATGCTGGGGACTGTTGCTGAGACTTGCTGCAGACTTGCTGGGGGTAGTGCAGGTGGCTGTGCAGGTGGCGGTGCTGGTGGCTGTGCTGGTGGTGGTGATGGTGGCGGGGCAGGTTGCAGTGTTCTCCGCCGTACAGGTTGGTGTAGTCGTGGACAGAAGGGGTGACACTAGTCCCTCAGTCGGTGCCACCGTGCCCTGTTCTGAACTGCTCTTCTGTTTTGTCCCTTCCCCACCTTTGATGGTGCCGCAGGTGTCTTGCCACTGTCCCCTTATCTTTTGGCGGAGCCCTTGGTGGCTGGTAGGTGCGGCTTCTCCCTCCGGGATGTGGGCTCATTCTTCACCTTGGCAGGTGGCGGAATGTCCTTGCCCTAGCTACGTGGCACACTGGCAGCCCTGATGGGTGGCGCACTCGATGACCCTGCAGTTACTGGCACCACTGTGCTTGGGGATTTGGTGGCTAGGGTGCTGGGCTGGGACCTGGAAAGCCTGGCTCTAGGGGATGGATGAGGGCGGGAGGTGAAGGGAAGAGGCCAAAGTTTGCCAGGAAATGTTTGTTAGACCTACTGGAATGGGAAGATGGAGGGGGTTTGGGAGTGGAGGAAGAGGTAGTGGTTCAAGGAGGTATACGTTTGCTGAATTTGGGTGAAGGTGCATGGGCCGGAGGCTGTTGTGAGGTGGATGGCTGCTGGGTGGGTGTGTGCCTGTGTTTCTGTACTTTGGGAGGAGGGCTCACAGACACACTGGGAGAGGATACTGGGGATGTTTGCATGGTAGTGGGAGTAGTGATTGCACATGAGCGGTGTGTGGTGATGGGCTTGCTGGTGATGGAGGTAGTTGCTGAGGATGTAGTGCATGCAGGTGTGAGTGGAGATGAGACAGGGAGGGAGGAGGAGGAGTGGGACACAGTGGAGGCAGTGGATGTTGGTGTGTCTGCCTGGGTATGGTGCTTGGGTGAGTGCTTGTGGGATGTGTGGTGCTTATGTTTGCCATGTCCACTCTTGTGTGTTGATGAGTGTGCATGCTGGTCTGATGGTGTGCTTGGGATAGGCTGAGGTACAGGGGATTGGGTCGGGTGGAGGAAGTTGGAGGAGTGAGGCTGGACACAGAGACAATGGATGCCATCAGTGCTGAGGCCAGAGCCTGAAATGATCTCTGTTGGGCCGCCTGCCCAGAGTGAATGCCCTCCAGGTATGCATTTGTTTGTTGCAAATGCCTCTCATCACCCTGGATGGCATTCAAAATGGTAGATTGCCCAACAGTGAGGGATCTCAGGAGGTCAATAACCTCCTCACTCAGGGCAGCAGGGCTGACTGGGGCAGGAGCTGAGGTGCCTGGGGCGAAGGAGATGACGACCCTCCTGGGTGAGTGGGCACGGCTCACACCCTGAGGGGCTGCTTGGAGGGCAGTGTTGGTAGGGGGGATGGCGGCAGTACCTGTTGATGCTGTGGGCACAGAGGTGCCCTCCACCGCAAGGGAGCTCCCATCAGAGGAGGAGTCGTTGTCACTGGTGTATGCTCCTGTCCCCGTTGTGGAGCTCCCCTCGCCCTCCATCCCAGTGATGACTTCAGACTCCGTTGCTTCACCCTCCAAGTGGGTTGCAGCTCCCTCCTGCTCCCTCCTGCTCCGGTGCCACTGCTCCTCTGCCAGATGATGCTATTGCACACAAGAACAGGGGTACAAAACAAAAAGGGGGGGAAGACAGAAGAAAAACATGTTTAGTGCATGCAACACCACTACTGTTGGCGGACACAACACACAGGGAGCAGCCCTTTGCACTACGCCATGCACTAACAGTTCCTAGCAAATTCACATGCCGATGGAGTACGAGGCCTAAGCCCAATTGCTGCACACCTGAAAGTCACAGGAGCCTGACTAGGTTTAGATGGCTATTACTACTAGTGGGGTTAGGGTGCCATAGAGCCTGCCTAACAAGTGACCTTGCCTACCAAGTTCGCCCTGGCCTAGGGGAACCCACTGAAGACACCTCGTAAAGCGCGTAGAGTCAGCTGAATGAGAGTGTACTCACCCCCTTGTGGCTGCTGTGATGCCCTCAAGCGCCCATCCAACTCCGGATAGGCCACTGCCAGGATCCGGTACATCAGGGGGGTCATGGTGTGACGGGCACCCCTTCCATGTTGGGAGGCCATCCCCAGCTGGGCCTCCGCCGTCTTCTTGCTTGAGCGACGCAGGTCCTCCAATCTTTTACGGCAGTGGGTGCTCCATCTGTGGTAGACCCCCAGGGCCCGGACGTCCTTGACGATGGCACGCCAAACACCCTTCTTCTGGTGGGCGCTGATCTAGAGGAAAGGTACAGGAGGAAAGGAAATTACTCACCCGTCCGGACCGTCACACTCATTGCCCACCAGTTCCCACCCATGCCCTGACGCACATACACTTACCATCCTCACATGCAGGCCTCAGCACCCCCCCCATGTATCTTCCATCCACACCACTCAAAATAGGCTTTGCCCACGCAGCATGCTCATAGTGTACTCACCTGTTCGTCTGGAGGACCGTACAGTTGCGTGTACTGGGGGAGGACCCCATCCACCAATTTCTCCAACTCCTCCAAAGTGAAGGCAGTGAAGGCAGGGGCCCTTTCCCCAGACACTGTAGCCATTATTGCTTCCAGACACAGGTCACAGCAGCAGTTGCAGTGTAGGTCCTCTCCTGTTGAAGGTCAGGTATCAAGTGAGATAGAAAATGGTGGTCACGTCCGCGGTGGTGTGTACCGTCACCGCCGGTGTACATCGTCATTGGCTTCTGGTACCCATAGGGCCCAATGTTAACCAATGCTGAATTGCGCTGTGGTTTTCGACCACCCACCGCGATGGTGTACAACGCCAGTGCAGTTACCTCATTTCCCCTTGTCCCACCTTACAGGACAGGCAGCTGCCATTTCAGGGGGCCACATGGGATGGATAAAAACTGCATCACACCTATCTAGGCCGGGAATACAGACATATCCCGGCACATGGCGAATTAGCAACGTTTCAGCAAATTACACATTCTGATACCTCAGTGTTGGATGACCCTCTGCTCGCTGTTCTTCTCCATAGGGCACGTCTGCTGGGGCAGGTGATGAGATGGCGGCATCCACTGGTGTACAGACCCCTGGTGGACCTGTCGACAATGGAAGTGAGACACATCATAATCACATACAGACTTGATTGTGCAACAAATCTGGAACTGTGTGACCAGTTGGAGCCAGACCTGATTTCAGCTATCCGCCATCCCACAGGAATCCCCCCTCTAGTGCAGGTTCTGTTGTACTCTATTTCCTGGCCAGTGGGTCTTTTCAAACAACAGTGGCCATGGCATCAGGGATGTCGCAGCCAATGTTCTCTAACGTGTTGTCCAGAGTGTTATCTGCCCTGCTAAATGACATGCACAGCTACATCGTTTTCACTCAGGTGGAGGATTTGCCCACAGTGAAACGTGATTCTATGCCCTGGGACATATCCCCAACATCATTGGTGCCATTGATGGGACACATGTGGCATTTGTCCCCCCCCCCCGGCAGGAATGAACAGGTATACAGATAGCGGAAAAGCTACCATTCGATGAATGTGCAGATGGTGTGTTTGGCAGACCAGTACATCTCCCATGTGAATGCCAAGTATCCTGGCTCAGTGCATGACGCTTACATTTTGAGGAATAGCAGCATCTGTTATGTGATGGGGCAACTCCTGAGGCACCGTGTGTGGCTAATAGGTGAACCCAAGGTCCCAACACAGTTGACATAGGTGTCTGGGTATGGGATTGGCCCTAAGGGTTAGTGGGTGTCTAACATTTGTCCCTCGACATTTGCAGGTGACTCTGGTTACCCCAACCTGTCATGGCTACTGACCCCTGTGAGGAATCCCAGGACAAGGGCAGAGGAACGCTACAATGATGCACATGGGAGCACTAGGAGGATTATAGAACGCACCTTCAGCCTCCTGAAGGCCAGATTCCAGTGCCTCCATCTGACAGGTGGCTCCCTATACTACTCACCGAAGAAGGTGTGCCAGATAATTGTGGACTGCTGTATGCTGCACAACCTGGCTTTGCGAAGTGAGGTGCCTTTTCTGCAGGAGGATGGGCCAGATGGTGGTCTTGAGGCAGCTGTGGAGCCGGTGGACAGTGAAGAAGAGGAGGCAGAAGAAGAAGATGTCGACAACCAAAACAACATCATCATGCAATACTTCCAGTGAGACACAGGTAAGAAGATGTAACTGCTTCCCACATCTCATACTATTGTTGGAGCTAGCATAAGTCTGTAATTTTCACTCAGTGTATGGACCCTGACTTGTTACTTTGGCTTTCCATTTCCCAGATCTGGGTCCCATTTTGTGCCCTCTGCTATGTTTACTGCTGGCCTACAGCTGTGTTGCATTGGTATGTGATCAAGTACATTGACATTGCTATATTCCAGAGATTTTGCAATTACACATTTGTGAAAGCACAGACTGACTCCATATTGTTTAGTGATTCAAGTGTGTTTATTTCTGTGCAAATAAGTGGAGGGGGCTGTAAAATGGGCTGGGGTGATGGTGGAGGAATGCCCATGGCAGAGTCCAGTCTATTTGTTTCACAGGTGCATTGTCCAATGGGGCATAGGAAGTGGAGCAATGGCATTTTAAGGTGGACAGGGTGTCAAAGTGGGACAAAAGGGTGACAATCAGGAGAGTGCTATTTCCTGGCGGGGGTCTTGGCAATGTTCTCTGTCTTGTGCCTGGCTCTCAGGGACCATTTGAAGGTGGTTCTCCATCTGTTTGTTCTGGTTGTAAGTGTTTGTGGGTGATGTGGGTGTGTGCTTTTTATTGGATTGGGTGTGTGGGTGTGGTGTGTGTATGTGTATCAGGTGTGTGTATTTTGAATTGTCCAATGTGGTTGTGTTTTGTTAGTGTGTGTGTAGTTCGAGCGCTGCGGTGTGTACCACCAATGGTTTACCGCGGTTGAAAGACTGTTGCGTTGATTCGTGGGTCATGATACTGTGGGCGTATTCCTGTTGGCGTGACGGTGTAGGTTTTGGTATCGCCAGTTTATCACTGATCTTTGGTGTTGCGGACTTGTGTGGGTGTCTGTATTGTGGCAGATTCTGAGCTGTGGGTCGTAAAACCTGTAGCGGAATTCCGAGGCCGCAACGGTATGTTGGTGGTCTTCTGCATAGCGGAAAGCGGGATTTACCACCAGGGTTGTAATGAGGGCCTAAATGCCTGACTTGTTCTGAAATGAAACGGTGCAGGCAGCGTTGTTGTTGTTGCTGAAGCGCTGTCATTGGTAGGCCCAAGCCAGCAGAGCGGGATGGGACGGTGCTTCGTGAGTCCACAGGCCACGGTGTGGGCAGGGATGCCTGGTGACGACACTGGAGTTGATGATACTTGCGTCAGTGAACCGGGGCTACAGTGCGGGACAGGACGGTGCTTTGTGTACCTCACAAGAGGTGTCCACAGGCCACGGTGCCAGTGTCAGCAGAAGCAGCGTCATTGGTGATGCCCAGGCTGGGGTGTGAGCAGGCGATGCTGGAGTGCAGGGCCCACAGGTCACGATGCAAGCAGCGGCTCGGTGAAGTCGTCTGATGACGGCGTCGATGAAACCAGGGCTGTGGTGTGAAGCTGAGCAGTGAGGCTCCATGCAGCGTTGGCAGGTCACTGTGCAGACCAGGGGTGCTGTTGGCGGCGTCACAGTGGTTTCTCCTCTTGATGTCTGAAGGTCTGCAGGTCAAGGAAACTGAAGTCTTTGGTGTCCCTGAGACTTCCAACCTGAGGCAAGCTCTACTTCAAGCCCTTGGAGAACTTTCTCTAGGAGGACACACAGCAAAGTTCACACTTTGCACTCTTCAGGCAGAAGCAGCAACTGCAGGCCAGTCCAGCAAAGCAACACAGCAAAGGGACAGTACTCTTCAGCTCTTCTCCTGGGCAGACGTTTCTCTTGATTCCAGAAAGATTCTAAAGGTCTGGTGTTTTGGGTCTTCTTCTTATATTCTTTTCTGCCTTTGAAGTTGGAAAAATTTAAAGCAAAGTCTCAAGTGTTTGCAAGATCCTTCCTTGTCCAGGCCAGGCCCCACATGCACACCTGGGGGTTGGAGAATGCATTGTGTGAGGGCAGGCACAGTCCTTTCAGGTGCAAGCGACCACTTCTCCCTCCTCTCTAGTTCAGATGGCTCATCAAGTTATGTAGGCTACACCCCAGCTCCCTTTGTGCCACTGTCTAGAGGAGAGATGTGAACAGCCCAACTGTCAAACTGACTCAGACTGGGAATCCACAAACAGGCAGAGACACAGAATGGTTTAAGAAAGAAAATGCATACTTTCTAAAAGTGACATTTTCAAACTCTCAATCTAAAAACCAACTTCACTAAAAGATGTATTTTAAATTGTGAGTTCAGAGACCCCAACCTCCATATGTCTATCTTCCCTCAAAGGGAATCTTTGCTATAAGGATGTTTAAAGGCAGACGCCATGTGAACCTACGAGAGATAGGCCTTGCACAGTGAAAACTGAATTTGGCAGTATTTCACTGTTAGAACATATAAAACACACTAGTATATGTCCTACATTAAACATACACTTCTCCTTGGGGCTACCTAGGGCCTACCTTGGGGGTGCCTGACATGTAGTACAAGGGAAGGTTTAGGTCTGTGAAGTGGATATACTTGCCAAGTCAAATTGGCAGTTTAAAACTGCACACACAGACACTGCAGTTGCAGATCGGAGTCATGTTTACAGGGCTACTAATGTGGGTGGCACAACCAGTGCCGCACGCCCACTAGTAGCATTTGAATTACAGGCCCTGGGCACCTCTAATGCATTTTACTAGGGAATTATTAGTAAATCATATATGTAAATCATGGATAAACCAATCCACAGTACAATTTATATGGGGATCACTTGCACTTCAGCACTGATTAGCAGTGGTAAAGTGCACAGAGACAATAAACCAGCAAAAACAGACCCCAAAAAATAGGAGGAAGAAGGCAAAACGTTTGGGGATAACCCTGCAAAAAGGGTCATTTCCAACAGGGTGAATACAAGAATGAGTCGGAGGATGGATAAATGGATTTATTAGTGTATGTTTCTATGACAGAGTGCATGTATGATGACATATTGAGTGCATAAAGCCATCAATGACAGAAGAGGCACTTTAATTTTTTAGCCAAACCTATTGAGTTTGGCAGTGCTTGTTATCTTGCTATAGCTTGCTATCTTATTATGTTTGCTCCAGGCTCCTTTTCCTGTCTCAATAACCTATTTTTCAGTATGTTGATCAACCGCTCCTATTTTATCATCATGCAAATCTTATTCTTCTCTGTCTCACTGTGTTGGCCTCATAAATCTCTGTCCCAGTATGTTATTCTCACTGTACTGTCCCCAGACTATTGTGTCTCGTTGATTTTTATGTCCGACTTTACATTTTTTAACTAACTAAATCCTGCACCTGAGCCAAGGACAGACAGGGACAGTGAAACCAATACCAGAAGAAAATGTTCCTTCTTCAGCAGAGGTATAAACTCTGACAGTTTGGCCTAACACTGGGAAAAGCTCATCAATGGAAGAAAGTCTTGGTTTAAAATAGCAGATATTGTTTTCACTGTCAGTGGAAGAAGCGTATATTTTAGGGGGGGATAAATGGTCTGCTGCTGCCAGGTGACTGTTTGTGACTATGGAAGGTGGTGGGGAGGGTATAGTAGTCTGGAGGTCTCCAAGTCCCCCTCCCAAGTGTTGCTCTCAGGGACCTTCGGGGTGCACTGACTTTACTCCATCTCCTATGTTGTGCAGAATCAGTGCACCTCTATACAAATTCTTTACCACACATTTCTGCAATTTGCCTTGAGACCATGGTCAAGGCATTCCTTAATTTGGATGAAGACACAAATGATTCTTAATTTGCATGAAGACACAAATGAGGACATGCACCTTGAAATCATACCCAGTGCCTTCTAAAAGAATTTTGGTACAACCGGCAAGATCGTTTTTTGGCCCCTTGTTGGAACAAATTTGAATTTAAAACCCAATTCAGCTAACTTAAGGCCTGGTGATACCAAAGACTATTGAATTATATGTTAACTTTCCAGAAAGGAAGTGCATAAACACAGGCAAAAAGTCAAACTGCAAGGCTTCCACCATCCAAATGGTACCAGGGGAAAGCTTTAACAAGCGGTGATAACATTTCTTTTTTTGAGCTTGGACCTATATTTTTTTTTGTCTCGCAACAACATTTTAAATTAGATTTAGTATCAAATCAGCCTATTCCTCCCATTAAAGGGAGAACACAATAAATGTTGACCTGGTGAATATTTAGGGGACGAATGCACCCTATTAAAATACAACACATGCACATAGTGATTGAAATTGTAGCCTGCATGCAGGTGCTTAAAATGACAATTAGACCCTCCTTTGCAGCTGGCATTCTCACTGCAATAGATTATATCAGAGCGCCGCTCTGAGGATTTTCCTCATTCCACTGGATAAAATCTGATGTGGGATGTAGAGAGAATGATGCAGCAACAGAGGTAAAGTAGAGGAAGAAGTGAGATAGAGAAGGGATGGGGTAGACAAGTAGGTGTGAGATAGAGAGGGATATTGGATAAAAAGAGAGGTAACCAGACAGGTACATGCAGGTAGAGATAAGAAGAGGTAGGTAGAAAAAGAGAATTAGAGTTATGAGTATAGTTTTAGTGTTAAGAATAGAGATAGATTTGAGCTTGAGATAGGAAAGAGGAAACGTAGAGAGGCAGAGATGTGGTGTTTATCGTGGGGTTACATAGAGAGAGTCTGAAGGTAGAAAGAAAAGTTAGTTAGACATAAAGGCAGATAGTGAAAAAGGTAGGCTGGTAGATGAGGTAGTGAGAGGAAGGTAGAGAAATGCAAGTGGTGAGAAAAGGGAGAGAGGCAAATTAAGAAGCAGTATGAAAAGGCAGGTCAGCTAAAAAGAGCAGGTAGAAAGAGCGAGAGAGACAGGATGGAAGAATGGAAAGGGTAGAAAGTGAAAAGAGGTTTGAGATAAAAGATCTGAAGGAGGTTGACATAAGTGATATAAAGAAGGAGAGGTGAAGGCGATACAGTGATAACGGGAGGAAGCAAGAGAGATAGAGGGTGAGACAGTTATAGTTAGAGAAAGAGGTAAAAACAGAAATGTGATTTAGACAGAAGTACAAAGGTAGCAGTAGAAAGGTGAGGTAAACAGAGTCAGCTGAAATAGAGAAAAAGGCACAGCAGAGATAAGGCAGGGAGAGAGGAGGTAAAAAGAGAGAAAAACGGTGTAGAAAAATGTAGAGAGAAAGGAGTAAAGTACTGATGGAATGGGGTAGGAGTTGAGGTGGTAAGTGTGGTAGAAAAAGAATAAGAGATTGACAGGGGTCAGATAAAAAAAGAGATAAGTGTGAGAAAAAGCTGAAGTAGAGGGAGTAGAGGCATAGGTTATGAGATGAGAAAGGAACAGTAAGGACAGAAAGAGAGGAAAGATAGAGAGTTGAGTAAACTAGAGGGTGTACCGAGGTAGAGATATAGTGGAAGACAAATTGGTGGAGACAGAAAGAAAGCGAGCAAGAGGGATGGGTAGAGAGAAGTGGGTGTGAGAAACCGTGTATTGGTAGGAAAGTGAGGAATTCCTAGGTGAGGTGGGGAGAGAGAGAAAGAGAGAGAGATGAAGTAGAATGAGAACTGGTATAGGTTCATAAAATTGTAGTGATAGATAAATTGAGAGTTATGAGTTAGAAGAGGTGAGATAAAATAAGGAGAGCGATATGAATAGAAAATGTATTCATTATTTTAAGTGCCATGTAATGTCTGAGAGCATGATGGCTAGGAATGGTTAAGGCATGAACATTAAGGGATTGATTTAAGAAAAGTGGCGCTGCACGCAGTGCAGCGCCACTTTCCTTGCTCTTCTTAGCATCCCCCCTACCGCCACCATGTGTGCACTGTATTTAAAATACGCGCACCATGGCGCAGGGTAGGTGCAAATAGTGTCAGGATTAATGATGCCACTACTCATGCACAGTAGATAGGGGCCTATTGTATTCAATGGTATTCCCCCTTTTAAATCCTGCTCTGAGCAGACTTTAAAAGTGCAGAAAAATATGGCGCAAAGAAATCTCTGAGATTTCCTTGTGCTATTTTTTTAGCTCCCCCTAACAGGAGAACGCCAGCTTGCATACATTATGCCTGGCGCAAGCATGATGTGGCACAAGGGTTTACACAGTGGCACAATGCATGCATTGCTCCACTTTGTAAATATGGTGCATGTAAAAAGCCACTTTAGCATCGCCTTAGAGTCAAAATAATGATGCGATAGTGACACTAAAGTGGCACTAGGGCCTCTTAAATCAGGCCCTAAGAGTCTGTGAAGTGATCAATCCCAACCTCCAAAAAAAGAATTTGAGTTTTACACACATTGGTTTTATGACAGTACTTCTGACTATCTTGATTAGTTTTCCAGGGGGCCCTTTGGATTTGGGGACCCAGGCTATTGTTAACTTTGCCCATGCCTTAAAATGGCACTGCAACAAGTACCAGATTCCAAAAAAGGACAGAACTGGTTGAATTACTCAACTAATTGCATTGTACAGCATGGGTGCACCGAAGTGCAGTTGATATGCAGCAACATACACAATGTTATGTGCATCGGGGGGGATAGGTTGATGTGCAGCATGAGGCTCAACGATATTATGGGGCAAAGCACTACATGGTGTTTGCCAGGAAGGAAGAGCAGGATAATGTGCTTCAGTTCAGGTAAGTGTATGCTGATGTAAATCTGAAGCAATCAGTGTTGTGGTTCTGGGGGTACAGGGTGATGAACAGCAAGGGGCACAAAGTGATAATCAACCAGGTACTTGATGTTGTGCTTTAGAGGACTATAGGCCTGATTACGAGTCTGGCAGTTTCAGGAACGCCAGACTCGCTGTGGTGATCGGACTGCCATGGCTGTGGCACTGAAGCAGCTACCACAGTGGCCAGGTGGGGGCTGTCAGAGAACAGCATCAAAGGAATAGTAAGGTGGCGCTCAGCAGCCTACCAGCATTACGTGAAGCTTTCAAAGGGAGGTGAAGCTTAGCAGATACAACCAAACCATCTATTCCCCCCACACATAAAAGAAAAAAAGGAGAAAAAGAATAGAAATGTGTTCAGCAAAGAGGAGAGGGGTCCACCAATCTATCCATTTGTTTTTGGTCTACGCGCGCTTTTGAAAGATCCAGAAAGAAGCACAATGTGGCGGTAGCAACATTTTGTAGGGCGAATAGTTGAGAGGCCATCAGGCATGGCCTGATCAACTTGAGATGCCTGAGTATTTTGCACAGACTGGGGTGCACCTAACAGACACAGGGCTGTAAGTATTGTGGTCTAACCAAAGGGCAACCATGGTGCTAGCCAATTGTCATAAGAGGGATCTCGGTCTTTCATGGGGGAGTTGACCAGGGACATACGCCCACATGCAGCATGGTGGTGAAAGAGGCAGCTAATCCAGTTTAAGGAGTTGTGAAAGGTCACCGTGGGGCTGCAGACCTGACACTTACCTTGGGATGCCTCACAAGAGTGTAAGGCAGTCAGAGAGGGGAAGGGAGCCACAACACAGCACTCGCAGCCCGGCCCTTTAGGTTCAGTGGAGCACACCAGATATTCCAAAGGAGCGAGTTAGGCCTAAAGGGAAGAGATGGTGCAAGTACCCCTCCCCTGGCACAAAGAGTGAAGCTCCAGCTCGACGACCCAATCATCAGCAATAAACGCCAGACTGACACAGGTGCTTAGTTGATTATTAATCATCATAAAGGTGTCTAGTCATTTGATTCATAACTTAGTTGACTGTTAGAGTGATTTCTGACTTGATTTATAATTTGTCAATAAGGTAAGCGTATTTATGGCCTAATGGACTTGCCAAAATGATTTATTACTTGATTTATGACCTGCTGCCAGTGCGGTATGCCTTCAGTTGGGCACTAAGATATGTTGGGAATGTGTTTGAACTTGAAATAAAACTATGGCCGGTAACTTCCATAAGTAACAGGTGTAAACTGTGCATTTATGAGCGGGAGTAGCCACATGCAAAGTTTATTGCAGAGGCCCACACTCAGAGCAGGCGTAAGGGGCCTCCAAAGTAAACCGTGCCAAGGCCCGACAACGGATTGCCCAGAGGGATGAAGGGACAAATGGTGGAAGGGAATGTGGGAAAGGCAAGGGTGCTACAAGGCAGCAAAGTGGCACACACTGCTGGCCTAGGGGAGGCTGAGCATTTCCTTAAATTGTGCCCACAGGGCATAATGCTCATATAAAGTGGGGCAAACACTGGGATCAGCTACTACTTCGGGCTGAGACAGCCCCGCTGGACTACAAAGACCCACACCCAACAAACAAAGAATCATTGCAGCATCAGGAGGCGAAAGAGGCAGCTAATTGAGCCTATGGAGTTGTGAAAGGCCACCGCGATGTGGCAGACCTGGCATCTACCTTGGGATGCTTTACGGCAGGATAAGGCGGTCAGAGAGGGGAAGGGGGCACAACATGGCACTCGCAGCCTGGCATGCCAGTCGGCGGAACACACCAGATAATCCACGGTACTGAGTTGGGTTTAAAGTAAAGAGATGGTGCAATACCTCTCCCCCAGCGCAAACAGTGAAGTTCCAGCTTGACAATCCAATCATCAGCAATAAACGCCAGACTGATACAGGCTCTGAGTTAACTATTAATCATCATAAAAGTGTCTAATCATTTGATTTATAACATAATGACCCATTGGAGTGATTTATGATTTGATTTATGGTCATGTGTCAATGTGGCAAATTGAATCATAGCCTAATGGACCTGCCAAAATGATTTATGACTTGATTTATGACCTGTTGTCAGTACAGTATGCCTTCAGTTGGGGAGTGAGAAATGTTGGGAATGTGTTTAAAATGTAAATAAAGCTGTAGCCGGTAACTTCCATAAATAACATGTGTTATCTGTGCATTTATGAGTGGAAGTAGCCGCTTGTAAAGTTTATGCCCTTGCAACAGAACAGTCAGCGAGGCTCAGCAACAGTACTTCGTTTTAATTGCTTTGCTAATAAAGTGCAATGTGTGAAAATGCACATGTCTCAAATATTACATATAAAAGTACTGTTGTGGGACTGTCCCAATCACATCCCAGGGGGGACCCTGGAAGGTGGGGGCCCTGAGCAGGTGCAGACTTTTCCCACGTATAGAAATGTGCCTGCTAGTATTAGTGCAATCCATACAACTGAAGGGGCCACTCAAGCATCTTCAGGCTCTTCTGTATCACCAAATGCCCCATGGTCGCAAAAAATGTAAGGAAACACTAGCTGACCCTCTGGACACTATGAGTAATACATCCCTAGTGGTAGGAAGCAATTAATTCAGAAGATATTGTTCTAATTATGTTCCTGGGCTACATTTAAGGGTCTTATATGCACTTGCCAGAGGAAACAATAAACATGTCTGACCTGAAAACTTAGGCAGCCCATTTCAAGGAACACATTCATGGCTTTAACTAGAATTTAAACATTCCAGCTAGTGGGGTTGTTATTGGTCTGTTGCAGAGTCTTAAAACTGCCTGTTTCGAGCAAATCTGGTGATGAGAGTGGAACTCTTGAGAGATGTAATGAGAAGGATGATTTTGTCTGGCATTGTTGCTGGAGAGCTGGAAAGATGCTGAGATCAACGCCCTCCTCAAAAAAGCCATGGCGGACCCAAAGGACCTCAAGAACTTCTGGCCTATCTCCCTGCTCCCCTTCCCGGCAAAAGTAATCGAGAAGGCTGTCAACAGACAAATAACCTGCTTCCTTGAGGAGAACTGTACCCTGGACCCTTCCCAATCCAGATTCCGCAGCAACCTCAGTACCGAAACTGCCCTCATCGCTGCCACTCACGACATCAGAGCCATACTAGACAACGGGTAAACTGCGGCCCTCATCCTCCTTAACCTCTCAGCCGTGTTCAACACCGTCCACCACACACCCTATACTCACGCCCCAGCAATGCAAGAATCCATGACTGAGCCCTGGACTGGGTCACCTCCTACCTCACTGGCAGAACCCAGAGAGTCAGCCTCCCCCTATTCTGCTCGGAGGCCACCAAAATCATCTGCAGCATACCCCAGGGTATGTCCCTCAGCCCAGCCCTCTTCAACATCTACATGGCCCCGCTCGCTAACATCGCCCGATTCCACATCCTCAGCATCATCTCATACGCCAACAACACACAGCTGATCCTCTC
Organism: Pleurodeles waltl; assembly: GCF_031143425.1. Taxonomy (NCBI): domain Eukaryota; kingdom Metazoa; phylum Chordata; class Amphibia; order Caudata; family Salamandridae; genus Pleurodeles; species Pleurodeles waltl. The sequence continues at coordinate 677,606,642 of NC_090445.1, forward strand.
CTTCACCAAGGCCTCCACCAAGACCAACCTCCACAAAGGAATGAAGGCCATCGCCGAATTGATGAAGAGCAGCTGTCTCAAACTCAAATCTGACGAGAAGGAAGTCCTCCTCTTCGGCTCCACCCCCTCGGCATGGGATGACTCCTGGTGGCCTGCCACTCATGGAGCCGCTGCGACTCCCACTGACCATGCGGGCAAGCTAGGATTCATCTTGGACTCCTCATTATCCATGACCTAGCAAGTCAACGCCATCGCCTCCTCTTGTTTCAACACCCTCCGCATGCTCCGAAAGATCTACAAATGGATACCCACTGAAACCAGCAGAACAGTCACCCAAGCCCTCATAAGCAGCAAACTGGACTAACGGCAATGCCCTCTATGCAGGAACCACGGCCAAACTCTAGAAGAGGCTGCAATACATCCACAACGTCTCCGCACGCCTCATCCTGGACATCCCCCACCACTGCCACATTACAGACCGCCTGAGAAACCTGCACTGGCTCCTAATCAACAAGAGACTCACATTCAAACTCCTCCCCCATGCTCACAAAGCACGGCACAACACCCGACCAGAATACCTCAACAGACGGCTCTCCGCCAACCTCCCAACTGTCCCACACGTCCACAGAACTACAACCAGTGGTAGATCATTCTCGCATCTCGCCGTCAAAATGTGGAACACTCTTCCCACCCACCTGCGCCTTACCTTCAGGAAACTTCTCGAGACCTGGTTGGGCAAGCAGTAGCAGGATTCCCCCCCCCTCCTCCTCAGCGCCTTGCCCTTAAGGGTGAGTAGTGTGCTTTACAAATTCCTGATTGATTGTGTGACTGCATTGTGAATCTAAATTTGGGGTTGTGCCTTTGAAGTAGCTCCACATACGTAGACACTACTCTATAATTTGTTGGTGTGTGTTTATATTTATTTATATTTTTGGGAGCTTCACAGCTTACTGGTGTTTTGGTGAGTGTATGTTCTGTTTGAACTGGAGCATTCACACATGAATTTTTATGGTTACATTGGTGGCTATTCTGAGGCAACAATAATTGTTGAGGTGTGATTACATGCAACTGTTTTTATTTTATTTTCATACAGCACTGGCAATTGTGGTGTGAGTTTCATAAGTGATTTGAGTAATGAGTGATCTCAGCATAGTTAATACAACACACATTGGCAAAGGCAGCTGCTCTGTTTATAATGTGCTATCATAGAAACAGAGGCTTATCAAGTGATCTATCTCATGTTTACGTCAAGCTCTACGCCTATTTCAAAAACTACAGAAGATATTCATACTGCAATAAATTTCAATCATAGACACTGTTCTTCACAAATGTTACACTGATGCAGAATGTTTTGAGATATAATTATTTTAAAACTGAACTGTTTCTTTCTTTCCCTGCATGTCATGTTTGTGCATTTTTGTGTCTTAGTTAGAATTGTATCTTGTTCATGCTTCCATAGTATGCCTTATTTTATTTTAGCCACATTTCTAAGTGTTTTTACATTTTCTTTCAGATCAAATGTAATTACTTAAAAACTGAAGGTGACTGCGATGGACTCCAATGAGGCAGACAAGAAGCTGCAAAACAAGGAATACCTTGATGTGTTCTTCAGCAATATGTCCAGGCTCAGAGAAGATGAGCTCCTAGTTGATATGTCTGTGACAGTCGGGGGGACATTCTATGATATCCATGGCTTCATCCTGGCAGCAGTCAGTTCATACTTCTACTCAATTATGGAAGAGAAGAAACCACTATGCACAGTGGACTTAGAGGGAAAAATTAGTGCGAGAGGCTGGGAAGCCATTCTAGACTTTGCTTACTATGGAACTGTCCAACTCCACAAGACATCAACTGATGAGATCCTTCTGGCAGCCGAGTTTCTGCAAGTGCCACGCTTAGTAGCTGCCTGCAAGAGGTTTCAGAATCCTTCAACTGCGAAGACACAGCACATGACCACAGCAGAGGCTGATGAGAAATGTGAGACCTTGAGAGGCATACAGGACCTCTACCAGAAGGGAATTGGTTGTGATGTTCATCTTCAGGTGAACGGCATAATGTTTTGGGGTAGGTGAGTTTTTTCCCTTTGCAAACTCTGTCTATAAACCATAGCCATCTAGTGTCCAGCAAATGCATACAGGAGCGCATTCTGTAGCTCAGTCATTCAGATAGCTAAGGTTCAGATGGTAGTGTTTAATGGCCTGAAAAATGAAAAGTGACTTCCTCATAGACAAAGGTACTCTTGTGAAGCTTAATTAGAAGTGTCTTACATGCAGAATAAAGAAGGAATCATTTTTCTAAAAAAGCCTGGCCAATATATAGGAAACAGGTGGATGTGTTTCCCACAAGACACTGATGCTATGTGTGGGAAAAATTGGACGTTTCACAACCAGGTAAGTCCTCAGGAATTTGTCTACTAAAGACAATAAGCCCAATGTCCAAAGCAAATATGAAAGTGTCCTAAGGTCACAGCAGAACACACATGGGTGGATTCAGCTTCTACTGCAAACATTGCTAGTCAAAGAAAGTCACGATATGGGACATTCAATGTTCCCTTGGCATCTATGTAGGAGGCTGGCCTGGCTTATAGTGGGTACCTGATGGTACTTACACCTTGTGCCAGGTCCAGTTATCCCTTAATAGTAGATTAGTAGTGTTCTAGCAGCTTAGGCTGATAGAGGTAGCTATAGCAGAGCAGCTTAGGCTGAACTAGGAGACAGGCAAAGCTCCTACTATACCACTTATATCATATAGCACTATATCATAAGAATCACAATACTCAGAGTTACTACAAATAAAGGTACTTTATTTTAGTGACAATGTGTCAGAAATATCCCAGAGGATATACTCCCTTAGGAGGTAAGTAAAATACACAAAATATACACACAAACCAAAATCAGGTAAGTACACAGTTAGAAAAGTAGTGCAAACACTGTAGAATACAATAGGATGCAATAGGCCTAGAGGCAATCAATCAATCAATCAATCATTGAATTTGTAGAGCGCTCTACGTACCCGTGAGGGTTTCAAGGCGCTGGGGAGGGGCGGGTTGAGCTGATGTTACTGATCAAAGAGCCAGGTCTTGAGGAGTCTTCTGAAGGTGAGTAGGTCCTGGGTCTGTCGTAGGCTGGTAGGGAGCGTGTTCCAGGTTTTGGCGGTGAGGTATGAGTAGGATCTGCCGCCGGAGGTTTTTCGTTGGATGTGGGGGACGACGGCGAGGGTGAGGTTTGCGGAGCGGAGCTGACGGGTGGGGGTGTAGAAGCTGAGTCTGTTGTTCAGGTAGGTTGGTCCGGTGTAGTGGAGTGCTTTGTGAGCGTGGGTGAGAAGCTTGAAAGTGATCCTCTTGTCCACGGGGAGCCAGTGAAGGTTTCTCAGGTGGTGGTAGATGTGGTTGCTGTGGGGTACGTCGAGGATCAGCCTGGCGGAGGCGTTTTGGATGTGTTGGAGGCGTAGTAGGTCTTTTGCTTGGATGCCTGTGAGGAGTGCGTTGCCGTAGTCTAGCCTGCTGCTGGCGAGGGCCTATGTCACTGTTCTTCTTGTTTCTATCGGGATCCACTTGAAGATCCTACGGAGCATGCGGAGTGTGTTGTAGCAAGAAGAGGAGACTGCGTTGACCTGTTTAGACATGGTGAGGGAGGATTCGAGGACAAAGCCCAGGTGGCGTGCGTGGTTGGTTGGTGTCGGTGGGGTTCCTAGAGCGGTAGGCCACCAGGAGTCGTCCCAGGCAGAGGGGGTGGGTCCTAGGGTGAGGACCTCCGTCTTGTCCGAATTGAGTTTCAGATGACTGTTTTTCATCCATTCGGCAATGGATTCCATTCCCTCGTGGAGGTTGGATTTGGCTGTGCGCGGGTCTTTGGTGAGCGAGAGGATGAGCTGGGTGTCGTCGGCGTAGGTGAGAATGTTGAGGTTATGTTGTTGGGCTACTTGTGCGAGGGGGGCCATGTAGATGTTGAACAGCGTCGGGCTGAGGGATGAGCCTTGGGGGATGCCGCAGATGATGTTGGTGGCTTCGGAGCGCAAGGGGGGGAGGCGGACTCTCTGGGTTCTGCCGGAGAGGAATGAGATGATCCAGTCGAGGGCTTTGCCTTGGATTCCGATTTCATGGAGGCGAGTTTTCAGGGTGCGGTGGCAGACTGTGTCAAAGGCGGCAGATAGGTCCAGGAGGATGAGGGCTGTTGTTTCGCCGTTGTCCATTTGACGTCTGATGTCGTCTGTGGCGGCGAAAAGGGCGGTCTCAGTGCTGTGGTTTTGTCTGAAGCCGGATTGGGAGGGAGCCAGGATGTTGTTGTCTTCGAGGTGGCTGGTTAGTTGTGTGTTGACTATTTTTTTCAATCACCTTCGCTGGAAAGGGGAGTAGGGAGATCGGTCGGAAGTTCTTGAGGTCGTTGGGGTCTGCGTTGGGCTTCTTGAGGAGGGTGCGTATTTCAGCGTGCTTCCAACTTTCCGGGAAAGTCGCTGTTTCGAAGGAGATGTTGATGACCTTCCGTAGTTGGGGGGCGATGGTCGAGTCGGCTGGAGTTCATGATCTTGCGTGTCTCTGTGTCGTTGACGCTGGCCCAGGAGGTCAGGTTGTTTGCACAGGTGGAGCTTTCGGGGGTGGGGTCTGGCGTGGGAGTGGCGTTGAAACTGTCGTGGATGTCGGTGATCTTTCGGAGGAAGAAGGTTGACAGTGCGTTGCAGAGTTCTTGGGATGGAGGGATGTTGTTGACATTGGCGCTGGGGTTGGAGAGTTTTTTTACGATGCTGAAGAGCTCTTTGCTGTCATGTGCGTTGTTGTCTATGTGCTCTTTGAAGTGGGATCGTTTGGCTTGTCTGATAAGTTGGTGGTGTCTGCGGGTGGCGTTTGAGGAGCCATTCCTTTTTAAGTTTTCGACAGCCGCGCTTGGAGTTTAGGAGCTCGTCTGTGAACCAGGTGGCATTTCTTCTGGCTTGGTTGTTAGTGGGTTTCTTGAGAGGCGCGAGGATGTTGGCGCAGTTGTTGATCCACAGAGTGAGGTTGTGGGCGGCGGTGTCTGTGTCGGTGGGGTCGAACAGTGGGTTCTGGGCGAGGGTGCTGGTAAGCTGGTCTTCCGTAACTTTGCTCCAGCATCGGCGAGGTGTTTGTTGGGTACGATGGTGCTCGGTTTGTTTCTTGTAGGTGAAGTGTATGCAGTGGTAGTCGGTCCAGTGGAGTACGGTGGTGTGGTTGAAGATGACATGGGAACTTGAGGAGAAGATGGGATCAAGCGTGTGGCCGGCGATGTGGGTTGGTGTGTTTACGAGTTGTCTGAGGCCGTGGTTTGTGAGGTTGTCGATCAGAGTGGTGGAGTTGGTGGTGTTGTTCTCCAGGTGGAAATGTAGGTCCCCGAGGAGGATGTAATCTGTTGAGGTGAGTGCATGGGTGTTGGTGGGATCGGCGATGGATTCGCTGAAGGGTGCTCGTGGTCTGTAGATGAGCGTTCCCCTGAGAGTGGTGTTGGGGTCTGTGTGGATGCGGAAGTGTAGGTGTTCGGTCTTGAGGGCGTTGTCGGTGTGGGCGTAGACCTTGAGAGCGGACAAGGGGACGGGGGAGAACACAAGGGGCAAAAAGTGGCAAAAAGCAGCAAAGAGCCGAAGGAAACTGCAAAAGTGAACGGCACAGAAATTCAGGGGCACAAAGCATGAGTCACAAATAAACGAAAGGCACAATAATACAAGGCACAGAACGTGAGTCACAAATGAACGAGAGGCACAATAATTCACGGCACAGAACGCGAGTCACAAATAAGCGAAAGGCACAATTATTCAAGGCACAAAACGTGAGTCACAGATAAACAAAGGCACAAAATTCAAGGCACAGAATGCGAGTCACAAACACTTAGGACGGCACAAGTCTAGTGAAGCTTACCAGAGCCCACTAGGCACAGGTGGATGCCTGCAGGTGGAGGAGGGCCTCGAACGCGTGACTGGCAGCGCGTGCAGGGTCAAGGGCAGGGGGACAGCTTGGTGGTGCTGCGAGCGTGGGGGAGCGGTCTCCTGACCAAAATCAGGTCAGAGGCAACACAAACCATATATTAAGAAAGTGGAATGCAAACCACTTAGGGACCCCAGGCCTAGTGTAGTGTATAGAGGGTCACTGGGAGTGTAAGAAAACACTAAGGATGTCCAAGATACCCCACCCCAAGACCCTGAAAAGTAGGACTAAAGCGACCCTACAGAAACACACTAAAGTCGTGATAGGAAATTCTGCAAAGACAACAACTGACTGCAAAGCACTGAAGATGGATTCCTGGACCTGTGGACCTGTTAAGGAAGGGGACCAAGTCCAAGAGTCACAAAAGTATTCGGGGGTCAGGAGCCCACTAAACCCCAGATGAAGGTGCAAAATGGCTGACTCAAGGTCGAAGAAGCTGAAGATTCTGCAAACAACGGAAGATGCCAGGAACTTCTCCTTTGCACAGAAGATGTCCCACGGCGTGCTGGAGGACGCAGATTTGTTTCCATGCAAAAAGACCGCAAACAAGCCTTGCTAGCTGCAAAGGTTGAACAAAATGGGTGCTGCCCGGGCCCAGGGAGGACCAGGAGGTCGCCCCTTGAAGGAGGAGACAGAGGGGGCGCCCAGCAGTACAGAGAACCCACTCAGAAGCAGGCAGCACCCGCAGAAGCACTTGAACAGGCATTGAAGAAATCTGAGCACCGCGGTTGTCTCAACACTACAAAGGAGGGTCCCACGAAGCCAGTGGCCAACTCAGCGAATTGATTAATGCAGGACATAATGTTGGGGACCTGGGCTATGCTGTGCATGAAGGATTCCTTGCAAAAGTGTAAAGAAGCCCTAGCAGCTGCAGTTCACGCAGTATACAGGATTACTGTCTTGCATGGGGAGGCAAGGACTTACCTCCACCAAATTTGGACAGATGGACCTCTGGACTATCGGAGTCACTGGGATCCAGCTCCAGTGTTCTGGGGACCACGCTCGTCAAGATGAGAGGGGACCCAGAGGACCGGTGATGCAGAAGTTTGGTGCCTGCGTTAGCAGGGGGAAGATTCTTTCGACCCACAAGAGATTTCTTCTTGGCTTCCAGTGCAGGGTGAAGGCAGACAGCCCCCAGAGCATGCACCACCAGGAAACAGTGAGAAAGCCGGCATGATTCGGTGCTACAATGTCGCTGGTAGTCTTCTTGCTACTTTGTTGCGTTTTTGCAGGCGTCCTGGAGCAGTCAGCAGTCGATCCTTGGCAGAAGTCGAAGAGAAAGGTGCAGAGGAACTATGGTGAGCTCTTGCATTCTTTATCACAAGAGAAACCCTCAGGAGAGACCCTAAATAGCCCTCAGAGGAGGATTGGCCACCTAACCAGGTAAGCACCTATCAGGAGAGGTCTCTGACGTCACCTGCTGGCACTGGCCACTCAGAGGCCCCCATTGTGCACTGACACTTCTACATTCAAGATGGCAGAGGTTTGGGACACACTGGAGGAGCTCAGGACACCACCCCTGGGGTGGTGATGGACAGGGGAGTGGTCACTCCACTTTCCTCTGTCCAGTTTCGCGCCAGAGCAGGGGCTGGGGAATCCCTGAACCGGTGTAGATGGCTTATGCAAGGAGGGCACCATCTGTGCCCTTCAAAGCATTTCCAGAGGCTGGGGGAGGCTACTCCTCCCCAGCCCTTAACACCTATTTCCAAAGGGAGAGGGTGTAACACCCTCTCTCAGAGGAAATCCTTTGTTCTGCCTTCCTGGGACCGGGCTGCCCAGACCCCAGGAGGGCAGAAGCCTGTCTGTGGGTTGGCAGCAGCGATAGCTGCAGTGAAAACCCCAGAGAGCTAGTTTGGCAGTACCCGGGGTCTGTGCTGGAGCCCCGGGGATGCATGGGATTGTCACCCCAATACCAGATTTTGCATGATGGGACAATTCCATAATCTTAGACATGGCCATATTCGGAGTAACCATTGTGAAGCTACAGATAGGTATTAACCTATATGTAGTGCATGCGTGTAATGGTGTCCCTGCATTCACAACGTCTGGGGAAATTGTCCTGAACAATGTGGGGGCACCTTGGCTAGTGCCAGGGTGCCCTCACACTTAGTAACTTTGCACCTAACCTTCACCAAGTGAGGGTTAGACATATAGATGACTTATAAGTTACTTAAGTGCAGTGTGAAATGGCTGTGAAATAATGTGGACATTATTTCACTCAGGCTGCAGTGGCAGTCCTGTGTAAGAATTGTCTGAGCTTCCTATTGGTGGCAAAAGAAATGATGCAGCCCATAGGGATCTCCTGAAACCCCAATACCCTGGGTACCTAGGTACCATATACTAGGGAATTATAAGGGTGTTCCAGTGTGCCAATCAGAATTGGTAAAAATGGTCACTAGCCTGCAATGACAATTTTAAAGAGAGAGAGAGCGTAAGCACTGAGGTGCTGGTTAGCAGAGCCTCAGTGACACCGTTAGGCACCACACAGGGAACACATTCAGGCCACAAACTATGAGCACTGGGGTGCTGGCTAGCAGGGTCCCAGTGAGACATATAAAACACACTGACAAATAGGGTTTCTACTATAAGCACTGGGGTCCTGGCTAGCAGGATCCCAATGAGACAGTAAAAACACCCTGACATATACTCACAAACTGGCTAAAAGTGGGGGTAACAAGGCTAGAAAGAGGATACCTTCCTACACAATCCCCCCCCCCCAAACGAAGGACAATAAGGCTAACCTTGGCCATTGGAGTCTTTATTGTCTAAGTGGTGATAAGTAGAGAGTAGCTCTGCAATAGATTAGTTACTTCCTTTATCATCCACTGTATGGTTACTTCCCTGTGGGGATGTAAACCACCCTGTTTGGAGTTTTTTAGTTAGCCAACAATGTGAATTTATATTCTCAGAGTTCCTATTAGTATGTTTTAGTTTAGAGCAGTGGAAATTGTCCACTGGGCCTATTTCAAGTGATGAGAATGCCAGACAGGGATGCTGTCTCAATAAAGCCATTGCTGGGCAAAACGTTTGTCCATATGGCTATAAAAGGTAACAGGGTTGCTGTTTCTCTTGAGTTGGAGCAGGGCAGGGCTGCTGTCCTATAAGCTCCACACTAGGGCAGGGCTGCTGTCCTAAGTGTTGTGAGGCAGTGCAGGGCTGCTGCACTAAAGTTTCTCTGGGAGGGTTGGAGGGATGCTCCATGTTAACTAAAATATTGCAATTTTTCTCACCAGTATTAGTTATCCCACAGAAAGGTACTTCTACCTCAGGGAGTACAGCTGTGGTAGCTGATGGTTCCCTTGGTACAGGTTCCACCCCAGGAGAGGTTTCTCCTTCCACAGGAATTGTATCCCTAATGGCAGGGTGGGTAGGGGATACTTTGATGCCTTTTTTACCTGTTGTTGGAGAAGGATCCTGAGATTTCAGGCCTTTTCCTCTCCTTTGCTTTTTCATTTCAGCTGAAATGAGAGGAAGCAATTCCTCAGGGATACCCAGCATGGATGCATGGCTATTAAACTCTACCCCAGCCCAACCTGAGGTCTCTAGGTCATTACCTAAGAGACAGTCAACAGGTAAGCTAGGTGATACTACCACCTGCTTAGGGCCAGTTACTCCACCCTAACTAAGCAGAACTATAGCTAAGGGGAGGAACTGAGTGGAGTTATGGACATCAATAATCTTGTACTGTTGTCCAATGATGTGTTGTGCAGGAGCCACTAGGTTTTCAGTCACCAAAGTGATATGGCACCTGTGTCCCTGTAGGCCTGAGCCTCGACACCATTTATTGAAACTGACTGTCTGTACTTATCCATTGTAAGGGGACAAGCAGCCAGTGTGGCAAGGTCAATGCCACCAGGTGTGACAGAAACTGTCTTGGGACTGACTACCCCAGTTTCTATGATGGACCCAAAAGTAAACCCAACTACACCCTTATTTTGACTGTTGGCAGCAGTCCCACCACTATTACCACTACTGCTAGCGGCACTAGAATTTAATGTATTAGTGGTGGTAGGCTCAGGGGTTAACCCGGGCAGGACTTATCCCCTGGCATATGGCCTTTATTTTTACACACATAGCACCAAGGCTTTTTAGTGTGTGTGGGTTGTGCAGAAGAGGAAGAAGATGATTTATCCCCACCACCTGAAGAGTGTTTAGGATGTGAAGAAGGATATTTGTTTTTACCTTTAGCCCCATGCTTATCCTGAGATTTCTCACCATCTTTCTTCTTGCCACCCTTGTCACCACCTGTATGAACTTTTCTGTTCACTTGTGTTCTGACCCATTTGTCTGCCTTCTTTCCCAATTCTTGGGGAGAGGTCAGATTTGAGTCTACCAAGTACTGGTTCAACAAATCAGACACACAATTGTTCAAAATATGCTCTCTCAGGATTAGATTATACAGGTTTTCATAGTCAGTCACCTTACTGCCATGTAACCAACCCTCCAAGGCCTTCACTGAACAGTCTACAAAGTCTGTCCAGTCTTGAGAGGACTCTTTTCTGGTATCTCTGACCTTTATCCTGTATTGTTCAGTAGTTAAGCCAAATCCATCCAAGAGTACATCATTCAAAGCTTTGTAATTATTAGCATCACTTTCTCTGACAGTAAGGAGCCTATCCCTACCCTTACCAGTGAAAGATAGCCACAAGATAGCAGACCACTACCTTTGAGGGACCAACTGTACCACACAAGCCCTCTCAAGTGCAGCAAACCACTTGTTAATGTCATCCCCCTCCTTGTAAGGGGGGACTATCTTATGCAGGTTTCTAGAATCTTATTCTCTTACAGGATTGCTATCAAAAACACTGCTGCTGCCACCATGGGTAACTAACCGCAAACTCTGCCTTTCCCTCTCTACATCGAGAGATTCCCTGTCAAAGGCCAGCTGCTGCTGTCTTAGCTTCAGCCTGGCCTCTTCCAACCTCAGATTTCTGAATTCCCTTTCCATAGTGTTATCCTCAGGGTGGGAGGATTGAACATTCTGAGACACAGAAGAAATATGGGAATTGGCAGAAGTGGACCTGTCTCTAACTGGCTGGACTCTAGTAACCTGGCCTTTTGGAGTGAAAGGTGCCCTACTAGTGTGTGACCCTCTCTCACTACCAGTGTCACTAGGAGGCCTGTTAGCTGGCAGGTCTTTGGATGAACCCTCCCCAGCATCCTCAGGGGCCTCCTCTGAGTCTTGCTGGGTACCCTCCTCCTCTACCTCCTGATCCTGAGATGGGCCAGACTCGTTCTTATCACTTTCTAGGAGAAGGCTAAGGAGAAGATCTTTGATAGGGTTCTTACCAATGCTTAAACCTCTTTCTATGCATAGACCCCTCAAACTTTTAAAGTTTAAACTACCATAGGTTGCCTGGACAACTATGGGAGTAAGTTCTACTGCAGACATAATTGTTAGAAAGGGTTTAGGACAGAGAGAAAAAAGTTTAGAAACTTTTAAAGAAAAGAGAAAAATGTTTTCTAACTTTTCAAAACATTTGAAAACTTTTCTGAAACTTTTTAGAAAGTTTTTAGAAAGAAAGTTAAACTGTTTAAGTTAACTGTGTATATTCTGAAGTATTTGGTATGTTTTTCTTATGAAAAGCACCAATGACAAAGTGGTAAAGCAGTTACAAGTTCTTTCCCACCGCTGCACCGCAAATGTAGGAGGCTGGCATGGCTTATAGTGGGTACCTGATGGTACTTACACCTTGTGCCAGTTCCAGTTATCCCTTAATAGTAGATTAGTAGTGTTCTAGCAGCTTAGGCTGATAGAGGTAGCTATAGCAGAGCAGCTTAGGCTGAACTAGGAGACATGCAAAGCTCCTAATATACCAGTTATATCATATAGCACTATATCATAAGAATCACAATACTCAGAGTTACTAAAAATAAAGGTACTTAGTGACAATGTGTCAGAAATATCTCAGAGGATATACTCCCTTAGGTGGTAGGTAAAATACACAAAATATACACACAAACAAAAATCAGGTAAGAAAACAGTTAGAAAAGTAGTGCAAACACCGTAGAATACAATAGGATGCAATGGGCCTAGGGGCAACATAAACCATATACTAAGAAAGTGGAATGCAAACCACCTTTAGGGACCCCAGGCCTAGTGTAGTGTGTAGAGGGTCACTGGGAGTGTAAGAAAACACTAAGGGTGTCCAAGATACCCCACCCCAAGATCCTGAAAAGTAGGAGTAAAGTGACCCTACTTCCCCAGAAGCACACTAAAGTTGTGAAAGGAAATTCTGCAAAGACAACAACTGACTGCAAAGCACTGAAGACGGATTCCTGGACCTGAGGACCTATATAGGAAGGGGACCAAGTCCAAGAGTCACAAAAGAGTCCGGGGGGGCAGGAGCCCACTAAACCCCAAATGAAGGTGCAAAATTGCTGCCTCTGGGTGGAAGATGCCAGGAACTTCTGCTTTGCACAGAAGATGTCCCACGGTGTTCTGGAGGATGCAGAGATATTTCCACACAGAAAGACCGCAAACAAGCCTTGCTAGCTGCAAAGGTTGTGGTTGAAGAAAATGGGTGTTGCCCAGGCCCAGGAAATCTGAGCATGGCGGTCGTCTCAACACTACAAAGAAGGGTCCCAGAAAGCTGGTGGTCAACTCAGCAAGTTGAGCAATGCAGGGTGGAGTGCTGGGGACCTGGGCTATGAAGGATTCCTTGCAAAAGTGTACAGAAGCCCTAGTAGCTGCAGTTCACGCAGTATACAGGATTACTGTCTGGCATGGGGAAGCAAGGACTTGCCTCCACCAAATTTGGACAGAAGGACCTCTGGACTGTCGAGGTCACTTGGATCCAGACCCTGTGTTCCAGGGACCACGCTTGTCAAGATGAGAGGGGACCCAGAGGACTGGTAATGCAGAAGTTTGGTGCCTGCATTACCAGGGGGAAGATTCCGTCGACCCACGGGAGATTTCTTTTTGGCTTCTAGTGCAGGGTGAAGGCAGACAGCCCCCAGAGCATGCACCACCAGGAAGCAGTCGAGAAAGCCGGCAGGATTAGGCACTACAATGCTGCTGGTAGTTGTTTTGCTACTTCGTGTCCTGGAGCAGTCAACGGTCGATCCTTGGCAGAAGTCGAAGAGAGAGATGCAGAGGAACTCTGGTGAGCTCTCGCATTTGTTATCTGAAGAGAAACCCACAGGAGAGACCCTAAATAGCCCTCAGAGGAGGATTGGCCACCTAACCAGGTAAGCACCTTTCAGGAGGGGTCCCTGATGTCACCTGCTGGCACTGGCCACTCAGAGGCCTCTATTGTGCACTCACACTTCTACATTCAAGATGGCAGAGATCTGGGACACACTGGAGGAGCTCTGGGCACCACCCCCGGGGTGGTGATGGACAGGGGAGTGGTCACTCCCCTTTCCTTTGTTCAGTTTCCCGCCAGAGCAGGGGCTGGGGGATCCCTGAACTGGTGTAGACTGGCTTATGCAAGGATGGCACCATTTGTGCCCTTCAAAGCATTTCCAGAGGCTGGGGGAGGCTACTCCTCCCCAGCCCTTAACACCTATTTCCAAAGGGAGAGGGTGCAACACCCTCTCTCAGGGGAAGTCCTTTGTGCTGCCTTCCTGGGACTGGGCTACCCAGATCCCGGGAGTGCAGAAGCCTGTTTGTGGGTTGGCAGCAGCGATAGCTGCAGTGAAAACCCCAGAGAGCTAGTTAGGCAGATGCCAGATTGGCGAGATTGCGTTCTTAAAATTGGAAACAGCTTGGTAAAAAATCACTTAACATGCACTACAAAATACCTCAATAGACATAAAGGTATTTGCCAGTTGCTTGTGCATGAACCTCCAATCATCGCAACAGAGTGGATTACAATTGGAATTTTGAAATTGTGACCACCATTTTCATACAAAGAAAGGTTATTGGGCATAATCCTCTATTTACGACATGGTCAGCTATAAGACTTTGAGAAACTAGATGTTGACCAGAGTTGAACTAAGATGGAAATGTAAATTTAAGTTCATGTGTTGGATATTATGTTTGTAATGTTTTGTGTTGTAAAACAATTGCTGTACTATGTTGATATTCACCAATATTCACCTTGCATATAATTAATTACAATAAATTTTGGATAATAATTGGTCCATAAAGAGAGTATTGATCACTGTGTTTAAAAATATTGATGCAATTGGTCCCTACCTTCAGACCACTGGTCTTGTGATATAAAACAGTACTACAGCTGATAAACAATACTTTTCCTGATACATATTGCTGACACTGAGTAAAAGGGCCTTGACATCAGACTTCTGGGGCACAAGAATTCTCGAAGGATCCTGGACCCAGGAAGGCCAAACACCCATCTAAGAGTGTATTTGATGTAGGATTTAGGATGTCAAAAGCATAATCTAATGCTAGGTAGTTCAGAATATTTCCCTTCATAAATTCTGTCTCTGGTTTAGCCCTTATTGAACGCTGTAATAGAATGGGTTTAATTGACAACAGATCTTCATGGTGGGTTTTCCCCACTTCCTTATGAATAATAGAGGATGATCTTGAAGAATGAGTACTCAAAAGATGCCTTGAAAAGGGATTTTCCTAAAACTCTGTAGGGCTACTAGGAGAATAACACCACACATGCCCGCCATACGCTGCAGCTGATAGTGCTTTCACTTTACATATGGAAATAATTTCCCTTATGGGGCGGCATCCAAATTTACAAGAAAACCAAAACACACCCTCACACACTCTTTTTATTTTAGACTGGGCATTCTGTATATTTTGAGACCATAAACCATTGCTAGAAAAAAGAATGCCCAGATAACAAAAGGAATTGACCATTGATATAGGTGTACAGTTGATAAAATAGGCCTGTCCTTCTGTTTGGTTTTCCTACAAGACATTGTGAAGGTCTTGTATTTATTGACCTTTAGTTTCCTGGACTCCAAGAATCTAGCAAAGGTATCCATTTTTCTCTGTAGGCCCATGGTGGTCCAACACATTAGGACCGCATTGTTAGCTTACAAGCGAACATGACTGGGCAGCCAGCAACAATTGGTACATTGACCTGCAAGGACTGAAGGGCATCCTCAATGCCATTAATAATAAAAAATGAAAAAAAAAACATGAGTCCAGCGCACTACCCTGTTTAATGCCTGCCTAATCAAAAAAGATGGAGAACATTCCCCATTAGGCCATATCATACCTTGGCTGAAAGATTCTTGTACAGGCAGGAGAAGAGACAAACAATATATTCAGCGGCCCCATATGAAAGCATGGTATGCCACAGGATCAAATGATCCACCAAAACAAAAGCACTACTGAGGTCAGCAAAGCACAGGTGAAGGGATCCTGACTTAGCCTTAGTATATTTTCTAATAAGATTTAGACATTGTTCCACTGTCCCCACCCCCTTCCTGAATCCACCTGGAAGTTTCACAGATTAACCCATAAGAGAGATGGTGCATTAACACTTTGGGTCACAGCTGTCCCCCTTCTTGAAAATTGGAACAATATTGGAATTAGCCCATATAGAGTACTGTGCCCTTTGCCACCACATTAAAGACTTGAGACAGATTTGGTCCCCATAGCTCACTAATGTCTTCAAAAGCATCAACCAGAACCTTGACGGACCTGGGAGATTTACGCCTGGCGCAGCCTTTTCAAGGCTCCAAAAACTGCATCCAGGGTAAAATCAAGGTGCCTTATACTCTTTGCAAAAAATACTGTTGCCTGTCTCCTCTAAGACTGGGTGGTTATGCATTAATTTATTATTAATAGAAAGGTCAAAGATCCTTCGGAAAACCATGTGATGTTAGTTCAGGGGCAGAGTCATTTTTCAAAAACAGTGCATTTACCATATTCCAGAACAGAGTATTGTGATTAGACTCAGCTCCCTGGACCAAGTTTGACCAAGTCTCTTCCCTGAACTCATTTTTCCTAGAAGCTATCACCTCATTGTATTGCTTCCTTAGGGACTTGATGACAGAATGGCCTCTTGGGACACAATGTAAATCAGCCCTCAACTTCTTAGAAGCCTGCGTACACAAGTGGCCAAACCAGACATGTCTCTTAGGGGTCCCCATCCTAGCCGGGGGAGTCAAAAGGATGTTAAATGCCCTTGTAATTGAATCAAAAGCTTGGACCAGACCATCATTATGCACCTCAGGGCTTATGCAAACCTCAAACTCTGTTACTTTCATGGCTAAGAGCCTCTGCAGTACACACATAGGGTTGACGCATGATCACCTAATATGAAAGCTATTCGGCCTAACAAGAACTATATTTTCTACACGGTTAGGGACTGAGGGGAAATGGGCGTAAAAGGTCATATATAGAACAATTGGGTTATGATCACTTAGGGCCTTATAATGACCCTGGCGGCCAGCGGAACACTGGCGGTAACACCGCCAACAGGCTGGTGGTGTTCCACAAGTGTATTATGATCGTGGTGCATTAGCCACGGCCAGCCCGTCGGCCCCTCCACTTTACTGCCAGGCTTCAGCGCTGCCCTGGGGATTATGAGTCCCCAACCGCCAGCCTTTCCATGGCGGTAAACACTGCCATGGAAAGGCTGGCAGTAAGGGGAACTCGGGGTGCCCCCATGCAAAGCCCCATTGAGCATTTCACTGCACGGCTGCAATGTTGATGTGACTTTTCCGCTGGGCCAGCAGACGGAAACGCTGTTTCCGTCTGCTGGCCCAGCAGAAATATCAAAATAGGGAGCCAACAATACCGCCAGCACTTGCAAGACCGCCGAAGTTGTAATGAGGGCCTTAGTGTAGTTTGTTTTACCCCAATATTGGAAACTAGATGATTAGCAGTAGAGCTAATTGAGAAGTGGTTAATTGTAGTACGTGCACCTCTACCAGCAAATGTATGGCTTTGAAAACTGTATGAGGTGTTACAGTTTTTCAACAACAGAAGATTGTATTTGAACATCAAAGTGCTTAAAGCCTTTGCATGAACACTATGAAGGATGTGTGGAGCGCTGTCTTCTGCCTAGTTGGTAATGCCACACACCAGTCTCACCAGAAGTGTATATCTTTGGATATTGATATCACTGGCCCCTACAGTTGGACAAGTAAGATCGTATAGCAGCAGAATTGCATCTAAGTCCACTTCAAATGCAACAACAACATCACAGAGAGTGGAATCAAACACATTAATATAGAAATGAATTAACAGAATGTCAGTCCTTCCTTAAAGGTCAGTAGCACAAATTGAGAATAAGGAGAAACTGTAGCAGATCTTCTAATAGTGACAGGCAGCAAGTTTGAAATCAAAATCTGTACACTAACTTTAGCACAGCACGGTGACGGTATTACTGCAGTGAATAGGGAGGAAAAAGCATGAACATGCAAGGGGCCCACCCTCTAGTTTTCCTGAATACAAATTGTTTGTATAGTAGAAGTGATGTAAAGCTGTTATCATATTCCGAACCCCAGAGATAAACCATGGGAGCACAGGACCCTTTGTAGCCAGCTTGAGCTTGGGGGAGGGCTAGGACCGGCAATCTGGGAGGCCTTGCCAATGTCCCATTACCAGGCAAGGAAGAAATACAAGAAACAAATGCATTACAATCAGCAGCAAATACGTTTATATGGCAAGGAGATAGAGTGGTAAGGGCTATAAGGTCATTTTAGCAGATGGAAAAGAAATATCTACTCTGGGAGTCAGTCTACCATCTGCAAACCATTCAAAGCATTAAACCTATTTCAGAGTGTGAGGGAAAAGGAATAGTTGCCTAGATTAGGAGGGTCAAAGGGTTGACAATCAGAATCAGCAGGTGCTTGAGATAACCGTCAATAGAATAAACCCAAAGGATAAAGCAAAATATTACCATAATTAAAAGATTCGGTGAGGATTTATGCAAATTCTCC
Organism: Pleurodeles waltl; assembly: GCF_031143425.1. Lineage (NCBI taxonomy): Eukaryota > Metazoa > Chordata > Amphibia > Caudata > Salamandridae > Pleurodeles > Pleurodeles waltl. The sequence continues at coordinate 677,624,394 of NC_090445.1, forward strand.
CCTGCAAACCTGGGGTGCCTTAAATTGATGATGATACAGTCCCCCTTAAAAGGTTTTCTAGATGGACGAATCCAGCCCACCCTGCATGTCATCAGAATTTGATCAGCTTCAGTGATCAGGAAAATAGACTTAGACTGCAACCAATGCAGTACTTTATCCCTTAGCTAGTCTGGTGATTCCGGGGCAAATGTGGAACATTAACCACTATTACTACATACAGAACAACAAGCCATATTAGGACTAGAGTTCGGTGGTAAACTCCACTCTGCCAGTGGAGTTCGCAGAGTTTTGCCACTCTGCGTTACACTAGGAGCGCAGAGTTCAGCAAAAACTCCACCAACAGCCAATAGTTTACTGGCATCCACACCAGTTCAGTCATATTTTTGCTATTGCCAAAATGAGGAACTTCTACGGGCTTTTTTGGTAGGACCTCCGCATGTTTAGATCTGTGGTTTTCAGTGGGGATTGTGCTCGTATTAGCTTTCAGAACTGGAGTACAGCAGTGGATGGTGGAAATTCAGGCTGGGGGAGAGCAGAGGACTGGGCGGTGTAACTGTGCACTGCTGGTGAGACTTCCATGAAAGCTACTGCGACCAGCTGGGGGAAGCCATCCGTTAAAGCCTGTTGAAGCAGATTTAGAGAGGGCGGGTGAGGAGGGAAGTTTCACATGATTGGCTGCCCTACGCCCATCAAGGAACGATGCATGAATCCGATGCACTGGCATGCATGACACAGAAGCACCTTTACGTTTCGGGCGTGTGGCATTTTTATGCTATTTTCTTGTGCCTCTACCATGTATTCCTTTTTCTTGTATAATGATTGTTTTGCTTCATTTGTAGTGCATTCAGCACATTCGATATACAATTTCACTTTGCTACTGCAATGAAAATGTATACATTGAGCCAGCGCAATTTAGCTCATTTTCCAAAAATGAAAGGTATTCTTTACTCATATATGTACTGAATGCAAGAGAACCCCAGGTGACATATTTCAATTTGACAAAGATCACACTGAGTATAGTATGTGCTTTACTGTCCTGTATTGAGGCCCAATAATAACTGTATCAAGTGACCTAGGAGGGCAATCAGTCCCCGTACCCCACCAAACACCTAGACAACTCTCCCATGTGACACTGTTCAATCTCACAAAAAGATGTCTCGCCAATCAATACACAAATGCACACACCTACTCACCATAAGTGCACAATGGCAAATGCTAACACACGCACATCTCACACACACTCCAACATACGTAGTATGCATAAACTAATGTACACGTGTACTAATGTAAATTATTTACAAACGCATTCATATTAGGAACACATGTTGAGAGAGAACTATAACCACACACAAAGCAATAAGTGTATACAGAGACATGTTTACATATATAGTTAGGTTGATCTGTATTCAGGGGCTTATTTACTAAATTTTGATGCAGGGCAGCGTAGCAAGTCACTTTCCTGTGCTAGTCTGTGTCAAAAGAAGAGGTCAGGACTGCACAGTATCTATGAGATACAACACATTCCTGTCCTCTTCCACTGCACTGGTGCACAATTGGATGCCTTGCTCCAATGCAGGCATTGTAGGAAGGATTGTTTTGTGTAGGAATTACACCGTCAGTAGAGGTGTTTTCCTCCTTGTAAATCTGCTGCATAATGCAGTACACACAGAGGATAAAATGAAGAGAAATAAAGGAGGCGTAAGCTTTTAATGCATTCCCGGATATACAAAACCTTGTAAATCTGGGAATGGGTCAAAATTCATGGGTGTTGCTTGGGAATACCCGTCTCAATGCCCATGGAATGCCTCTTTGATGCAGAGTAAGGCCTTACTCCATATCTACAAGACCATGAAAAGCCAAGCAAATGGCTTTGTGTGGCCTAGTAGGTATGGGTCTGCAGCCTTTGCCGCCATGAATTACAAAAACTGGTGCACTGGCAGTGCAAGCTGCTTGTAAATATGCCCCACAGTATTTTTACTTTAATTATGACTGTAAGTGGATGTTGTATATCTTTTCTTCACATGTATTGCTTTGATGTGCCTTGAAACTGGGTTTTTCCAACACTGTTTTCTCAAAAAAAAAAAAAATATTATATATTAGCATTGATGCCTAAGGGAAGCACAAGTCACATACCAACCCATTGGCGGTGCACCAAGCCTTGCTTCTCTCTTCATCAAGGCTGTGCAATCATTTTAATAATCCATAGAAAACGCTCTGTGGCATCTATAACTATGAGCTGTGAGTTGCTCATTACAGACACCAGAGATTAACTTTAAATAGTTATGCAAATAGTAGCACAACCAACTTTATATTGTGTTCTTGGTGTAAATAGAGCTAGTTCCTTGTCTGGATTTGTTTACAATGCAAAAACTTAACAGCATTCTTTTGCAGTAATGCTTTGCCACTGCTGGTGCCCTGTCTCTCATAGCATTTTGTTTTAAAGGGTTTAAAGGGAATCTTTTAAATCCCCTCCTCTGCGTGCCTCTCAGGGGTTGATTATGAATACAGCAAAGCTGCATCTAGATAGAGCTACATTATTGATGACATGATTCAAACCATTGCTGAGGAGGAGAGCAGGCAGAGGGAACCAACCAGCAGCGCCTTTGTAATGTGAGCTCATCAGGGATGCACAGTGCGTTGCAGTATAAGGTACTGGGTTCATGTTTCACTTTCACCTAAATGCATTTTGTCTTCTCGAGAGGTCGGGCAGTGTCTCTACACTGGCTCATTCGAGCTGAGCACCATTGAGGGCAGAGCTGGTAGGGAGCAGGAGACCTGCTGGCATCTGGTGGGGACAGATTAAGTTGTCTGTTGCACATCATGTCTGTGGACACCGGATGTGTGGTTTGCTTGGCGGTGTGGACAGACTGGTGTCTCTTGTCACATAAGGCGATAGAGTCTAACATAACATAAAGTACTAAAACCCTGCTTTTGCATAACAATTGTGAAAGGGCAGCATCGTATAGTTTCCCTGAACTCCAGTACAATTGGCTGATCAGGATATTAGCTCAAACAACTGAATATATGCTATACTATGCTGTAATAACGGACCTTCGCGTGAAGCAATCCGGGTGGTGTTTGCCTCCACGGAAATTCCTTTGCCTCCTGTGTTGCAAAATGGTTGTTTTAATGTTGTACTAGCACTTTATTAACTTATTGCACTGTTATCTTTGAAAGACAACTAGTGACTATTTCCGTTGTAGCCAACCAGGCATTAACACTTCAAATATATCACTGTGCCGCTATTATTGAGGAATAATTTGCAGCTATTTTTGTTGTCCAATTGTCGTCAAATATTTTGTTTGAACTATTCGTTTAGCAAGTTTGCTGCTATCAATGCCTCTCTTTAACTTATCAGTGTGGTTTTACAACTACGTTCTTAATGCATATTACACTGGCTAGTTAAGAGTGGATTTATGCTCTCTTTTATAAACCAAATTCATTTTAATAGCTATAATTATATGCAGTCAATGCTGTAATGTGTGCTCACTGCTCTTTTTAAATTGAAATAGTTTTAATAAATCATAAAAAATAAAGAAATATACTAATGTAAAAAAACAAAAACTCCAAGCTAACCTATGTCAAGTATTTCCTAGAAAGTATTTCCCATGAAATCCTAATAGTCATCTATTCAAATGCTGATGTTCGAGAAATTATTTCCAATAAAGGTACCCACTGACAGAAGTTATAAGTAGGGGTGGGCTAAACTCTTTAGAATCTCACAGAGTTTTTATGTAACTCTGCAGAATTTCACAGAGTAAAGCTAAGTGAGATCCACCCACCCCTAATTAGGACACCTATCCCCTCTACTAGGCTTCCTTACATTCCCCTTACCCTGGGGCAAGCTTTTAGTAAGGGTTGTCATGGGCAAAGAACGTTGGAAGGACCAGCCACTTTGTTAACTGCAGCTGACTGAGGCGGACAATGCTGCACATCCATACCGCAATTAAAGGTCCTACACAAACTTGAGACAACCCCGAGTGTAAAAAAGCTGCTTTTCATCTTGGGCCGTGAGGCAGATTGTGGTGGATAGAATTGGGGAGGATAGCAGAGCGGAACAGGGGGAGGATCGTCCATTTGCCTATCCTGAGGAATTACAATCACAAGGGTGTAGCACAGGGTGTATTTGCAGCCCTCTAAATGCCTGCATTTGAATGGGTTTGGTAGGTTGATTGGCAATAGGAATAATACATTTTGCCTTAACACTGAATAGTTCTTCAATGTTCCCCAGCCTATTATAAACAGGTGCAAGCCAACTTTCAAACATACCCTTCACAATGTCCAAGGTGCTATTTTGGAAAGAGTCCAAATCCACAGAACCAGACAGAGTGAAGCCAACAGCATTGTTGATTTGGGAGAAGGCGGGGGGTCGGGTTTCCTTAGCCCCTGATGCCTTTTCTGCTTAGTGTGGGGTGTTGTTATAGGGTGAAATAGAAACATTACCAGCAATTGGTCCGGGGTCAGCAGAAGAAACATCATTAGAAGATACTGGCACTGAGACCAGTTAATGTGCAGAATCTTGAACAGATTCACACAAAGAATGAGTGTCAGACTCCCCCAAAGAAATGGGCCCAGGCCCAATTCTTCTGCCAAGGTGCCAGAGAGGCGTCAATCTGCATGCTCTATTTCCTTATTTAAAGCCAAACATTTAATGTAATCATCCAAGGAAGAAGAAGGGCAGCTAGAATTAGCAGGAACAGGAGTTTTACACTTTCCTAAGCAGGGACAGGCGTTTTGGGCTTCCCCATTCAACCAGGAATACAATAATCAGGCAACAGAGCTCTACAGTACCTTAAAAAAAAAGTAAAAGTAACAGCCAAGGGGGGAGAGGGTGGGGGTTGGCCCAGCACAGTCAGTTCAGGCCTCTGATGGGCACAGAGGGTCATCACCTTGATCCAGTCTCTCCTAGGCATGTGCCTGGGCACGCACCTATCTGGCAATAAGTGACTCTGCTGCCCCTCCTACCACTTTGTGGATTGTACCGGTCCCCGAGGGCCCACAGGCTTCAATAATGTTTCCACACTGTGGGAGTGTGTGCCTTTATTTTAAATGTGCCTGCCTGATGCTGATTGGCTCTGCTGTGGCTGTTCCTCCTGCTGCTTTGTGAATTGTGATAGATCTCCGGTGCCCACAGGCTTCAATGAAAAGTCCTCTTACAGGCACTATGAGTGATTCAGAAAGGTACTGAGGAACCAAAATAGTAGTATTTAATCTCATAAAGGAATGAAAAACACATATCAAATATAAAACTTAGGGCCAGATGTAGGAAGCACTTTGCGAGTCGCAAACGGCAAAATTTGCCGTTTGCGACTCGCAAATGCGTGTTTCCTATGCAGAAATGCATTTTGCGAGTCGTTACCGACTCGCAAAATGCATTTCCGAATCGCAAATAGGAAGGGGTGTTCCCTTCCTATTTGCGATTCGCAATGGTATGCAATTCCATTTGTGACCGCTTATGCGGTCGCAAATGGAGTCGCAGTTACCATCCACTTGAAGTGGATGGTAACCCATTCGCAAACGGGAAGGGGTCCCCATGGGACCCCTTCCCCTTTGTGAATGGACCCCAAAATATTTTTTCAGGGCAGATAGTGGTCCAAGGGACCACTCCCTGCCCTGAAAAAACCGAAACAAAAGGTTTCGGATTTTTTGAAATGCAGCTCGTTTTCACCTTAGGGAAAACGGGCTACATTAAAAAAAAAAAAAAAACTGCTTTATTGAAAAGCAGGACGCTAACATGGAGGCCTGCTGACTACAGCAGGCCTCCATGTTAGCGAGTGCCTATACTCGCTATGGGGCCGCAATTTGCGACCCACCTCATGAATATTCATGAGGTGGGTCATTGCGACCCCATAGCGAGTTGCAGTCGGTGTCTGAGACACCGTACTGCATAGCAATTTGCGAGTTGCAAATTGCGAGTCGGAAGGACTCGCAATTTGCAACTCGCAAATTGCTTCCTTCCTACATCTGGCCCTTAATTCTTTAAAAATCATGCATTAGAGGTGGAAAATACACACCTGCATGTCTTTAATACAACTGTGACCCTCCTACAATAACATTTAGAAATTTTATATTTTATATTTTATATTAAGACTGAAGTCTAATATTATGCTTGTTTAAAGAGATTTACAATAAGCAAAAAAACATGGAAAATGGATTTTCACAAATTTTTTTCTAATACAGAGATTGAACAGCAAGTAAAATTTGAAGCCATAGGGGGTCATTCTGACTCCCGCCGGCCGCGGTAACCGCAGGGCCGGCAGGAGCCGCCAGAATACCGCTGCGCGGTCAAAAGACCGCCGCGGTTATTCTGGCTTTCCCGCTGGGCTGGCGGGCGACCTCCAGAAGGCCGCCCGCCAGCCCAGCGGGAAACCCCCTTCCATGAGGATGCCGGCTCCGAATGGAGCCGGCGGAGTGGAAGGGGTGCGACGGGTGCAGTTGCACCCGTCGCGATTTTCAGTGTCTGCATGGCAGACACTGAAAATCAAGGTGGGGCCCTGTTACGGGGGCCCCTGCAGTGCCCATGCCATTGGCATGGGCACTGCAGGGGCCCCCAGGGGCCCCACGACACCCCTTACCGCCATCCTGTTCCTGGCAGCCAAAACCGCCAGGAACAGGATGGCGGTATGGGGGTCGGAATCCCCATGGCGGCGCAGCAAGCTGCGCCGCCATGGAGGATTCCCCAGGGCAGTGGGAAACCGGCGGTACACCGCCGGTTTTCCGTTTCCGGTCAGAATGCCCATGGGAGCACCGCCAGCCTGTTGGCGGTGCTCCCGCGGTCGTTGGCCCTGGCGGATTTTACCGCCAGGGTCAGAATGACCCCCAGAGTCTCTTTGAAGATCTGAGAACTTAGCACAGAAATATTGATACCAGGTTGGTAAATTATCCATTACTCCCACAATGTAAAAGTTGATGCAGAACCTGGAGAATGTTTTTTTTTAAAGATAAATTTGAAGTTGGCCAGAAGACATTGTGAGAGAAGTACCCAATTAATATTCTTTAAATCACTTTCAATGCAAAAATTTGGATGGAGAGGGAAAACAGGATTTTCTGCTGTTAAGGGGTAATCTTTGTTCTTTTGGAGATGAGGAAGGATACCCCAGAAGGGGTAAACCATCCAGCCCACAAATCAAAGGCTTTTTATATCTGATACTAAAAGAAACAAGGAATAACAACATTGTTACATTGTTAACGTTGCGCATAGTGTTTTCAGTGATAAAGAATAATTATCAGGCCATGAATTTATGAATTCAAAACCCAATTAAAAATTATATTTAGCAGTCTTCATGCCACTTAGTAGTTTACACATAAGTGGATGTTAATCAACAGGTTTGCTTCATATCTATCAGTGCTGTAAGGAAATGGCAGATTAAAAAACGATGCTATTTCAGAAGCAATAGTCATATAAGTGGATGTTAACCAACAGGTTTATTTCCTATCTATCAGTGTTGTAAGTAAATGGCATATTTTCGTAGATTCAGTGTACTATATGATTTTCCTCAAGATGTCAAGTAAGTAAAAAAATGCTGTTTCAGAAGCAATAGTCAGACTGGGATCTGTGTATATGATTAAACCCACCAGCAAACTCAAGCTGTCCAGGGTGATTGTATATGCTGTTTTTCCCTACGGACGAGGCCCTATTGATAAGACTGAGTGACTCTGATTAAAGCTGTTGGCTTGTCAAAGGGAGTCCCCAAATTTCCCATGTCTGTAATTGTTGGCTGTTTGAGTGCACCAGATTTTGACTATGACTCAATGAGTCTTGTACCAACTGAGGGAAATTCATATCTGAAGGAGATCAGGAATCCAGATTTGTGATGGAAGGAGCTCATGAACCAGATGTGGGGAAAGGAGCTATTAAACCTAACTGAACTGATTTCCTTCTGACTTTGGATTGACAATGGGAAAACAGGAGAATGGGGTTAATGAGTAGGGAAAGCCTCGAGTACAAGGATGCAGGAATGCACCTGTTGCCAGTGCAGCAGGACTTGTTGTTCAGCCATAAAAATAAGGAAGATGGACATTCAGGCTGGACATGAACATGCCTATCAAGAATGGTCCCCATGATTTCTGAAGAAGTGAAAAATGTGAGTATTAAGATGCCAATTGCTGGAATCTCTGAGATGGCGAGAATCGCTATCTGACACTGAATTCAAGTGATTGGTGAGATATTCTGCTATGATTGAAATGTGATTCTATATGTACAATCCTCAAATTGTCTCACTGTATTGTCTAGAATTTTTGAATTAATGTCTCCCTAATGTTTGCTGTATCTCAGAGCTGTAAGGTTGTCCATTCTGAGAAGAACTAAACAATGAGCATAATTTTTTTTTTTAAAGTCTGAGTTCCAAACGAGCCTGCAAGAAATTCTAAATATTGATGTGCATAGATAATTGCTTCAAAGGCTGTGTGTCACCTCTCAAGCATTGTCCACGTTGAGTACATCATCCTCACAAACTTCCATCTCATTCTAATAGAATATCTGGAGTAGAATTGAACCTTGATCATTCATTAATTCATCCACTTGGAGATAATCTAACAATCAACTTGCTTCTTCTTTTGGCTTTGCATCTCACTGAACAAAATTGGAATCATTTAGATCTTTCTTAAGATGACAGATTTTTAACCTCTGGATGGTTCCATTATGGACGGACCCTGGATTAACCGCTTACATTAAAAAAGCCAATAGCCATATAATACTCGCCAATAAGAAAAGAAATATGTGAGAACAATCTAAAAAAAAGAATTCTGTTCTGACAGCAAGACGTTTTTCTACCAGCAGATTTAAAGTATAGGACCCTGAGTTCACCAGGAAACCTAGGAATCCTACTGATAGCACTCAAGACAAAGGGGTGTTTCAGTTGATTTATAACAATTCCAAAACTTTCCAGTTAAGTGATGGTATTTTGCAATTCGATCAAGAGACACATTATGTCCTAGGCCCTTGTCAAAATATTGTTCAGGTAGATTGTTAGGTATATGTTTTAAGTCCTGGGATGGGCCATTAGAGGTTTCAAATGTTTTGGGAAACAATGTGGAGCTCAAGTGACCTCGAAAGTTAGAGCTATGATCTGACAGAAGTCGTCCACTCACTGGAACTGAAGCAACATTTGAAAAAGTGGAAACATTAAAACTGATAGATAAACAGTCAAATGAAAAGGTTAGATGAAAACTCCATCTTGAAGAGTCCATAAACAACAAACTTATTGAAATCATGTACGTTTATTACCAGTCTTGACTTTTTGTTTTTCTTCTTCAGGAGGAATATATTGCTTAGAAATTTAGAACGATCAAAGACTATTGTGCCTATCTCCCCTTCTGTTAACAAGTATTGGATTTTCTAGAAATTAACTGAGAATCTATTTAAGAACATTGTATGGAGTTAAAAAAAAACTGGAGTGGATCATTCTATAATTCTATTTGATATCTCAATGCAGCTTGTAGAACCCAAGGATCTGTTGTAATCTGACATCACTAGTGTAGAAATTTGGAAACTCAACCTTCCAAAGCTGGAGGTACTGGTTGTATGCTCACCTTTAGTACAATTGGCTCTTGTATGGTCTTTGAACTGGTTCCTTGCCCTCACTGCATTGTTGTGGGTAAAAGAATAGCCTATAGTACTGAAAGCAAACCTGTCCTCTATTGTTTGTGTATTGGCACTTGTTGTCACATTAGAACCAACCAACAGAGTGGATTGGATTTTTGATTGGAAACTGATTCTATGCTACTTCCCCAGGAAATTTTATTTTGTCTGGTATACCAACACAATCATGCAAAGATGAAACACCCTCTGCCAACAGCAGTATAATCTGTGTTGGAAGGAGTTCATACTGTGACTCTAGGCCCATGTTTAAACGTAGCTGAATGCTTAAGGTTTTTCTTGGTTGTTGTTTGTGTAGGGAATATCACTGTGCACATGTCAAGACTTTTACAATAGTAGAACGGGAGGACACATTCTTATATCGACTTTTAGGCTTGGTCTGAGCCAAAATTAAATCTTTAACATTCCTCTCTAGATCATCATACATGTCAAATTCTCAGTACAAAAAAGAGAATGATGGTTATCTAATGGTTCTTATCACATCACAGAGATAAAGTTGCATCTTAAAGTACAATTGTCCCATCACATGGTATTTAAAATTGATGTAGTTTAAAGACCACTTCACAAGTAGAGTTTGTGGATCTTTTCCAGAGATTTCCTTTTAAATATACAAAATGGATGTTCAAAGACCAAGAGGCCATATTCTCTCTAACCCACATATGGCGTACAACTCACGAATTCTATACTTTCTAAGGTGTGTTTCACAGAGAAGACATGTACAGAAATTAGTTGTGACTTTCATCTTCTTTACATGTGGGTTAGATGAATTGTGTAATCCTTGGTAAATGTTCCTGTGCATCAGATGACTCAAATCCCATATCTTTCAGCCACACAGAATGCATAAAGGAGACAGGACTACATGCAAGAAGGAGTGCAATATTAAATAAATTAGTGAAATGTTTTTACCACATTTGAGATTCATCTGTACCTATTTTTGTAAGTGCCCACTCTTTTATGAAGCTGCTTATGACCCATTCACTGGAACATTTCACCTGTGTCCTTCAACCACCACAGAATGAGTTTAGAACCAGGAACGCAGAACATAGAAGCTGAAAGAGTAAACAACCATTCACCAAATGAATCAATGTTCTGATCAAAGCAAAGTTTGCAATCTTTTTTCAAGCTCACACCACCCTTGTCTGTAAGCTGAATGCTATTATTTATGCCCTTGTTGTACCTCTTAACCTGGCCATTAGCTATAGAGTGAAAATAGTATTCTCTTTTGGGTTATACTTAATAGATTTAAATACCTTACCGAGTACAAGGAGGTAAAGTGAGGACCAATATCCAAGGCAATACTTTCTTTAACACGTTCATTAGCTAATAAATCATTCAGAAGTTTTATAATCACCTCTTATTTTACCTTCTCAAACAATTGTTTATCTCTTGCCAATTGGATAAATAGATAATCCCCTTTGTTGTCTTTCTTAGCACCACCACTAAAGGTACAATGATGACTGATTCAAGTTATTGCTTCAACTCTACAAGGGTTTACCATCTTGTTGCTATTCCAATAAATTATACATTCTCTAAACTATGCATCTATACTCATGTTGATTGCTGGCCACCAAAATACATCCTTGATATATATTGTGGTGGCAGACATGTCCATCAGTCCATTGTCACATTGCTGAATATTTGTTTACTCAAATCTAATAGTAGAACAACCTTATTCCCATTGATTAACACACCATTTTATACTAGTAGTTCATCTTGCACTTTGAAAAATGCTTTAAACTCCCCCCCCCCTTCACAGCAAATGCAAATAAGCCTTCAGGAACTTCAGTCAGGAAAAAGGTAACTTTTGAAAAGTTACTTCACCAAATATTTATTAAATATCTGACATCGCCATTGCGTTGGATTGCTGTTTATTTGCTTTTCTATCTGATCTCATTCCTGAGATAGACTATTAGGATTTTACTCTGAATTTCTACACAGGACAGATAGGCTGCCACAGTGAAAAATCACTTTAAGATTTATTTTAACATTACATTTCTGCATGTCCTGCTTTTACATGCCATGTCCCCTGCCTTGTAAGATATTAATTTGCAAAGAAATTACTTTTACATATTTAAAAGATAGGTTTTCCCTATCAAAAGGGTTTATTTTCACAGATCGAATTGCAGTGTTTACACCGCTACAGTCAGGCTACAGTGATAGGTCTGAATGTATGTTTTACACTGTCCGGATAGTGGGTGGAAAAAAGGGTGCTACAGTCCACTAGTGACGTTTAACTTACAGGCCCTGTGTGCATTTTGTGCCATATCCCAGCGACATATAGGTAAATGACTTATACTGATTAAGATTATGCCAATTTGACCAAGTTTAAAGGTAGACCACAGACACATTACCACTGGTTAGCAGGGTTAAAGTGCATATAGTTCTAAAGCAAAAATATGAGGTTTAGTAAAATAAAAAGGAGACCAAGTGACCACACAGAAAACACATACTTGCTACAGCATTGTTATGAGTGAGGAAACAGAGCGTTATAGAATGTTATGTGGAGACAAAATGTGTACTTAGGGAGGACCTTTAAACCCTTCATCAGGATTTTGATGGCGGGGGTTGTACCTTGATGGTGGGCTTGGCTAGGTTACATGTGAAGCTCCAGACTGTGGCCCTCAATACGAGTCTGGCGGTCTCTGGGCAAAACCGCCATGCAAAATGCCGCCACCATACCAGCAGTGGTAAAGCGAGTGCTGTATTACGAGTCACAAAACACAAACTGCCCAAATACAGACACAATACACTGTCAGTTCAACCCATGGTGAAAGAGGTACTGGACAACTGCTGGCCCGTCACGCCAAAACCATTCTGACCATCATATTATGAATCAACCTACTGCACAGCGGAACATGCATGGCGGAAAACGGCAGCGCGGCGTAACAAAAAGGCACTGCAGAAAGTACCCAACACCACATTGGCCAGTTCAAATAACCCACACCTGATAACCATACACACACCATGGACACCTGACCATGCCACCATATGACTCCCCCCACCTACAATCCCTTTCATCAGATCCGAGCAGCCACAGCCAAAGACAAGAAGAAGCATACCCCAAACACAGCTATCAAACATCACACAGCACAGATTGCACAAATCAACACCACAGCCCACCAGCACACAGCCAAAGACCCCCACATCACTACACACCTGGTACTGCACCCAACACGCACTACACATACCCACCCCATGACATGTCACGCCAGAAGTACCCACAGTTCATCGACAACGAGTTGCAGGTCATGGTGGACGAGATCATCAGAGTAGAGCAACAACTCATGGGAGTCCAGGTGCAACAAACATCAATAGCCAAAAAGACGAAGTTATGGCAGAGGATTGTCAACAGGGTCAATGCAGTCAGCACATACCCATGCACAAGGGAGTATATCAGAAAGATTTGGAACAAACTCAGGGGGAAAGGCGGGTCCTTGGTGTCCAGGCAGAGGATAGCCAGTAATAAGACCGGCGGTGGGCCCCCACCTCCTACCATCCAGCTGACAACCTGGGAGGAGAAGGTCCTGGACATCAAGCATCCCGATGGCTCAACACCAGAAAGTCAGCATTACCACCCAAGCACCAACCATCCATGCCCATCATGCCTCTGCACCACACTCCAAACCACTGAAACCGACCCCACTTACCCCATGCCAAACACCCCACACCCCTCCTGTGCATGACACACCATCCCACTCCTACCATCCTTACTCACACACCCAAAATTCATGGATATCAAGAACAATGTGGAAGAACCACAGCTCCCCCAATCCAGTCAAAACCAATGTCTACAGTGCAGCAGCTGTCATTGCGATCACTAGGTAACAATTTGAGCCACTGCATGTATCAAAACAGGGACACAACAACAGTTACACAACTAACATCTACAGTCTCCATCCACAGGTTCCCCTGGCACTGACACCCTGCAGAGGATGCCAGGCTCAGACAATCCCTCCAGGATGAAGGCCCCACTGGAAATCTGGGTGAGGACATCTTGCCTGGCCCATTTGGAGCCACTGGGCAGTCCACCAGTGGCACACCCACCTTGGACACACCGGAAGACCCTATCCATGTGGCAACAACACCACAGCCAGACCCTGAACCCCAAACCTGTGCCCCAGGGACCCAACAATCAGAGGTGTGCCAGGGTCAAGGGCACCCACCCCAGACAATAATGACCCTGCTGAAACAGGGAGTGGGCACACTGTGCCAGGGGCACAGGCACAGGGGACCAGAGCTAGTGGGGGGGAACCGTGACCCAAGGGTCGGCAAAGCCACACCAACTGACTGCCCAGGAGAGCCTCAATCAAGTCCTGGGTGTATACCAGCACACCCAGGACACAGTGGCCCATATCCTCGCCACCGTACAAGAGACCCAGTGGCTGCAAGGGCAATACCATCAGGAGGCCATGCAACAGTGGCAGGCCCACAATTCCACCATGACTTCCATTATAGGGGTGATGAAGGTCATATCATGCCATACGTGAGTCCACCACCCACCAGCAGTCCCCCTCCCTAGCGCTGGCCACATCCCATCATAGCCCTCCACGTCAGTGACAGCCAGTGGTGTGGAGGCCCTGCCACAGGTCTCGCAGGACACCACCACCCGTAACCCTGTAGCAGAGGAACCCCCACACAAGCGAGAACACCCAACTAGACATCCCGCTGACATGATGCCCAGACCAAGACCACCGCCAGGAAGTGACCCCATTCTGAACATACTCCATTGTATGTGACACCCTGTCGACTGTCCACTCCCATATCATAGTCTATCCATGGACAGCAGACAGGACCTGGACTGCCTACAGGTGGCCTCACTATTTTCATGTTCTCTGCTGCCATGACCCCACTCATCACCCCCTGCACCTGTACATCACAAATAAACGACAACTGAACATAGTCCATGTCTATGTGTTTATTTCCCATTAGTATGTATGAAACAGCTAATACGTGTGTAAGTGGCAACCCACGGCTGGCCCACTCATGGGAGGGTGACAGCAAGGGGAGCAAAATGCTGGGAGGTCATTCGTGGAGCAGGCAGTGGCAGGACATATGTGTCAATGAAGACAACAGCCCAGACAGAGAGCACAGAACACCACTATATTGTCCTGAAAGGAGACCAAGACAGGGACAATAATCACTTTAGGAGTCACAGATGCCAAACCCACACAAATGCACTGTAGGAACAGGAACCCAGGGCAGACATGGCTGGCTGGCAGGTCCAAAACCATATGGCTAGTACCAGCACACATGCACAACACATACCAACCCAATGGTCCCACCCTCACATCGCCCAAGGTCAGACCTGGCTCCACACCCACTGCCACCAACAACAATGTTGCACTGCCACCCAATGTCAACTCTGAGGATGGATGCTGCACACCCAGTGTGGCATAAGCATAGAACATGAACTGGCAAATCAGGGAACATTCCAAATAAACATAGACGGCACCAGTGCACTGGCGCAACACCTGCATGACTATAGGCCTGACCTCTACACTCTGACCACCTCAGTCATGGCCACATGGGACACCCCCCCAAAGCCACCCTGAGTCAGAGCTGCAAGCAATACTGCCAGTGGTCATACACAACAGGTGGCAGCAGGGACATGGAGAGAGTTGCAGAGGACACATACCTCACAGTTTGCACATACCTGCATCTCAGCCGAAGTAATGTTGAATGAGCTCTGCCCTGGAGTCAGCTGCATCCTTATCATCGTCCTTTTCATCACTCCCCATGTCCCCTTCATCAACCACTGGCACAGCATTCCCCTCTCTGCATCCAGCAATGGGATGTGACGCTCACGGCCAGAATGTGCAGCATGCAGCAGGCCACAGTGATCTCGCACACCTTCTGTTGCTTGTAGAGCAGGGCACACCCAGAGACATGCAACCATCGGAACCTGGCCTTCAGCAGACCGAAGCTTCTCTCAATGACCCGTCTGATACGACCTTGGGCCTCATTGTAACAGTGCTCTGCAGCTGAGGATGGATGCCTCACACGTGCCAGGAGCCAGGGCAGGTTGAGATAGCCAGAGTCACATGTGTGCACAGAGGGAAGAGGCATGTCACGACCGGGAGGGCAATGTGCCAGTGAGCTGAGGGGCACAGATATGCAGGGGTACATACCGTTGAGCCAGGCCTGGTCCCTCTGGAGTGGTGCCATCATGTGTGGGATGCAGCTGTTTCTGGAGGACGTAGGAATCATGCACAGAGTCTGGGTACTTTGCCATCACCTGGAAGATATACTGCTCTGTGAGACAAACCACCTGCACATTGACCGAATTAAAGTTCTTGCAGTTTCTGTACACCTGTTCCTTCTTTCTGGGTAGCACCAGGGCTGTGTGTGTGCCCTCAACAGCACCAATGACATGTGGGATGTGTGCCACAGCGAAGAATGCAGCTTGGACAGTGGGCAAATTTGCTAGTCAGGGAACTGGATGTAGATGGGCATATGTTATATCAGGACACACAGTACATCCCTCAGGACTTTGCTGAACATGGGCTGCAACATCACACTTGCGAGGCCCACTGTGACCTGGAAGGAGCCAGAGGCAAGGTAGTGGACGAATGACAACACCTGCACTATGGGAAGGATGGCATTGGGATTACGTTTGTTAGGCAACATATCTGCCTCCAACTGGGCTACTAGTTCCATTATGGTCACACAGTTCAGGCGATAGGTCTGGATGATGTGATGCTCGTCCAGGGTAGCAAGGTCGACTAGGGACCTGTACACCAGTGCATTCCTCATCCTTAACTGTTCATAGTACCTGAGAACAGGAGAGAGGTGGTTACATGTCGTACAGCATAGACATACGACGCACTAAATTTCACAAACATCACACATTGTAATTGTAAAATGGTTGCCACCTGTCTGCATGCCTGGGACAGGTAGAAGTGAGATCATCCCGCCGGCATTGCACTTCATGGTGGTAGGCGGTCACGACCGATTTGCAACTCACCATTGGCTCACACTGTTGCTCACGGGAGGCAGGAGCCAATGGTGATCGCCACCGGCGGTGACGGTGATGTCCGTGGCGCCTGTGACAGCCATCTCATGTGCCCATGCTCACTTGACTCCTAAACCTCATGCACTGAACACCTCCACTGCGTATGCTGCTGTGTACTGACTCTAGTAGCCATAGTGCTGCATCCTGCAGGAGACAGGGCCCCAGCCTTCACTCAGGAAGAGTTGGTGCGGCTTGTGGATGGGGTCCTGCCCCTGTATGGACAGTTATATGAGGCACCAGAGCAGCAGGTGAGCCCCTTGTCATTGTCATGTATGTGAGTTGCACGCATGGGGATGGGGCCTTTGTATGTGGCATTGTGAATGGAGCATGGATATGGGTGAGGGGCCGAGGGGTGTGTGGGTGTGGAAGTGTGATGTGTGCTGTCCACTACTGTCCCAGGGATGCCACCCTACATGACTGTGTTCTTCTATCTGTGTTATCCATGCAGGTCAGCGCCCATCAGAAGAATGGGATTTGGCGTGCCATCATCAAGCAAGTGCGGACCCTGGGGTCCATGCCCGGTGGATCACCCACTGCAGAAAGTGGTGGGAGGACCTGAGACGCTGGGCCCGGAAGACCACGGAGGCCCAGCTGGGGACATCCTCCCAATGAGTGAGAGGTTCCCGTCAGACCCTGACCCCCCTAATGGCCCACATCTTGACGGTGGCCTACCCTGAGGTGGATGGGCGTTTGAGGGCAGCACAGCAGCCACATGGGGGTGAGTACTCACTCACACTTGTGACATGTGTTGACAGGGTGGCTCTGGGTGGGCACCATTGGGTAGCTGTTGCATGGATGCTTGGTACACTGATCTCCACTATGGGTTGTGTCCATCTGGGTAGGATTGGAATCACAGGTGTGAGTAATGCCATGCAGTCAGTTGTAGCAGGGCTGCCTCCTCAATGAAGTACTGTGTGGCCACCTACTTGCTGGATGTGCCTGCCAGCACATGGCAACTGGATCTTCAGAGCTGAGGTGTCAGTGCATTGTGATAGGTCTTGGCCAACCATTGTGCCAGGGGTGTATCAATGACCTCAATCAGCTGGCAGGCACTGCATGCATGGTGGGGTGGCTGCACCTGGAGGTGACAGTGATTCTTGACATTTCATAAGGGGGCCATCCAACTAGTTGTGCAGGATCTCCTTGGGTGTCCAGTTCTTTGCATGCGTGTCACGACGGCCATGGTAGACAGGTACTTGACAAGTGTGGAGGGTATGACACTCATTATGTCGAAATATGCCTCATTTAGACCATCAGCAGTTGGCATGTGCATTGTTGTTGTTTCCCCCATGGGGCCATCAAGCAGTAGGATGTTCATAGATGGGCAAAATGTATCACGCCATTCCATCAAATGTAGATGTACTACCTGTGTGACAGTTGTACTGGCCTTGACCGATTGCACCCTACCTCTCTCTCTCTCTCTTCCTCCCTGTCCTCCTCTATGTTTGTGTGCATCAGCATCAGTGGTGAAGGAGAAGGGACACTGGTGAGTTGGGAAGCTGCGGCCCACTGGACCCAGGAGGCTGACACCAGTGGAGCCGAGGGAACCAGTGGCACGGAGAGCAAGGGTAGTGACACAGGGGAGACTGGATTGACCACTACATCTTCTGATTCCTCCTCTGATAGTGGCTCTCTGGCAGTGGTGGACCCATCTGGGACCACACCAGCAACATTCTTCTCCGCCACCCCCATACCAGCACTGCCCACCTTGTAGCTCCCCACCCAGTTGCATGTGCCCACTCACCCAAGAGGGTGGGCATCTCTTTCGCCGCAGGCACCTCTGCCCCAGTCAGCCCTGCTGCCCTCAATGAGGAGGCTATTGACCTCCTGAGTTCCATCTCTGTGGGGTAAACAACTATTGTAAATGCCACTGAGGGACTGGCATTCCAGATGCAAGAGACTAATGCGTTCCTGGAAGGCATTCACTGTGATTTGTCTGGCCTACAGAGATTGTTTCAGGCTCTGGCCTCCTCGTTGACTGCAGCCAGTGTCCCTTCTTCCGTCCTCCTCCAGCTACCTGTTCCCAATCCCACATCCCTCTCACTTCACCCATCCAAGGCACACCTATTGACCCACATGCATCCACATCAACAGACACGGTACTAGGATAAACATAGGCACCATAGACACCACCATCTCCACGCACACACTCAACATACCCATGTAGACATGTCAACATCCACACCCTGCACCGACTCCTCAACCACCTCCCTCCTCACAGTCAACACTACACTCACACCTGTAGTCAGCCTCACATCAGTCACTGTTCCTGTCACATGTGCCCTCACTGCCACCATCACCACATCTACTGACCCCCATTCATGCACCCCATACACCACTGGTGCACACACCACAACTATCAACACCTCCACATGCAGCACATCCACCCAACCTGCAGACACCACCCCAAAATACACTCACACTTCTCCCCTGCCATCTACCTGCATCTCCTCCCCACCTCCTACAAGTACATCCACACGCACACACTCACCCACCCAACAGTCCCCAGCACACACATTTCATCCACCCACGTACCTGCACCCATGGCACATCCACGAACAGACTGCCCCTGCCCATGCCCCTCCACCACCTGCCACTTCTGCCCCTGTGATGTCCACTGCTCCTGCTGCCAAACCCAAGCCCAATCCCTCCTCATCCCAGCCCATGCCCACCCCCCTTGCTAAGCCCCCGCCATCCAAGGGCAAGCCCAGGGATCTCCCATCTAAGGGCACCCCTAAGGGGCCCCCTCCAGCTCCAGACAGAAAGACCCCCCTCTAAATCAAAGGTCCCCCCACCCCCAACGCACCCTCACTCCTGAGGTGCCTGCATTCCCCATTGATGCCCCTGCCCTGTGGAGGTCTGCACTTTGCAGTCAGGAATCAAGTTGGGCGGTCATCTTGTGCCCAGTGTGCTCGGGTCACTTTGGTGTTTAGACTGGCCTTTGGGCCTGTAGGTACATATATTTTATCAGATTTTTAATATATAGTTTTCATGCGGCACTACACCGTTGGTGTTGTTGTTACCTACCTAGTCCTGGCTTCCATTCTCCATGTATGTGTGGTGGTTGTGGGTATTGGTGTGTGTGTTGGTACGGGTGTTTGCGTGTGTATGTGGGCATGGCTTCCCGTGTCATGTAGGTGTTTTGTGTGTGCATGTACTAACGTCGTTCCCTCCAGTGTACGCTAGGCTGGTGTACTTACGGTTGATGTTATGGTCACCGTTGCTGGTCCGGGAGTTGCAGGACCAGGTATAGGATTGGAAGGAATTGCATTCCGCGTGCCATGACGCCTGCAGATGTGCCTGTGTTCCTGAAGGTGGGTGTTCCCTTTTATATTGTTTGTTTCCACCAGGGTTTTGGTGGCAGTGGTTCCACCCCAGAAATCCTGGCGGTGTGCAACTTCGTAATATGGTCGTGGGATGCTGCCTGACCACCAGGCTGGAGATGGCTGCTGTCTAGCGTGCCAGCACTTCCACTGCGGTGGGCCAGACGGTAACTTGCCTGTGTTCTGCGGGTACCTTTCCAGGACTTGTAATGTGGAGGTCTTCAATGGCGGGTCCACGGTGGTGCGGCTGCCAACTCCACCGCGGCAGTACATTGACCATCAGACCCGTAGTGAGCGCCTGTGTGTTTTACAATTGAGTATGTGCCTGGTAATAAAAATGTACTTGCAGATTGCATGTCAAGACTGCTTTTGTATTGTGTAGTGGAGTGTGAGAATGAAGACATGGAGTGAAGTGTTTTAGACAGAGTCGAAATTGGCAAGCATAGAATAGAGTGTAATTTGGAAGACAAATGGAAGGTAGCTTAGATGTCAGATTTGAATATCAAGAAGGTAGAGGAGCCTATTACCAATGGTCTGTTTGCTTTCCAATGTCTCCCACCCAAATATTAGCTTTTGAATAGGTGCAAACAAGGTGTGACATTCCTCCCAGGAGCTACACAATGCGTCATTATGATTGGCAGGTCACTCTGAATGGGTAGGGGTGACTTTTCTATTTTTAACTCAGGAGAAGAGTGAGGGCGGTCATCCTCCTCTTTACAGTGTGAAATTCTACTTGACATGCTTGCTGGGTTTAGATATAACACCGTCTGCACACTTGAGAGGATGGTAACAGGATGTCAAGACAATTATTGCTTATTTACTGTCTGGTTGATAGAAACCCCTGCATTCTTCTATCAGACCTCTGTCTCTGGGTTTATTGTGGGTAGAGTGGAGGCCCCAAACAGGTCTTTAATATTAGATGGGGGATTACAACAGTGTAACCCACACACACACCATGCCCTCAGGCCCAAGTTTGAAGTTTAAAGTTGAATTGGGTTGGCACTGGGAACCTTTAAACTATTGATTAAATGGTACCCAGGAATTATTCCTACCCCCTAGCTCATGCCAGGCATAAATATCCCACCTCTAGGCACTCACTTCAGAAGACTAGTAAGAAGATCAGAATAAGACTGAGCCTGCAGTCTGTGACCCGAAAAGAGCCCTTAAGGACTCCTCCTGCTCTCTTTTGGCCTGCTCATCCCAGGACAAATAAGTGGACTTCAAGGATCATAAAGTTGACCACCTGTTCATCTACACCGATACAAGCTACATGAGGCCTTTCCCTCAACTGGCCAGTGACAGCTGGACCTGGACTAGCCCTGCTGCTCGCCTATGTCTTATAATCTGTGAGTCTCTAATTCCCTCCCCTGAGGTCCTGGGGGGCTTTACATATGTATTTCTGTGGTGGATTAGGACTTAAAAGACTGAGGGGCTGCATTAATAGTTGGCAGATGGAGTACCTACTGCAGCCAAGGTGGAGTATTTTACTCCTGCCATGGTGAGGGTACTCCGTTCACCATATTTAAAGACATCTGCTGTCCCTGCAGATATCTAGCATTTCCAAGAACTACAGACACAGTAGTACCTGGAAATGCATTGTAACTTTGAGGCATGGCTCTGTCAACATGACGGAGCCGTACATCAAACTTACAACTTGTTTTATTTTGATAAAGAAAATCCTAAAGTGGCTTTTTCTTTTTGAAAATAATAAGAACAGTAAACCCCCTTTATCATGGGAGCATCTCCCTATGGCATTGGGATCATTTAACAGTTTACACTGCCCTTACTAGCATGTTTTCGACGGTGGTGACAGGCAGTGAACAATGGCAAAGTGTTCTTCCAGTTTTAATACAGCAGCCAGACAAATGACCAAGGGCCAGATGTATCAAAGGGTTTTACCCATTCTGTGTCTATGGGAAAATGCATTGGTACATATGGCCCCAAATACGCAACGGGCCTTACTCTGTCGGACCATCAGAGGTGTGTATAGGTGGTGAAGACAGAGTAACATCTGCTATCTATACACCGAATGTCAACACAACTCTATATGAGGCAGGGGGACCTTCAGGTTGACAGAAAGGGTTATCTCTTGCATTGCGATGGAGTACCCTTTCCACCACTGAGTAAATCAGGCCCTATGTTAGAAGATAAAACCTTAGACCAGGACAAACGTAGTTTGTGTATCTGATCTGTGCTCCATCAAGGTCAGCCTCAAATAATGTCTGGGTCTCAGTGTACCACAAGCCTAGACTATGATTGGAGCTTTGTGAATTGTGGTGCTATTTCTAATTAAAACTTTTAAAATGTATATCTTCTGTTTCCCTTTATAAATTTGTGTCATTATGTTTATTAAATGTACCCTATTTTTTTAATTCATTTAACATATTTATTGTTTTGAATATAGAGTCTACTACTGTTTTGGTACTGTATACATACTTTACACACTGCTCTAAATTAAGCCTGCCTGGTCTGTGCCTTAGCTACAAAAGGGGTTGAGCTCGAGTTAATTTACTCATTTTGCCGGTTCACTCTGACAACTGCTGTGATACATTCTTACAAAGGGATGTCACCTTTTCAGTCTGTACGTAATTCACCACCTTTCCTACACTTTTCTATATCACTCTTCTTCACCATTACATCATCGTTGCTATGCTACCCATAATTTCCTGCACACATTTTGCAGACTTTTCCTCCCCTTTGAGTATATTAGCTACAGCTCGAAATGTGAAATCAGTGCACACCCATTTATGCTTATGGATTCTTTTGGTTTTAGATTTCATTAGGATCTGTTCCCTTAAAATTTCCTAAAGGTTAATGCACAGTGAGTTGCACATATCAGTCAGGGACCTTAGTGCAGCAACATATTCCTTAGTTGATTCATTCTCATGTTCATTTTCTGGTTTTAAATCAAATATGCTCCATCATCACCCTACACTCTTCCCATACCACAAACCTGTTTGTTTGCTGGTGCATTGAAATGTTTCTAGTCTTGCAGCATTCCATAACAATGGTAGATTTTAACCCCTCTGGTGCCTCGGACATAATGGTTACGAACTGGGCAGTAACGCTCGGGTGCCCAGGATGTAACCGTTACGTCCAAGTAGGGGCTGCTCTATTAGGCCGATCTGCCCCGGGGAGGGGGGCAGAAACCACTTAGGCACCAGGGATTGGTGTGTGTGTATGTGTGTGTTTTGTTTGGGGTACAGCCCCTTGGGGAAGGGTCGCTCCACATGGGGGCACATTACTGTTGGCCAGCTCTGTCCCATGATCGGCCTATTTTTTAAGGGCCCATATGCCCCCAAGGGGGCAGAAAGCCCACCAGAGACCAGGGGAGATTTGTTTTTTCAAAATAAGAGGGTGGGGGTATGGCCATACCCCCACCCCAAATAAATGGGGCCAAAGTTGTTCTGCCCACCAGTGGGCAGATGGGGCAATTACTCCCAATCCATACCCATGGGGGGGGCAGAAAGTCTATTAGTCTACCAACCCTTATGGGCCTGGTTATGCCCCCACCCCAACTGAAGGGGGTACCAGTCTTTCAGCTCTCCCCCACACACTAAAACATCTTATCCCACGGCAAGCAAGAGAACATTTGATTATTTTGGGTTTTGGTTTTATATTTGGGCCATGAGAGCTTGGCTAACCCTCAAAATCGTCCCACTTGGAATGGTGAGGGCTTCACTTTTTGGACTTTGGGATGCTGCCATGTGGAAAAATCCACAAGGCCTAGACAGATCTGAAAACTAAACATCTGGGTGACTCCAGGGTGGTGTGCTTCACATGCACCCTGCACCATTTTCTTACTCCCAATGCCCTGCAAACCTCCAACTTTGCTGGAAATCACACATTTTCCCCACATTTTTGTGATGGAACCTTCCCGAATCTTCCGAACCACCCAGCATTGTCTCATCTATTTATTTATTTTTAAAACAGATTTTTATTAGTTTTGTTTATGATACATTTCAATTAACACTTCTTAACAACCCCACGTCAGTTAAATCATACTTTTTTCGAGGGTTCCCAATATTTGGCAGTCCTGGTGTAGATAGGCCCCCATCATATCTTAGAGCTCGGAAATAGCCCTGATCTCAGTGCTCCTCTTTTTCTCACGTGCTGTTTGTCAAATGGTATCGGCTAAAAATGTCGAGCTAGTGTGGTGTGGTGCTTCCTTGTGTTAGTTATGGCTGTCGTGTCCCTTATCTAACCCCCCCTATACCTCCCTGTCTTCCCCTCCCCATGCCTGACCAAGTGCAGCCTGTAACTCTTCCTCTATCCTCCCCGCCGTCCCATCCATCCCCGCGGTAGGGTGATCTGGTGTATCTCTTGTATGTTCAGTGATCCTCCCAGGTCCATTGGTGGGCCACTTCCTATCAATCAATGGGTGTGTGTGCTTGTCTCGCCTCCACTCCCAGCTCGTAGTCCAGCTCTTCCCGTAGTTTGTTGAGAAGCCGATCCCACGCCTCTTTCAATTCTGGGGACCCCCCTTTCCTTCTGAGATCCATGTGCATAGCCATGCTCTCACTCTCTGACCACCTCTGAAGCTCTATCCTCCTGATAGGAAGGCTGGGTCTGGCCCCGCTCTTCCAGTTCTTTGTCAATTCCCGTTTGGCCAAAATGAATGCTAGATCTTGGAACCTACTTGTTGCTCGATTTTTTGGGGTGTGGGCAAACCAGTGCAATAGGCAGTGCTTGGTGTCGACGGGGATCTCACGGTCAATGACCACTGCTACTTCATTCACCACTGAGCTCCAGTATGTCTCCAGTTTGGGGCAGGACCAAAGCATGTGGAGGAATTCAGCTGCCTCTGCCCCGCAGCGAGGGCACCTCGCATCTAAGATCTGAAAGTGGTCACGGAGTCTTCTTGGGTAAGGTACGCTCTGTGTATAATGTAAAATTGAATACGTTGGAATCGTGAGTTCCTAGATATCTTTGGGACCCTCCCCAGGACCTGCTCCCAATCGTCCTCTAAGATCTGGGTATCGAGGTCAGACTCCCATTTTTGCTTTAGTTCCGTTAGAGGCCCCTGTGTCCCAGCAGTAAGCAGTATATAGGGTAGAGATCGCTCTATGTGTATCATCCGATGTTATTATGAAGGTGCTCAGGCTTGTGAAGAGCTGGCTCTGTCACTACCATCCGCCAATATGCCCGAACCCCTTGGGTGATTGCCCTATGCAATAGGAACTGGACCCGCGACAATTCGTGCTCCTGACGGAAGTCTTCAAAGGGCAACAGGATACCCTCTCTATAATGGTCCCCCATCTCCAGGGCCCCAGCCTCTTCCCATGCCATTATTCCTCTCCAATCCCCTGCTTTAGGCAGCCAGCGAAGCCAGGTCATCAGAATCTCCAGCGCATATGGGACTGCCGATCCGGAGCGCCTAAGACAGTGTCTCCAGCAGCAAGCCAACACGTCAGCCTCGGGGGAGAGCCCCAGTCCCAAGGTGGTGAGACCCAGAAACATCCTCGCGAGCGAGGATTCAGGAGGCGCTGTATTATCCTCTCCTCCCTCTTCAGCCCCTCTCGCTGCCATCCATCTGGCCAGCCACTGCAGCTGGGCCGCGAGATAAGAGGATTCGAGATCAGGTAGCGCCAGGCCGCCCTCCTCTCAGGGTCTCTTAAGCTTAGCAAGCGCCACTCTGCGTCTTCCTTTCCCCCAGATAAATGCCGTAAGCATGGAATCCAGCTCCCTGAACATTGCCACCTGGATCCAGACCAGCAGGGACGCAAAATAATAGAGGAGGCGGGGGAGCGCCACCATCTTAATAACTGCTACCCTACCAGCTACCGAGATCAGGAGCGTGCTCCAGAAAGCCAAATTGGATCGTAGGGCTCCCATGGCTTTGCCGATGTTGCCATCCAAAAGGTCGGATTTGGAGTGGTATATTTTAACCCCCAGGTATGCCATACATCGGGGCTCCCACGGCACCCTCCCCAGCCCCTCCGGTGGATTGACCCTTGCAGTCAGGGGGAACAGGTACGATTTCTGCCAGTTGACCTTTCAACCGCGGTCAACACTGCAGACGTCAGCAGGGTGACGGTGTCCATGATATGTATGACCTTCCTGATGTTTTGAGCTGTGTTCCTGGAAGGGATAAACCCCGCCTGATTGGGATGCACTATGCGGGTCATGTATGGGAGCAAACTGGCCGCTAGAACTCTACTCAGTATCTTGTAATCAGTGTTTAACATAAAAAGGGGTCTATATGCCCTGCTGTCAGTGGGTGTCTTGCCGGGCTTAAGCAGTGGGACGATCATAGCCTCCCCGTGGACTGTGGTATGCACTCCGCTGCCCACGCAGCGTTAAATAGCCGCTCCAGTCTGGGAGTTAGTTCTCGCTCATATGTGGCAGAGAACTCAGCCAGTAGGCCATCTGTCCCAGGCGCTTTCCCCTGGGCTAGACCTCTTATGGCCGCACTAATTTCCAGGGCTGTTATTTCACCCCCCAGTTCCTCTCTCTCTTCTTCGCTTACAGTTGAGCATGGGAGTGCATACAGAAAGGTCCCCAGCTCTTCCCCCTCTCCTCTTAGAGTGCTAGCATACAAAGTGGTGTAGTGCTCAAAAAAGTGGCGGTTAATATCATCTTGCCGGTAGAGCCTATTGTCTCCCTGTTCTCTAATTTCTGTAATAAGGGAGCCCCAGCGGGCCGGATTAATTACCCACGCCAAAAGGGCTCCTACTTTGTCTCTCTCCACGTGGGCCCTGGCCATATATCGTTTGTAATCGAAGCAACAAAGTTTCTCTGTATTCTCAGCCACTAGCATCCCATAATCTGGGGTCTCCGGGCCCTGTGTTTCCAGGCTACGTAGTTCGTCCTCAACCCTCTCTACTTCCCTTAGCAGGGTCTTCCTAACCCCCATGGATTCAGCAATACAACGCCCGCGTATCACTACCTTAAATGCCTCCCAAAGTGTATGGGTGGATGGTGCTGTTGGCTCATTATTCTCAAAGTATTGCATGATGTGCTCTTTAATTTGGTTGCGGTAAGCCAGGTCTTCGAGTGAATCTGGTTTAAGTCGCCATGTCGGGATGCTAGTGATAGCCCTTCTCCATGTTATGTACATCAGCACAGGGCAATGATCCGAGAGGGTCCTCCCTAGGTATTCTATACTACGTGTTTGGACATGTATATCTGGTGTGCTTAAGAAAGTGTTGAGCCTTATGTGTAGATCGTGTACTGCCGAGTAGTAGGAGTATTCTCTGGCTGGTGGGTTGAGGGTTCTCCAGAAGTCCAATAACTGCCACCTTGATTAGCTAGAGTGCTCACCACAGAGTCTCTCAGCGGGGGATGCAGTCTGTCCGGGTCCGGGACAGCTATACAATTAAAGTCCCCCCATATTAGAACAGATCCAGTCAGGTGAGGGGCCAAGGCGTTTGTTAATTGATCTAGGAAGGTGCCCTGTTCTACATTAGGTGAATATACATTTATCAGGGTGGTATCGCGCCCTCCCAGCTTGCCAGTAACCAACACATAGCACCCCTCCGGGGCTATCAGTGTGTGAGACATCTGAAATGGAATCCCTGCACGTATCCAAACAAGGGTGCCCCTAGCAATGGCGAGTAGGTTGTATAATAAGTTTGACCTCTCCACGTTTTCTGCAGTGCCGCCCTCCCCGCAGCTGTAAGGTGGGTCTCCTGTAATAGCGCTATGTACACCCCTCTTCTACATAAATATGTATTAACTTTATAGCGTTTGGCCAATGTTATGCATGCCCCTTACATTCCAGGAAATCATCCTATAGTCTTGGTGGTCACCCATTGAGATAATGTTGAAACAAATTGTCTCTGTGCACCTTCCAAGGGTGATGGAACCGTAGGGAGACGGGGGTGGATGTGTGCCTCTTCTCATCATCAGGAACAGGGCAGGGACCCAAAACCTGAAACAAAACTAAAAACTTCCCCAACTCCCCATTCCCAGGACATGTGTCCATACAATCTTTCATTCAAACTTGATCAAAACTGAGAGTCAATGCCTCTGGGGCAGTGACTCGAAAAGTTCAACGGCTTCGATCAATTGGGTCTGCCGATCCCGGGGGCCCCCAGTTTAATATTTTTAACCTTACCAGTTTACATCGTATCAGGGAGTGATAGGGCCATTCCCCAGAGCCTTTATTCGTGTTCTTGTGGTTAAGTCCTAAGGTGAGTTCAGATGATGTCCTCGGAGGTGCCTGGCTTCACCACTGGCATCTCAATGCTCGGGCCGTTGAGTCTTCCAATCCCGCATCGGTGTCGGACCCTCGGTCCTCCCCGCGTGGTCCCATGGGTCTTGGGCTTGACTCTCCTCTGCTCAGGGCAGCAACTGCCACTGTTGCCCGCTGCCTTTCCGCTCTGATCTCATCCGCTGTGGGTGCCGCCCATCTCCGGGCCCTGCTCTCCAGTGGGCCCGGCCACGTGTCGAGCCTTCTCGAAGATCCAGCAAGTCCCTGGCTTCCTGGGGTATCCGGAAGAATCAAGGGCCAGATGTGGGAAGGTTCGCTTTTGCGAGTTGCCAATTGCGAGTCCCACCGACTCGCAATTTGCAACTCGCAAAAGGGAATGCAGAAAGGTGTCTCAGACACCTTCTGCGACTCGCTATGGGGTCGCAAAGACCCACCTCATAAATATTTATGAGGTAGGTCGCAGTTTGCGACCCCATATCGAGTCTAGGCACTAACGGGGATGGTGGCCTGCTGGAGACAGCAGACCACCATATCCGTGACTGCTTTTCAATAAAGCAGATTTTTTTTTTCTCTTTGCAGCCCGTTTTCCTTAAAGGAAAACGAGCTGCAAATAGAAAAAATACCGAAACCTTTTTGTTTAATTTTTTTTCAGAGTAGGCAGTGGTCCATAGGACCACTGCCTACTCTGAAAAAATAATTTTGTGAGCATTCACAAAGGGGAAGGGGTCCCATGGGGACCCCTTCCTGTTTGCGAATGAGTTACCATCCACTTCAAGTGGATGGTAACTGCGAGTTGATTTGCGACCGCTTTCGCGGTCACAAATCAACTCTACATCGCGGTGCGACTCGCAAATAGGAAGGGAATACCACTTCCTATTTGCGAGTTGGAAACACATTTTGCAAGTTGGTACCGACTCACAAAATGTGTTTCTGCATCGCGTGAGGGCTTTTGCGCCTCGCAAACGGCGTTTTTCGCCGTTTGCGAGGCGCAAAAGCCTACCTACATCTGGCCCCTAGTTCCTCCGTCCTCCGCTACTCGGAGCTGGATGGAAATAGCATTGCGTACTGGATGTTTAAGGTGCGTAGTTGTCTTTTGATTTCCATGTATCCTTTGACGCTGGACCTCACATTAGAAATCCGGGAATATTCGGACCTGTGCATTCTCTATTTTCAGTTTTCCAGCTTTCCTGGCTTGGGCTAATATATGGTTGCGGTCTTTAAAGTGTAATAGCCTGGCTACTATTGGTCTAGGAGGTGTTCCCGGAGGGGGCCTCCTCGCCGGTACTCTGTGAGCTCTTTCAAACATGTAGAATCTTGTGAGGCCTTTTGGAGCTACTTCCTCCTGAATCCACTTTTCCAGATATTCTGGTTGGTTCTGCTGTTCAATTGATTCAGGAAGTCCAACTATCCGGTTGTTATTTCTCTGGGATCTGTTTTCAGCATCTTCAGCGCGGGCCACTAAAGTGCCCACTTGTTTCTCGAGGGCCGCCACTCAGTCATCGGTCAACTTCATCTCTGGTCTTATTTCTGCTACAGTTTTTTCCGTTGTTGTTACTCTTTCAGCGAGGCGACGTTGGTCCTCTCAGAGTAGGCCCAGGTCCAGCGCAAGAGTGTCTATCTTGTGCTCCAAATTTTCCCTAGAGGAGGTGATGGCCTGCATTATGTCCTCCAAGGATGGGCTCCCAGCGTCTTCCCATGGTTCAGCTGCCTCGTGAGAGGGGGCAGAATCCTACGGAACAGCCCCCGGCCTCCTGGGCCGTTTCTCTCAGCTTGGTAGTTTTTCCCGTTGCTGCAGGGTCAGCTGCGGGTTCCCCAGTGGGCGCAGTCAGCTCTCCCCCGGGCCTCCACAGAGCACAGGCTGAGCACGACCTCCCTCCCCGCAGACCGCGGGGTTCTCCGTCTTCTCCTCCCCCGTTCCTCTCACCTTGAGCATCCGATAGTTGGTGGGGCCGGCAGTGACACCCACTCCGCAGGTCCACCTCACCAGGCTGCTTGTTGAGCTCCAGTTGTGGGCCCCCGCGTGGGGCAGAGCGAGGGGCCCGATCAAGCGACCCCTCTCTAAGTTATGAACTGCGATACAGGCGGGGGTAGGATGGTGTCTCGCTCCAGGTTCTCTTCCTCTGGGCACACGTTCAATCCAGTGGTCTGGGCTGCCCTCCGGTCTGCTCTATTACCAGGACGAGCTTGTTTCACTGCAATGATCACGAGCGTGACCGCCATCTAAGGGTCAGGCAGGCCGTATGGTCTTCCCCTCCCAGTCGGCTCTTCAGAGGTCCCAGGGTGGGATCAGCGCGAGGGATGTCGCCTCCTGTTCTCACCTCTTGGTCTGTGCCTCTGGGAGTCCCCTAGCAGGTTGCCCTCAAGGCTCTCATTCTCAGGGGCTCGTCGCTCGAGTTGAGGTCAGACGGCTTGCTCTGAGTTTTTTTGGCGGTCTGCTCCGAGGGCTCGGGGTGGCTCCCCCGGTCCCAGTTAGATTGCACCTAGCCTCACAGCCCCCAGTCTTAGGGGGGAGATGCCAGGGGGGTCGGTCTGGCTCTTCAGGATGGCTGCTGGCGTAAGCCCCCGGTCGGAGCTCTTCCCCGGCACAGCTCACTCCATGAGCCCGTGGCCACGCCCCCCAGCATTGTCTCAGCTATGCCAATTAAAATTCTGCTGCACTTGTCAGCCTAAAAATGTTTTTTTTAAACTGCCCTTTTGGACCCGGTTTGGTTCCTCCTCAATTTCAACACATTTTTGGCTCTTCCCTGTCACAGACACTTGACCCACCTACAAAAGTGAGGTATCATTTTTACCCAGAGACTGAGGGGAATGTTGGGTAGTAGGAAATTTGTCCCTGTGTGGTGATCCCACACAGAAATGTGCTCAGGATTCAGGATAAGAAAACATTGGTGGATCCATGAAAGTCACACCTCCCTAGATTCCCTCGGGTGTCTAGCTTTCAGAAATGTTTCGGTTTGGTGTTTTTCCCTAGATGGCTGCTGAGCCTAGGACCAAAAACACAGGTCCCCACCCTCCCAAAAACAGGTAGCTTAGTATTTGATAATTTTGATGTGTCCTCATAGGCCCTCATTACAACCCTGGCGGTTGGTGTTAAAGCAGCGGTAATACCACCAACAGGCCGGCGGGAAATGAAATCACGACCATGGCGGAAACCGCCAACATAGACAGCCACTTTAATACTCCGACCGCCACGGCGGAAGAAACAAACACTGCGGCGGTAACCGCCAACAGACAAGCAGAACACAACTTTCCGCCCACTGTATTACAACACACCTATCTGCCACCTTTTCCGTGGTGGAACCAACGCTATCAAAAGCAAGGCGGAAACAGTACACAGAAGGGATACCACTCACCTCTCGACACCCAACGAGGAACCAGGACGCCATGGAGCCCAAAATACACGTCCTGCCCATGCTGGTCTTCCTCCTTCTGTATCAGGAACAGGACAGATGCCGTCGACGACCACAGTGAGTACTGCACCTACAACACAGGGTAGGGTGGGAGGCTAAAAGAGTGACACACACACGCAACCCGTAATACCCCCACCCCACCCTCACCCACAACACCATACACACAAATACATAAAGCAACTTTACAAATACACCCTCTCACCCCCTGGAAGAACGCAAGGACAAAAGGAAATGATTGTAACGAGTGTAATCAATAAAAATCAGATAGTGCAATTTAAAAAATCAGTAGATACAAATATGTACACCAACTACACAAGTCTGGATAGTGTTCCAATCATTGTCCGTGGACCAGTGGTCCCAAAATGCATGGGCGAAGGCCACACAAGATATCTGACTCGAAACAGAGAGAGCACTGCAGGGGCATCAGATCAAAATGAAACAGGCACCTCAGGGGAAGGGGGAGGTGGGGCACCTCAGCCAGATGAATGCACAACACCACTGCAGCACAAGGGGGCTCCATGCCCACTGCTTGGTCCTGGGGAGTGCAAAGCCACAGCCTCTCAAGTCTTTCCAGTGGGTGGTTTGCACACTGCTTGGTCCTGGGGAGTGCAAAGCCACAGTCTCTCAAGTCCTTCTAGTGGGTGGTTTGCCCACTGCTTTGTCCTGGGGAGTGCAAAGCCACAGTCTCTCAAGTCTTTCCAGTGGGTGGTTTGCCCACCGCTCTATCCTGGGGAGTGCAAAGCCACAGTCTCTCAAGTCATTCCAGTGGCTGGTTTGCCCACTGCTATCCTGGGGAGTGCAAAGCTACAGTCTCTCAAGTCTTTCCAGTGGGTGGTTTGCCCACTGCTCTATCCTGGGGAGTGCAAAGCCACAGTCTCTCAAGTCTTTCCAGTAGGTAGTTTGCCCACTGCTTGGTCCTGCTGGAACAGCCCCCGGCCTCCTGGGCCGTTTCTCTCAGCTTGGTAGTTTTTCCCGTTGCTGCAGGGTCAGCTGCGGGTTCCCCAGTGGGCGCAGTCAGCTCTCCCCCGGGCCTCCACAGAGCACAGGCTGAGCACGACCTCCCTCCCCGCAGACCGCGGGGTTCTCCGTCTTCTCCTCCCCCGTTCCTCTCACCTTGAGCATCCGATAGTTGGTGGGGCCGGCAGTGACACCCACTCCGCAGGTCCACCTCACCAGGCTGCTTGTTGAGCTCCAGTTGTGGGCCCCCGCGTGGGGCAGAGCGAGGGGCCCGATCAAGCGACCCCTCTCTAAGTTATGAACTGCGATACAGGCGGGGGTAGGATGGTGTCTCGCTCCAGGTTCTCTTCCTCTGGGCACACGTTCAATCCAGTGGTCTGGGCTGCCCTCCGGTCTGCTCTATTACCAGGACGAGCTTGTTTCACTGCAATGATCACGAGCGTGACCGCCATCTAAGGGTCAGGCAGGCCGTATGGTCTTCCCCTCCCAGTCGGCTCTTCAGAGGTCCCAGGGTGGGATCAGCGCGAGGGATGTCGCCTCCTGTTCTCACCTCTTGGTCTGTGCCTCTGGGAGTCCCCTAGCAGGTTGCCCTCAAGGCTCTCATTCTCAGGGGCTCGTCGCTCGAGTTGAGGTCAGACGGCTTGCTCTGAGTTTTTTGGCGGTCTGCTCCGAGGGCTCGGGGTGGCTCCCCCGGTCCCAGTTAGATTGCACCTAGCCTCACAGCCCCCAGTCTTAGGGGGGAGATGCCAGGGGGGTCGGTCTGGCTCTTCAGGATGGCTGCTGGCGTAAGCCCCCGGTCGGAGCTCTTCCCCGGCACAGCTCACTCCATGAGCCCGTGGCCACGCCCCCCAGCATTGTCTCAGCTATGCCAATTAAAATTCTGCTGCACTTGTCAGCCTAAAAATGTTTTTTTTAAACTGCCCTTTTGGACCCGGTTTGGTTCCTCCTCAATTTCAACACATTTTTGGCTCTTCCCTGTCACAGACACTTGACCCACCTACAAAAGTGAGGTATCATTTTTACCCAGAGACTGAGGGGAATGTTGGGTAGTAGGAAATTTGTCCCTGTGTGGTGATCCCACACAGAAATGTGCTCAGGATTCAGGATAAGAAAACATTGGTGGATCCATGAAAGTCACACCTCCCTAGATTCCCTCGGGTGTCTAGCTTTCAGAAATGTTTCGGTTTGGTGTTTTTCCCTAGATGGCTGCTGAGCCTAGGACCAAAAACACAGGTCCCCACCCTCCCAAAAACAGGTAGCTTAGTATTTGATAATTTTGATGTGTCCTCATAGGCCCTCATTACAACCCTGGCGGTTGGTGTTAAAGCAGCGGTAATACCACCAACAGGCCGGCGGGAAATGAAATCACGACCATGGCGGAAACCGCCAACATAGACAGCCACTTTAATACTCCGACCGCCACGGCGGAAGAAACAAACACTGCGGCGGTAACCGCCAACAGACAAGCAGAACACAACTTTCCGCCCACTGTATTACAACACACCTATCTGCCACCTTTTCCGTGGTGGAACCAACGCTATCAAAAGCAAGGCGGAAACAGTACACAGAAGGGATACCACTCACCTCTCGACACCCAACGAGGAACCAGGACGCCATGGAGCCCAAAATACACGTCCTGCCCATGCTGGTCTTCCTCCTTCTGTATCAGGAACAGGACAGATGCCGTCGACGACCACAGTGAGTACTGCACCTACAACACAGGGTAGGGTGGGAGGCTAAAAGAGTGACACACACACGCAACCCGTAATACCCCCACCCCACCCTCACCCACAACACCATACACACAAATACATAAAGCAACTTTACAAATACACCCTCTCACCCCCTGGAAGAACGCAAGGACAAAAGGAAATGATTGTAACGAGTGTAATCAATAAAAATCAGATAGTGCAATTTAAAAAATCAGTAGATACAAATATGTACACCAACTACACAAGTCTGGATAGTGTTCCAATCATTGTCCGTGGACCAGTGGTCCCAAAATGCATGGGCGAAGGCCACACAAGATATCTGACTCGAAACAGAGAGAGCACTGCAGGGGCATCAGATCAAAATGAAACAGGCACCTCAGGGGAAGGGGGAGGTGGGGCACCTCAGCCAGATGAATGCACAACACCACTGCAGCACAAGGGGGCTCCATGCCCACTGCTTGGTCCTGGGGAGTGCAAAGCCACAGCCTCTCAAGTCTTTCCAGTGGGTGGTTTGCCCACTGCTTGGTCCTGGGGAGTGCAAAGCCACAGTCTCTCAAGTCTTTCTAGTGGGTGGT
This sequence comes from Pleurodeles waltl, assembly GCF_031143425.1. Classification (NCBI taxonomy): domain Eukaryota; kingdom Metazoa; phylum Chordata; class Amphibia; order Caudata; family Salamandridae; genus Pleurodeles; species Pleurodeles waltl. Next base: position 677,659,136 of record NC_090445.1, read on the forward strand.
TTGCCCACTGCTTTGTCCTGGGGAGTGCAAAGCCACAGTCTCTCAAGTCTTTCCAGTGGGTGGTTTGCCCACCGCTCTATCCTGGGGAGTGCAAAGCCACAGTCTCTCAAGTCATTCCAGTGGCTGGTTTGCCCACTGCTATCCTGGGGAGTGCAAAGCTACAGTCTCTCAAGTCTTTCCAGTGGGTGGTTTGCCCACTGCTCTATCCTGGGGAGTGCAAAGCCACAGTCTCTCAAGTCTTTCCAGTAGGTAGTTTGCCCACTGCTTGGTCGTGGGGAGTGCAAAGCCACAGTCTTTCAAATCTTTCCAGTGGGTAGTTTGCCCACTGATTGGTCCTGGGGAGTGCAAAGCCACAGTCTCTCAAGTGGATGTTTTTCTCCACTGGTTCTGGAGGGGGCTTGGTGCCCAGAGTGCTTCATCCTGCCAAGGACTGAGGTAGTGGATGCTTTTCTCCACTGGTTCTGGAGGAGCTTTGTGCCCAGTGTGCTTCATCCTGCCAAGGATTGAGGTAGTGGATGCTTTTCTCCACTGGTTCTGGAGGGGGCTTGGTGCCCTGAGTGCTTCATCCTGCCAAGGACTAAGGTAGAGGATGTGAATATCCACTGGTTCTGGAGGGGGCTTGGTGTCCAGAGTGCTTCATCCTGCCAAGGACTGAAGTAGTGGATGTGAATCTCCACTGGTTCTGGAGGGGGCTTGGTGCCCAGAGTGCTTCACATGCAGTGTGGCTGGACCCATTACCTCACATGGGTGTGTGTGCCACGAGATTGCCTGGGAACAGGTAGCAAGATACGCCATGGAGGCAGAGACATACCCCTCCCTGCTGCGGCTTTGCCTGCCACCTGCAGGTGCAAACAGTGAGGAGAGTCATGCTTCATGGAAGCTGGGCAGGGTCCAGGATGTCTCCTCCAGCCTCGGACGGCTGCCCACTGGGGATGATAGCCATGTCAGCTGTGGTGGCACTGTCTAAGCACATCGCAGGGCTGGTGGCGGTGCATGCGGCGGTGTCTGTGGCGGTGGTGCATGTGTCTGCACCTGTTGAGGGACACAGCAGGACGTCTCCTGCAGCCTCGGATGGCTGCCCACTGGAGATGATGCTGGGGACTGTTGCTGAGGCAGCAGACGTGCAGGTGACATTGCTGGTGGTGGTGGAAGTGGCGGTGCAGGTGCAGGTGGCGGTGTCCACCGCTGTACAGGTTGGTGTAGTGGTTGTCAGAAGGGGTGACTCTAGTCCCTCAGTCAGAGCCACCTTGCTCTGTCCTGACCTGCTTTTCGGCTTGTGTCACTTCCCCACCTTTGAAGTTGCCGCTGGTGTCTTTCCACTGTCATCTTTTGGATTGGAGGAGCCCTTGCTTGGTGGTAGGTGCGGCTTCTCCCTCTGGGATTTGGGCACCTTCTTCACCTTGGCAGGTGGCTGAATGGCCAGCTCCTTGGCCTCGCTAGGTGGCACACTGGCAGCCCTGATGGGTGGCGCACTCGATGAGACCGCAGTTGCTGGCACCACTGTACCTGGGTATTTGGTGGCTGAGGTGCTGGACTGTGACCTGGAAAGCCTGGCCCTAGGGGAAGGACGGGGGAGGAGTAGGGAAGAGGTCAAAGTTAGCAAGGAAAAGTTTTTGAGACACACTGGGACGGGAAGATGGAGGGGGTTTGGGAGTGGAGGAAGAGGGAGTGGTTGTAGGAGGTGTACGTTTGCTGAATTTGGGTGAAGGTGCATGGGCCGAAGGCTGTTGTGAGGTGGATGGCTGTTGGGTGCTGCAGCCAGTCAGATATCAGCATGGGGACAGCTGGATCTGCAGAAGACCCGCGTCCCTAGATATCTATTTTTTTTTACCTTTAATAACTCCAAAACTGGTGAACTGTTTTACACCAAATCACAAGAGCTAGCTTTCTGCCAAAATTGGTGTAATTCCATCCAGCAGTTTGGGCTGTAGTCTTGTTCAAAATCCCTATGAGAAAATGCATGGGGAAAACATGTTTAGTGACCCCTCATCCCTTTTTGTCTGCTCCCACTTTATGGATCACTCCGGAACTTTCAAGGCAGCATCTAAACTGACTGAAGTATGTGTTTTGAAAATTTTGTGAAGATTCCTCAAAGGGGCGCCAAATGTATTGCCAAAACAAAAAATGTTCTTTCTATGGAAATTAGATCCTAACTTTAACTACCTACTGCTGACTGCCAATAGGTTTTATACACATATATATATATATATATTTATATACATATATATATATACACACTCACACACACACACACATATATATGTATATGTATATTTACTGGAAAAAACAAAGGTTCCAGGGAAGTTATTGTTAGGTTCTGAATTTGCTTGTACAAAAATATGCCATACAAGATATCATCAATGATATAATATGTGGAGTAATTAGCTGTGTATGGCGAAGGTGTGAGTTATAGTTACCTTAGTGTGTGAGTAATAGTTACTTGAACTGCTGAATTTCGATGGTTTTGTACGAGTAAGTTCAGAACCTGTAACCTTTGTCTTTTTCAGTGAATTTCCATGTTTTTTTTAATGTAAAGTAATTTAAATTACTATCTGTTATTCCAACCCCGCTGTCCATGGCCTTTTGGTGTGCATGGCGGGGGTTGATCCCAAGGCCTGGCTTTGAAGCCAGGCTTTGCATCCAAGCCCTTATAACCACCCAATCCCATGTCGTGCATGGCATTTGGCCATGCATAGCGCAGGTTGACCACAGGGCCTGCCTCTGTCAGTGGGTGTGTGAGTGTCTGAGTGGGTCTGCAAGTGCTTGTGTGAGTCTATGAGTGGTTCTGAGTGGGTGCATGAGTGTCTGGGTGGGTGTGCGAGTGGGGGCATGAGCCTTTGAGTGCATGTATGAGTGAATGAATTAGTGTATGAATGAATCTGTGGCTTTTCTTTCAAATTTTATCATAATTGCAAATATTTTGCAAATAAATTGCGGAAATACATGAAAATTCACAAATGTTCCCAAATATCACATGCCGTGATGCAAAATTATATTATGCTTTAAATTTGCCTCTAAAACACACTTATAAAACACCCCTGGGGTCAGGGTACCTTCAGCCTGACCTCCTATGGCACTTTCAATTTCAATTTCAATTTTCACCCCAGGTGACTGTGTCCTGTGAAATAAAATGACGGTTACAACTTTCTAGTCAGGTTGCAGTCAGCCAATTGCAACACTTCTTTTTGCAAGCGTATTCATGAAAATTCACTAATTTTACGATTCTCAGCCAGAGATATACAAATGTATTTGCCCTTAAATATCTCCTAAACCACTGAACAGATTTACACCAAATAATGAAAAGCACAATCTGCATACTGGCAGCTAGCTTTCTGCCAAATGTGGTGCATTTCCGTTCAGTGGTTTGGGCTGTAGACGTGTTGACAGTTCCTATGGAAATTTCCATGGGAAATGCAATGTTTTTTGAGCCCCCTTGTTCTCTATCCCCACTTGACGGATCACCCCGAAACTTCCTGTGTGCAACAAGAATCACTGGGCCACCTTTTTTAGGAAGTGTTTGTGAAGATTCGTCAAATGGTGCCAAAGACATAGGCAAGTCAAAAAATGCTTTTTCTATGGTGTACATATATTATTTTTGTATTGGACTATGCAAAGTAATTAGGAAATACACCACTACTTTTTATAATTTGACATTATTGATGTGCACATGGGACAATCAAAGTTTTGCCTCTACCACAGTACACTTTTAGAATGACTTTCCAGCACTGGGGATACTGGGGTGGTCACCACATCAGTAGTAATTCCCTACCAGTAGTTTCATTACTGTTCTTCACATTCTAACAAAGGATTGAAAAACATGGAGAAGGGTAATCTGTGCTTAACCGTTTTTCTTTTGGCTTTTAACTGAGTTAAAATCAGACAATAAATCCATCACTTATAGTGCCTTCCATTGTTCTACCCTTCCTCTTCAGGGGCAACCTGACTATTGTCTCACTATTATTTTATTATGGAAAATGCTAGATAGGCCCAGTTGCGATAAAGACTTTGGGACCACTCCATTGTTGTTTCAGGGCTTCACTGTAAGTGTTCATATTCTTGGCTATTGACATCTTTAACGATAATCATGTCTCTATGCTGTGCTGTCCAGGATAGTTGCTGTGCTGCAGAGCTTCCATGACTGTTAACTTGTGAAGAAAAACTGGCTCGTCACAGAATTCCACTACATTTCCCAGACTCCATCGTGTATGGTCACTCAAAGGACATCAAGTCAAAGTCATTGAAGCTTCTCAGTTCATCTTTCCATCTCCTTTCAGTGCCTGTGCCTACCATGTGTGTCCTGGAGAAGTATGTGTTCATCTGTGATGACAAATATAACCAACCATTCTGATGTTAAGAAGGCACTCATTTAAATGAAGTAAAACAGTCTTCTTTATTTCACTGTTGAAGTTCATGACAAACAAATAGCTCCGAAGTGCCTTGCTGGAAAGATTTACCACAGTGCTTAATTTGTAAATAAAAACGTGGGTACCCAGAGCTCTCCTCTGAAACATGCAGCTGCTGCAATTAAATGTGCGAGCACAAAACACTGAGGCAGCGTAATCCTGAAGCCATCTTGGGCCTCTTCAATCCATGTACAGGCACTCCCTGCCCCTTTAGCTCACTCTTGCAGCTTTCTGCTTTCTCATATTGTGAGGCTTTTTTTGTTTTTCTCTTCCTCCGTATTTCCCAAGTGTGTCTTTTGCTCACAGTAAATGCTTGAGACAGAAAAAGAAGTGCCGGCTCTCGAAAATAAGCACCGGAAACAACAAGCACAAATTAAGCACTGGTTTGCTAAAATTACCAACTTAACATACTACCAACTTAACATTCTCTAACCTTATACTCTAGTTAGGAGGGTCAACCTATGCGTGGGAAAAGAGGGCAGGAGGGCAAGAAAAGAAGAAAAAATGCAAGTGTAAAATGGATAAAGTTATAACACATTCATATGAATCTGCAGCCCTACACATGAGATGACTGGCAACTGCCTTCTGCTTATACAACTTTGGGTGACTCAAAATTAGTTTGGCCTGAATGGTCTTAGAACTAGGGGGCATATTTATACTCTGTTTGTGCTGAAATAGCGTCATTTTCTTGACGCTATTTCAGAGCAAACTTAATTCCATATTTATATTTTGACACTAGACCTGTCCAGCGTCAAAATATTGGAGTTAAAGTCAGTTTTTGCCTGCAGAAAACTACCTTGCGTCAATGAGATGCAAAGTAGGCATTCCAGGTCTAAAATGACTCTATGGCCAGGGCGCCTTATTTATCCTCCCGTGCAAAAATGGTGCACAGGAGGGAGGCGGGCCTAAATAATGGCACTAAGCTTGCTTAGTGCCATTATTTGAAGCCTGGGTCAGGTCAGGCGTTAGGGGACCTGTGGGCCTTTTCCCATGGTGGAACACCATAAAAAGAGCCCACAGGTGCCCTTCAAAGGCCCCAGGGATACCCCCACCCACACCAGAGAGACAGCGGAGGATAGGAGACCCCATCCCAGGTAAGTAGAGGTAAGTAGATGTAAGTAGAGGTAAGTATTTGGTTTAATGTTTAAAGTGCCATTGGGGGCCATGAAATGGAAAACTGCGTTAATGCAGTTTTGCGTCAAAAAGTATAAATATGGGCCTAGATTCCTCCCATAGGCCCATCTAAGGGCTCTTAGTGAAATCATTTACAATCTCCATTGAATCATCACATCATTGCTTACCCACATTGATTAGAACAGTGATTCCTATACAATACTCGCAGAGATTTTTCCTTTTGGAATCACTATCCACCAGGTGGTGCAAGGCAGGAATATGTGATCAATGTCTGCCAAACACTAAAACAAAACTACCACAGAAATAAGCATATTGATTTACGTTATTAAAAAAAACCTGCTTTTGATATTTGGTGCCATGACATGCTGAGCTAAAAAGCACTTTGTAATTTCACCGAAAATGCCCCTGCATTGTCAGAAAAAGCACTTCTGATGAATGAAGGCTGCCAGCAATAGCTACAACTCGTAGATTTGCTAAGCGGGCTGTGGGCAGATTGGCAACCCACTCTTCAAACTATAACTAAGGCACTTAGGGGGTCATTCTGACCCTGGCGGTCCAAGACCGCCAGGGCCACGGATGACGGAAGCACCGCCAACAGGCTGGCAGTGCTTCCCTGCCCATTCCGACCGCGGCGGTAAAGCCGCGGTCGGAAAACCGGGGCCGGCGGTTTCCCGCCGGTTTTCCCCTGGGTGGGCGAATCCTCCATTGCGGCGCTGCAAGCAGCGCCGGCATGGGGATTCTGACCCTCCTTCCCGCCAGCCTGTTTCTGGCGGTTTTCACCGCCAGGAACAGGCTGGCGGGAACGGGTGTCCTGGGGCCCCAGGGGGCCCCTGCACTGCCCATGCCACTGGCATGGGCATTGCAGGGGCCCCTTAACAGGGCCCCAGTATGCTTTTCACTGTCTGCCTAGCAGACAGTGAAAAGCGCGACGGGTGCAACTGCACCCGTCGCACACCTGCAACACCGCCGGCTCCATTCGGAGCCGGCTTCAGTGTTGCAGGCCTCTTTCCCGCTGGGCCTGCTGGCGCTATATTGGCTAGCGCCCGCCGGCCCAGCGGGAAAGTCAGAATGGCCCCAGCGATCTTTCGACCGTGGAGCGGCCATATGGCGGTTCCCGCCAGGCGGGCGGCGACTGCCGCCCGCCGGGGTCGGAATGACCTCCTTAATCTTGCAAGATGATTCGGGTTTAGAAACTAATACATAGTTACCACATCAACACTGTGCAATGAGTTGGATGTGTAGTCAGTCCTATAATTTATAGAAAGGCCATTCAATTAACTTAGGAGCCAGCATGGATCACTTCCCATATAGGTGTATTCCCTATGTCCTCACCTGGTGATTCAGGGGGAGGTGTTCAAGAAATCCATTAAAGAAACTCAAAATTCATGTTTTGACATGAACTATGGCTCGACTCACACCAGTATGAAAGAATGGGATTGTTTCAATGTTCTGATGCTGTATTAGGCAAAACTTACAGAGTGAGCTAATAAACACAGATACACATTACTTTGCTTGGACCCATGAAACAGTGTCAGTGTTATGGCCTTGAAAGGTCACCTAGGCAATTTGTACAGCCCCTGGATTTGTGCACGTTATACAGACAAAGACTCAATACAGAGGGTGATACATCAGTAAAAACGTCAGTTCGGCTGTTGAAGAGGGAGACCCACCGGAAAACATAGTACATATACTGAATGAAGAGGGAGAGATTCAGAACATTGAAGGAGTTTTCTATGAGTATCAGAATGACCTATACTTGCAGTTAGTTACCCCCCAAAAATTAATTACAAAGTTTTGAGAAAAAAACTTAAAGTGCAGTATTTCAGTAAGATGTGATAGCTCAGAGATTCTTGATAGCTCTGCTTTCTCTTTATCAGGTAGGGATTAGGGGCCATATGTACGAACACTTTTTCCCATAGACACAGAATGGGTAAAAACCTTTGCTACATCTGGCCCTAGGTCTCAGCATTCTCTTTTAACTGTGTTCATCGTTTTGTTTTTGCCAACTAGCTATTTGAGACCCAGTGGCCATGCTGCTATGTTTCAGGCACTCACATTATGAAAGCCAGATGGAAGAATTACTGGAACCAGGAAGACGTTGCAGAGCAGGAATGGATGTTGTAGGAAGGGCTTCAGCTTTGAAGCATGGTTACAATCCTAGCAACTCTGGTTGCATGCCAGCTGAAACATGAACAGGGGAGGGCCGGGGTGTATGGATTCTGGTGCGGTGTGATAAGATCTTCCTGGTCAGACTGAGTAATGCCTGTGTCAACTGCACAGTGTTGCACGACCTACGGACACAATAGCTGCTGAAACAAAATGGGGAGCAGACCAAAAAGGAAGTACAGAACGTTGACGGAGCCCCCCAAAAGGAATTGGTTTACCCTAGAGGTCGACAAACATTTTCTTCTCTATTTGAGTTTTTCAACACACCAGGTGCTGTTCTCTTGCAGCTAAAGTGAAAAAAATGGTATCAGAGAAGAATTCTCTAGCTTGGCACAAACAATTTTAGTGTAGGCTCCACAGCAGCAGCAAAATATGGAACTTGGCACGTTGGTCATCATAGTAAGGTTGAGAGCTGCTTAGTTTACACATCTTGAGATAAGTTAAAACAAGCCGTTCGCACACAGGACCGCCTCCCTCATTTTCTTCATGTCACCCCAACAACAAGACTTCTTTGTCCGTTTAAGAATCTCTCCCTGGCTCTCAATGGGGGGCAAACCTGTCAATGCTCAATGCTCTCAGTGCTGCTGCGCAGAGCTCCACCGATGTCAAAAGTTGAAGTGAAGATCTGACCCAGAGGGCGGGATTACATCAAGATAACACTCTTTCGTTCAACTATTAGTGTACTAGTAGAATGGTGCGTTGTGCACATAGTCTTACTGCACACGCCACTCTAATTCCAACAACAGTATACTGCACTCTCATAACATGCTGTATTTCAGCCATAAATATTTAAAAAAGTCATATCATATCACAAGAAATATTCCGATTCGAAGTTTATTAATTCACTTGTATTTAAAGATTATAGTGTGAATGATGTGAAATGTGCACGCTAGTAAATGATTTCCTAAAGTCAGACTATTGAACAAGCCTTCCCCGTTACACCACACTCCAGTGTCAAGTAATTCATCAATGAAATCCCCTTACACTTCTCACTCCATTGTCTCAGACTGAACAGTCCCCAACTCGAGCATATAACCATAATCCATCCAAGTGCTGTATGAGCCTTACTTCACGTCTACCATTTTAGTTTGATCAAAAATATTTATAATGCTTTTCCTATATTCTTGCAGTGCACCGTGCCGCTCTAGCAGCTGGGAGTGACTTCTTCCATGGGATGTTCACCAGTGGAATGCGAGAAGCAAAACAGGAAACAATCAATTTGAAGACTCTCTCTGTTGCAGACCTTCACCTGTTCATTGACTTTATCTATTCCGGTATCATTCAGGTCAGCTGGGACAGTGTCTTCGAAATCACAGAAGCTGCCATGAAATACCAGATGCAAAGCATGCTGACACTGTGCTTCCAATTCCTGCGCGAAGAGATGAGTCCTGAGTTTAGCTTGGATGTGATGGCCCTGGCTGATGCCTACGGTTTGCAAGATCTCAAGTGCTTTGCTGAGGATTTCATCCTGAGGAACTTCAAACAGGTGGTGGCAGTGCCAAAATACCAGGACCTTACAGCGGACCAGCTTGTGTCCTTCCTGAGTCAAGATGCTCTCTACACAACTACAGAGCTGGAGGTCTTCTTATCAGTCGTCCAGTGGATCAACACAGACCGCAAGCAACGCCTGTCCCAAGCAGCACGGGTTATGAGGTGTGTGAGGTTTCCACTAATGACTAACAGGGAGCTCAAGCAGATACTAGCTGTTGATTTTATGGCCCCCTCAGGACAGTGCTATGGAGTCATGAAGGCCTCCCTTCTGAGTGTCCCCACAGGGCCCTCTTTGATCAGCCAGCTTCCTTGCCGCGTACGGTTCCCAGACAAGGTTCTGGTCATTATTGGAGGGGATAGCCTCAATGAAGATCTCTCCAACAGAAAACCCAGGAAGGAATTGTGGTTTGCACACAAGTTCATCACAGGAATTGGTCTTGTGAAGTACATTGAGTGGCGTGAGCTGAATTCTCTTCCAGACATGCCACGTTTTCGGCATGGGGTGATTACATTGGATAACAATATCTACATTTTTGGGGGCAATTTTTACTATGGCAAGCAAGATGTCCTGAAGACCGCTATCAGGTAAGCGAAGCCTATGAGGTGACAGATGGCCACCAGCCTCCAAGGCCTTGTGTCTGTCACACTGTGCAGCATTGACTCAGAGTGGGATATACATTGCTACAGTATTAGGAATCAATGTCTCTTTGAAAGTATGAAAAACAGTTCCATTCTTTGTTTATTAAGTCCCTTTTATTGTCATTTATAGAAAATACCAACACAACAGTATCACAGTAGAAACAGAGAGGGAGGGGGAGAGAAGAGATGAGAAGGGGTGCAGTGTGAGGGAATGAGCACATAGCACAGAGAGACATATAATAAACAGTAGCAATATAGTTCCCCCTGCACAGGTGGCCACAAACGTCTATTGACAAAACAAAGGTGCATGCCCACAGTAGTTCACTGGTGTTGTTCGATCAGACACACAGGGCCAGCAGCAGAGTGGCGAGGAGACATTATACCAGTTGCTGAACAGAATTGTTTGTAACCCCCACCAGGGGATGGTCTGATGTGTCAGGGGACTGAGGTGCATACTCATGTTCAGGCCCCTGGGGAGAAACTGCAGATGAGTGTTAGAGTCACCAGATCCTCGGGGTCTGCGCACGTTCCCAACATGTCCACCACAAGACAGCTCCAATACTCTGATTAGAATGTCACAGAGTCTAAGAGAGTCCAAGTGGGGAAAAGGGGATTATGTAGGGAACAGCTGGGAAGCAAAAGGTTAAAACACATAATATCAAGATTATATCATATTAATCTTTACTAGACTATGATTCTAAGTATTGTCATATCGTAACCATGGATAACTTAAGCATGGATGAATTAACTAGGACTCAAGACGTCTGGTTACCTGGGAAGAAATTAAGAATGATTAATAAAACTTCTCAATAAATCTCTTAATGAAATGTTACACATTGACTAGAAACATAAGAATCCTCTAGAATTATGTTTTCAAAATCAAGCATAGTCTTTTTGCATGAGGACAAGGAAATATTCTGAACGTTTTCTGGAACACCAAAGGAGTTGTATTAAGGGACTTATTTTGCACTTATAATGTAACATCTATAATTCTAACACTTAGGTGGTCATTATGACCCTGGCGGTATTATAACCGCAGGGCCAAAACGACGGGAGCACCGCCAACAGGCTGGCGGTGCCTCCCGGCGTATTTTGACCGCAGCGGTAACGCCGCGGTCGCACCGCCAAGGCCGGCGGTTTACCGCCACAATGGCCCCGGCGGATGTAATCCGCCAGCGCTGCCCTGGGGATTACGACCCCCCTACCGCCAGCCTGTTTCTGGCGGTTTGCACCGCCAGGAAGAGGCTGGCGGTAAGGGGTGTCCTGGGGTCCCTGGGGGCCCCTGCACTGCCCATGCCAATGGCATGGCCAGTGCAGGGGCCCCTAACAGGGCCCCGGCCAGCTTTTCACTGTCTGCTAGCAGACAGTGAAAAGCGCGACGGGTGCAACTGCAGCAGTCGCACGGCCGCAACACCGCCGGCTCCATTAGGAGCCGGCTCCTATGTTGCAGCCTCATTCCTGCTGGGCTGGCGGGTGCAAACTTGGTTTGCGCCCGCCGGCCCAGCGGGAATGTCATAATGGGGGCTGCCTGAGTGCGGCTGCATTGGCGGCCGCATGGCGGTTACCGCCTGGCGGGCGGCTACCGTTGTAATGACCCCCTTAGTTTTTCTAAAATGCAGAAACATGAATTGCACACATTGCTGATTTCCACAAAAATATGTAAATGCCATGAAATGGTTGCACACAATGAATATCATGAGTTAAGCACAAGAAATGAATCGGGCGTCTTGCTGATTCGAATGCCACCATGTAAATGCCATGAAATGGTAGCACACAATGAATACTGGGAGTTAAGCACAAGAAATGAATCGCACGTCTTGCCGATTCAAATGCTGTCATGTAAATGCCATGAACTGGTAGCGCACAATGAATGACATGAATTAAGCACAAGAAATGAATTGCGTGTCTTGCCGATTTCGAATGCTACCTTGTAAATGCCATGAAATGGTAGCGCACAATGAATAACATGGATTCAGCAGAAGAAATGAATCGCACGTCTTGCCGATTTGAATGCTACCTTGTAAATGCCATGAAATGGTAGCGCAGAATGAATAACATGGATTAAGCACAAGAAATGAATCGCGCGTCTTGCCGATTTGAATGCTACCTTGTAAATGCCATGAAATGGTAGCGCAGAATGAATAACATGGATTAAGCACAAGAAATGAATCGCGTGTCTTGTCGATTCGAATGCTACCTTGTAAATGCCATGAAACGGTAGCGCACAATGAATAACATGGATTAAGCACAAGAAATGAATCGCGCGTCTTGCCGATTCGAATGCTACCTTGTAAATGCCATGAAACGGTAGCGCACAATGAATAACATGGATTAAGCACAAGAAACGAATCATGCGTCTTGCCGATTCAAATGCTACCTTTTAAATGCCATGAAACGGTAGCGCGCAAATAATAAAATGGATTAAGCACAAGAAATGAATCGCACGTCTTGCCGATTCGAATGCTACCTTGTAAATGCCATGAAATGGTAGCGCACAATCACACACACGAGGTAAAATTCTTTATCATGAAAATTAGGCCTAAGAACTCGAAAACCTTCGAGAACGGGATCGGGGGCCCAGCCCGACCTCCGCCTTACCGCCCTGATCAAGGATCACAAGCACAATGAAGGGCAAGGCCTGGAAGATCAAAGTCGGCCTCCAGAACAGGAGCTCAGGAAGTTGCTGCTGCTCTGCACCGGGACCTCTGAATAGTGAGTACATGGAGCTGGGCTGGCTCTCTTATATAGAGTCTTGGCCCAGCCCACAAACCACACCCAGTCATGCTGCAGAGAAAGCTTCTAGAAGGCCCTGGAAAGGGACCACACCCTGACACACTCTGAAAGCCTGCAACAATACATTGCAAATGAACAGCATTAATAAGCACCTTGAATATAAGTCTTCAGGATTAAACTTGCAATGTAAAAGGTTAAACAACAGCATATCTCCATAATGCATGAAGTACTTTATCTTGTAAGTGCTGGGTTTTTGCATTCCAGTCACCCTCGGAGCGCAAACTGCCCTGATGTTGACAATGAGGTCCTTTGGCGCATATATGCAAGAAAGAGTTCCCAGATGCCCTTGGGGTGAGAACGCAGAGGCATCAGGTCCCAGAAGTTCAACAATTGCTCCTGGCAATAAGCTGTGTCATGCAGCCAGACAGCCACAGTAGGGCTAGGTCTTCAGCCCCAGTGGATGGCCACCCTGCACTTAGCCAAGAGGAAAAGCATGGCGGAGAGGCAGCAGCTACTAGCTGGGGTGTCCCTGACATATCCGAGGAGCGTCACTATGGGAGTAAAGGATTGGGCATTGGCAGTGATATTGTAGATAAATGAAAATGCCTTTTTCCAAAACTGAGCTAATCTAAAACAGCTCCTCGCCAGGTGGCTGAAGGTGGCCTGGGGAGAAGCACATCTTAAACATTGTGCATTGTCAGTGAGCCCCATACAGCGAAGGTGTGCTGGGGTGCGGTATAAGCGGTGTAAACATTTAAAGTGCATCATTCATAGTATGTAATTGGGAGATAATGTTGGCCACAGCAGTAGGACTGCCAGATGTCTGTGATGTAGGATTTGTGTCAAGTATCCATGCGGTGTGGGCTGCTGGCGCAGTGATCGGGGCGGATGATTGCATGATGGAGTACAATCTAGTCACTAGTTTATGTGGTGATGGATTAGTAAGAACATGTTCCAGGGCCAGGAGTGTCAGGGGTGCTGGAAAGATGAAGTGTACAGTATGACATGCAGCCTGAAGTTGATGGGACAGCAGTACTTCCAGGGCAGTAGGGCACTCACAAGGAGGCAGGAACTGGTCTTCTGGGTATCAGTCGAAGAACTTGGCAAGGTCTCTGGTGTGCATTCTGGTGCCTGCGTCTTGCAAGGGTGGGAGCTGGGGGTTAAACCCCAGTGACATGGACAGGGTGTAGAGGCAAGATAGTCCAGGTCATGCCTTAATAGGCCATCCCATGCCAACCTCATGCAACTGCCATTGTCCAATTCCACCTGTCCAGTCTTGTATGGTACATAGAGAGCAGTGGTGAGTGGCCATGGTGCCTCACGGTCCACTTCAATCGGGAGATGTGGCTGAAAAGGCTGTGGGTAAAGCCATTGGTGTAACTATTGTGCCTATGAACATGTTGCCTAGACATCATGTAGCATACATAAAGGCCCCACTCCCCGGCTGAACGGGAGTGTTAGGGTCTCTCATTTGATGGTGGGCTGTTTGCCCGCCCAGGCTAATGCAATTAAGTTGAAGCACTGAAAATGTAGATGTTGGGCTGTCTGTGGGATGGGCAAGGTTAAGAACAGCTAAAGGAATCCCTAAATGGTGGACTGGCTCAGATGTCCACATGAATGGATATTCTGTAGAGAAGCTCTGAGTGCCAGCCGTAATAGGAAATATTTTAAATTTGGTCCAGTTGATCAAAATACCGGAGTGGCCACCAAAGCAGATAATCTCATGTTTCTCTGGGGTCAAGTTCGTCTGTGGGTTATGAATGTAAAGTGTAACATCATTGTCATACATTGAGAACACCAGCACCCTGGAGGTGAAGGCAATACCACATTGGGCATTATGTTGCTTGAGCTGGGCCACCAGGGGCTCCATCGCTATGGTGAACAGGATGGGCAACAGTGGGAAACCCTGTTGTGTTCCACGAGAGACCGAGAATGGTTCTGACAGCATGCCATTGAGACGCACGTGTACAGTGGGCAAACCAAATTTGACAGAGGAATCTGGAGCTCAGACCCATGCGTGCTAGTAATGCAAATAAGTAGGACCACTCGAGGGAGTCAAATGCCTTTGTGGCATTGAGGAGAGCAGCGACAACTGAGGATCTAAATAATGCATACTGGCAAAGATGGTGTGCAGGTTATGAGAAGCAGAGTAGCCTGAAATAACTGTGCATTGGTCAGACAATTTTAGGCTGCAGGGAGGAGAGGTGGTTGGACAGGAGATGGGCAAAAATCTTGCTATCCACGTTAATCACGGAGCAGCCTGTAGGATTTGCGATGTTGCACCAGTTTATCTGGTTTAAGGATTGTTACAATGACTGCTTCTCTGAGAGATGGGGTTAGATGTCCCTCTCAAGTGATTCTTCGTACGTGGCCAGCAAATGGGGGGCTAGGATTGGGGCAAATTCTTTATAGAAGGTGGTTGTCAGGCCGTCCAGGCCATCAAACCATGAATGACTTCCTCCACCATGATAGGGGAATTGAGGTATTCCTGGTGCACGTGGTCCAACCAGATAAGTTGTAGTTTGTCAAAGTATGTAGTGTAATCGCTCTCCAAACAGGCAGTTGTGGTAGTGTAGAGCTTAGTGTGAAAGGATGACTTGATATCTAATAAAATGTTTGGGGTGGATTGAATGGTCTGCTGTTCGTCCAGCGGTTTGATCACATAGGTAGGGGCCTGAGGCTTGCGTAGCAGACCCACTGCAGTCTTGCCCAGCTAGTCACCCTCCCCATACAGTCGAGCCTGTGCCTCCCTGGCTAGGTATTTTGTTTCATGAGTGACCTCCTGTGAGTAGTCTGACACCATATCTATGATCTTGGCAAACACATTTGTAGGAAGTTGGCTCTGTATGTGCTATTTCAAAGTAAAGAATAGCATGCACAGAGTCCAAGGGTTCCCCTTAGAGGTAAGATAGTGGCAAAAGAGATAATACTAATGCTCTATTTTGTGGTAGTGTGGTCGAGCAGTAGGCTTATCAAAGGAGTAGTGTTAAGCATTTGTTGTACATACACACAGGCAATAAATGAGGAACACACACTCAGAGACAAATCCAGCCAATAGGTTTTGTTATAGAAAAATATATTTTCTTAGTTTATTTTAAGAACCACAGGTTCAAATTCTACATGTAATATCTCATTTGAAAGGTATTGCAGGTAAGTACTTTAGGAACTTTGAATCATTTCATTAGCATGTATACTTTTTACATAAAACACAATAAGCTGTTTTAAAAGTGGACACTGCAATTTTCACAGTTCCTGGGGGAGGTAAAGTAATGTTAGTTTTAACAGGTAAGTAAGGCACTTACAGGTTTCAGTTTTTGGTCCAAGGTAGCCCACCGTTGGGGGTTCAGAGCAACCCCAAAGTTATCACACCAGCAACTCAGGGCCGGTCAGGTGCAAAGGTCAAAGAGGTGCCCAAAACACATAGGCTTCAATGGAGAGAAGGGGGTGCCCTGGTTCCAGTCTGCCAGCAGGTAAGTACCCGCGTCTTCGGAGGGCAGACCAGGGGGGTTTTGTAGGGCACCGGGGGGGACACAGGTCAGCACAAAAAGTACACCCTCAGCAGCGCGGGGGCGGCCGGGTGCAGTGTGCAAACACGCGTCGGGTTTGTAATGGTTTTCAATGAGAGATCAAGGGATCTCTTCAGCGTTGCAGGCAGGCAAGGGGGGGGCTCCTCGGGGTAGCCACCACCTGGGCAAGGGAGAGGGCCTCCTGGGGGTCACTCCTGCACAGGAGTTCCGTTTCTTTAGGTGCTGGGGGCTGCGGGTGCAGGGTCTTTTCCAGCCGTCGGGAAATGGAGTTCAGGCAGTCGCGGTCAGGGGGAGCATCGGGATTCCCTCTGCAGGCGTCGCTGTGGGGGCTCAGGGGGGACAACTTTGGTTACTCACAGTCATAGAGTCGCCGGAGGGTCCTCCCTGAAGCGTTGTTTCTCCACTAGTCGAGTCGGGGTCGCCGGGTGCAGTGTTGCAAGTCTCACGCTTCTTGCGGGGAGTTGCAGGGGTCTTTAAATCTGCTCCTTGAAACAAAGTTGCAGTTCTTGTGGAGCAGTGCCGCTGTCCTCTGGAGTTTCTTGTCTTTCTTGAAGCAGGGCAGTCCTCAGAGGATTCAGAGGTCGCTGGTCCCTTGGAAAGCGTCGCTGGAGCAGGGCTCTTTGGAAGGCAGGAGACAGGCCGGTAAGTCTGGAGCCAAAGCAGTTGGTGTCTTCTGTTCTTCCTCTGCAGGGGTTTTTCAGCTCAGCAGTCCTTCTTCTTCAGGTAAGTTGCAGGAATCTAAATTCTTAGGTTCAGGGGAGCCCTTAAATACTAAATTTAAGGGCGTGTTTAGGTCTGGGGGGTTAGTAGCCAATGGCTACTAGCCCTGAGGGTGAGTACACCCTCTTTGTGCCTCCTCCCAAGGGGGGGGGGGTCACATCCCTAATCCTATTGGGGGAATCCTCCATCTGCAAGATGGAGGATTTCTAAAAGTTAGAGTCACCTCAGCTCAGGACACCTTAGGGGCTGTCCTGACTGGCCAGTGACTCCTCCTTGTTGTTTTCTTTGTTTCCTCCAGCCTTGCCGCCAAAAGTGGGGGCCGTGGCTGGAGGGGGCGGGCAACTCCACTAAGCTAGAGTGTCCTGCGGTGCTGTGACAAAGGGGTGAGCCTTTGAGGCTCACCGCCAGGTGTTACAGCTCCTGCCTGGGGGAGGTGTTAGCATCTCCACCCAGTGCAGGCTTTGTTACTGGCCTCAGAGTGACAAAGGCACTCTCCCCATGGGGCCAGCAACATGTCTCTAGTGTGGCAGGCTGCTGGAACCAGTCAGCCTACACAGATAGTCGGTTAAGGTTTCAGGGGGCACCTCTAAGGTGCCCTCTGGGGTGTAATTTACAATAAAATGTACACTGGCATCAGTGTGCATTTATTGTGCTGAGAAGTTTGATACCAAGCTTCCCAGTTTTCAGTGTAGCCATTATGGTGCTGTGGAGTTCGTGTAAAATAGACTCCCAGACCATGTACTCTTATGGCTACCCTGCACTTACAATGTCTAAGGTATTGCTTAAACACTGTAGGGGCACAGTGCTCATGCACTGGTGCCCTCACCTATGGTATAGTGCACCCTGCCTTAGGGCTGTAAGGCCTACTAGAGGGGTGACTTATCTATACCTGCATAGGCAGTGAGAGGCTGGCATGGCACCCTGAGGGGAGTGCCATGTCGACTTACTCGTTTTGTTCTCACCAGCACACACAAGCTGGCAAGCAGTGTGTCTGTGCTGAGTGAGGGGTCTCCAGGGTGGCATAAGACATGCTGCAGCCCTTAGAGACCTTTCCTGGCATCAGGGCCCTTGGTACCAGGGGTACCACTTACAAGGGACTTATCTGGATGCCAGGGTGTGCCAATTGTGGAATCAAAAGTACAGGTTAGGGAAAGAACACTGGTGCTGGGGCTTGGTTAGCAGGCCTCAGCACACTTTCAATTCAAAACATAGCATCAGCAAAGGCAAAAAGTCAGGGGGTAACCATGCCAAGGAGGCATTTCCCTACAACATTTGTATCACCAGAATGGAAACAGTCCTTTACTAGGGCTTGGATTTCTCGATCCAGGATAGCGAGCCATCCTCGCATAGCTGTGAGTGCCCCAGACTGCTAAGCAATGCATGCCACACATATGACTATCTTGAAGGCCTCCCAGAGTTTAAACAGAGCAGTGACTGTTTCCACGTTCTGCTTGAAGAAGTCCGCAATCTCTGTACAGACCTCTTTAGGGAATGCAGTGTTATGAAGCACCTCTGGGGACGGAAGCCAGGCAAACGCCAGGGAGGGCGATCGTAGGATCTGAAGCTCCAGCATCAGGGGGAGCATAGACAGAGAGAGTGTGGGGCAGGTGTGACACCTACGTGAGCCAGGTCTTAACATCCTGCAATACTAGCCATTAATAAATTCTGGACCATGCGTTGTGATGGGCCGTGACACAGGTGCCTTTGTTAACTGTAGTGAGTGTGTGCTGCTAGACGTCTAGCAAGGATTCATCATTTGTAATTGTGTTTAGTGTCAGTGCCGCGTGAGGGTGGGGGCACCTGCATGACCCAGATCTGTCAAGTTTCTTGTCAAGAATGATGTTAAATTATCCCCTCACTCCATATAATGGCTTCTGGACACAAACTGGGAATCAGCCTCCATATCACGAAGAATAAAATCTGATTGTTAGAGGTAGGCCTATAAATGGCGGCTAATATAACAGGTTTGGGGTCAGGGTACCAGCAAGCAGCATGTGTCTATTGTCATTGTTGCAGAGCATGTGCCGCTCCTGCCACTGCAGACCCCTTTGTATCAATATGGCAACACCTCTGGTGTAACTGGAGTAAAGGGAAGCGTGTATCGCCACACACCAGCATGCAAACAAACCCGATGCAGAGGACTGGGTAGGATGGAGCTCCTGAAGGAACCAAATGTACACTAGTTGCCAGTTGAGCTACACATGTTCAAAACATGATTTCTTTCAGTCGGTTAGACCACAGGTGTTCCAAGTGAGGTGGTCTTTATGATGCTGTGGTGGATGGGTGCAGTGAGTGGGGGTAGCAATATCATGATATGTGGCTGCTGTGACAGGGGAAGAGTGTAGCATCGACCCATGTGGGTTAGTGGAGTGGATACTATACAGCTGCCAACAACAAGAAAAAACAACAACACAGAGTCTCCTGCAACCTACTTCAACCCAAAAACATGGTTGAGAAAAACAGTCCCACCCTACATCCCAACTCTCCAATGAATTAACAATAATCAGTTCTGGGAATCTTCCCTGGAAGCAAAGAGATGTGGGGCGAACACCCTTGTTAAGGAAACAAGGTGGCCACATGGGTGATGAGACCCAGGGTCAGAAAAGTGGCCCATAATGGCTGATAATCAAGTAGAGGGCTGCTGCCGCCACCCCAGGAGCCAATAGCATTGGGTCACAGTTACCCTGGCAAGTTGTAGGGCAGTGCTTACAACTGGGCCCCTCCTGGCCTGCCGCTTGTGTACATCGTTTATGATCTACAGAGCCCTCATCATCAGTCATTGTCACTGGTGGAACTTTCCACTTGTTCTTGTGGTGATCCACAGTGATGGACTTAGCAAATTTTAAAGCTGACCTGGCGTCGGCGAAATAGTGTGGCTTCCCCTCAAAGGATATGCAGAGCTTCACTGGGTACAGGAGAGTGTAAGATATGTCAGCTTTTTGGGTGATCCTTTTGGTTGCAAGAAACTCTCACCATGCCCCCTGTACTGAGGGAGTGAAGTCAGGTTAGAAAGAGAGCCTGATCCCTTGAAAGATGATGGTCCTCTTGTCACATGAGACTCACAGGATATTGTCACAGTCCCTACAGTTCAACAGTTTGCCAACAAGGGGGGGGCAGTGGGGCCCCCGAAGGAGGAGACAGCCCCAGTGAACAATATGCCCATTCCACTATGAAGACCAGCGATAGGGCCTCCCAAAAGTGCTGACGAAGGAGGACATCCACGAAATCCTCCATCTTGTTGATAGCAGTAAACTCTGGGATGATTCGGAGGTTGCTCTTTCGGGACCTCACATCTAAATCCTCATTTTTTTGCCTTAATGACGTTGAGGACCTTGTTCATTTGTAACAGACTCTCCTTGGTTTCAACTTCAACATTGGAGACATGTGTTTCTAGGTGATTAAGTCTATGCTCGTGAGTGTCTGCGCACTGGTTCATGTGGTCTAGGTCGGAGGTGTGCGTGTCTAGCTTTGCATCAGTAGACTTAACGCTGAACTTTAACTTCACCAGAAGTGCTGTGTGGTTGATATCAGTTTGGGTGTCACCCCCAGAGTAGGTGGAAACTTCATCCACAGATGTGTCCGGTTCGGCTTGCCGAGTTTGGAGCCTGCTTTCAAAGAAGAGTTTATGTTGCTGCACATCATGTTTCCCCATGTTGACTTAATGGGAAGCCCGTGTTGTGGGCCAATAGCAACCCCAAATATTAATTGCAATGGAGGGATCCATTGAGGATTGCAGGGGGGTGCAGCAACACAGGGCTAGTAGTGGGCCAGCTGTTCCCAATGCCCTGACATCCTTCCTCAGGCCTCGCCACTCTCAGAGCCGGCTTAGATCATGGGGGCACTAGCAGGCCCGGTTACTCTGGGTGGAAACCCAGAGGAAGAGAGGCAGTCCTAGCACCTTCTGTTGGTGCCAAGTCAGTGAGTTAGCTGAGAAAAGGAGCCCCACATCACACACAACACAGATTCACTTGAGGCAGGGCCGGGGTAGCCCTCCAGAGTAGAGTGGAGACATCCCACAGACATTTTATTGGTAAAATCGTCAAAGCCCCCTGGGTTAGGGGATGCCGTGGAGACCAGCAAGGGCAACAGGTGCTGCAGGGCAAGTAAATATTCCTCAAGTCAAGTATGCAGGCAACCAGCAATCATCAGGCAGCTTAGGTCCAGATTAATTGGGGTCTGGTAGGAAGCGGACAGTGGCCTGAGCCCAGAGCAGCTCGAGGTAGGCTCAGTATGCAGCTCCATAAAGATCCACCCTTCAGGGTCGGGAAGAAGGCAGCAGGCCACTGCAGCATGTGTCAGCCGTGAGACACGAGCACTCGTGATTTTTGCAGCAACAGCTGCGTTGAGCCCTAGGGCCACACAGCCCACCCGACCCATGATGGGCCACTGGCGCCACAGTAAATCAATGGGAGGTCCCTGCACTGGAGTCACAAACTCCCTGGCACCCTGCATCTAGTGATCCAGCCCCAGCACAACGGCCAGAGGTCCGAGCAGCACCCGATCTGGCCGGGTGAGACACAGGGAGGCTGCATTGAGAGCACTGTGTGTGTGTTGCCAAAGAGTAGCCTACCGGGTCCCCAAAGTCAGCCGGGGGAGCGCCAAACCAGGGAGAGACTGCCACAGCGAAGTGTGGCCAGAGAGAGCTGACTTATGGGAGTATCGTAGGAGGATTGTAGATTCAGCCAGCAGATCCCTCTCAAGAAGCAGCCATCTTGCGGCCCGACCTGACTCCGCCCCTCCACTCTGTTTAAATACGGAATGAAAATGATTACAAAGCATACAGATTGTTTTCAGAGCTACCAATGGAATAGGGAGCTACCCTGCCTGTGTGATACTAAAGACATGAAAGCCACTCACAGTTTGACACAAATGGGTTCAAACCAGGTGGTTTAAACCAAACGTAATTAGCTACTAGTGATACACTCAAAGATACAATATACAAAGATATAATGTTTCCTAGAGGCTATTTCTAGACTGTGCATACCTTCCCGTAGGTCCCATGGTGCTTTGTATTAAAGAAGTTAGCTTGTATGAGAAACACGCATGCTTTAAGCATTTATCTGATCAGCATCATATGCTCCCCTCCCACACTACTCTATGTGTCGGTTAGAATTCTATTTTTTTATTCCTATCTTTATGAAAAATGTTTTTGTCTGGTTACCATTTTCATGTCATAACTAGTTACATTTATAATGCAATGAATGCATTTGTTTTACCCAATTCAGTGCACCTTTCTTACACCAAATATGAACTGTGAGATAATATGTAACAAAAGACGCACTCTGTTACTATGCAACAAATGTCAAGCTTTGTGTCTGTACCTGTTTTAGGCAATTCTACATTAGCACCACTGACATTGTTAACGCCAACATGCAATACAAACCGAAAATCACTGGCAAAGCCAATAACTCAGTTTTGCATTTTCAGTTACTAGTCAAACATATAGGTTTTTCCAAAGCCATTAGGCGCACGAGATTTGTATGTCACTAGCGGGCTGGAGGCAGAAGCAGTGGAGATGCTGGGCACGCTAAATCTTGAAAGTGGCCTAATTGCTGAATGATTTCAAGGGACCGAAAAAGTTTGTTCGTCAAATGGAAACAATTATTGAAACAGTCATCGAAATTCATTTGTTTGCTGTAAAGTCAATGTTTTCTTCAGTGAAAACATGTCAATAAAGGATTCATATTGTGTAAAATGCATCCATGAGATAAAGAACTGAATGTGATAATAAAACGTGATGACTTGAGTGTGCCTTTCATTTACAAAATAGTCTCTCATATATTACAAAGGAAGAAGCACTTCCTATGAGGTGGAAGGAGACACCCAGATACTCTAGAAGGTTGAAAGGGAGACTAAATACGTCTTGCCTTCGTGCAAGAGGTGGTTTGCAATGTCTCAAGCTAGTAGCTGAAGGGGTGGGGAGGGATCACTCTACCAAGACAATGTTTCGAAGGAAGGGTGCCCTGAATGCCACTTTTAGTGTATTAAACACAAGAAAACTGTTACGCCAGAGCTAAAGGAAATCTGACCTTACAATCAATCAATCACACATTCTTATATAGCACAAGCTCGTCACCCCAGTGGGTCTCTAGGGGCTGGAAGGGGGCCCTTGTCTGTCTGGTCCTGGCAGTCAAAGAGCCAAGTCTTGAGCTGCTTTATGAAGTCCTTCAGGGAAGGGGAGATGCACAGGTGGATGGGAAGTTGTTCCATGATCTGGCGGTGAGGTGGGAGAAGGAGCGAACTCTGTAGCATTAGCGGCAGATGCTGTGGAAGGGGACTGAGTGACGGAGGCTGAGCGGAGATCTCTGGTTGGTTGGTGGAAAGTGAGGCGGTTGTTGATGTAGGCAGGTCCGGCGTTGTGTAGGGCCTTGTACGTGTGTGTGATAAACTTGAAGAGGCATCTTTGCTGAACGGGGAGCCAGTTAAGGGCCCTTAGGTGGGAGGTGATTCTGGATCTTCTGGGGAGGTCGAGGAAGAGTCTTGCTGCTGCGTTCTGGATGGTCATGAGGCACTTCATGAGCTGTTTTGTGGTTCCGGCATAGAGCACACTGCTGAAGCTGAGTCAGCTGGAGATGAGGGCCTGGGTAACTGCTTTCCAGTTAGAGATGGGGATCCATTGGAAGATCTTGTGGAGCATGTGGAGGATGTGGAAGCAGGCAGAAGAGACAGTGTTAATCTGTTGCAGTTGGGTGTCTAGGATAATCCTGAGGTTGTGTCCATGACCGGTGGGTGTGGGTGGGGGACAGAGGGCAGCAGGCCACCACTTGCCCTCCCAGGGGGAGGGCTTGTTCCCAAAGATGAAGATCTCCATTTTGTTTGAAGTTAGCTTGAGGCAGTTGGTCCTCATCCAGGCAGCGATGTCAGTCACAGGGGTTTGGAAGTTAGTTTGTGTGGTGGCGGTGCCGTCTGTGAGGGATTGGACAAGCGGGATGTTTTCAGCATGGGAGACAATGTTTAGTCTGTGGGTGCGAGGCTTAGGCTGAGGAAGGAGCCCTGAGGGACACCATATATGTCTTTGGGTGTGGAGACATAGGGAGGGAGGAAGATCTTCTGTGTTCGGCGGAGAGAAAAGAGGAGATCCAGTTGAGTTCATTTTCTTGGATGCCAATGCTGTGGAGTCTAGTGATTGAAGTGTGGTGTGAGATGATGTCCAAGGCTGCCAATAAGTCAAGGAGGATGAGGGCTGCTGTTGCCGTTAGGTCGAGGAGGCACCTGATGTCGTCGGTAGCTGTGATCTAGGTGGTCTTGGTGCTGTGATTGGACCAGAAGCCAGATTGGGATGGGTCGAGCATGTTGTTATGTTTGAGGTAGTCAGTGAGCTGGTGGTTGATGGCCTTTTCCAAGACTTTGATGAATGGGAGGAGCGAGATGGGACAGTAGTTTTTGAGCTCGATGGGGTTGGCTGAGGGTTCCTTCAGGAGGGGCTTGACCTCAGGCATGCTTCCAGGTGTCAGGGATTGTGGAGATAGAGGTATTGATGAGTTCTGTTAGGGAGTCTCCAATTGTTTCTCCTCCTAGATTGTAGATGAAGTTCAAGCAGGGGTCTGTGGGGATCCGGAGTGGATGGAGACCATGATGGAGATGGTGTCTTAAGTAGAGAGCTGCTTCCTATCGGTGATCCTATGGGGGAGTGGAGGGATAGGGTGCGGAGGGGTCAAGGTCAGTGGGTTTGGGGTCGAAGTTGCTTTAGATGTTAGTGATCTTGAGGTGAAAGTAGTCCAATAGTCGGTCACAGAGGGCTTGGGAGGGGTGAATCGTGTTCTCTATGGCGGAGGGGCAGGAGAATTCTCAGATGATACTGAAGAGTTTTCTGGCGTGGTTGGTGCTTGCCTCGATACGGGTGGTGACTGCTTCTTTCTTGGTCTCTTCAGAGTTGGTGGTGGTATCTTTTGAAGGAGTTGAGGTTGGCGGTGGTCTTGTTGGGGCACTAGTGTCTCTCTAGTTTCCTGCAATGTTGTTTGAGGGTCAGAAGTTCTCAGGTGAACCATTTGGCTTGCTTGGTGGGTTTGCTGCTGGTAGTTCTCTTCAGTGGGGCGATGGTGTCGGCAGCTGAGGAGATCCAGTTGGAGAAGTTTTGCACGCGGCATTCAAATGTTTTTGAAGGGACAGGTCTAGCTTCTTTGAGAGGGGCGATCCAGGGACTTTCATTGACTTTGCTCCCGTTGCACTGGGGGAGGGTGCAGGGTTTCCTCGGCGCTCCAGGTAGTCTCTCTAGGTGAAGTGGCTGATGTTGTGATAGGTCCATGTTACCTCGGACGTGTGGGAAAACTTGGCTTTGTCTCTGGAGGAGAAAATGGGGTCTAGTGTGTGTCCTGCACTGTGCGTTGTGGCAGTGACCTGCTGAGAGAGGCCGGTGATGCTCTTGTTTTCGAGGAGTGAGGCAAAGTTAGCATTACCCGGATCTTCTAGGTGGAAGTTCAGATCCCCCAGGGAGATGTAGTGGTTGGATCCAATTGTCAGGGCGGCAAAGAAGTCAGGGATGAAGTTTCAGAAGCTATGGAGGGGGCCATGGAGTTTGTGGGCCAGGGTTCTTCTGATGGTGGTTTTGGCATTGGGTTTGATGTGGAAGTTGAGGTGTTCCATGTTGGGTGTTGTGTCATTGTCCGAAGCGGTGCAGTGGATGGACTCCTTGTAGATGATGGCGATGCCCCTGCCATGGCTGTTGGGGCAGTCGTGGTGGATCATCTTGTATCCAGGGGGTGTGGCAGTGGTAATGTCTGATGCAGAAGCGGAGGTGAGCCAGGTTTCAGTGACGAACATAATGTTAGGTGCGCAGGTGGTAATAGTGTCCCAGATTTCAAGGGCATGCTTGCAGAGGGATTGCAAATTGAGTGGAGCTGAAGTTTGTGGCTAGGGGTCTGCTGGGAGGAGACTGCCGCGGTTCCAATGTTGCAGGAGAAACATCAGTTGTGGCAGGAGAAGGGGCCCTTGGTGGATCGAGGGGATGAGGTGCTGCAGCTGGAGTTCTTGGTCTTCGGCCTGAGGTTCTTGATATCATCAGAGGAGTACCAGTGGCGGGTTGCAGATCCAGGGGCCCTGACACTGGATGTGGTCCAGACACTAACAGGCACAGACGGGTTTGCCTTTGGTGCACCAGTGGCACGCCCGCTGCACATGGCCACACAGCGACTGGAATTAAGTAGGTCCTGGGGGGCAGGGCACCGGTGGGGGGGGGGGGCAGGAGGGGAGCAAGGTGGGAAAAAAGGATGGTGGGACATGGGGAGGTCTGTGCTGGGGGCAAACAAAAAAGTGGGAAGAGGGCAGGGAGGGCAGGGGGCCTGAAGTAGGCTAGCAGGGGGCAGCAATCAGGGGCAGAAGCAGCAGAGTCACTGTGCTGCAGGCGCTAAGTAGCACTTAGCACCAGTGCCAGGGAGGAGCTGGAGGGGCCTGCTCAATGGGATCACACTTCGACTGCCATTCAGAAGGTCCTGGGGGCCAGGGCCCCGGGGGCAGGAGGGGGGCAAGGCAGGGGAAACAACAGCGGAATCCATGAACTGGCAAGGGCAAACAAGAAAGCAGGAAGCATACAGGTAGGACGAGGGGCCTGAAGTAAGTTAGCTAGAGGCAGAAATTGGGGCAGAGACACTGCGCTGCAGGTGATATGTAGCACTTAGCAGCAGTGCCAGGAAGAAACTGGAAGGCCCTGTTCAATGGGGTTGCACAGCGACCCTCATTAAGTAGGTTCTGGGGGGGTGGCACAGGGGGCAGTTGGGGAGCAAGGTGGTGAAAATGACAGCAGGAAGCAGGGGGCCTGAGCAGGGGCAAACGAAAAAGTGGGAAGAGTGCAGGCAGGGTGGGAGGGCACGAAGGAGGCTAACAGGAGGCAGCAATCAGGGGCAGATGCAGCAGAGGCACTGTGCTGCAGGCACTATGTAACACTTAGCATGAGTGCCAGGGAGGAGGTTGAGGAGCCATAGCAGCCAAGGGATTACATAGCAGCCAAGTGGATAAAAAGAGGATGCTAGCTGTGAAGATACTCCACTATTATTATTAACATAAACAAACTTTCATAGATATATTCATGTAGCTAATGGAAAAAACACGTAAATATGCACAAGAGTATTATACAATTTCTACTGGAGAGTGCATTTTCCTACAGTTTGTCTCCTGAGAAAAAGAGGTGTTTTTTACCTACTATCACACAGCATTTACTAGCCACAGTTTCAAGAAACCGGCACGTTTTTTGTAAATGGCAAATTAGGTAGATGGTGAAACAGTAAGGTGGTATAAGTTTCATGTTACCCAAATTTTAAGGCACGGCAGGTTCTAGAGTCGCCTTTGAGAAAAAATACTTATGCTTACTTTCCTTAATATGCTGTTATTAAGGCAGTGGTACATATAAATATTTATCGTTTTAGCACACTCAGGAACTTAGCTTTCATTGATTTGTAGAGTGATGCACACATTTGAGGTACCACAACAATTAAAGTTTTGCTACAGCTCTCTCCAAGAGCTGTTGTAATCCATTCAGAGAGTGTTTGTTATCAATATATTGGGTGTGAAGTACATTTCTGTTACATTTGTGATTAGCGCTTGATTCTTAGTGTAGACTACAAGCATATTACATCATATGTTCGATTATCAGTTGTTGGTGAAGAAGTACTATGTAGAAAATGTGAGAGTTGAGACACTACTGTAAATTTCTGTAAAAATGTTAGCAATATATGATTAAAGATGGCCGGCAGAAGAGAAGAATTCATCCAACATTCCATGCTGTCTATGCTTTATTTTTTCGGACATTTCTGATGTGAGAGAAGTGTCTATAGAAGAAGCAATGGATTTGAAAAAAGGGCCAAACAAAGACATACTCTAGATAAGGTGAGGTTTAAGAAGATCAGACCTGGAAATCCAGGTACATCTTTGGACGTTTACCTCTCAAGTCAGATTTTCAAATTAGCTTCAAGAAGATTTGTCAGGACCCACAAATCCACCGTCACTGCTACTACTGTCAGCAGTCTGCGTTGACATCACATATACTAAGGGGCATATTTATACTCCGTTTGCGCCAAATTTGCGTCGTTTTTTTTGACGCAAATTCGGCGCAAAACTAACGCCATATTTATACTTTGGCGTTAGACGCGTCTAGCGCCAAAGTATGAGTAAAGAGCGTCATTATTTTGCATGAACGCCTTCCTTGCGTTAATGAGATGCAAGGTAGGCGTTCCCGTCCAAAAAAATGACTGCAACGCAAATGCGTTGTATTTATACTCCCGGGCAAAAATCACGCCCGGGAGTGGGCGGGGCAAAAAACCCCACATTTGCGCCTCTTTTTAACGCCTGGGTCAGGGCAGGCGTTAAGGGACCTGTGGGCTCAAAATGAGCCCACAGCTGCCCTCCCATGCCCCCAGGGACCCCCCCTGCCACCCTTGCCCACCCCAGGAGGACACCCAAGGATGGAGGGACCCACCCCAGGGACATTCAGGTAAGTTCAGGTAAGTATAAAAAATAAAAAAAATTATATATTTTTTTTGGCATAGGGGGGCCTGATTTGTGCCCCCCTACATGCCACAATGCCATTGGGCAAGGGGGCATGACTCCTGTCTTTACTAAGACAGGAGTCATGTAAATGGCGTCTGGGCGTCGTTAAAAATGGCGCAAATCGGGTGGAGGCGATTTTTTTGCGTCAACCTGACTTGCACAATTTTTAAGACGCCCTAACGCCATTTTTCCCTACGCCGGCGCTGCCTGGTGTACGTGTTTTTTTTCCACGCACACCAGGCAGCGCCGGTCTGCTAGCGCCGGCTAACGCCATTCAATAAATACGGCGCCCGCATGGCGCTTCAGAATGGTGTTAGCCGGCGCAAAAAATTTTGACGCTAAACTGCGTTAGCGCAGTTTAGCGTCAAAAAGTATAAATACGGGCCTCAATACATATTCTGTCCACGGTGCACCCTTGTGTGGGTGAGTACTGGGGCCGAGGGAAAGAGGGAGTTCTACTTATGCCAGATGCTTGGCATATAACTTTATTATAGTGAGGTGCAGCCCAAAGTGATAGGGGCAAAATGATAGCCACCGTTGCACTTATGTGCTGGCCAAAAGCCTTTGCGTTTTCCCATCAACTAATCCTCTTTTTTTTAGGCAAAAGAATGGCATTTTTGGAATTGTAACCAAACACTTAACATTGTATGTATTGAGAAAAAAAAAACTAGATTATTAAGTGGCGTTGAATGAAAAGCCTGACCCGGTTAAAGATTTCAAACATAACATGGGGTCCTATTGGCAGCTATGTCAGCCTCTGACAAGACAAACATAAATACAGTGAAATAGTAACATAGAAAGATAATCCACACAGTCTAGATGTACATTTCTTTCCCCGCTCTTGATACAAGCCCCATTTACAAAATGATGAGTAGGCCTGGTTTTAGTCAAGACCTTTTGATTTTATATATGTACATTACATACATAGAGGGCCTTCCGGCCAACCCTCTTCATCCATCTGTTTTGTTCACTCACAACAGCATTAGGCATTGCGCAATCTGTCAGCCTGCATTAAAAAAGTCACTGTGAAACATAGCATTCCACTCTTTCACAAGGAGCACCACCCTACATAAAATTGTTCCATTAAGTGCTAAGGACTACTATGCTAATGTGTGTTTTTTTAATCAAAAACTATTTTTGGTTTAAGTCAATGTTTTCTTTTTTTCTACTGATAAGGCTCCACCAACTCCTCCAACAAAACATAACAAAACAAGCGCAAATTCAGGCAAAGCCTGATTTATTGGATTTCCCAACGATTCTTTGAAGTAATATCTGATTGAGGCGAACAGGAAATTACTAAAACGTTAGAGGAAGGACAGTTTATATAACTGCAGGTTGCTGTGATGACCCATTCGGTTTTGGTTATTGCAGTGCCATGGCCTATTCCACCACGGGTGGGGGTTGTCTGCCGTCAGCAGTGGCAGGATAAAACCAGATATCACTACAGTGACGACTGAAAAGTGGACAGTGAGGAAATGACAACCGGTCGTGGGAAGAAGAAGCAAAAGACGGCATTTTGTACAATCACATGCATAAACCGTCCAGTCTAGCAATGTGCCAGAATGATTAGTGACTGCTTGCGTCATCAGAGGTAGCTGTAGAATTCAGTCAAAGTAGGTACCTCTTTTGTGACTAATTAAGTTTTAATGAAAGTATCAGAGTTTGTTGGCAGTTGAAACTCCACACAAAATAGTGCTGTACTGCACATCCACAAACACTAGTTGAATTTCTAAAAATAGTAATTCATGTATTTTCTATATTAGCCACACATTTTGATTTTTGTGCCTCTGTCTGGGGGCACTTCTGTTTTTACATCTGAATGAGGACTCAGTTTCAGCTCAGGTTTCGTACTGGCTACAAGACGAAGAGACCAGACATGCTTTGAATACCAAATGTTCTATAGAAAGAAACCTTGGTGCGAAGCATGAAGGTTGACGGACACTCAGGATCCAAGTCACAAAGAAAGTTAGAAAATTATTGGTGGAGATCTCTGCCCCTTCCTGTACGTAATTTTCCCACTTTCTAGATTTCACAAACTTTCCAGTGCTGGTTTCCAGGCATTCTTTTGGGAAGGTGGTGTGACATTCCCAGCGGCATACTATTCCTGCTTTGTTGTTTTCTCCATGCTGAGCACTCTGAACAGAGGAAATATAATCCTGTGCCCCCTTTCCCTCCCTGGAAGTGGATTTACACCAGCCTTGTGATGTAGTAAATTTACAAACTTTTCTAGGGTGGAAAGGGGAGGAAAAGGAATGCCCATACACATACATGAGAAGGTGTTCCCAACTTCCTTGGCAAGCCACGTTCCTGGAATGGCCATGTCCTGCTCCTTGAGTGAGATTACAAGTTCAGAGATCTCTTCAATCATGGCTGAGATATCCGCCCGTGTAACTGGGCTTTTGCAGACAAGGAATCTCTTTATGAATTCCTGGTAGACATAAAAGAGGTAAATGTGGTTACTTTTGTGACTAGGGCCTTCAGTTACCAAGAGCTCCCCAAGCTGTTGTATTTCTAGGAATGCGTTTCTCACCCTCATCAGAG
Organism: Pleurodeles waltl; assembly: GCF_031143425.1. Taxonomy (NCBI): domain Eukaryota; kingdom Metazoa; phylum Chordata; class Amphibia; order Caudata; family Salamandridae; genus Pleurodeles; species Pleurodeles waltl. The sequence goes on from NC_090445.1 coordinate 677,689,968, forward strand.
GTGAGCTAGTATCTTTGCATTAAGCTCAGGAATTCAGCGTTTTAGAAAGTTTACTGAATAACCAGTTATCTACATGACATCAGTGCTAGAAGGGCATTATTAGCAGAACCATGCGAGCTGACGATCTTGGAACTGTCTGTATTACATGACTTTAAGTTGTCTTTTTCTTCTCTCTCTAGGTACAGACCCCAAGAGAACACATGGGACACTTTAGCTGAAATGAAAGAATGCCACAGCTACTTCCCTGTGGTGTGTCTAGATGGCCTGATATACATTCTTGGGGGAAATACAGACATCACTAACGCAGAGTGCCTGAATTCTGTGGAGTGCTACAACCCAGCCAATAACACATGGAAGTAAGCTATGGAGACATATCCCCTCATTTAGTGAACCCATAGGCATGAGAAATATCTGTCAGTTATATGTGCATTACCTAATCCTGCCAGTCAAAAAGTCACAATGCAATAAACCATCTGAACTGGAAGTGAATTGCATCCAGTTTCCATTTCTGAAAGGACCATGTATGTTTTTTTTCAAAGGGAACGAATTTGCCTGGCACCTCAGTCCAGTGCAAGAATTTTTGGAGCACCTATCAAAGTAACATTGTTAGGTTTTGGCCCTGTCCCACCTCAGCAGTAGGTTATTTTGTAGAACTTTTATAGCAATCAATCTGCCTACAACCACTTTAATGTAGCACGGGCTGTGATTAAAGCCAAACCTAAACTTGATAATAGATGAAAGCAGTTGTACTCTAGTTAAGGAAGGCTTTTTGCATTAGAAACTCAAATATCAACCAGAACCAAATTTAATTGGTGCCACTACTGGCCATCTGAGGCCGAGGCCCAGATTTATGAAGCTCTAGTGCCACAGTAGCATCATTGTTTTGACGCTAATGTGGTGTTAGGCTTCAAAAATTGCCACACCATATTTATAAAGTGGTGCAATGCCTGCATTGGGCCACTTTGTAACTCTTTGCGCCATATTATGCAAGCACCATGCATAATGTATGCAAAGGGGTCATTTCTCCATTAGTGGGGCCACAAAAATGGTGCAGTGGAATCTAAGAGATTGCACAGTGTCATTTTTTGTGGCTACTTTCAACACCTGCTCAGAGCAGGCATTAAAAGAGAACACACCATTGGTTACAATGGGCCCCAATGTACTGCTCAGGGTTGGTGCGACCCCTGAACAGTACATCAATAGCATAAAAAAAATGGTGATACTATTGCCCCCTACCCTACGCCATGTTGCACTGTATTTAAAATTGGCACGCACATGGTGGCGGTAGAGGGGCACAAGAAAAGTGGCGCTGCACTAGGTGCAGTGCCTCTTTTCTTAAATCTGCCCGAAGCATACCATTGCAACAGTCTGTGGTGGGATGGTTTGTTCACACTTGACACTTGTCACTAACTACTTTTTTATGATTGCAGGTATTCACACCCACTTCCCCAGCCTTTATGTGGGCATGCTGCAGCCGTTTGTGATGGCAAGATTTATGTTTCTGGGGGCTGCGACAGCAGCTATCAATGCCTTAATTCCTTCTTCCTCTATGACCCTGTGAAGAATGCAGCATACCTCTCATCAATGAATGTAATCAGAGCTGGCCACGTAATGGAAACGATCAGGGAGAAGTTATATGTGGCAGGGGGGCTTGGACACGGTGTGTGCGGTTTTGAAGATCAGTACGTGTGTGAAGTCTACAGCCCTGCTACAGACTCCTGGACCCAGTTTGCACGTCTCACACAGGCTCATGTTGTTGCTGCTTCAGCTGTGTTACATGATGAGTTGTATATCCTAGGTGGCTACTCTCATGATACCTACCGAGATTCCCACTTGGTACACTGCTATAACCCCATAACGGACAGGTGGGTCAACTTGGGCACAATGCCACATGCCTCCGCTGACATTAAAGCTTGCGTCGTCTCCGTGCCTCATCAACAGAGGCAGATAAGCACTGTCCACCCACCAATTACTGCTCGAGCAGATCCAACAGTTGCTTTAAACGGCTGCTCAGCAAGATGATCACAAGGGCGTCCTTATAAACGCAAATACCCATCAGGTCTGCCTACCCAAAAGCCTATTCTGCACACGGGGAGACAGCACTTCTCCATCTACTTCTTTACTTCTTCAGAGATAATTTGGTCTACCACTCTCCGTGGGGACCAGTTCTGTGTATTCGCTGTAACTGTTTGCGAGCAAAGATTTTCTAATGTGTGGATCCAGCTTCCCTGCGTTTTCTCCTGCGGTCTCAAACGGAACAACCGGTCCAGGAGTTCTGTGCCACCAAAAAACACCTGCATCTTGTAGTATATATGTGACTGTCTCTATTATATGCAGTATACACCTCTGTTCATCCACTGTATGAATAGTTTCATCCTGGCATTTCTTTTTAAATTAATTCTACATTAAACCTTGTTACTTTTTTCTTGCCGTCGGAGGAGTGTATCAGTCTGTCTTTATTCTTTTAGATTTACCATTAACACTTAAGAAAAGACCTGCAGCGCATTACTTCAGATGAAAACTTGCCAGTGAAGACCAGTAGTGGAAAAAAAACATCATCAGTTTGTCTGAAGATTATAATCCTTCTGGTACATTTCCAAACTCCTCTTGCTCCAACAGCGATTCTAGCCATTTTGAACATTTTCAATATCATAATGCGATGGTCTAGCTTCTATCGTGTCTCCTTTTAAACCCAACCTTCCTTGCTAAGATTCTTAGCAAGAAGTTTTTGTGATGCATAAACTCATACCTTTGCAGTTCGGAGATATTAAGAGCCTATATCATAGAATAGCCCATATTTAAGATGCTTTAGCGCCACATTAGCGTCATTTTTTACGCTAATATGGCGTGCTTCAAAAATCGTCACACCATATTTACAAAGTGGCGCAATGCATGCACTGTGCCACTTTGAAACCCCATGCGCCACATTATGTCTGCGCCAGGTATAATGTATGCAAGGGGGCGTTATTTTTTTTCCTGATTTTCAATCCCAGTATATGCTATAAAGAGCTCCCCCAATGTGATTATGCTAGTTGAAAATATCTAAGATGAGATACTAACCCTATAATGAAGCATACCGCGAAATGTCAGTAATGGTGTTTATCTATAAAAAAAGAGACTATTTGGATAAACCTCTTAATGGAAAATCATAATAATACTTGAGATTATTCATGCTACTTTTATGTTATTACACTTAGGATAATATGTTTGACTTTCATTTTATATATTTATATTGAATGTATAACAATTTTTTTTAAAAAGCCGCAGCACTAGTAACTTAATTTTGATGTAAAATATATATTTTTGAATTTATTAAATTCAATTCAAACTCTTTTTTCTGAATTCTAAAAAAAATCCCACCAAAAGTCAATATATTATATTTTATTATTATTTTTAAACGTATTAAAAGAGAAATGTATAGTTAATGTATTTATGTTTTAATAAGAAGTTACAACTTTTAGATTAATAAAAGTTATTAAAATATTTGAAAATACAATAATGCACATTAATTATATTTGGATAATTTTGTTACCATTAAATTTTAACATAAAATGAAATGTATTATTCAGTTTTATAACTACTTTAAACAATTGAATGTAATATTATTTACTATGGGGTGTTAAGACCCAAGCTCCATTATGTTCTAAAGGATGGTGTTGTAGGATGGTGTTGAAATACCAGTATTTGGACATGTTGTGGTGGACCTACTCCATCTCTAACATGGATTATATTTACTACTGTCTGGGATCCTTTTCGAAGCAGAAACTTTAGCTGTTCAGGTTGTGAATAAGAATGGGCTTACTCTTGTGGGTGGATGCATGTCCCTCCCTAAACCACTGCCTAAACATACCTACATCCCTCTTTACTCCTCCCCAAATCTAGTTCTACACCTCATCAAGATGTGTGATGATTTTAGTGTCAGTTAGTGTTTGATGAATTCTGATTTCAGGTGAATGCCTTTGTACACATAACTCAAGCATATTTGGCTGATAGTGGCACTTTTCATGGACTTTTCAAGTTTTGAGCCTTTTTCAGGGTAGCCAGGACCTCTATGGTACACCATGTACCAAGTGGTTGGCCTTTCCTAATCATGTGTATGGACTTGTCAGTCAGTTTGCTTTCAGTGCAGGTTTGGTATAAACTGGACAGTAGTCACCCTTCAACTCTGTGTAGAAAACCATGAAAACGAAGCCTCCTAAAAGTATAGACCTCACATTTAATGAGTCACAAGTATTTGTTAAAGTATTTAATATCTGTTGGACCTGGCTTTTTGACAGGGACATCCCCAAACTTTTTGCCTCCTTCCTCCTATTTTTTCTGACCTGTTGTTGTTGGCTTTTGACCTCTGGGCACTTTACCACTGCTAACCAGTGCTAAAGTGCATATGCTCTCTGGGTAAATTGTACTACTGATTGGTTTATCCATGATTGACTATTTAATTTACTTGTAAGTCCCTGGTAGAGTGCACTACATGTGCCTAGGGCAGGTAGATTAAATGCTACTAGTGGGCCTGCAGCACTGGTTGTGCCACCCACCTCAGTAGCCCCTTAAACCTGTCTCAGGCCTGCCATTGCAAGGCCTGTGTGTGCAGTTTCACTGCCACTTCGACTTGGCATTTAAAAGTACTTGCCAAGCCTAGAACTCCCCTTTTACTACATATAAGTCATCCCTAATGTGTGCCCTAGGTAACCCCTAGAGCAGGGTGCTGTGTAGGTAAAAGGCAGGACATGTACCTGTGTAGTTATATGTCCTGGTAGTGTGAAACTCCTAAATTCGTTTTTACACTACTGTGAGGCCTGCTCCTTTCATAGGCTAACATTGGGGCTGCCCTCATACACTGTTGAAGTGGCAGCTGCTGATCTGAAAGGAGCAGGAAGGTCATATTTAGTATGGCCAGAATGGTAATACAAAATCCTGCTGACTGGTGAAGTCGGATTTAATATTACTATTCTAGAAAAGCCACTTTTAGAAAGTGAGCATTTCTTTGCACTAAAAACTTGTTGTGCCCTTCAATCCACGTCTGGCTAGGTTTAGTTGACAGCTCCTTGTGCATTCACTCAGACACACCCCAAACACAGGGTACTCAGCCTCACTTGCATACATCTGCATTTTGAATGGGTCTTCCTGGGCTGGGAGGGTGGAGGGCCTGCCCTCACACAAAGGACTGCCACACCCCCTACTGGGACTCTGGCAGACAGGATTGAGCTGAAAGGGAACTTGGTGCATTTCTTAGAGACTCTTTGAAGTCACCCCCACTTCAAAGGCACAACTTAGTATAAAACAGGGCCTCTGCCCTACCTCATCAGACACTTGCTGGAGAAGAAACCTGAACCAGAAACTACATCCTGCCAAGAAGAACTGCCTGGCTGCTCAAAGGACTCACCTGTCTGCTTTCTACAAAGGACTGCTGTCTTGCTGTTGCCCTGCTGCCTTGCTGAACTCTTGTCTGGCTGTGAAAGTGCTCTCCAAGGGCTTGGATAGAGCTTGCCTCCTGTTCCTTGAAGTCTCAGGACCAAAAAGACTTCTTCCTTTCACTTGGACGCTCCGTGCGCCGAAAAATTTCGACGCACAGCTTGTTTCGCGGCGAGAAAAACGCCGCACACCGACGCTGATCACCGCGACGCTCTCGGGACGATCGAGACTTCGACGCACAACCTCGCAAGGACAAAGCCGCCCGACTTTCCAGGAGAAATCGACGCGACGCCTACCGTGAGTGCGAAACTTTGACGCACGGCCTCGCAAGGACAACGCCGCCCGACTTCCAAGGAGAAATCGACGCGACGCCTGCCGTGAGACCAAAATTTCGACGCACGGCCTCGCAAGGACAACGCCGCCCGACTTCCAAGGAGAAATCGACGCGACGCCTACCGTGAGATCGAAACTTCGACGCGCAGCCCCGCAGAACGACGCGCAGCCGGAAAATAAGCAGGAGAATCCACGCACAGACCCGGGACATCTGGTAATCCCCGCGATCCACAAAAAGAGACTGTCTGCGCGCCGGAAAACGACGCCCGACTTCCCCGCGTGGAAAAGAACGACGCAAGTCTGTGTGTGCTGAGAGGAAATCGACGCACACACCCCTTTTTCCACGCATCTCTTCTCCTGTGGCCCTCTGAGGAGATTTCCCACCAGAAACCAGGTACTCTGTGCTTGAAAGACACTTTATTGCTTTTTAAAGACTTAAAGACACTTAATATCACTTTTCAGTGATATCTTTACAAATTCGTATTGCAACTTTGATCGTTTTGACCTACAATTACCCAGATAAATATTCTATATTTTTCTAAACACTGTGTGGTGTATTTTTGTGGTGTTATACTATGGTGTTGTATGATTTATTGCACAAATGCTTTACACATTGCCTTCTAAGTTAAGCCTGACTGCTCGTGCCAAGCTACCGGAGGGTGAGCACAGGCTGATTTTGGATGGTGTGTGACTTACCCTGACTAGAGTGAGGGTTCTTGCTTGGACAGAGGGCAACCTGACTGCCAACCAAAAACCCCATTTCTAACATTGGTGATCAGCGGTGAGGATAGGACTTGTGTTTGTGCAGTGACATACAGTAGCTAAGTATTTCACTACCTACCCACAGTTGAAGGTCAACTTGATTTTTCATCTTTTTTGGCTTTTGGTTCTCTGATGTCCTCCTGGATATACTATTGATATTTTGGACTTTGGATTTTGGTTTTTGCTAGTAAGATCTTATCAGAATGGGATTGCTTACCTACTCATTCTTTGTTCGTACTGACCACCTCACTAAGGCTGACCTAAGGAAGCTTTGCAGACAATGGGGCCTTCCTGTAGCAAGGAGATCTACTAAAGCGGAGATGCTCCATCACTACATAGTCTGGGGGGAGGAAAGATGGGCAGAGAGAGAGGCAGCAAGAAACCAAATGACTAAGTACCCCTCAGATGAGGAGGAAGACTACTCAGATGAGGAGGAAGGCTACTCAGAGTTGGACAGTGACCCAGAAATAGATGAATGGCTCTGAAGTCAAAGGCGACAGGAGCAACAATTAGAGGAGTATCTTGCAGAGGTTGAGGCAAAAAGACTCTTAGCCCTGGAAGAAGAAAAGATTGCAGCTCAAGAGCTGAGCTGTAAAGAGCTGAAACTGGAGGCCGGAAGGGCTGAGTCCAGTTCAGATGGTGGCAGCAAAAATCTTGCATCTAGTACTGCTGAAGAAGGGCACAAGCCCAGAGATGTGGTGCCCAACTTGAAGAAGGGAGTTGACACACCCCAGGCAGTTCAAGGGTATGAGGTAGTTCCCGTTATGCACAGGGTCCCTGAGAAGGATTGGGGAACTGGCACAGGGAGTCATATTCCTACTGGGGGGAGGGACACTTTACTGACTCTAGCAGAGAGTGACAGAGAAAAGGGTTCCCCCCTGGTGGACGTCCTGGATATAGAGTGTAGAGACATCCCAGAAGAGTTTGGGTTGAGTGTCAGGGACAGACAGATACTGTCTCACCAGTCTCAGGAGGGTGAAGTAGAGTGCTTTTCCAAGGTTGAGTTACTGGGTGGTTGGGTGAAGGGTACTGTGGTTAATACATGTGAAGGGCAGAGTGATGTAATTGCTGGAGAGCATATGTCTGGTCCTTATTTTCCAGAGCTACGCCAACACCAGGTGGAGTGTGAGTTCTCTGACCCCAGGGAACTTACAATGGAGGCAGACTTCTGGGTGAGTACCAGAGAGTCTGAAGAGGCATTTGGGGGTGCTCCTGAAGGGAGTGGTCTAGGTGGTTCCCAACCGAGTGTGGTGGGAAAGGATTGTAGTGTCCCAGGTAGGTCCCAGGTCCTAGAGGGTTCCATGAGGGAACACCAGGAGGGAAGCCTAGCCTGTACCGTAGGGCCACCTTTTGAGGGAAGCCCCGCAGTGTCAGAAGAACTTGGGGGGGTGACTGTAGCCAGCATCCCAACAGTTCTGGTGTCTGGCAGTACCCCTCCTAGTGAGGGGGTGCAGAAGTCCAGACAGAGGGTTGAGAGGGGGTTGCAGACCCCAGTGGAGGACCTTGAGAGTCAGGGGACAGCTCTGAGAGCAGAGCCCCCCAGGAATGACCCAGGTGAAGCCGTTTCTGGTTTGGGGGAAACCCAGACTCTGCCGGATGGGCAGAGGTCGGGAGACCTGCGCCAACCAGACTCTTGTGTGGCCCTTGGGGACGGTGTGTCCCTTGTGGGGGGTGAGAGTGCCCCCCAGGAAGTCCTGGCATGCCAGGCAAAGATTCAACCTCAGGGTAGTGACTCTGGGTTGGATACCCAGGTTCAGAGGTTAAACTCTGACCTTGTGGGAGGTAGATGTGCCTCCCAAGAAGTCCTGCTGTGCCAGGCAATTGTCCAACCTCAGGGTGTTGACTCTGGGTTGGATGACCAGGTTCAGAGGTTAAACTCTGACCTGGTGGGGGGTAGGTGTGCCCCCCAGAAAGTCCTGGCGTGCCAGGCAATTGTCCAACCTCAGGGTGTTGACTCTGGGTTGGATAACCAGGTTCAGAGGTTAAACTCTGACCTGGTGGGGGGTAGGTGTGCCCCCCAGAAAGTCCTGGCGTGCCAGGCAATTGCCCAACCTCAGGGTGGTGACCCTGGGTTGGGGAACCAGGCTCAGAGGTTAAACTCTGACCTGGTGGGAGGTAGGTGTGCCTCCCTGGAAGTCCTGGCCTGCCAGGCAATGGTTCAACCTCAGGGTGGTGACTCTGGGTTGGCTAACCAGGTTCAGGGGATAAGCTCTGACCTGTTGGGGGGTAGGCGTGCCCCCCAGAAAGTCCTGGTGTACCAGGCAGTGGTCCAACCTCAGAGTGCTGACTCTGGGTTGGATAACCGGGTTCAGAGGTTAAACTCTGACCTGGTGGGGGGTAGGTGTGCCCCCCAGGAAGTCCTGGCGTGCCAGGCAATTGTTCAACCTCAGGGTGGTGACTCTGGGTTGGATACCCAGGTTCAGAGGTTAAACTCTGACCTGGTGGGAGGTAGGTGTGCCTCCCAAGAAGCCCTGCTGTGCCAGGCAATTGTCCAACCTCCGGGTGTTGACTCTGGGTTGGATGACCAGGTTCAGAGGTTAAACTCTGACCTGGTGGGGGGTAGGTGTGCCCCCCAGAAAGTCCTGGCGTGCCAGGCAATTGCCCAACCTCAGGGTGGTGACCCTGGGTTGGGGAACCAGGCTCAGAGGTTAAACTCTGACCTGGTGGGAGGTAGGTGTGCCTCCCAGAAAGTCCTGGTGCGCCAGGCAATTATTCAACTTCAGGGTGGTGACTCTGAGTTGAATGGCCCAGTTCGGAGGTTAAACTCTGACCTGGTGGAGGGTCAGTGTGCCCTCCAGGAAGTCCTGGCGTGCCAGGCAATTGTTCAACTTCGGGGTGGTGACTCTGAGTTGAATGGCCAAGTTCAGAGGTTAAACTCTGACCTGGTGGAGGGTCAGTGTGCCCTCCAGGAAGTCCTGGCGTGCCAGGCAATTGTTCAACTTCAGGGTGGTGACTCTGAGTTGAATGGTCAGGTGCAGAGGTTAAACTCTGACCTGGTGGAGGGTCAGTGTGCCCTCCAGGAAGTCCTGGCGTGCCAGGCAATTGTTCAACTTCGGGGTGGTGACTCTGAGTTGAATGGCCAAGTTCAGAGGTTAAACTCTGACCTGGTGGAGGGTCAGTGTGCCCTCCAGGAAGTCCTGGCGTGCCAGGCAATTGTTCAACTTCAGGGTGGTGACTCTGAGTTGAATGGTCAGGTGCAGAGGTTAAACTCTGACCTGGTGGAGGGTCAGTGTGCCCTCCAGGAAGTCCTGGCGTGCCAGGCAATTGTTCAACTTCAGGGTGGTGACTCTGAGTTGAATGGTCAGGTGCAGAGGTTAAACTCTGACCTGGTGGGGGGTAGGTGTGCCCCCCAGGAAGTCCTGGTTTGCCAGGCAGTGATCCAGTCTGAGGGTACAGACCCTGGGCTGGAAGACCAGGTTCAGGGTGTCCCCCCGGACCTGGAGGGAGGGGCTACTGATATCAGTGCCCCTACCATGTTGTCTTCTGAGGAGGCCACTCCTAGTTGGAGGGTGCTGGACCCCAGAAGGGAGGGCAGGGGGAGGGAAGCCTCACCCCGGGCCCTAGTCCAACCTGAAGGTACAGGCCCCAGGTTGGAGGGCCAGTTGCAGGTTAACAGCCCTGCACTGGTGGAGGAATGGTACAGGGTGACTTCTGTAAGCCCCCTGACCATGTTGGACTCTGGGGGTACCGCTCCAGGAGGGAGGGTACAAAGCCCCAGAGGGGAGGACCAGGTTCAGGCTGTCATCCCTGACCTGGTGGAAGGGAGAGTGGTTAAAGGGTGCCCAGCACCTGGGGCTACCGCCCCCCACTCTCCACAGCCACAGTGGTTGGAGAGCTTTGAGAGACCTGGGGCCTGGCTCTCATCCCTGGCAGCTGTCAGTAATCACTGTGGCTTGCTGTCCGGGTGGACAGAGTTATCCCTGGGGAGGGGACAAGTGTCACACCCCAGGAGTAGAGTGGGCAACACCACTGTGTTGGTCATGGTGGTACTATCCTGCTCCTGGGATACATCTGTGAGCAAAGTAAGGTTAGGTGCTGCACAGATGGGATCCGCAGGTAAGGAGAAAGGTTCCCCATGGGTTGGCTTAGTGGGCCCTGAGAGTATGGACAGAGTGATCCAATTGGAGTCAGGAAGGCGAAGAACTGGAGCATGCCCCTGCTGTTGTGGGCCTGGGTCCTTGTTCTGTCGCCTCAAACAGGGAAGTACATCAGGATAGTGATTGTTCTCCCCTGGCTTTAGGCTGGTGGGGGGTCATGTTGGACCTGGCTTTTTGACAGGGACATCCCCAAACTTTTTGCCTCCTTCCTCCTATTTTTTCTGACCTGTTGTTGTTGGCTTTTGACCTCTGGGCACTTTACCACTGCTAACCAGTGCTAAAGTGCATATGCTCTCTGGGTAAATTGTACTACTGATTGGTTTATCCATGATTGACTATTTAATTTACTTGTAAGTCCCTGGTAGAGTGCACTACATGTGCCTAGGGCAGGTAGATTAAATGCTACTAGTGGGCCTGCAGCACTGGTTGTGCCACCCACCTCAGTAGCCCCTTAAACCTGTCTCAGGCCTGCCATTGCAAGGCCTGTGTGTGCAGTTTCACTGCCACTTCGACTTGGCATTTAAAAGTACTTGCCAAGCCTAGAACTCCCCTTTTACTACATATAAGTCATCCCTAATGTGTGCCCTAGGTAACCCCTAGAGCAGGGTGCTGTGTAGGTAAAAGGCAGGACATGTACCTGTGTAGTTATATGTCCTGGTAGTGTGAAACTCCTAAATTCGTTTTTACACTACTGTGAGGCCTGCTCCTTTCATAGGCTAACATTGGGGCTGCCCTCATACACTGTTGAAGTGGCAGCTGCTGATCTTAAAGGAGCAGGAAGGTCATATTTAGTATGGCCAGAATGGTAATACAAAATCCTGCTGACTGGTGAAGTCGGATTTAATATTACTATTCTAGAAATGCCACTTTTAGAAAGTGAGCATTTCTTTGCACTAAAAACTTGTTGTGCCCTTCAATCCACGTCTGGCTAGGTTTAGTTGACAGCTCCTTGTGCATTCACTCAGACACACCCCAAACACAGGGTACTCAGCCTCACTTGCATACATCTGCATTTTGAATGGGTCTTCCTGGGCTGGGAGGGTGGAGGGCCTGCCCTCACACAAAGGACTGCCACACCCCCTACTGGGACTCTGGCAGACAGGATTGAGCTGAAAGGGAACTTGGTGCATTTCTTAGAGACTCTTTGAAGTCACCCCCACTTCAAAGGCACAACTTAGTATAAAACAGGGCCTCTGCCCTACCTCATCAGACACTTGCTGGAGAAGAAACCTGAACCAGAAACTACATCCTGCCAAGAAGAACTGCCTGGCTGCTCAAAGGACTCACCTGTCTGCTTTCTACAAAGGACTGCTGTCTTGCTGTTGCCCTGCTGCCTTGCTGAACTCTTGTCTGGCTGTGAAAGTGCTCTCCAAGGGCTTGGATAGAGCTTGCCTCCTGTTCCTTGAAGTCTCAGGACCAAAAAGACTTCTTCCTTTCACTTGGACGCTCCGTGCGACGAAAATTTCGACGCACAGCTTGTTTCGCGGCGAGAAAAACGCCGCACACCGACGCTGATCACCGCGACGCTCTCGGGACGATCGAGACTTCGACGCACAACCTCGCAAGGACAAAGCCGCCCGACTTTCCAGGAGAAATCGACGCGACGCCTACCGTGAGTGCGAAACTTTGACGCACGGCCTCGCAAGGACAACGCCGCCCGACTTCCAAGGAGAAATCGACGCGACGCCTGCCGTGAGACCAAAATTTCGACGCACGGCCTCGCAAGGACAACGCCGCCCGACTTCCAAGGAGAAATCGACGCGACGCCTACCGTGAGATCGAAACTTCGACGCGCAGCCCCGCAGAACGACGCGCAGCCGGAAAATAAGCAGGAGAATCCACGCACAGACCCGGGACATCTGGTAATCCCCGCGATCCACAAAAAGAGACTCTCTGCGCGCCGGAAAACGACGCCCGACTTCCCCGCGTGGAAAAGAACGACGCAAGTCTGTGTGTGCTGAGAGGAAATCGACGCACACACCCCTTTTTCCACGCATCTCTTCTCCTGTGGCCCTCTGAGGAGATTTCCCACCAGAAACCAGGTACTCTGTGCTTGAAAGACACTTTATTGCTTTTTAAAGACTTAAAGACACTTAATATCACTTTTCAGTGATATCTTTACAAATTCGTATTGCAACTTTGATCGTTTTGACCTACAATTACCCAGATAAATATTCTATATTTTTCTAAACACTGTGTGGTGTATTTTTGTGGTGTTATACTATGGTGTTGTATGATTTATTGCACAAATGCTTTACACATTGCCTTCTAAGTTAAGCCTGACTGCTCGTGCCAAGCTACCGGAGGGTGAGCACAGGCTGATTTTGGATGGTGTGTGACTTACCCTGACTAGAGTGAGGGTTCTTGCTTGGACAGAGGGCAACCTGACTGCCAACCAAAAACCCCATTTCTAACAATATCCCTATAACGTTGCACAGTAGTCATAAGGGTATGTTTTCATTGTGTTCGCATTTGGACACAGGATCTTGTATAGCTTCAAAGAAATAGTACTTTTTGATTAGGGCACTGTGGGACTCATGAGGCTCAGGGAATCCCTGTTCCTAGTGAATGGCAGTTCTTAATTTGATTTTACCATGCCTAACCACTCATGCTCCAGCAAGAATTTCACAACAATACTGTGGTTCTCACCATAATGAACCTTTAAATGTTCAGTGGTGCAGTGGCTTAAGTTTGGTTCCCAACAAACTAAACTCATACAGGTGTAGCACAGGGTACAGCCATGAGAAAAACAACAATTATATTCAAAGGTAGTTGGCACACCATTAATTTCAATGAAATTCATCATCCTGCAAGGAGTGCTGAATAAAAATGTTTTCCATTGAGTGGAAGGGTAAAATAGCAAGCTTTTCTTACCAAAATACAAATGAGCCATTACTAATCCTATGCGTTCAAGCTGTAAAAACATGCTTGTGAGTACCCATATGCATTGAAGCTAAAATCACATATTGAAAGGGGTCTATGTACTCAATGTGTTTTATCATCCCAGCAGTGTCTAACTGCAGAACTATTTATCGTTTTGTCTTTTGTATGACAATGTCTCTCAAAAGATTATAAATGTTGCTTAGGAGAATTTGTTTTTTCAACTCTGCCTGAAAATCAAAGTCTTGTCATTGCTTTAACAATACCATTAAAAAAAAAACCTCCTTCTCTGCAGGGACTTATAATTAATGCCATGGTGTTCAGGTGAAGGAACAGGCCCTTTTAATTTTTATTTGGCAAGGTCCTAAAGAAGTGTAGGAAAAAACATTTAGACCACCGAAAAACAAAGCAGCCATTGTGAATGTCGTCCGTTTTAAGCCTCAAGATTCCATTTTTGCAAGATGAAGAGTGAGTTATAAGCTTCAGAGTTATGGGCCAACACTGTACAGCCGTTACATTTTGTGTCTGTAAGAAGATGTTAAGAAAATTGTTCTTAAAGTTAGTTCCTGCAAACTCCCGGTTTTCATCAGAATTTAGATGATGGGCAAAGATGTAGATGTAGTAATTTCATCTCTTTCCGGTCGTGGGCAACACTGTTCTATCAGCCGCATTGTTAACAATCTGTTTTTTGCGATGCACTGAATCAGACCCATGCCTGGAATCTGTCCCTATTTTATTGAACAAGGTTTGTGAACACTAGAGAGAATACAGCACAGACGTTCCAGTTTGTGGTCAGGGCCTACAAATCTTGTTCTGTCTAACAGATTAATGAACAGCCTTTGTGTTGAAAAAATTGTCGCAATGGCGGCACACAGATTTCACCCCTAAATATCCCTCTAGGTTTAAGATGCCATAAAAAATATTGTTATGGTGTACAATGTAACAGTACTAATTCTTATAATTTCTCCAGATAGAAAATACTTCTATGAAGGGCTATCCTGTGGTGCAGAAATTTAATGGCTACATCAAAGTCATTTTCAAAGAAATCTGATTCCCTAAAGTCTACTACTTGGTTGGGAGTATTTCAAGATCGACATGGGTTTAGGATGCCCTGGCTACTACAAGGGCATAAGTGGTGCTACATTTTGCAACCAGCTCAGTGATGCCTGCTGCCAGACATGTGTTAGTCTCATAGATGCTATTCTGAAAGTGGCATTGTAGAGACTTCTACTTTAATTTGTAAAGGTTTTGCAAGATTTAACAACAAATCCATAGCATCAAATACGTCTCTTGGGGAGCGTCTTTTTAACAAAGGTCTGTCAAGACCCTGCACGTTGAAATGGATCTGGGTAAAGTCATTTTACACTGCATCCTATAAATATGTTCAATAAAACCCTGTATGGCTTGAGGAACACTTACTTATAAGGCAGGTGATGTGTAGATCTATGCACACCAAGTTGACAAACCAAAATTCTTTAATAAAATCTGTTGTGCAAAATCTCACAACATTTCTCTGGGAGCTTCTTATGCTCTCTAGGAAACAGCTCCTAAATCTGGAGACTGGGGGTCAGGAGGTGATGCAGCGGTTCCTAGTGGGTCATGTTGTGAAGGCGCAGCTTCGTCTTTATGAGCAGTCTTTTTATATCCCTGGCCCCCACTTTAAGACGAACCTGTATTTTTGGCATCAGTCTGAAATATCATTCAAAGCTGATGCAGTTAATATGGCAGCTTTTAAAACACCATCTATGCTATTGTGTAAACTTGTATCAATTTCATGACTTTTTGTCAAAGGGGAAATTCTCATTATTATGTTTCTTCTCCAGTTGTAACAATTTAGATATGCAGTTTGGTTCTAGCTTTCTGATTCCTCTAAGAATCAGAAAGCTAAAACATGAGAGGCAAACACGTTTGCTACATTGCAAACTTCATCCACAATTTTTATTTTTTACATATTTACTAGTACCTTATTGGAGATTGTGACTGTGGAAAGGAGTTTGGTGTATATGGACTACAACCTACCAGACAGCTGCTCTCTTCACCCCCTTGATAATATTGTTCAGGGGCCCATCCGTTGACAAGACATCTTCTCCTCAACCTTACGTAAAATAGTTTGACATGATTTCATATGGTTTTGCCCTGGGATATCACTGAGATGTTGATGTATGGTTCAAGAAAAGCCTTTAAATCTACATCCGAAGTTGAAATCATAGGGAAGTATGCATGGGGCATAAAACGTTATTGCTGCCAGCAGACATGATCTGTTTAGCCAAAAAAGCAGAAGAATCAGAGAGTTTTGGGTCTGGGCCTGGTTCTGGGAGATCTTTGAGAAGCACTTCAACAGTTGGATCTATGGGGATTTCTCAAGAAAACTCAAGCTATTGCTGCAACCACACCCATAGCATCAAGAAAACCTGCGTCTAAACACAGCATCAACAGCAACAGATTGATTAGAACCATCTGGTTTAACACACAGGTTACGAGTGGAATTGGTTCTGGAAAAGGTTTGAGGCCTACATCAAAGCTCAGAATCCTAATTGAAGGTTATTTAGAGCTGGATTTTATGCATAGGTTAAGTCTTGAGGTCTACATCACAACACAAGTCAGAAGCCTGCTTCTGGGTTTTTATACCCATTTTGGTATTGGGGTTAGATTTGGGGTCACGATTACAGGAATCTTCAAAGAGTTGAAAAGTGCATATGAGGTCTATAACAATTTTAGAGTCAATAGACAGACTTTTTCGACCCAGACTTGTGCTCATTGGTTCAATACAGTTGTGTTGGTTGTGGGAGACCTTCCGTGTGGCCCGTTCAGTTCAACAATGGCTTCAAATTCTTTTACAGAGTTGCACCATCAGTGAGTGTATGGGAATAAACTGCGGTTTTAATAACCAGAAAACATACACTTAGTAAAATGCTAGATAATCTGTTGCCATGTTTGATAATTGTTGTCTCATTAACCTGCTTCATGAACAGAAATTGTAATTCTTAGGAAAAAAAGAATTGTTTGCAATATGGTATTTATTCATGTTACATTTCATAAAGTACAACAGATTTATCATTTTGTGAAGAACATTTCTTTGTGGAAGGTCCTGCAGTTGGTTCATCCATCATTTTTTCTTCAGCACTAGGTTGAGGCTTCTGGGGGGCTCTGGTTTATGGCAACGTCATACATGCCAGTGTCTGGAACTTTCTATGTATAATTGTAAGCTCTGAGGGCAATATGAATGACAAAAAGAAAGTATAAACAATTACACAATTCTTTTATTAGATGATGACATTTTTGGAGGATGAAGCTCCAAATGATGAAAGATGCTTGGGGTGGAGAAGCACATAGACTACACTTCTAAAGTTATGACATTCCTAGTGGTGACAAACCAGTAGTAAATGCACTCCAGCCTAGTCTTTGGAGGACGTTAAGCATCATAGATGGCCCTTACCGATACTGCAAAACACTCCTATAAAAGGATGTGGAGACTTAAAATAACACCTCATAGGAAATATAGTTTAAAAAAGGATGAATTTCATCTATCTATCTATCTATCTATCTATCTATCTATCTATCTATCTATCTATCTATCTATCTATCTATCTATACATCCCTCCATACACCCATCTAGCATATATGGTTTATTGTTAATTTGTAATGTTACAAAATTATATAATTATTAAACAAACAATTATTTCATTATTTTAAAATTTAATAAACTTTATTCAAAAATAAAATTAAACTTTTGTTAAACATTTTTTTTTTAATGTAAATTAATTCAGCCCAACCATGTAAAATTACATTACATAAAAATAAAAATCTTAAGGTGGTTGAGATCTTTTTAATTATATTGTTAACAAATTGAAAACGTGTAAATTATAATGTTAATATACAAACCATTTAATTTATGTAATTAAATGAGTTAACATTTATTGAGTTAACATGTTGTTAACGTGCTGTTAAAGAATAGTTCCTTTAATAATTGTTCCTATACTTTCCCATAGGGAGGGTTCCACCACAGTAGGGAAATCTCCAAGTATGTGTGAAAAGTTATTTTTAGTAACTTTACACTCATAAGCTTACTCTTAGATGACTCCGCCCCCTGAAACCATGTAAGTCAATACTTCATTGTCAATTTACACTCAGAAATAATAAACAATATCCAGATGCAATACTAAATTTACATATGAATAATTTTAAACTTGCAAATTTACCTTTGTGAAATAAGGCTCATTGATTTCTTTGAGACTAGGGCCACCAATCAGTTTGCCAATCTTAAAATAGTGGCCGTATAACAATGTCTATGTTTTTCTGTAGAATGGTGCTTAAAGAAGATGAGGTATTTGCATTGGCTGCTGCACTAGGACCTCTCATAGTTCATCATCCATTTTTCAATCTACAGAACGTGATGCATAAAGATTCTAACACTTTTCAGACATCAAGGGACTGCAAATAGATTTGCATTTGTAATGTCTCACACCTCTCTAAGGGCCATATGTATGAACACATTTTCCCATAGACATACAGTGGGTAAAAACCTTTGATACATCTGGCCCTAAATGGTTTTTAAACGGAGAGTTTTTAAACATGTGACTCACTGACTTAAGAAGCTTCTTTTGATCTTCATGTTCCTACTTATATTTAGCATTTAACCTAATTCAAAAATATGATGCATAATGAAAGAAGTACTCAGAAGTGCTTGCTGTAAAGGCACAAACTATATTCTGGCAAAGCAGAAATGGGGTATGTTAGACGTGATAGCCTTAGGGTGGTCATCGCCCAATTTTTTGCCTGCCTCCCTCTATTATTCTGAACCTGTTGTTGCTGGTTTCAGGACTCTGCAGACTTTACCACTGCTGTCCAGTGCTAAAGTGCATATGCCCTCTCCCTTAAACCTGGTAACCTTGGTTTCTACCCAATTGGCATATTTAATTTACCTGTAAGTCCCTAGTTAAATGGACTACTGTTGTAATATACATATTTTTTGGAAGTGTAAATAATGCTGGGAATATTTCACTGTCAATATGTTTGTCTATGGGAATAGTTTAGTAGGTTTTATTATAGAATGTAGTATGTTCCATAAGTAGGTTTTATTATAGAATGTAGTATGTTCTTCTTCCCCTTTCCCCTGTACAGTGGAACATTCCGACAGTTGACAGAGGGACAGGAGTTGACAGTAGAATGTTGGTGAGGGATGGTCATGAGGATAAGGTCATGTGGAGAGCTTGGAAATGGAGCAGTAGAGATAAAAAATAAAGTCTGGCACTGAAGAGTTGGCGTGATTTCTTTATAACACTGGTGATGAGTTAAGTGCGTAAGGGGGCACTTTCATCTCTACCCCTTATTGGTACTTCATCGTCCACTTGCTCTCTTGATTCTAAAGGTACTGTTATTTTTGTAATCTTTGCTCTACATAAGCTTCCTTAAGATTATTCCTCTGCTAATTTATAAGTTGGGAACTTTTCGTCATGTTTTACAAGCAAGCACTTCGCAGGACATATCGCAAAGTGTTCTGACAGAGTAACCACTTCAGAACGGCTTCATGACTACTGGTGCAATTTTTTAGCACACGTCAGGAATCGAATGTTTACTTTTTAAACAAATGTTTACTTTTCCCCAGCTCCGAAAAAAAAAGAGCGATACTAATCGATACCGACATAAAGTGAACACCCTTCATTGAGTGCAGTTGTCTAGGCACACATCAGGAATTCAGCTACGGTTAACCTTTTTCCTTTTTTTTTGTACAAAAGATAAAGCATTATAATAACCAAGAACGTCCTTCTTTCAATACTTCTCAGTAAAACCTACTGTTCGGACCAAGCGGAATATACCCTCAGGACAGCCCCTTTAGTGACTAACCGGTTTACCTGACTTAGGCTTCGTGGCTGTTGGAACCTTTTCCTCACACTTCTTCACAGCTCTGAAGCGCTCGATTCCCTGGCCTTCCGGATCGGGACAGCTTGCGGAGCTCTCGCTGAGAGGCACAGCATTTTGAAAGCAGTGCACCTTGCCTGTTTATGTATCGCAAAACACGCAGAACACTCACTGACAGGCACAGCTTTCAGAAGCAATCCAGATAGCTTGTTAAAGAAAAGCAAGGACAGGCACAGCTTCCTCCTTGAGTTCGTTTACAAGCACATTGCCTGTTTATGAATTACAAAACGCACGGAACACCCGCTGACAAGCACAGCTTTCAGAAGCAATCCAGATAGCCTGTGAACGTAAAGCGCTGACAGGCACAGCTTCCTTCTTGAGTTTGTTTACAACCTGGTAATGACAGGCACAGCATGGTGGGAGATTGCCTGTCTTTAAGTTCTTTCCTCTAGTATACTCTAAAGACTAGACCGTGTCTTAATTATTTTGTTACTAAATTTCAATGCCATGTTGTTTTAGATACATTTTATTTAAACAGGGCAATAACTTAAACTTAAACCTTTTGTCTATTAAATTTGTTTAATATCTGGAATATTGCATATTGTATTGTGGGTTTATTCATGATGGCTGCTGCAAGAATGTGCCAACCAATTCCATTTTTAAATGAAGTTGGGGAACCTAATGTTCCATGGAAAGAATGGGTGAATTTTTTTAAATCTTATTTAATTGCTATGGCGGGGGAGGGGGCAAATTTAGACCAGTTAGGAAACAACACATATTGTTACACAACCTAGGAACACATGGTAGGAAAATTTATGATTCATTGCCTGAACCTTATATACCGGAGGGACA
Source organism: Pleurodeles waltl (assembly GCF_031143425.1). NCBI lineage: Eukaryota > Metazoa > Chordata > Amphibia > Caudata > Salamandridae > Pleurodeles > Pleurodeles waltl. The sequence continues at coordinate 677,710,163 of NC_090445.1, forward strand.
GGTGCAACATGAATATGTCACTCCATACATTAAATTAGAAAAACAGTTTGGAGACAGAGTTAACATTGTATTAGAGTGTCATAAATGTTTCTGTCGCACTCAAGGGAAACAAGAAAGTGTAACTAATTATATTGCTGCTTCAAGAGGGTTAAGCACATTATGTGATTTTGGGGATCTTAATGATTCTCTTATTCGTGACCAATTAGTACGCTGCACTAATAACATAAAATACAAGAGAAACTGTTGCAAAAGCAACCAAATTTGCAAGAAGCAATCAAGATTGCAAAATCCATTGAGCATACTGCTATTTGCTTACAAGAAATCAGATCACCACCTTCCTTCGAACAGGTTATGGAAATCAAAGATAACAAGGGGGATGAGAATGTACTCAAGATTAGAAGTGGAGATAAGTTACTTCTAAAAACGCTAATTCAAGTTCTGGTCTGAAGTGCTATAGTTGAGGGAGCAGCAACCATCTAGCAAATTCGATCTCTTGCCAAGCCAGAACAGTCACTTGTAGGCAGTGCAACAAAAAAGGCCACTTTGCTAGGGTTTGCAGGGATCTGTCCAGATCTGATAGTCCCTTTGACAGTAAGAAATTGGATGAGAACCCTCAAGAAGTTAAGAAGATCATCTTACAAGTTAAAAATGAAGGGTTTGTTACCTCTCAATACACGGAGTGTAGGATATTCATTGATTATAATCTGATAAAAGTGTATGCTGATTCATGCTCGCCTTTCACTTATCATAAATCCTTCGGACTTTGACAAAGTTGGTGATGGAAATGTATCCAGGTTATTAAAACCAGACATTATTCCCAAATGCTACAACAAGGACCCCATCCCCATTAAAGGCATGTTCAAAGCCTTTATTTCGTAAAAATGTATGTGTTAGAGGGGGGCTCCAGTTTATTAGGTTGGCAGCACCAGAGGGAGCTAGGAATTAAGTTGGACCCAAACAATCCAGAGCAAGTTTTGATTATTGACACACCCAACTCGAAATAACTAATTTTTCAGGAATTCCCAGAAGTTTTTGGTGAGAAATTGGGTTTACTGAAAGGCTTCCAAGATAAAATCAAATTGAAAACCCAATTCTAGACCCATAGTACACAAGACCAGACCTATACCCCATTTACTTAAGGATGCTCTTAGAAAACAACTTGAGAGATTGGAGTCCCTCGGTATAATCCAACCTATTGAAAGTTCTGAATAGTTAGCTCCCATTGTTATTGCTAAAACGAATAATTGTAATGACATCAGAGTACGTATTGATTTAAGAGACTTGAACAGGAGTATTTGGGTTGAGAGAAACCCTATTCCTAGAATTCATGATATTTTAAGTACCATGGGCGAAGCTGTATGTTTCTCTGTTCTTGATCTTCCCATTGCATATCACCAGGTAGAACTACACAGTGATTCTAAATGGCTTACTGCATTTACCACCCACTTAGGGTCCTTCATGTTCAATAGGATGCCTTTTGGGCTTGCGTCAGCCACTGCGGTATTCCAGAAGATCATGCAGCATATTTTAGGTGGTGCTTCCAAAACTCTTTGCTTCCAAGATGACATTTTAATTTACGGAGCCACGGTAGAAGAACACAATTTAAATCTGAGGAAAGTTCTAAGCAAACTGAAAACAGCTGGACTTACATTAAAGAAAGAAAAGTGTCAAATTAGGGTAAGTTCCGTGGAGTATTTGGGGCACACCATTTCCAAAGATGGGTTTAAACCCAAAACGTCCCTAGTGGAAGCAGTTAGAAAAGCGGAGGCACCCAAGAATAAAGAAGAACTTAAGTCGTTCCTGGGTCTGGCTGAGTTCATGGCAAAGTGTGTCAGGAACTTCTCAGAAATCACATTCGATCTTAGAGAGTTACTGAAGAATCACATCCCCTACAAATGGATGGAAAACCACAACTGTGCATTCCAAAGATAAAAAAGGCCATATTGGCAGCACCTTATCTATTCAACTTTGATCATAAAAGGAAAACAATCCCCACTACAGATGCCAAAAGGTTGGGATTTGGGGCAACCTTATCTCAAGTCATTGAGGGTAAGGAGAGAATAGTGGCTTTTACTTCGAGGGCCTTAAGCAAGGCAGAATCCAATTACTTGGTTGCAGAAAGAGAAGCCCTGGCATGTTTCTTGGAAGTTAAACATTTTAAGTTCTTTCTTTGGGGTATGCAATTTGACATATGCACAGACCATAAGCCATTAGTTTTGTATTCTCCACAAAAGGGTCTTACAACAGCACTCCTAGGATTGCAAGATGGATCTTGGGACTTGAAAGCTTCTGGGGGTTATTACAACCTTGGAGGAGGTGTTAATCCGTCCCAAAAGTGCCGGTAAAGTGACGGATATACCACCAGCCGTATTACGAGTCCATTATATCCTATGGAACTCGTAATACGGCTGGTGGTATATCCGTCACATTTGGGACGGATTAACACCTCCTCCAAAGTTGTAATAACCCCCTCTGTCTTAAAGTTGATTATCTTCCTGGCAATAAAAATACTGCTGCTGACTTCCTATCTAGGGTTCCGATAGACGTAAGGGAGAACTACGAGACCCCAGAGTATCCTGTTATGATAGTTTCAACACCTTTGATCAATAACGAAGAGTGGATTTCTGCATATCAACAAGACAAATCTTTATCCTTACTAAAATTGTTAGCCAAAGAAGGAAAGATCTTGATGAGGTCATCAAGAGCTACTGGGAAGTAAGGTACGAAATAAATGAAAATGGAAACTTTGTATTCAGAAATGATAAGTTAATACCTCCAGTGAGTTTGAGACACAAAATCATTATACTTGCCCATGAAGGTCATTTGGGCAGAAGCTTGACCAATTGCAAGGCCTGTGGGTGCAGTTTCACACACTTCACACACTTCATCTTCTGCCACTGCACCATCAATCAACACTTACCGGATGGACGATATGGAAATGGCCTACTTGTTGGTAAGTACAGAAACCTAGGAATTTACACACAGCACAGCAACCCTGTAGGACATAAAACATATACCCCACTACATTGACACGTGGCCAGGAAGACACTGAGGTTGTGACACTGCTAGTCATGTTTGATATCCTGACCCAATGGGATTCACAGCTATGGACAAATGACAGATGCAAATAACAACAGATGCCCCTCCAGAGCCACAAGGGACCAATTTAAAACCACACAGTGATAATGACATGGCCTTAACTGGCAGTACAGCTTGGGAGATGAACCTTCCAACATCACATCAATAACACTCAATCACGGACCCTTCCAAGCAATACGTACTGTGTAAGGGGTGTGTAATGTGTTTCGCTGCAGGTCAAACACCATGAGACACATAGCATGATGATGATGACTCTAATGAAGGGGACATGGAATCATTGAGGCAGTACCAACATCTCACATCACTCCTGGGGTGACATTGCCTGCTACCAATAAGGAAGTGGACTGTGCTAAGAACACATATTGATGTGACATTATTACAAAGTGCACATTGCTACACATACGGATTGAGACAATTACACAGATACACAACAGATGTACAGGCATATGGACCTTCTGACAATTAAACCTTCACCCCCAGAACCAAGTTAGCCACCTTACCTGGACCAGGTTCAGTAGTGTAGGTACACGTTTGCACATGAGTCAACTCGGTGAGGGCAAAAAAATAGGTTTGCAGAAAACTTGTTACACATGAGATATTTGTGCATTGTCAATTGTCAACACTTCAGTGCTGCCAACTTATGGAGATGTGTTGTACATTGCCACCTAGCCAAATCAAAAGGCCTCACTGTTGTTTTTCACATGCTATTACATATGTTGAATTGGATGGGATTTTCAGGCCACATAGTGCAACCGTGTTACCACCACTGTGGAATTGTTTCTGTGTGTGGAAGTATCATGTCACCTCCAGTGAAGACACATGGATAATTCTTTCACATGACATAATGCATGGGAGATACACAATGTACTGCAAGTGTACAAAAATACCGCTGATATCCGGTAAATCAGCCAAACACCAGTTTAGATAGTTAAACAACCAAATGCTGATAGTACATCCTAGAAGCCTAGGATTCCACACAATAACACAAACACAGATGAGTCACAGACGACACAAGATAACAACTGCCATGCAAAGTGATAATCATGATGCAAGCAACATCAACATTTTTGCACTCATTTTCTCTTTCAGCTGATCTCGGGTATGGGATCCAGCCATGTATCATGACCCTATTTGCCAACCCAAGCACAGCATCAGAGCGTGGCTATAATGAGGCACATCGGAGGACATGCACTATAGTAGAGAGGACTTTTGGCATCCTGAAGTCACGATTCAGGTGCCTCGACATCACCGGATGCAGCCTCTTATATTCACCTGAAATGGTCTGCAAGATCATTTTAACATGTGCCTATCCTGCACAACATATGTGTAAGGAGGAACATTCCCCTCTTTGAACCAGTCCTTTTTCTGACGGAGAGCCGCCAACAGCCATACTGGCGGGCGGCGGGGAAGTGGAGGTTGCTCCACCTTCACCACCACGCCAACAGAACACCGCCCACCGAATCACGTCCTGTGATTCGGCGTGGCGGTGTTCTGTTGGCGGTGTGGTGTCAGCGGAGCAGCCCCCATGGCTCCTGTCCCCTCCCAGAGGATCGACGGAACAGGTAAGTCGATCGTCTGTTAGGGGAAGGGGGTGTTGTGTGTTGTGTGGGTGCATGGGGGTGTGCGTCTGTGTATGTAGAGGGGGTGTGTGAGTGCGGGGGTGTTGCGTGTTTTGGGAATGAGTGCATGTATGTCTGTGGGTATGTCTGTATGGATGTGTGCGTGTATGTTTGTATGTGGGTGTGCGTGTCTGACTGTGTGTGTGGATGTAGGCATGTATGTCGGTGTGTGTGCATGTGTGTGTTGGTGGTGCCTGCGTGCGTGTCGTGTGTGTGTGAGTTCTGTGATGTTGGGGGTTGGGGTGGGGAGGTGGGCCCTGTCACCTTTGGGGGGTGGCAGGGGTGGTGGGGGGTGTAGGGGAGGGTGGGGGTGGTGGTTGGGGGAGACCCCTATCAGTGCCAGGGGAAGAATTCCCTGGCACTGATAGTGCTTACGGCCATGGATTTCATGGAGGTTCCAACCGCAGGAAATCCACGGCGGTAAGCTGGGTCAAAATACCGCCAGCGGTATAGTGACGGCTGCCGGGCTGGAGACCCAGGTCTCCAGCCCGGCGGTCATCTCCTGGCGGGCCGAACGGAGGACCGGTGGATGACCATGGCGGTAACCGCCATGGTCATAATACAAGAAAAAAGACCGCCAGCCTGTTGGTCGGTCTTACCGCCGCTTCTCCGCCTTCCGCCAGGGTCATAATGACCCCCATAATGTCACACAGAGTAATTTTTTCTTCAAAGTGGTGTACAGTGTGCAGACATTTAGCACATTTCACCCTTCCATGTTTTACAGGTGGGCCTGCCCCCTACACAATTGGAGAAGTGGCTCGATTTGCGGGCCCAGACATATCCAGTAAGTGTTGATATTTCAGTTCTGTGTTGTGTTTGCAGCTGTTGTGTGACTGACTCCTATGTGTTGGACACATAGCAAGGTATGATGTGCTGGCACATGATCTGATATGTGACTTGACTGGAGTTTGAGTCATAATTTGGGATTGTAGTGCAGCGCTGTAGGCATGGGCAGGTGAACAGGGTGACATTTGTTGTTACATTTATTGTAATGAAAAATTTGGAGGTAGCCATTTTCATGATTTAGTCAGCAAGTCATACCCTGAATCACACAGAGCAGGGATGCCGAAGTATTACCCACAGACTTGAGCCTCCCTGTTAACTAATGAACATGTAGGACTGTATGTTTGACTTCCCAGCAGCATCTAGCTCCACATGTTCTGCTACGTTTATGTGGTACAATGTCATAGGTGTGCATGCAGCTCAAGCCCAGATGGGTGCTTGCATCTATGTGCTTGTTGTAGAAAAGGTATTAGTGATATCAAATGATGTGGACAATTGTCCGCAATTAGGAACATAACTGTGGATGTGATTGTACAATGTTTGTGTCTATCCTAGTTGGACATCCTCCTTATCTGTGGTGGACTGACTAAAACCATAGACAGCTGTCCAAAGCTTCCTGGCTGTCCTTGATGTTTCAAAGTATGTGTTGCATGTCCATCCCCCCCCCGAGGCACATGCTTAGGGTTGTGAGATATGTGTAACTAGGTGTGAGGATCCCAGTGTAGAACACAGATATGTAATTCAAAAATTCATTTGTTCCAACCCAGGATACCCCCTCATGATTAGCAACTGCATACCATCCTGCCAATTCCATTTACAAATCACAGATCTTGTGGCCCTTGATTGTCATCCAGAAGATAGTCATTAGCTGGCCTGTCACTTGTGGAGGACTTGCAGCATTTGTTATGTGACTAATGACAGAACAATGATGCTTAGATCATTTAAGTAGGTACACATCTTTTTTAGCATTGCTGTGCTGTTAGATAGGACATGTGTAGGCTGCGTTGGCATGTACTTCCTCAGGGACAATCTGTGATCTGTACTGTGATTTGGCCTTTTTAAGCTAATTTTGAGGACTTTTTTGAATATCATCAGTAGCTTTATCACTCAATGATGTAACTAATGTTTGGCTTTATCTTTTTTAACAGGAGCCAATATGGATGCCAAGAAGATGCGAGAATTCCAGAGGAGGGCGATACGTTACCGCCACAATCTGGATGTTGAGTCTGGGTTCCGCCACATGGCACGGTGTTATTGCCATGAGAGAGCCACAGGGGTCTGGAGGGCATTTGCCCAAGGGGGCCCATCCCTGTCCACAACAGCCGCCACCACCAGCACCACCACTCCGACTCAAGTGGCACCAAGGATGACAGCCACCACTGCAGGTCCCACGCACATCATCCCCTCCTGGACCACTGACAGCAGCCCCTGCGCCTCCCCCTCCAAGCATGGCACCGGCACCAGCACAACCCTTCTCAAGTGGCACACAGACCACCCCTGCTGCAGTCATTGACAATGGTGAATTTATGAACATGCGACGTGACATGTAACGGATGTTGCGCAGAATGGACCGGCATGCAGCAGGAGGTGTCCCAGATTAGCAGGAGAGTGCGTGGGATAAAAAAGATCCTGCCGAGGGCAAACTTATAACTGTTAGACCTTCAGCCATTATTCTCTCCCCTCCCTCCTCTTTCCTGGTTCTTATATTTAGAGAGTTTAGGGGGCTTAGTGTTAGGTTAGAATAGGCTGTTAGTTTAGTTAGTATAAGTGGGTTGGGGGGTGGAGGGTATGATATTTTTACATGTGTTTTTTTGTGGGTGGGTGGGTGGACGATGATGTTGGGGTTTTTGTGTATTAAAAAATAAAAAAATACAATAAAAATATATTAATATATATATATAGATACATATATATATATATATATATATATATATAAATATATGTTTAAGATAAGATAGTATGTGTTTATGTGTATATGTTGTCCTCCATGTGTCCCGTCATATAAGGGGGGTGGGGGTTGATGTTTAGAGTGTTTAGTTAAATGTGATAAGTGAGTTTAGCTTAGAGTAGTTAGGGCCAGTTGTGGGCAATGTGTAGTTAGGATAGGTTAGGTTAGTTAAGGTGTTTCCCCTAGTTTTATTATCTTTTTTTTTACAGTTGAATAAATATTTAGGTTCTCCTTTACAGTATGCTTGGGGATCAGGGCCTTGGCATGAGTGAACAGTGTCAATTTAGTATTTGCATTTGTGTTCTATCCTGCATCCAAATCCCAATTGAGCTGTCGCATTGGCAGCTACACCAAAGCTACTTCTCTATGCATCTGCCATCCATTGCACCCACTACTCAAGGTTACTATGGTTCACAACGTGTTGTTATGTTTGGATGTATGTTTTCAATCTGTCATACTTTGAGACCAGATTTTGTCTCTGGGGCACTGTGGTATGTCTGCCTGGAGCCTGATGTTCATGTGAACCCTGATAGTGAGTGATAGTATAATCTTATGTAGTATTGTATAGATAACTCACACCTTTCATTTCTTACATTGTACTTCCAGGTTACATATTTGTCCGTACACTTGTACACATCCATTCCTGCTGTATGTTGTGTGTGTGATAAAATTGTAGAGACAGATGTCACATATCTAAAGATTGTCTAGAAGAAAATTTTGAAGACATTGATTTTCTGCCTTTAAGCATACTTATTCTGTCCAACACAGCATTATACTGTACTTTTTCTATTTACTTTAGAAATAACCCTCAGGAAGGGCAGATGATGGTACAATCGAGACCCCAGTGAGTAGTTATCAGCCCAAAATCTTTCAAGGCAGTTGTATTGACATTCTATGCCCATTGACATGAGGCAAACATCACTAATCTCCTACATGGTTGATGTGTCACATTACACAGAGACAAAGTGGTCGTGTAATTGCTATTTATTTTAAAGTGCTTTAGTGCTATATTTACATAGTCCGGGACTGTGAGTCTAATAGTGTGACGCCTTCTATTGGGATACTACACTAGTGCAAAAGGACATGTAATTGGACATGCTTGGGTGGTGTCATACAGTGCAGAGGAGCATGAATTGCCAATGAGGTAGTGAGAGACAATCACAGAGCATATTGTCAAGGTAAACAGGGGGCCTGGAGAACAGTGCATGTGAGCAGCTGTTTCAAGACTGGCATGTTACAAAGCACAGGACCTTGGATGTAAGTTCCCATTTGGCATGGACTTGTGCTACCGGGTACTCTTACAGGTGAAGGTGATCTGTTCCACATCTTCATCTTCTGATATGTGTGTCGTCTCCTCTGCCCTTGGTGGTGGTGGGTTTGAAGGGGAAACACACACTTCAGTGTTTGAAGACGTGAAGTCAGAAATCCTGGTAGCTGCCAACTGTGGGGCTATTAAGGGCAGTACTGCAGCAAGGAGGAGCTGCTGGTTCTTAAGTATATCAGCTACATTACTATGATAGGCAGCCAGTTCGGCCCTGAGGGGGGTCAATATTGCATTTGTGCACGCAGTGAAAGGTTTGGTGTGCGAGGTGTTGTGGCAACTCCCTTACTTCTGTGCTGATTTCTTTCACACTTTGTTGAAGTTCTTGCAAGATACATGTTCGCCCTTGCATGGCTGCTGCCTGTTCTGCAGATGACATCATGCACGAACGCACCCCCTCTAGGCTGGCTGCCATATTTTGCATCCCCACCCTCACCTCCTTGGCCAGCTCCCGCTGTACGCCAACTACAGTCCTCTCAAAGCTGGTGCCAGTGTCGTCAGAGTCCTCAGCTGGGTTGAAGCTGGCAGGTTGTACCATTGGGGTGGTGGGTGGGTCCTCTGTGATGGCTGCTACTTCTGTGCTCCTCCTTGTGATTGAAGGTGGGGTCTGGAGGGTTCCAAGGACATCTTGGAGGGGTCTGCTGGCTGATGTTTGTCAGCTCGTCATCCATGTCATCAGGGAAGTCCAGGGCAGGCATATCCCCAGGAGAGCCATCCTCCCCTGCAATGAGATATTGTACAATTAGTGTGTCTGTGTTGTGGCATTTGTAATGTTACGTGCCTGACTTCCTAGTAGTTGCACATTGTGATCTTGGTTCCTGTTCATTGTTCCTGTCATTAAGATTAGCAGTCTCCCAGGCCTATGCCCCACCTGCATGTCACATGTAGTTTGGACAGTTTGGGGAAATGTCTGCGTCTCATCCTCTAGGTGTAGGTTCTGCCCAAATTGTATGTTGCCACCTTCTTGTCCTATCCAGCCCTTCATCTACTTCCATTATCATGTTGTGGCCTTGCACTGGCTGTGGGTGTTCTGATGGTACTTGCACCACGCTTAACAATCTGGAACTGACCCAGAATCTGATATTTCACATCCAGCTATATGTTGCTGAGACCTAGCATATACTATGTATAGCATTGGCATGGCACAATACAGGTGTCAGCATTGGTAGTGTGTAATGTTGATGTTGGGGAATGTGTGCTAAATTGGATTGCACTGATGGTTCTAGCAGTGTTCCATTTCCTCTTCTGACTGTGCGGGTGTGTTTCACTAGCAGGAAACATATGTCCTACCCCTCAATGCTGTTGTTTTGGCACTATGACACTTGAGATGTTGCATGGTGGCATTGCAGCTATTGTGACCAAAGGCACAGGGTAGACCCTGACATGTGCAGCATGGGTATGACATTACTGCTGTGTACCTCATAACGTTTATGACAATGCCTGATGTTTGTAGCGACTATGGACATTAGCATTTGACAGGATTAGCACCTTTTTATTGACTACAGGGGATTGATAACGTTGTCATCCTGAACCCTCTAATTTGGGTGTGTTTGATCCATGGGCACGTAACTTCCATTAGCTACTTGACCTGCACACACAGCAGAGGTGGTAGTAGCAACTGTTGTCAATGTTAAATTCCACTTGCGAATATGGCCTGAGACTGTTAATTGAGCCCTAGTTCATGTAGCGTCAATACCAGCTGTTGTGTGACAGCATGCAAGTTTTACGTTGTACCCTACCCACCTGGACTGGCTTTGCTTTTCCATCATCCTTGGCATAGCAGCATACCCCAATGCAAAGGTTGTTGGTGTAGTGTTGTGCTGTGCCCCAGGTTTGCCCTGCACAGCCCATGCTCCCGGGCTGTGCCCCTTTGCCCTTTTCACTACCTGATTATCATGGCTTACATGCATTGTGTAGTAGGTAAGTCCCCTGGCCTGCTTGCAGTTAACAATTAGGCATTTTAGTTCCCCATGCCACTTACCCTGCATCTGTGTTGTATCCTGGTAGTCTGCGCTGTCCTGTCCTTTAATTCCTGTGATGATCTCCTCAGGGATGACGGCTGCCACCACCTCCTCCATGTGGTCCAGGGCCTCCTGCGGTGCTGGACTTCCACCTCCAGTCTGCAGTGCTGCCTTCCTGTTCCTTGCCATCTTTTCCTTGGTCCTGCGCTTGCAGTAATGCCAGCGCTTCTTGCACTCAGTGACTGTTCTCCGTACTTCTGCCACACTGTTGATCTTATCGACAATTTGTTGCCAAAATGCCTCTCTCCTCCCAATTGGCAATTTAGAGGTGACAAAAAGTTGGTGCTGGTGTTCCGCCACCTCTTTCACCAGTATTTTCTGCTCCTCTGCACTGAACCGACACTTCCTTTTCTTCTTCTCCCTCTCCTGGGTCTTGTGTGGGTCCTCATGGATGGTTCCTTGTAGGTTGTCACCTTCCTGGGGTCTCTCATAGCTTCTGGGATCCATTTTGGCTCTCCATTGCACATTTTGCTGTGTTTGTGCCGCTTTTTGATGCAATTGTGGCAACAAACAGCGCATTTCTGGTTTGCGACTTCGTAAACCGGATAAAAGTCATTTTCACCACGTTAACATAGTTTTCTTTACGACGTGGCGCATTGCTTTGAGTAAAAAAAATGACTCTAACCAGTGGTTTGTGCCACCGAACATCAAAGTATAAATTTGACGCCCGAGCGGTGCAAAGAAATGGCGTTAGCCGGTATTAAACTTCGTCGGCGCAGTTTTGCATCAAAAAGAATAAATATTGCCCTTTGACTATCCTGGAATGTAATGCAAAGTCTTTGTTTATTGAAACAAAGTTAGTCCTTGCAAAACGTTTTTGGGCCATAGACTTGATCACTGTAGGGAGCAAAAACTGACTAAACTTTTTCATACCCATAGTCAATGACACAAACAATTGACAATAACAGTGAAATGTAAAACAAACATATCAAAAAGCAAAACGCAGCAGCCATCTTGGTATGTTCTGCGATCACAATAAATCATGGAGTATAGCTTCTCATAATTAACAGAGCTCATATTAACTTTGCACAGAAACAATATGTACAAATGTAACATGATATGACGTTCAGATGTTACCCAGTACTTCCCACGGTGTGCACGAATACTCAAATGGTGCTTTACATGATAAAACCAGTGTATGAAAACATTGCCAAGTACGAATCAATTAAACTACATCGCTCGGGCTGTTTCAATACTAGATTCATACTGGACACCATAATAAGGTACATCTCGCTCCCCATGCGATCGTTGTACATTATTTATAACGCACATTCATTCAAAAACATTCCATACGCTTTATTACATCCAAACTAATGAATTATGGGTGCTGTAGTATCCTAAAAACACTCTGCAACTTAATCCTGCTGATAAAATGTGTGACATGAGGGATTTGCCCAATAAAGTAACAATAGCATTGTAAGCATACATTATATAAAAAATATAACTCAAAAATTCTTACGAAAAGTGATCACACAATTATTAAACTGCGTGAGTGATAAGCAGCATAGAGCAGACATCATAACAAGTATTTTTGACAATCATTGTCATATCGCTCATTATAAAGCGGGGGTAGTGAATACAGATGATTAGACATTGATTGTGATAGGACATTTCCATGCATCCCAAAGAGCAGTTTCATAGTTAAACAATCATGCCAAAGTGGCCTTAAATGCCGTACATTGGTTCAGAGACGTAAGACTGATGATAGTGTATGACTGCCATGCATGCCGATGACCAATGTCTTAAAAGGAAAACAGTCCTGCCCAAGTGGGCAAATGTCTTAAATTTGTTCAGAGACGATGAGTCATGCACCCACTGTACGAAACATACTCCATGACACACCTAGCTGCATACGTGTTGATCTCAGACACAGTGAAATAGAAAGCTGAAGTGATGAACTGCCTGCCTGCATAATCTCCCAATGTGCAAACCTATGTAGAAAGAAATACAACAGGTGATATTAAATATTGTTCAGTACCATAACTTCGCATAAGAAGCTGTTAGGAGAGAAAACATTACAATTATAAAAAGGTAACTTAAATGCACAGACAACTGTTCACTCATGTCAGACCCTTTGGTATCAAAGTCTCAAAATCTAAAATGTACTTGGGTTCTAGTATTCAGTGTATGTTCTATGTTGGCCCCTCTGACATCAGGCTGGATAGCATTGATTACCACAAATTTCAGAAGCTTCTCATTTTGAAAATGTAGCTCCGTGAAGTCTCTGGCTATAGGATATTGTGATCATTGTGCGTATGGCTCTTCTATGTTCCAGTATCTATTTTTTGGCCTTAAGAATAGTACTGCCTGTATATAGTTTGTCACAAGGACTGTAGGAGGCTGGACTGGCTTGTAGTGAGTACCAAGGGGTACTTGCACCTTGCACCAGGCCCAGTTATCCCTTATTAGTGTATAGGGTGTCTAGCAGCTTAGGCTGATAGATAATGGTAGCTTAGCAGAACAGCTTAGGCTGAACTAGGAGACGTGTGAAGCTACTACAGTACCACTTAGTGTCATATGCACAATATCATAAGAAAACACAATACACAGTTATACTAAAAATAAAGGTACTTTATTTTTATGACAATATGCCAAAGTATCTTAGAGTGTACCCTCAGTGAGAGGATAGGAAATATACACAAGATATATATACACAATAGCAAAAATATGCAGTATAGTCTTAGAAAACAGTGCAAACAATGTATAGTTACAATAGGATGCAATGGGGAAACATAGGGATAGGGGCAACACAAACCATATACTCCAAAAGTGGAATGCGAACCACGAATGGACCCCAAACCTATGTGACCTTGTAGAGGGTCACTGGGACTATTAGAAAATAGTGAGAGTTAGAAAAATAACCCTCCCCAAAACCCTGAAAAGTGAGTGCAAAGTGCACTAAAGTTCCCCTAAGGACAAAGAAGTCGTGTTAGAGGAATAATGCAGGAAAGACACAAACCAGCAATGCAACAACTGTGGATTTCCAATCTAGGGTACCTGTGGAACAAGGGGACCAAGTCCAAAAGTCACAAGCAAGTCGGAGATGGGCAAATGCCCAGGAAATGCCAGCTGCGGGTGCAAAGAAGCTTCTACTGGACAGAAGAAGCTGAGGTTTCTGCAGGAACGAAAAGGGCTAGAGACTTCCCCTTTGGTGGACGGATCCCTCTCGCCGTGGAGAGTCGTGCAGAAGTGCTTTCCCGCCGAAAGAATGCCAAAAAGCCTTGCTAGCTGCAAATCGTGCGGTTAGCATTTTTGGACGCTGCTGAGGCCCAGGAGGGACCAGGAGGTCGCAAATTGGACCAGCCGAGAGATGGGACGTGGAGCAAGACAAGGAGCCCTCTCTGAAGCCAGTAGCACCCGGAGAAGTGCCAGAAACAGGCACTACAAGGATGCGTGAAACGGTGCTCGCCGAAGTTGCACAAAGGAGTCCCACGTCGCCGGAGACCAACTTAGAAAGTCGTGCAATGCAGGTTAGAGTGCCGTGGACCCAGGCTTGGCTGTGCACAAAGGATTTCCGCCGGAAGTGCACAGGGGCCGGAGTAGCTGCAAAAGTCGCGGTTCCCAGCAATGCAGCCCAGCGAGGTGAGGCAAGGACTTACCTCCACCAAACTTGGACTGAAGAGTCACTGGACTGTGAGGGTCACTTGGACAGAGTCGCTGCATTCGAGGGACCTCGCTCGTTGTGCTGAGAGGAGACCCAAGGGACCGGTAATGCAGCTTTTTGGTGCCTGCGGTTGCAGGGGGAAGATTCCGTCGACCCACGGGAGATTTCTTCGGAGCTTCTGGTGCAGAGAGGAGGCAGACTACCCCCACAGCATCCACAAGCAGGAAAACAGTCGAGAAGGCGGCAGGATCAGCGTTACAGAGTTGCAGTAGTCGTCTTTGCTACTATGTTGCAGGTTTGCAGGCTTCCAGCGCGGTCAGCAGTCGATTCCTTATCAGAAGGTGAAGAGAGAGATGCAGAGGAACTCGGCTGAGCTCATGCATTCGTTATCTAAAGTTTCCCCAGAGACAGAGACCCTAAATAGCCAGAAAAGAGGGTTTGGCTACCTAGGAGAGAGGATAGGCTACTAACACCTGAAGGAGCCTATCAGAAGGAGTCTCTGACGTCACCTGGTGGCACTGGCCACTCAGAGCAGTCCAGTGTGCCAGCAGCACCTCTGTTTCCAAGATGGCAGAGGTCTGGAGCACACTGGAGGAGCTCTGGACACCTCCCAGGGGAGGTGCAGGTCAGGGGAGTGGTCACTCCCCTTTCCTTTGTCCAGTTTCGCGCCAGAGCAGGGCTAAGGGGTCCCCTGAACCGGTGTAGACTGGCTTATGCAGAATTGGGCACCTCTGTGCCCAACAAAGCATTTCCAGAGGCTGGGGGAGGCTACTCCTCCCCTGCCTTCACACCATTTTCCAAAGGGAGAGGGTGTCACACCCTCTCTCAGAGGAAGTTCTTTGTTCTGCCATCCTGGGCCAGGCCTGGCTGGACCCCAGGAGGGCAGATGCCTGTCTGAGGGGTTGGCAGCAGCAGCAGCTGCAGTGAAAACCCAGGAAGGGCAGTTTGGCAGTACCAGGGTCTGTGCTACAGACCACTGGGATCATGGAATTGTACCAACAATGCCAGGATGGCATAGATGTGGCAATTCCATGATCATAGACATGTTACATGGCCATATTCGGAGTTACCATTGTGAAGCTACATATAGGTAGTGACCTATATGTAGTGCACGCGTGTAATGGTGTCCCCGCACTCACAAAGTTCAGGGAATTGGCTCTGAACAATGTGGGGGCACCTTGGCTAGTGCCAGGGTGCCCTCACACTAAGTAACTTTGCACCTAACCTTTACCAGGTAAAGGTTAGACATATAGGTGACTTATAAGTTACTTAAGTGCAGTGTAAAATGGCTGTGAAATAACGTGGACATTATTTCACTCAGGCTGCAGTGGCAGGCCTGTGTAAGAATTGTCAGAGCTCCCTATGGGTGGCAAAAGAAATGCTGCAGCCCATAGGGATCTCCTGGAACCCCAATACCCTGGGTACCTCAGTACCATATACTAGGGAATTATAAGGGTGTTCCAGTAAGCCAATGTAAATTGGTAAAAATGGTCACTAGCCTGTTAGTGACAATTTGGAAAGAAATGAGAGAGCATAACCACTGAGGTTCTGATTAGCAGAGCCTCAGTGAGACAGTTAGGCACCACACAGGGAACACATACATATAGGCCACAAACTTATGAGAACTGGGGTCCTGACTAGCAGGGTCCCAGTGACACATAACAAACATACTGAAAACATAGGGTTTTCACTATGAGCACTGGGCCCTGGCTAGCAGGATCCCAGTGAGACAGTGAAAACACCCTGACATACACTCACAAACAGGCCAAAAGTGGGGGTAACAAGGCTAGAAAGAGGCTACTTTCTCACACAACCCCCCCCAAACGAAGGACAATAAGGCTAACCTTGGCCAGTTGAGACTTTATTGTCTAAGTGGTGATAAGTAGAGAGTAGCTCTGCAATAGACTGGTTACTCCCTTTATCATCCACTATATGGTTACTGCCCTGTGGGGATGTAAACCACCCTGTTTGAAGTTTTTTAGCTAAGCAACAATGTGAAGATGTATTTTCAGAGGTTCTATCAGTAAGTTTTAGGTTAGAGCAGTGGGAATTGTCCACTGAACCTATTTGTAGTGATGGAAATGCCAGACAGGGATGCTGTCTCAGAAAAGCCATAGCTGGGCAAAACCTTTGTCCATATGGCTGGAAGAGAGAACAGGGATGCTGTTTCTCTTGAGTTGGAGCAGGGCAGGGATGCTGTCCTATGAGCTCCACACTAGGGCAGGGATGCTGTCCTAAGTGTTGTGAGGCAGTGCAGAGTTTCTGCACTAAAGTTTCTCTGGGAGGGTTGGAGGGATGCTCCATGTTAACTAAAATGGTGCTCTTTTTCTCACCAATGTTAGTTATCCCACAGAGAGGTACTTCCACCTCAGGGAGTACAGTTTTGCCAACTGATGATTCCCTTGGAACAGGTGCCACCCCAGGAGAGGTTTCTCCCACCACAGGAATGGTATCCTGAATGGTAGGGTGGTTAGGGGATACTGTGATACCCTTTTTACCTGTTGATGGAGAGGGATCCTGAGTTTTCAGGCCTTCTCTCCTTTGCTTTTTCATTTCAGTAGAAATGAGAGGGAACAATTCCTCAGGGATGCCCAGCATGGCTGCATGGGCATAAAACTCTACATCAGCCCAACCTGAGGCCTCTAGGTCATTACCTAAGAGACAGTCTACAGGTAAGCTAGGTGATACCACCACCTGCTTAGGGCCAGTAACTCCACCCCAACTAAACTGAATTATAGCTAAGGGAAGAAACTTAGTGGAGTTATGGACATCAATAATCTTATACTGTTGTCCAATGATGTGTTGATCAGGGTGCACTAGGTTTTCAGTCACCAAAGTGATACTGGCACCTGTGTCCCTGTAGGCCAAGGCCTCAACACCATTTATTTAAACTGTCTGCCTGTACTTATCCATTGTAAGGGGACAAGCAGCCAGTGTGGCAAGGCCAATGCCACTAGGTGAGACAGAAACTGTCTTGGGACTGACTACCCCAGTTTCTATGATGGACCCATAAGTGAACCCAACTACACCCTTAACTTGACTGTTGCCAGCAGTCCCACCACTAGTACCACTACTGCTAGGGGCACTAGAGCTTGATGTATTAGTGGTGGTAGGCTCAGGGGGTTTACCTGGACAGGACTTATCCCCTGGCCTATGGCCTCTATTTTTACACACAAAGCACCAAGGCTTTTTAATGTGTGCAGATTGGGAAGAAGAGGAAGAATTTGTTTTATCCCCACCCTCTGAAGAGTGTTTAAGATTTGAAGTGGGATCTTTGGTTTTACCCTTATCCCCATGCTTATCTTGAGATTTTTCACCATCTTTCTTCTTATTGCCATCTTTGTCACCCCCTGTATGAACTTTTCTGTTCACCCTTGTTCTGACCCATTTGTCTGCCTTCTTTCCCAATTCTTGGGGAGAGGTCAGATCAGAGTCTACCAGGTACTGGTGCAACAAATCAGACACACAATTATTAAGTATATGCTCTCTCAGGATTGTGTTATACAGGCTTTCATAATCAGTAACTTTACTGCCATGTAACCACCCCTCCAAGGCCTTCACTGAATGGTCAATGAAATCAACCCAGTCTTGTGAAGACTCCTTTTTGGTCTCTCTGAACTTTATCCTGTATTGTTCAGTGGGTAAGCCATAACCATCCAGGAGTGCCTTCTTAAGAACTGTAAAATTATTAGCATCATTTTCTTTCACAGTAAGGAGCCTATCCCTACCTTTTCCACTAAATGATAGCCATAGGATAGCAGCCCACTGCCTTTGAGGGACATCCTGTACAACACAGGCCCTCTCAAGTGCAGCAAACCACTTGTTAATGTCATCCCCCTCCTTATAAGGGGGAACTATCTTGTGCAGATTCCTGGAATCATGCTCTTTTACAGGATGACTATGGGGAATACTGCTGCTGCCACCATGGGTTTCTAAACCCAACTTCTGTCTTTCCTTCTCTAATTCTAAAGACTGTCTATCCAAATCCAGCTGTTGCTTTTTAAGCTTCAGTCTGGTTTGTTCCACTCTCAATCTATTGAGCTCCCTTTCTAACAATCTGTCATCAGGGTGGGTGGGAGGGACATGCCTTGAAACAGAAGTATGGTGAGAATGGACAGAAGGAGACCTGTCCCTTACAGAAGCCACCCTAACAGCTTGGCTAACAGAAACATCACTACCAGTATGGTGAGAATAAATGCTTTTTCTATGATGTGAGACAACACTATTTATATGGTGTGGCTCATCATCATTACCAACTATGCTAGACTGTCTAGTAATGGGCAGGCTAGGAAGTTTCTTTCCTGAATCTTTTCCTGGGGGAGTCCCTGGATCAGATTGAGAACCATTAGCTACTTTTTCAACAGATGGGGCACTTATGGCCTTATCCTGTACTCTAAGCATGTTAATTAACAGTTCTAAGGAAGGATTCTTCCCTACACTCAAACCTCTCTCTATGCAGAGATTCCTTGCTCCTTTCCAGCTAAGGTGATCATATGCAAGTTTGGACAGATCAACATTTTGGCCTGTGCCAGACATTTTTAGAGAGAGTTAAAGTGATAGTTAAAAGATAAAAAGTTTGTCAGAGCTTTTAGAAAGACAGAGAAAAAAAAACTTTTAAAACTTTTTAGAACTTTTTAGAAAGTTAGAAGTACTTTTCAGCACTTAGAAAAGAGTGAAAAGAGGAAATGCAAAACTTTTTGGCTATGTGTATATACACTGACCTTGTTTTGTATATTTTTCTCTTATGAAAAGTACAATGACAAGAGTGGTAAGTAGTCTCAAAGCACTTATCCCACCACTGCACAACCAATGTAGGAGGCTGGACTGGCTTGTAGTGAGTACCAAGGGGTACTTGCACCTTGCACCAGGCCCAGTTATCCCTTATTAGTGTATAGGGTGTCTAGCAGCTTAGGCTGATAGATAATGGTAGCTTAGCAGAGCAGCTTAGGCTGAACTAGGAGACGTGTGAAGCTACTACAGTACCACTTAGTGTCATATGTACAATATCATAAGAAAACACAATGCACAGTTATACTAAAAATAAAGGTACTTTATTTTTATGACAATATGCCAAAGTATCTTAGAGTGTACCCTCAGTGAGAGGATAGGAAATATACACAAGATATATATACACAATAGCAAAAATATGCAGTATAGTCTTAGAAAACAGTGCAAACAATGTATAGTTACAATAGGATGCAATGGGGAAACATAGGGATAGGGGCAACACAAACCATATACTCCAAAAGTGGAATGCGAACCACGAATGGACCCCAAACCTATGTGACCTTGTAGAGGGTCACTGGGACTATTAGAAAATAGTGAGAGTTAGAAAAATAACCCTCCCAAGACCCTGAAAAGTGAGTGCAAAGTGCACTAAAGTTCCCCTAAGGACAAAGAAGTCGTGTTAGAAGAATAATGCAGGAAAGACACAAACCAGCAATGCAACAACTGTGGATTTCCAATCTAGGGTACCTGTGGAACAAGGGGACCAAGTCCAAAAGTCACAAGCAAGTCGGAGATGGGCAAATGCCCAGGAAATGCCAGCTGCGGGTGCAAAGAAGCTTCTACTGGACAGAAGAAGCTGAGGTTTCTGCAGAAACGAAAAGGGCTAGAGACTTCCCCTTTGGTGGACGGATCCCACTTACCGTGGAGAGTCGTGCAGAAGTGTTTTCCCGCCGAAAAAACGCCAACAAGCCTTGCTAGCTGCAAATCGTGCGGTTAGCGTTTTTGGACGCTGCTGAGGCTCAGGAGGGACCAGGAGGTCGCAAATTGGACCAGCCGAGAGAGGAGACGTCGAGCAAGACAAGGAGCCCTCTCTGAAGCCGGTAGCTCCCGGAGAAGTGCCAGAAACAGGCACTACAAGGATGCGTGAAACAGTGCTCGCCGAAGTTGCACAAAGGAGTCCCACGTCGCCGGAGACCAACTTAGAAAGTCGTGCAATGCAGGTTAGAGTGCCGTGGAACCAGGCTTGGTTGTGCACAAAGGATTTCCGCCGGAAGTGCACAGGGGCCGGAGTAGCTGCAAAAGTCGCGGTTCCCAGCATTGCAGCCCAGCGAGGTGAGGCAAGGACTTACCTCCACCAAACTTGGACTGAAGAGTCACTGGACTGTGGGGGTCACTTGGACAGAGTCGCTGGATTCGAGGGACCTCGCTCGTTGTGCTGAGAGGAGACCCAAGGGACTGGTAATGCAGCTTTTTGGTGCCTGCGGTTGCAGGGGGAAGATTCCGTCGACCCACTGGAGATTTCTTCGGAGCTTCTGGTGCAGAGAGGAGGCAGACTACCCCCACAGCATCCACAAGCAGGAAAACAGTCGAGAAGGCGGCAGGATCAGCGTTACAGAGTTGCAGTAGTCGTCTTTGCTACTATGTTGCAGGTTTGCAGGCTTCCAGCGCGGTCAGCAGTCGATTCCTTATCAGAAGGTGAAGAGAGAGATGCAGAGGAACTCGGCTGAGCTCATGCATTCGTTATCTAAAGTTTCCCCAGAGACAGAGACCCTAAATAGCCAGAAAAGAGGGTTTGGCTACCTAGGAGAGAGGATAGGCTACTAACACCTGAAGGAGCCTATCAGAAGGAGTCTCTGACGTCACCTGGTGGCACTGGCCACTCAGAGCAGTCCAGTGTGCCAGCAGCACCTCTGTTTCCAAGATGGCAGAGGTCTGGAGCACACTGGAGGAGCTCTGGACACCTCCCAGGGGAGGTGCAGGTCAGGGGAGTGGTCACTCCCCTTTCCTTTGTCCAGTTTCGCGCCAGAGCAGGGCTAAGGGGTCCCCTGAACCGGTGTAGACTGGCTTATGCAGAATTGGGCACCTCTGTGCCCAACAAAGCATTTCCAGAGGCTGGGGGAGGCTACTCCTCCCCTGCCTTCACACCATTTTCCAAAGGGAGAGGGTGTCACACCCTCTCTCAGAGGAAGTTCTTTGTTCTGCCATCCTGGGCCAGGCCTGGCTGGACCCCAGGAGGGCAGATGCCTGTCTGAGGGGTTGGCAGCAGCAGCAGCTGCAGTGAAAACCCAGGAAGGGCAGTTTGGCAGTACCAGGGTCTGTGCTACAGACCACTGGGATCATGGAATTGTACCAACAATGCCAGGATGGCATAGAGGGGGCAATTCCATGATCATAGACATGTTACATGGCCATATTCGGAGTTACCATTGTGAAGCTACATATAGGTAGTGACCTATATGTAGTGCACGCGTGTAATGGTGTCCCCGCACTCACAAAGTTCAGGGAATTGGCTCTGAACAATGTGGGGGCACCTTGGCTAGTGCCAGGGTGCCCTCACACTAAGTAACTTTGCACCTAACCTTTACCAGGTAAAGGTTAGACATATAGGTGACTTATAAGTTACTTAAGTGCAGTGTAAAATGGCTGTGAAATAACGTGGACATTATTTCACTCAGGCTGCAGTGGCAGGCCTGTGTAAGAATTGTCAGAGCTCCCTATGGGTGGCAAAAGAAATGCTGCAGCCCATAGGGATCTCCTGGAACCCCAATACCCTGGGTACCTCAGTACCATATACTAGGGAATTATAAGGGTGTTCCAGTAAGCCAATGTAAATTGGTAAAAATGGTCACTAGCCTGTTAGTGACAATTTGGAAAGAAATGAGAGAGCATAACCACTGAGGTTCTGATTAGCAGAGCCTCAGTGAGACAGTTAGGCACCACACAGGGAACACATACATATAGGCCACAAACTTATGAGCACTGGGGTCCTGACTAGCAGGGTCCCAGTGACACATAACAAACATACTGAAAACATAGGGTTTTCACTATGAGCACTGGGCCCTGGCTAGCAGGATCCCAGTGAGACAGTGAAAACACCCTGACATACACTCACAAACAGGCCAAAAGTGGGGGTAACAAGGCTAGAAAGAGGCTACTTTCTCACAAGGACAAATCAGACAATGACACAATAATCTGTATTGCATGTGAAATTCCCTTTGAAAGTGTATTCTGCATACTGATTGGAATCTTAATCTTCGAACAACTGGAACTATAGGTGCACGCTTTACATTTCATTCAGCAAAAAAAAAAACAACAGTTGCCCCACCTTGCTTTCTGTTCTTAACCTGGGTGACCATATTCTGACTTAAACTATCACAAAGTGATCTGCATTTTCTGAACGTGATCTGAGGAGTCTCATGGAGGTATTTATTGAGTACCATGTCAGTTTTGAGAATATGCCAATTTTTTACCAAAGTCCTTCCTGATCTGATATGCTTGGTGTGAGTATGTGGTAATGAATCTTACTTGGTCAGACTCCAGCTTCAGTTCTTTAACTGGACATAGCAGTTGCATCCTGCAAACAAGATCTACCTTCGCACTTGCCTGCTTTATCACTTTTGTACTATACCCTCTCTCTTTGCACCTGTCACTCATGATTCCTTTCTCTCTCTCAAATGGTGCTGCAGTTACATTTAGCCTGAAGCAATTCACCATAAGGAATGCTATATATCAAGTTAGGTGGGTGGGCACTTGAAGCACCGAGTAGGCTGTTGCATGCTGTAGGTTTGCAGTGTAACCTAGTATCAAGTTGCCCATTGCTGACCTCAGTCTCCACATTCAGGAATATTGCCTTAATGCTTTTAATGTGGCATGTAGCTTTTGAATATCATAGGGATCATTATTGAGGGTGGAAATACAATTATTGGCAGACACCTCATTTCCTTTCCAAATAACAAATATATCATCTATGAACCTCATCCACCTTATCACATGTTCATCAAAACTTACCACTTTGTTGGACACCTGCTTTTCCCGCTAGCCCATGAACAAGTTCATGTAGCTGGGGGCATAGCTGGTGTCCATCGCTGTCCCCTGCTATTGCGTATACACTTTTTAATCAAAGAGAATAAAATTGTTGGTATTGTAATACAACATCATGTCAAGGAGCATCACAGTGTGGAGCAATAGTGAAATGGATCTGGCTCTCAAAAAGTGCCTAGTATCTGAAATGCCCAAATCAAGCTTTATACTAATATAGAGACTGCACACATCCAGAGTGAGAGTATTAAATCCTCCTCCCAATGAACGTTCTCAATGAGTGTAAGGAAGTGTGTGGTGTCTTTCACATAAGCTGGCAGGCAAGTGACAAAAGGTCTAAGGTAATGGTCTGTATATTTTGAAGTATTCTCAAGAAGGCCCCCTATAGAGAATACTATAGGTCTTCTTGGTGGTTTAGGGCATTTTTGTGAAGCTTAGGTAACAAGTACAATACCAGGGTGCGTGGATAGTCACCCTTGAGAAAATGGCACTCCTCCCATTCAAGGAGTCCCTTATCTTTTCAGTCACCAAACATTTCCCAATACTTTTGATTCAAAACTGCAATCTCTGTGGTATTGGACATGATATCATATTCAGGATGACTTAACTGATGTTTCCCTCCATTTAAGCAGTCAGATTTTAGGAGAATCACAACATTGCTCCCTTTGTTTGAATGCCAAATGACAATGGAGGAACCATTTTAAAGATTTTCCAAGGCTTTATATCGAACATTTGAAATATTGTTTTTCCTGTTACTCTTAGCTCTATATCTCATTTATTTTAATTCCCTAAAACACTCTTTTTTAAAACTTTAACTGTATTACGCTGTATTGATGGTATGAATGTAGATTTTGATTTGCAAAGGACTAGAGCACGAGCAATAAACCTCTATATTCAAATTGTGCAAGTTAATAAGGGGATCTTCATGACTCTCTGTAGCCACATCATGTATGGCCCATGTGTGAGGGGTGTCAATGTCCTGACTACATAAATTGCTCAGTGTCATTGTTGAATCATTTTTAGA
The DNA here is from genome assembly GCF_031143425.1 of Pleurodeles waltl. Taxonomy (NCBI): domain Eukaryota; kingdom Metazoa; phylum Chordata; class Amphibia; order Caudata; family Salamandridae; genus Pleurodeles; species Pleurodeles waltl. The sequence goes on from NC_090445.1 coordinate 677,734,348, forward strand.
GATTTTCTGAGGTCGTAAGTGAAACCATTTCTTCTGCTTAAATTTTCTAAGTAAACAAAGGAGGTCAATCCAGCTCTGTACATAATTCAATCTATCAGAATGAGAAAAAGAGAGTTCTAGTGACAGAAGTCAATTTCGTCTCTAAATAACTCACTAGTGGATAAGTTGATCACATTCATTTTTAAGGTTATCTCACCCTTGTCATTCCCACAGGTGTGATTTCTTCTTTTCTAGAGTCTTGCTTTTGCCTGTTTGTTTCCCTTATTTTTCCTCATCCACATCCTTCTCTGCCCCTCTGATGGTTCTGTTCTGATTGTTCTGTCCTTTTCTTGTTTAGCAACTGAAATTGCTTAAAAAAATTATTTCTGTTGGTACTGATGCTGATATTAAGGCCGCCGGCAAGTAGTGACTCTGATACATCTGATAGATTACTGTCTGATATATCACTTTCCTCTTGATCAGTCAATGGTTGCCTGCTTGTCTTTCCTTGAACAGGTTGTTGTTCCTTGTATCCTTCAGTGAACAAATAATCATGTTTTTTGTGGAAATTGAGTGTTCTGCCTGATTGGTACTCTTTGACGTCCCGACAAAATTTGTGATGTTTTTTGTTAGTTATTTCCTCCTCACGCTTCATCAACCGAATTTGTAATTTTGAACAGCATTTGTCAAGTGCTTCTCTAGACATTAGACCCTGCAATTCATCAGTCAATTTGGCAATTTCCTCCAACAATTTACTGCTATCTTCTAAGGCATATTTTATGAGAATCTTCATCATCGTCATTGAGCATTCATTTAAATTATTAGCCCATTCATCCAACATGTCAGGATCTGGATCTTCGTAAGTCAGTAATGTGTACATTCTTTTGCCCCTTTGGATTCTGCATCTATCTACTTCTGAAGAGGCTCAGCGTCCCACCATTTAGCTATTTCCTTCTTATGCAGTCTTTCCAATTTCTCTTGAAATATGGGCACACTCATGTGTGTGTCAGTACTTCTATTAGTATTGAGGGCATTGTGACCAGGGGCCCCCTGTGCAGAAAATAAACTTCTTTACATTTCTTTCTTTCTGGCCTCTAATGCAGAGGCCATATTTCTGCTGTACTCAAATTGTTGTGATCACTTCAATCCATGATACTGAGCTTTTTAAGATGCTACAGCACCCATGATTCATTGGTTTGGATGTTATAGCACATGCAAAATGTTCCTGTCCGTGTGTTATGAAAAATTTCTAACAATTGAACAGGGAGCGAGATGTACCTTATTATGTTGTCCAGTGTGAATCTAGTATTGAAACAGTCTGAGCGATGTAGTTTAATTAATTCATACATGCAATGTTTTCTAACACTGGTTTTATCATTTAATGCACCATTTGAATATCCATTCACACCATGTGAGGTACCAGATAGCATCTGAATGTCATATCATGTTACATATTTATATATTGTTTCTGTGCAAAGTTAATATGAGCTCTGTTAATTATATGAGCTCTGTTAACTATGAGGACCTATACTCCCTGATTTATTGTGATCACAGAACATACCAAGATGGCTGCTGCTTTTTGGTATTTATTTTTCAGATTTCTCTGTGACTGTCCTTTGGGTCATTGACTAGGGTATGAAAAAAATTGGTCACTTTCCGCTCCCTACCGTGATCAAGGCTATGGCCAAAACATGTTGGTTGAGGACTAACTTGTTTCAATAAACAAATAATTTGCATTGCATTCCATGAGAGTCTGGGTCTTCTTTATATTGAGGAATGTTGGTGGAGTAACGTATTGGGTGACCAGAGCCCAACTCGGACTGCTGCAGTGTAGCCCCTGAAGCCCAGGTATTGGCGTCTTCACATGTTGATACTAGTGAATATGTGTAGGTCGAGTAAAACTCATAAGGCAGAATGTTTGTTATGTGGCATTACCTCTATCCAGGTATGCCAAATCTAGGTATCCTTCCACCTCTGCTTTATTAATTTCATTCTTGTTTTAATATTAATTACAGCAGTTATCTACAAAATTACTTTTAATAGAGTATACTCAACTTCCCCACATTCGTTACTGATAAGAAAAAAAACAGGGCTCAATGGAGTAAGGCTTAATCAACCATTCCAAGAGCATACCAGCTTTATTGCTTTCATCATATCTTTTTACCATGTGTGTTTTATGATCCAGACTGTCCTACCAGATAGGCATATTCACTCCTCTTGCAAGTGAATTCATCTTGCATCCTGTATATGCATTCCCAGGTTCATCATTTCCATCTCTAATTATTTTCTCACCTCAAACATTCTAATGTAGGGTATCCAGGTAAGAGCCTTCAAAGCTTCCCTTTCTACTTAGGAGTTAGTAACTGCATCACTGATTTTAAGGAAATAGTTCTGTTTTTCCTCTCCAGTAATATTGTAACCCTAAAGGAGAGGTTCTCCTGCACAGTAATCTATAGTCTTCATATTGGGAAGGCTAATATGTGTCTTTGCCATCCAACACCTAGCAGCAAAGGATTGCTTTGAGAAATTGAGTTGTTGATTGAGTGGACTGCTAAGCCTCCTCAAGAAACATCTACAATCCCTGTCAGGGTGAATCACAAAAGTCACTAAATTAATCTGTGTTTAACACTCTGACAGCCTGTCACAAAAGCAGTCAGGCTTAACTTTGAAACAATGTGTAAAGTGTTGATGCAGCACACCAACAATAATCACGTAATAACACAACCCAAGAAAAATCCCACACCCATCTAGAAAGATAAAGTAATTTTTTATTAATGATTTGACACCAAAATGAAAAACTCCAATCAGTAGAACAAGAGTTACGAACTTTTAAAGTTCAATGTAAAAACTAAAGGATAGGATCAAAGTGCCAACTGCATACATCTAGTTGCATGAAAGCGGGTTAAAGTCTACAAAATATGGCCAACCGTGCTCAAGTGCGAGTCAATAGAAAAAGAGGATTGAGCCCAGTCTGTGCTTATCTCCAGAATTAAAAGACATTTTGAAAAAAAGTGCCAGAGAAGTTAGGAGTTCAGGGGGCAAGGCTGCAGGCAGTGATGAAGGATGACGCTTCATCATCAGGGAGCCGCTGGAAGAAGTTGCAGTGAAACTTTTTATTCGGACTTAGGCAGTCATTACAACATTGGCGGTAAAAGCCTCTTACCGCCCTGCAGAACACCGCCAACACACCGCCGCACCCGCGGAAATCCGCCACAGCTATTATGACCCACAGCACGGAATCGGCCAAAATTCAGACACCCACACAAGTCCGCCACACCAAAGGTCAGTGGTAAACTGGCGAAAACAAAACCTCCACCGTCACGCCAACAGAAATACGCCCACACTATCATGACACACGAATCCACGTGGCGGTCTTTCAACCGCGGTATTCAATTGGCGGTACACACCGCCACGCTCAAAATACACACACTTTTACAAAACACTGCCACATTGGACAAATCAAAATACACACACCTGATACACATACACACACCACTCCCACGCACCCAATACCATATAAAACACACACCCACATCACCCACAAACCCCTACGACCAGAATCACAGAGAGAAGGCCAGAGAGAGACACCACCATCAACAAACTAGCATCCACAGGCACAAATACCATCACCAACAGAACTTCCACGCACCTCACACAACACACCACTACATCTCAGCACACCTATCACCGCACACACCACCCCACACATCACCCACACCACCCCATGGCACGGCAAAAACACCCCAGGTTCTCTGAGGAGGAGCTCAGGGTCATGGTGGAGGAAATCGTCCGGGTAGAGCCACAGCTATTCGGAGCACAGGTGCAGCACACCTCCATAGCTAGGAAGATGGAGCTATGGCGAAGAATAGTGGACAGGGTCAACGCAGTGGGACAGCACCCAAGAAATTTGGATGACATCAGGAAGAGGTGAAACGACCTACGGGGGAAGGTGCATTCCGTGGTCTCAAGACACCACCTTGCGGTTCAGCGGACTGGCGGTGGACCCCCACCTCCTCCCCCACAAATAACAACATGAGAGGAGCAGGTCTTGGCGATTCTGCATCCTGAGGGCCTCGCAGGAGTAGATGGAGGAATGGACTTTGGTAAGTCAAAGCTTTACTATTACATCCCCACCCTACCTGCATGCCATCACATACCCCCACCCTCACCCTCATTACTCAAACTCCTCACAAATGTCCCAAAATCACAAACCACACGTCCCAACACCAAGCCCTGCATGCAACAACAAAGCATGGACACCCATCACCAAAGCATGGCCACTGCACATACCCATAAACCCCCCTAAACCATCATCACACAAGCCCCCACACAGGAATGCAAGCACTGGGGTACACGGTCACCCACCCATTGCACACCATGCCACACACAGATGCAATAAACATCCTTTTATACCCCTGCAGCACCCCTACCCAACGTCACCGGACAGGAGGGTCCACACATGTCCACACCACCAACAGAAGAGGCCCACAGTGATGACAGCACCTCTGTCCAACTGGATCTAGATGGCCAGTCCTGCCCATTGGGGACCCCTGGACAGTCAGTTCCCCTCACACAGTCACAGGCCACTACAGAGCTTCCTCCCTCTGGAAACACCTGCACAGCACCCACCGGGCCCATACCTCTGTCCCCAGGACACGTCAAGCAGCAGTCTGTCCACCACTACAGAGAACCCAGGATGACCTACTACCCCAGCAACAACAGGGACCTGGGGGCAGTGGCAGTGGGCACACGGTTCAGGGGACGGAGGCCCAGGAACACAGGGGAACTGGGAGGGCTGCTGTGCGACAGGGGGAGGACAGGCCAAGGGAACCCACTCTCCACGAGGCCCTCTCCCACATCATGGGAGCCTACCACCACTCCCAGGAGATGATGGCAACGATACTGGCCAAGTTTCAGGAGACCCAGCACCTGCAGGAGGCACAGTATTTGGGCTTCAGGGAGGAACTCAGAACCATCAATTCCACCCTGGGCACCATCGTAGGGGTGCTGAAGGAAGTCCTCAACACCAGGAGGGACACTGTGGCACAACAAGGGGCCCCTGACACAAGCATGGACGATGAACTGCCCACCACCTCCGCTGGCGCTAGTGGACAGGACGCCCCGCCACAGGACCACCACACCAGCACCCCACCCCCTGCAGAGGGAGAACCAACCCGCAAACGGTCCCTGAGATCCAGGACAAAGACAGAGAACGATAACAATACCCCCGCCAAGAAATGAGACCACCCTGAATGTCATCTTTCTGTCCCACTTTGTCACCCTGTCCATCCTTAAACTCCCCCAGCCCACTTCCTATGCCCATTTGGGCAATGCACCTGTGAGACTAATAGACTGGACACTCTTGTGGACATTCCTCCACCATCACCCCTCACCATTTTACAACCCCCTCCAATATTGACCACTTAAATAAACACCCTTGAAGCACAAAACAATCTGGAGTCAGTCTGTGATTTCGAAATTGTGTATTAACAATTACAGTGACAAAATGCTCTTTCAATTGTAATGGCAACATGCCTATGTCACACAGCTCTAGTCCATGAGGAAACAAAGGAGATGTCACACAGTGGGACCCACATCTGTGAAATCATAAGGGAAAGTGACAACTCAGTGACCATACACTGGGTGAAAACAACAGTCAGTAGAGAGGTAGTAGTGTTAAAGTACATGTGGTAGGCAGGTCTGTACTCTTACCTGTGTCTCACTGGAAATATTGCAGGATCACTGAGTTCCTGGTGTCCATGTCCTCTTCTTCTGCTTCCTCATCTTCACTGTCCACAGGCTCCAGAGCTGCAACAACACTGCCATCTGGACCATCCCCCTGCAGAAAAGGCACCTGTCGTCGCAAAGCTAAGTTGTGAAGCATACAGCAGGCCACGATGATCTGGCACACCTTCTTTGGTGAGTAGATTAGGGATCCACCTCTCATATGGAGGCAATGGAACCTGGCCTTCAGGAGGCCGACGGTCCGCTCAATTATCCGCTGTGTTCACCCCTGGGCCTCATTGTAGCGTTCCTCTGCCCTTGTCCTGCGATTCCTCACTGGGGTCAGCAGCCATGACAGGTTGGGGTAACCAGAGTCACCTGTAAATGGCGAGGGACAACTGTTAGACACACACTAACTTGTAGGGATATCCCCAGACCCAGACAACCATTCCCACTGACTTGCTTACAGGTGCTCACCTAATAGCCACACAAGGTGCCTCTGGAGTTGACCCATCACATAAGGGATGCTGCTATTCCGCAGGATGTAGGCGTCATGCACTGAGCCAGGGAACTTGGCATTCACATGGGAGATGTACTGGTCGGCCAAACATACCATCTGCACATTCATGGAATGATAACTCTTCCGGTTTCTGTACACCTGTTCACTCCTGCGGGGTGACCAAAGCCACATGTGTCCCATCAATGGCACCTATAATGTTGGGGATATGTCCCAGGTCATAGAAATCACCTTTCACTGTAGGCAAATCCTCCCCCTGAGGGAAAACGATGTAGCTCCGCATGTGTTTCAGCAGGGCAGACAACACTCTGGACAACACGTTGGAAAACATAGGCTGGGACATCCCTGATGCTATGGCCACTGTTGTTTGAAATGACCCACTTGCAAGGAAATGGAGCACTGACAGCACCTGCACTTGAGGGGGGATTCCTGTGGGATGGCAGATAGCTGACATCAGGTCTGGCTCCAGCTGGGTACACAGTTCATGGATTGTGGCATGGTCAAGCCTGTATGTGATGATCACATGTCTTTTCTCCATTGTCGATAGGTCCACCAGCGGTCTGTACACCGGAGGATGCCGCCATCTCCTCACATGTCCCAGCGGACGGTGCCTATGAACAGCGAGCACAGAGTCAACTAACTCAGAGGTACATACCCATAGCTTACACAGAACACAAATCATAATCCGAAAAGTGGCCTGTATGTGTGTTGAGTCTAGTCCTAGGTATGTGTGACGCAGTTACAAATCAAGCCATGTGGGCCCCTGAAATGGTGGCTGCCTGACCTCTAAAGTGGGACAATGGGATGTGAGGTAACTGCGCTGGCGTTGTATACCGTTGCGATAGGCGGTCGAAGACCGCAACGCAATGCAGCATTGGTTAACATTGGACCCTATGGGTCCCAGGAGCCAATGACGATGTACGCCGGAGGTGACGGTACGCACCACCGCAGACGTGACCGCCATTTTCTATCCGTTCAATCACTCGATACCTGATCTTCGACAGGAGAGGACTTACACTGCAAGTGCTGCTGTGACCTCGGTCTGGAAGTGACAATGGCTCGAGTCTCTGGGGAAAGGGCCCCTGCCTTCACATCGGAGGAGTTGGAGAAACTCGTGGATGGGGTCCTCCCCCAGTACAAGCTACTCTACGGTCCTCCAGAGAAACAGGTAAGTACACTGCAAGCATGCTGTATGGGCTATGCCTTTGTGGAGAGGGGTGGATGTAAGAAGGAAGGGGGAGAGTGCGGCGTGCATGAAACGACGGTGAGTGCATGTGGCACATGTCAAGGGTAGGGATGTTGGCCAATGGCTGTGACGGTGCAGTTGCTAATAAGTTCCTCTTCTCCCTGTACAAATCATGTAGGTCAGCGCCCACCAGAAAAAAGATATTTGGCGTGCCATCGCCAAGGACGTCCGGACCCTGGGGGTCCACCAGAGACGTAGCACCCACTGCCAGAAAAGATGGGAGGACATTCGCCGCTGGAGCAAGAAGACGGCGGAGGCTCAGCTGGGGATGGCCTCCCAACGTGGGAGGGGTGCCCGTCGCACCATGACCCCCCTGATGGTCAGGATCCTGGCGGTGGCGTACCCGGAGTTGGATGGGCGCTTGAGGGCATCACAGCAGCCACAAGGGGGTGAGTACACTCTCATCCTGCTGATTTAGCGTGCAGTGGAGGTGTCTGGGTGGGGGAGGTGGGCTGTGGGTTTCCCTAGGCTAGGGCGAGTTTAGAAGGAAAGGTCCCTCCGTAAGGCAGGCCATGTGGCACCCCACCCCACCTCTGTAGAGTGCCAAGTACACCTAGTCATGCCCCTGTGTCATCCATGTGTGCAGATGTCGTCTGTAGCCTAGTAGGCCATGTCCCAGGGATTGAAAAGTGGAGCCCAAGAGCGCGGCATAGTGCAGGGGGCTTCTGTGTCTGTCGTGTCCGCCAACGGTAGCGGTAATGCATGCACTCAACATGTTTTTCTTCTGTCGCCCCCCCACCTTTTTGTGGTCTCCCTGTTCTTGTGTGCATTAGCATCATCAGGAGGAGGAGCAGTGGCACCGGAGCACGAGTGAGCTGCATCCCACATGTTCATGGAAGGCGAACCTACGGACTCGGAGTTCACCAGTGGGACGGAGGGCGAGGGGAGCTCCACGGCGGGGACAGGAGCTGACACCAGCAACACGGACTCGTCCTCTGATGGGAGCTCCATTGTGGTGGCGACAACATCTGTGCCCCCCGCATCTACAGGTACAACTGCCACCCCTACCACCAGCACCGCCCTCCCAGCAGCCCCTCAGCCTTTGCCCCGTGCCCGCTCACCCAGGAGTGTGGGCATCACCTTTGCCCAAGGCACCTCAGGCCCTGCCCCAGTCACCCCTGCTGCCCTCAGTGAGGAGGCCATTGACCTCCTCAGGTCCCTCACTGTTGGGCAGTCTACCATTTTGAATGCCATCCAGGGTGTAGAAAGGCAGTTGCAACAAACAAATGCATTCCTGGAGGACATTCATTCTGGTCAGGCGGCCCTTCAGCGAGCTTTTCAGACTCTGGCCTCAGCACTGATGGCAGCCATTGTCCCCGTCTCTAGCCTCCCCCCTTCAACTTCCTCCACCCAGACCCAATCCCCTGTACCCCAGCCTATCCCAAGCACACCTTCAGACCAGCATGCACACACATCAACACACAAGGGAAGCTCAGGCAAACATAAACACCACACATCCCACAGGCACTCACGCAAGCATCACACACATGCAGACACACCAACATCCACTGCCTCCACTGTGTCCCCCTCCTCCTTGTCTCCCTCCTCCCTCCCAGTCTCGTCTACACTCACACCTGCATGCACTACATCTACAGCCACTACTGCCATCACCAGCACACACACCACCACACCCCGCTCACGTACAGTCACCACCCCCACTACCATCCACACGTCCTCTGTGTCCTCTCCCAGTGTGTCTGTGACGCCACCTCCCAATATACACAAACGCAGGCACACACCCACCCAACAGCCATCCACATCACGACAGCCTCCAGCACATGCACCTTCACTCAAAGTCACCAAACGAACACCTCCTACAACCACAACCTCTTCCTCCACTCCCAAACCCCCTCCAGCTACCCGTCCCAGTGTCTCCCCCAATAATTTCCTGTCCAACCTTGACCTCTTTCCCACACCTCCCCCACCCCGTCCGTCTTCTAGGTCCCGACTCTCCAGGTCCCAAACTAGCACCTCAGCCACAACATCTCAGGGACCAGTGGTGCCTGTAGTCACCGGAATATGGAGTGCACCGCCACCAGGGCAGCCAGTGTGGCACGGAGCCACAGCACGGACATTCCCCCACCTGTCAAGCATCAGAAGTTGGCCAGTGCTCGGCGGGAGAGGAGTCAGCTGCGACACCTTCAAAGGTGGGGAAGGGCCACAAGAAACCCGGCAAGTCTGGGAAGAGCAGCAGTGTGGAGGAGACCACCATAATCCCCGCTGGCCAGGAGGCCACCGCCATCATCCCCGCTGCCCAGGAGGCCACTGCCAGCACAAGCCCCGCTGGGCTAGAGAGGACCGCCAGCACAAGCCCCGCTGGGACAGAGAGGACCGCCAGCACAAGCCCCGCTGGGCTAGAGAGAACCGCCAGCACAAGCCCCGCTGGGCTAGAGAGGACCTCCAGCACAAGCCCCGCTGGGACAGAGAGGACCGCCAGCAGCTGAGTCGCTGCAAAGGAGCCCGCCGCCTCAAGCACCGCTGAACAGGGAACCGCCGCCTCAAGCACCGCTGAACAGGGCACCGCCGCTTCAAGCACCGCTGAACAGGGCACCGCCGCTCCAAGCACCGCTGAACAGGGCACCGCCGCCTCAAGCACCGCTGAACAGGGCACCGCCGCTCCAAGCACCACTGACCAGAGCACCGCCACTCCAAGCACCGCTGAACAGGGCACCGCCGCCTCAAGCACCGCTGAACAGGGCACCACCGCTCTAAGCACCGCTGAACAGTGAACCACCACCTCAAGCACCACTGAACAGGGCACTGCCGCTCCAAGCACTGCTGGCCCATGAGCGCCAAGGGCACTGACGCTACTGAGTCAGTCACAAGCAGGGTGAAGCACTCTGGGCACCAGGCCCCCTCCAGAACCAGTGGAGACTGTCATCCACTACCTCTGTCCTTAGCAGGATGAAGCACTCTGGGCACCAGGCCCCCTCCAGAACCAGTGGAGACTGTCATCCACTTGAGAGACTGTGGCTTTGCACTCCCCAGGATGCAGCAGTGGGCAACCCACCCACTGCAGAGACTTGAGAGACTGTGGCTTTGCACTCCCTAGGATGGAACAGTGGGCAACCCACCCACTGTAGAGACTTGAGAGACTGTGGCTTTGCACTCCCCAGGATGGAACAGTGGGCAAACCACCCACTGTAGAGACTTGAGAGACTGTGGCTTTGCACTCCCCAGGATGGAACAGTGGGCAACCCACCCACTGTAGAGACTTGAGAGACTGTGGCTTTGCACTCCCCAGGATAGAGCAGTGGGCAACCCACCCACTGTAGAGACTTGAGAGACTGTGGCATTGCACTCCCCAGGATAAAGCAGTGGGCAACCCACCCACTGTCGAGACTTGAGAGACTGTGGCTTTGCACTCCCCAGGATAAAGCAGTGGGCAACCCACCAACTGTAGAGACTTGAGAGACTGTGGCTTTGCACTCCCCAGGATGGTACAGTGGGCAACCCACCCACTGTAGAGACTTGAGAGACTGTGGCTTTGCACTCCCCAGGATTGAACAGTGGGCATGTGGCCCCCTCGTGGATTTGGTGCCGTGCACTCAACCGGCTGAGGTGCCCCCCCTTTAAATCCCCCTGAGGTGCCTGTTTTCTTGCTCTCTGATGCCCCTGCAGTGTTCTCTCCGTCATGGTCGGGGATCTTGTGTGGGCCTCGCCCATACCGTGTGGGCCCAGTGTTCAACGGACTTCATTGGAGCACTACCTGGACTACTAAGATTGGTGTATATTTTGTTTATGGTGTATATATATATATTTTTGTGTGCTTGATTTTAATATATTACAGTGCTTACACTCATTTCCTTTTGTCTTTGCATTCTTCCGGGGGGTGGGGGTGTTGCGTGTGTGTGTCCTCGTTTTTTCCCTCCTCCCTCCCCTGTGTCATAGGTGCAGTATTCACAATTGTCTTCGCCGCCGGAGTTCTTGCTCCTGGTAGACGAGCAAGAAGATGAGGGCTGGAAAAATGTGCAGCTCTCGTTCCATGGCGTCCGGATTCCTCGTGGGGTGTGTTGAGGTGAGCGTTTTCCCTTCGAAGTCCTGTTTCCGCCGTGTTTTTGTCCGCGGTGAATCCGCCCCATAAAAGGTGGCGGATTGGTTGGTTGTGATACTGTGGGCGGTACATTGACTTCCACCTGTCTGTTGGCGGTGACTGCCAAGCTGTTTGTCTGTACCGCTGTGGAGGTCTGAGTGTTAAACTTGCTGTCTTTGTTGGCGGTATCCGCCACAGTCGTAATTCCAATTTTTTTACCGCCGGCCTGGTGGCGGTCTTACCGCCGCTTTAACACCGTCCGCCAGGGTTGTAATGACCACCTTAGTCTCTTTTGGAAATTGAAAATCTCTCAAGGGATGAGGCTGTAGCTGATGAGAGTTCCACAAGGCTGGATATCTCTTTGGTGAAGGACTGGGGTTCAGGATTTGCTACTGCAGAGAAATATTTAGTGGGAGCTGCCAAAGTTAGGCTGATCAGCGATGCACATTGGGCAGATAGGCAAGGAGGTTGGTCCTGGTCTACTTGCAGTTTTCGGAGCAGTTTATCCCAGATTTCAAACTTTGGCTATCGGGTCACCTTTAACACCACAATCAAGGGTCCGGGAATGGAGAGGCAGAACTTGAGAATTTAGGACTGACTCCTGCTGGTTCAGGCAGGTTAAGGTTCAAGATGGTTAGAGCCCTTTCTATCCTTAAGTCTCTGATCAGGAGGCCAGCTAACTAGCCCTTGAAGGCACTCTGGTAGTCCTGGGTTCAAGCAGGGGAACAGGGCTCAAGCAGCAGGGCAGGCTTCTGAGGGTTCAAAGCAGGTTCCAGGCAGCATAGCAGTTCTTCAAGGTGCAGCAAAGTAGTCTTGCGGAGTGCCCAGCAGGCCACAGCAGCAGGCAGTTGTCTGAGATTCTCTCTGCAGGTCCAGAAAATGAACTGAAAATTGGGTCAGATGATCCTATTTTCATACATAGTGCTGTCAAATGACTCTTCTTGTAGGAACAAGACTGCTGGATTTTGGGTGGCAGCACCATGAGCGTGGGGGACTGCCACACCATGTCACAGCTGTCGGCCTAACCCTTTCAGCTATCTAGCAGTACCTCACCAGAACCCAAGATTAAAGGTGATTTGTGGCAGCCTATTGCATGTCGCTCTAAGACTTATCAGGGAAGTAGTGGTGGAACAGATCTTACCCCTTTCTTTCAGTTATACACCTCTCATATATGCAAAGACAAACAGAAGTAGGATTTGGTTTAATACATTTATTGAAGAAACTGCATTCTAGGTAAAAAGGCATGAATTGCGATTATTAGGATAATGAAACACAACACCATTAGAGCTGTGACTAGAAAAGTGAAAGAAAGGAAAAGTGCCACAATACTGTCACAATAGTGATCGTAAAATCCATGCCTGCACTACTAAGATTCGACATGAGTGCAATAGCAGTGTTAGCCTCAATCTGGCAATCTAGTCCATGGAAGGAAACCCTATCCCCATACCTGTGCTACAGATAGAGAAGGGGTCTGTTGGTCTGCTGGGAGTCCTCCCACATAAATGAAGAAATGGCACAGAGTTTCAGCAGAAACTGCAACAATGTGCAACGTGGGATTACAGGCTGGCTGGAGTGTCCTCTCTGCAGTGATGGGGGCAGTTTGGTGTTTTATAATAAAACATCTCATGTACTAAGAACTGTCCAGATGAGACAATACATATTTTTCTGTGTACCGTAGACATTGTACTTTTTGTACCAGCAATACCCAGTGAACTATTGTTTGCAGATTTGGATTGAGCACAGGAAAAAATTGTTGTGCAAGAAATTAATAACAAATTCTGCGCAAAAGGGCAACAGATAAATATAATAAAACATCTCCACTGAAATGAAGCTTTGCTGAAATAATAAGAGGAATAAAATTAAATGTAACTAGGTAAAAGGGCACAGGCCGCAAGCCCACTGCTAAAATAATGGGCCTGTGTAAATGCTAAAACAACCCCTTGACAGTGCCTTCTTTGAAGTAGGAGGTGTTTCTAGAAAATTCCCTTTGAAGTGCTTGACGTTTTCTTTCTGCCGTGTCCTGTCTCCAAAATGGCTGCATGAACAATGCAGTGGTGACAAGTCCTCTGCAAGGCATAGGTTCTTCAGTTGCATGTGGAGCTGTGTTGAGCTCAGCCCCCATATCCTGCCAGTGATGACACATCCATGCACACCAAATCCCTCTATTGTGTGGCTGTTTGGGGGGGGGGATAACCGAAGGCCAACTGACAACTACATCCAATCATATGACCCAGGAACAGGCTACAGGCACCAAATAGGGCAGGATAATGACAACTTTCTAAAAGTGACATGTTCAAAATGATCACTTAAAATCAAACTTTACCATTAAAGAGAGTTTTAAATTACAACTTCTCAGACACCAAACATCAAATGTTCAACTTTTCCCAGTCAAATGTTAGCACTTATTAAATTAAATAAGGCAACCCAATGTTATCTTATGAGAGGAGTTCTTCACTTCCGGGTTTTTCACTTCCATGTCCAAACTTTTAGTTACAGTGCACCCTTTCCTAATGGGAGTTTTAGGCTTGGCAAGGGGATTATTTTGCCAAGTCAGTTAGAATTGCATTCAGGCTGCAATAGCTGGCCTGTGACATGTTTTAAGGGGCTGCTTAAGTGGGTGGCACCATAAGTGCTGCATGCCCACTAGTTACATTTAATTTACAAGCCCTGGGTATATGGCATATCACTTTACAAGTCACTTATAAGTAAAAGAAATCTAAAGCCAAATCAGGTGTAAGCCAATTTGTCCATGTTTTAGAGAGTCAACATAAGCATTTTAACATTGTTAACAACAGTAACATGTACAGAGCCCAAAGCCAAAATGTATTCATCACAATAGAATGGATGAGGGCAAAAGGACTGAGTGTGATGCCAAAGAGAGGGCCAAGTCCAACAACTGTGATGTGAAATGCTTTTACAAGAATATTCTGCATATCTTACAGACTTATTTAAATCTTCACTGAAGAACAGTTTAACTAAGCTTACATGAAAAGTATGTACTTACCATAATTATGAATAGTCCCTATGAGCATGGTTACGTAATCTCCAACAATCCGCTAACGCAAAGGTGTCAGCCAGTCTTGAGGATCCTGTACTGATCACACCACTCCACTATTATAATCTGCCATATGTGATGACCATGCCAAAACACACAAAAGCAAATCTAAGGACTGGTGCCTTACTAATAGTGTATCCACAAGTTCAACATTCCGTCGACAATGACACAGTGGCTTTCCTTATCAGCGTTTGTTGTATTACCTACAAAGGATCCTGAAAAGCAATACCAGCCTAAAGAAAACAACACGGGCACTGCACAGATATGCCTTCATATGCCTACATTAGCATATTGAAGGCAGGCCTGTTAACAATGCCAATGCTTCTTGTTGTGTTTGACGTCTCTAGATTTTGTCATTCCTGCCTTTAGTTAGCATGGGGAGTGTACATTAAGAAGTGGCTCTTAAAAAACAATGAAGACGTGTTTTCAGCAATATAGTTGGAGAGAGTTAGAGATTTGTATCTGGTATTTCTTTCTTAAAATTCATTTCAGGGTAAAACTATTCGTGCAAGGTGTAAAGCAGGGAATGTTGTAGCATGTTGTTGTCTTGAGCAAGAAATTGAGGGTAACTGTGTGTCTTCGTCTTTCTCTCAGTGAAGACTGAAATCTTCCAGAACAATCTGATTAGAAGATGAGGAATGAAATGGAATTTGTATTTGAGGCTGCCGATCTATAGATCGGAGGCAGTTTTGATGTGATAAATAGGTAATGTTTCCATATCGTGAGTGGCAGTTATTCACTTAAGGTTTGGTAAGATTGATCAATGACTTTGTTCAGGACATCCATCTTTAGAGATAATTGTAACTGAACATGTTGTGGGATCTTCTCGGGAAAGCATTAATGAGTTTATGTGAACCAGAACTGCTGCTCAGCCCACAGTCTCCCCTAGACCTGAATGGCCAGCAAAGAATTAGTTATTGCGTTGATACACAGGGTGCTTGGGAAAAAGGGAATCTAAACAAGGAAAGAGAGGCATAGACTGGGTCCAGAGGAAGTCACAAAGATGACTTTAAGCTCTTGGAAAGTATAAACAAGGAATACATAAATAAATCTGCACATATTGGTTGGGAACACATTACAATTGAAACCAACAATAAACTCACCTACCAAAGGCCGAATGGTTGCTGTGGGCTGAGGAAGAGCTCTGAAGACTTCAGTGCTAAATCAGGTCCCTACAGGAAATAGAAAATGGAAAAAGAGAGCACAATGGACAACAGCAACCTCACTAAAGAGGGAAACTGAGGCAGTGGCAAAACAAGAAAGGTATACATAACCCAAAGATCAAGTTCAAATTATAGGGAAAGCAAGATAACACATCAACTCATAACTTTACCAGGCAAGAGTGGTTTTCCATGTGAACCTTTAAACCATCTCTGCCTAACATAACTCACAAGGGCAACCACCACAGTCAAAAGCCATGCACAGTGTGGTAAAGCATAGTGTTTGCCATGCAAGATATACCAAATAAAGATGATTGCTTGCATGCATATAACATAACTGTACTCATGGTGTTATTTCACACTGTTTCGCTTCCTAAATTGTCTATTTCCCCTACAGAACAGTGTATCTTCCTCCATTGTAGCTGAATGAAGAACACACTGAAAAGCAGCATCTGTTCTCCACAGCCACCACTCCCCCAAACCTTGATGAATTCTTCTCTCAGGGAAAGGTGTCTGTAGCTGTTGGTAAAGTGGTCATACACAATCAAGTACAACATTGATTGGTACTACATTCTGACAAATCTCTGATCACAGCATATTTGGTTATGTGGAGTGAGTTAGGGATATAAAGTAGTCCGTGGAAGTAGAATGCCTCTAGTAGAGATAAGGTTTGCAGAATGTGCATCATCTTATGCAGGGGATCCCTCTTCAAATTTATGTTGAACAGTTCATTTTGAAGAGTGGATTAGAGATTATGGACTGATTTAGAGTTTGGCTAATGGGTTACTCTGTCACAAATGTGGCGGATATCCTAACCACCATATTTTGATTCCCATAGGATATAAGGGCTTTGTAGTACAGCAGGTGTGTTATCCGTCACATTTGGGACGGAGTAACCCCATCCTCCAAACTCTAAATCAGACCCTTTGTTCTTAGGTCAGTAGTAAAAACATGTAGGTATAACATCACTATTGATACAACATCAATATGAGATGCAAAGACATTGGTGCAGAAACACATTTAGGTGCAAAATCATATTTAAGTACAAATTCTATTGGTGCAACATGGTAAGGAGTGAGAAAACACGTATAGGAACAAAATCATATTTTGGATGCACAAACAAATGTAGGTGCAAAGCCACTTTAAGGTCCAAAATCATTAATAGGTATAAAATGACATCTGGGTGGAAAACCATATTAATTTGGAGACACATTTGTCTTTGTTTCATGATTGGATCCTCACACTAGAATAATTGTGCATGGAGTGGGCTCAACTAGAAATTTGGGAGCTCTTTGATATTGTAGGGATGGAAATAATTGAAATTATTTAGGGTTTAACCACATGAACTCTTTAATAATAGTCGTCCTGATATGATTAAAAGCAATTAGTGCTGGAGTAGCACCTGTACATCAAGATGGACTCAACCAGAGGTCTGAGATCTCATTGTAGGGATGAAAGGAACTAAAATTATCTAGGATGAAACGTATAAACAATATTTAATTAAGGTCATCCTGGCAAGATTAAAAAAAACAATTTATACTGGAGTAGTACTGAAGGTCCTACTACAAACCAACCTGTGTTAACTTCCTGTTGAAGGGACAGAAATATTTTTACAATTTTAAGTAAAGTGGTGGTCAGGTCCATTGCTTAAGCTGAGTAAAATCACATATCAAACTGTCAGAATGTAAAATTATTTTAAAGATTTATATTTGTGTGAATTAATAATGTGTATTGTGCACCTTCACATGATTTTACATCTACAGACTGAAATAGTGTCTTGGTCTTTCAATTAAATTTCCTATGATGTGTAATGCTGTATTTAATAATATGTTTGAGTTATGCCACATTTCTGTGCAAACGTTATTTTGAACAAGATGAAAGCCGTCTCTGTCACTCACTCGGGCTTCCCCACCTGGGCACATCCTCCCCCCACAGTCCCTGCAGCAGACAGTCAAGCTGAGGTCGTAGTAGTCATTTTCATTGCTGGATGGTTTTTGCTCAAAATGAACTTTACCTGGTGCACATGTAACATTGTTACTTATAACTACAGCTTCAGTTTCTTCACGCGACCTATTCAACGAAAGGAAGGCTGGTTGTCAATGTTTCATATCTTGTTTGAACATCCCTGGATGACATTAGCATAGAGGTTGCTGAATGGTAATCTAAAAATTGGTTAGACCTTAGGTGGTAAGGCAATAAGACATTCATTTTCTATGTGCTCTGATTTGCTGAAGAAATTATACATTTGCTCACATTACAATAAACATACACAGGTATTGATTTAATATGTAGAAATTATGTATAACCTTTGATTTTGGGGGTGGGCCAGATTTTAGAGATGACTTTCCTGTTCTATTAGGAATGCTGTCCATTCCGTTTCTGATTTGGCTAGTCATTGGAAATGTTAGCACTTTTCTAGCTTTGGCATACTCTGTATACCTCTGCAGTTGATAGCCTTTGTGGCATTTATTCTGCACCGCTTAGTGTTGATTGTTGATTTTTTTTGTAATAACACCCTTTGTTTTTTCACTGATCTAAATCTCAGGTACCGGATGAGCCCCTTTACTTCATTAAGTGTTTTCATGTTTTTTTTTATTTATGGGGAATTGTCTTGTCTTAATGCAGAGACACTGTGCCTCATGAAATTGAGGTGTAACACTGTCTCTGTTGTAATAAATGTGTGGGGTTTGTTTCAGTTAAATATTTGGGTTGTCTGAACTTTGAGGTAAGGTTTTGATCGCACAAGAGCACTAAGATTAACAAATCTAATTTCTGAATAAATTTTATTTCTAAAGCACGTGAATACCCTGGGGTGCCTTGGTGCTAAGAATCTAAAAACATACTGGGAAAACTGATCGGAGGATCAGCAAGTTAAAACGATAAAGAAACTAACCAAGATTTCAGCTGTTAATGGAAGCTAACAATATTTGATTGGTTTCTGAGGTTTAGTGGCAGTTTATTCCACAGCTGACAGGTGATTTAGACAAAACTGAGGCTGCCCCAGGAGACTTTGTTTATTCTAGGGACAGAAACTGACAAAGATGCGGCTGATCTCAGATTTCTATTTGATTGGTACCACCTGATTTTACTTGCAAGTCATATAGGTCTAGTACTATACAAGACCTTTTGGGGTATACAAAGTGCTTTAAAAGCTACCTTTTTCTTTACAGGAAGCCATTGAAGTTCTGTTAGAACTTATATTAGGGAAGTTTCTTTCGGAGGCAAGCAGCTGTGAGTACAGATTATCAGATGCCCATATAGAGGGGATTACACTAATCAATCCTTGATAAAACCAGAGCAATGGCTACTGATGTTGGTGCTAGAAAGGATTAAAGGCAACACCTTCCTTAGGGACCTAAGCAATACAAAAATAACTTGCTCTTAAAAGGCTAGATCGGCATCAAAAATTACCCCAAGGTTTCTTGATTGGGGACAGGCTCTGGAGGGGAGCCCAAGGCTTGGGCCACCGTGAGTGGCCCTCAAAAGAAAGGAGGATTCCTTTCTAAAAATGAGGATCTCTGTTTTTTTCCGAATTTAGGGGGTCATTACAACCCTGGCGGATGGTGTTAAAGCTGCGGTAATACCGCAAACAGGCTAGCGGAAAAAAAAGGGAATTATGACCGTGGCGGAAACCGCCAACATAGACAGCCACCTTAACACTCCGACCGCCACAGCGGTACAGACAAGCAGCGCGGCAGCCACCTCCAACAGACAGGTGGAAGACAATGTACCGCCCACAGTATCACAACCCGCCAACCCACCACCTTTTCCGGGGAATATTCACCGTGGATAAAAACACGGCGGAAACAGCTCTTACAATGGGAAAACGCTAACCTCAACACACTCCACGAGGAAGGAGGCCAAAATGGAGCCGGAACTACAAATACTCCCTGCGCTTGTCTTCCTGCTCCTCTACGAACACCAGCAACGGCGGCGCCGAAGACAATGGTGAGTCCTGAACCTACGACATAAGGGAGGGGGGAGGCAAAAGTCAGGGACACACACACGCAACACCCCCACCCCCACCCTCGCACACTACAACACACACAGCAATGCATTTTCAAACATCACAGTAACAACCCACAACCCCCCCGGAAGAATGCAAAGACAAAAGGGAATCAATATAACTATTGTAATGAATAAAAATACAGTAAGCTCATCTATACAGAAATATATACACATTCCAAATGTATACATCACGATTACTAGTGCAGGTATGCACAATTCAATGTCCGTGGACCACTGGGCCCACAAAGCATGGGCGAGGCCCACACTAGATACCTGTCCACAAACGGAGAGAACATTGCAGGGGCATCAGATAGAAACACAACAGGCACCTCAGGGGGAAGGGAAGGGAGGGGCACCTCAGCCGGATTACAGCACCACGCCAGATCCACGACGGGGCTCCATGCCCATTGATGTATCCTGGGGAGTGCAAAGCCACAGTCTCTCAAGTCTCTACAGTGGGTGGGTTGCCCACTGTACCATCCTGGGGAGTGCAAAGCCAAGGTCTCTCAAGTCTCTACAGTGGGTGGGTTGCCCACTGTACCATCCTGGGGAGTGCAAAGCCACAGTCTCTCAAGTCACTCCAGTGGGTGGTTTGCCCACTGTACCATCCTGGGGAGTGCAAAGCCACAGTCTCTCAAGTGGATAACAGTCTCCACTGGTTCTGGAGGGGGACTGGTGCCCAGAGTGCTTCATCCTGTGAAGGACAGACGGAGTGGATGCTGTTCTCCACTGGTTCTGGAGGGGGACTGGTGCCCAGAGTGCATCACACTCCCCGTGACGGTCCCAGTTCCGTCACTGTCCCAGCTGCACATGGGCTAACGATGCTTGAGTTGGCGGTCTTTGCCCTGTTCAGCGGTGCTTTGCCCTCTTCAGCGGTGCTTTGCTCTGTTCAGCGGTGCTTGACTTTGCTGTCTCTGACCTGTGCAGCGGTGTGTGGCATGACGGTCCCTCAGTGCCCAGTGGGGCTGTGGCTGCCGGGGCCCTCCAGGGCACTGACGCTGGCGGTGGTCTCCGGACCAGTGACGATAGTGGTGCCCTCCAGGGCACTGACTCTGGTGTTGGTCTCCGGACCAGTGACGATAGTGCTGCCCTCCAGGGCACTGACTCTGGCGGTGGTCTCCGGACCAGTGACGATATTGCTGGCAGTGGCGTCCCGGACGGCGGGGAGGATGGCGGCCTTCTCCGCCGTGCTGCTCTAACCAGACTTTGGAGACTTCTTCTGCCCCTTCACCACCTTAGGAGGAGTCACAGCTGACTCAGCACTCCCCCCGGGACCCTTGTGAGCTGTTTTGCCGGCAGGAGTCTTCACCCTCTCCCGTCAGGCACTTTCCAACTTAAGGTGCTTTACAGGGGGTGGACTGGCAGTGCTTTGGCTCCGTGTCACACTGGCTGCCCTGGTGGCTGGTGCACTCCACAGACCTCTAACACGCACCACTGGTACCGGACTTTTTTTGGCTGAGGTGCTACTACGGGACCTATGAATTGGAGGGGTGGGGGTGGTGGCACAGAGGTCAACGTTGCTCAGGAAAGGTTTCTGACTAACACTGGGATGGGTAGCTGGAGGGGGTCTGGGAGTGGAGGAAGAGGAGGTGGTTGTAGGAGGTGTAACTTTAGGTGATTTGGGTGCAGGTGCAGGTACTGGAGGCTGTCGTGAGGTGGATGGATGTTGGGTGTGTGAGTGCCCGCGTTTGTGTACTTTGGGAGGGGGCGTCACAGACACACTGGGAGTGGACACAGGGGACGTTAAATGGTAGTGGGGGTGGTGAGTGCAGGTGAGCGGGGTGTGGTGCTGGGTGTTCTGGTGCGAGTCCTAGTGCCTGTGGATGTAGTGCATGCAGGTGAGAGTGTAGACAACACTGGGAGGGAGGATGGAGATGATGAGGAGGGGGACACAGTGGAGGCAGTGGATGTTGCTGTTTCTGTATGTGGGTGATGCTTGTGTGAGTGCCTGTGGGATGTGTGGTGCCTATGTTTGCCTGAGCTACTTTTGTGTGTTGAAGTGTGAATGCTTGTCTCATGGTGTGCTTGGGATAGGCTGGGGTACAGGGGATTGGGTCTGGGTGGAGGAAGTTGGAGGGGGGAGGCTAGACACAGGGACAATGGCTGCCATCAGTGCTGAGGCCACAGATCGCAGGGTGTGATGATGGGCAGCCTGACCAGAATGAATGCCCTCCAGGAATGCATTAGTGTGTTGCAACTCCCTTTCTACACCCTGGATGGCATTCACAATGGTAGACTGCCCAACAGTGAGTGACCTGAGGAGGTCAATGGCCTCCTCACTGAGGGCAGCAGAGGTGACAGGGGCAGGGGCTGAGGTGCCTGGGGCGAAGGTGATGCCCACCCTCCTGGGTGAGCAGGCACAGAGTGAAGGCTGAGGGGCTGCTGGGAGGGCGGTGCTTGTAGGGGGGGTGGCGGCTGTACCTGTAGAAGTGGGGGGCACAGATGGTGCCGCCACCACAAGGGAGCTCCCATCAGCAGACGAGTCTGTGTCGCTGTTTGCTGATCCGGTGACCGACGTGAAGCTCCCATCGCCCTCTGTCCCACTGGTGTATTCAGAGTCCGTGGTGTGGCCCTCCATGGCCATGTGGGATGCAGCTCCCTCATGCTCCGGTGCCACTGTACCTCCAACTGATGATGCTGATGCACAAAAAAACAGAGAGACCACAAAAAGGGGGGGGGGGGGCGACGACAGAAGAAAGACAGGTTGAGGGTATGGCTAACCGCTACCGTTGGCGGACAATACAGACACAGCAGCCCCCTGTACTACGCCGTGCTCTTGGCCTCTACAGATGCAATTCCTGATATATGGCCTACATGGCTATGAGTGTCATCTGTCCACATAGATGACACAAGGGCATGTCTACCTGTACTTGGCACTCTACAGAGGTGGGGTGGAGTGCCACATGGCCTTCATTCTGGAGGGGCCAGCCTACGTAACTCGCCCTGGCCTAGGGAAACCCACAGCCCTCCTCCCCCACCCAGACCTCTCCACTGCACGCAAAGTCCGCAGAATGAGAGTGTACTCACCCCCTTGTGTCTGCTGTGATGCCCTCAAGCGCCCATCCAACTCAGGGTAGGCCACCACCAGGATCCATAACATCAGTGGGGTCATGGTGCGACGGGCACCCCTCCCACGTGGGGAGGCCAGCCCCAGCTGAGCCTCCGTCGTCTTCTTGCTCCAATGGCGAATGTCCTCCCATCTTTTCCGGCAGTGGGTGCTCCGTCTCTGGTGGACCGCCAGGGTCCGGACGTCCTTGGCGATGGCACGCCAAATGTCCTTCTTCTGGTGGGCGCTGACCTACATGACATGTACAGGGGAAGAAGAGAAGTCATTACCAACTGCACCGTTGAAGTGAGTGGACCCCATCCCTACCCTTGCCATGTGGCACATGCATTCACAGTCCTTCATGCTCGCTGAACTCTGCCTCCTTCCTACTGGCATCCAGCCCTCTCCACCCAGGCATAGCCCATACAACGTGCTCCCTGTGTACTTACCTGTTGGTCTGGAGGACCCTAGAGTAGCGTGTACTGGGGGAGGACCCCGTCCACGAGCTTCTCCAACTCCTGAGCAGTGAAGGCAGGGGCCCTTTCCCCAGACGCAGCAGCCATTGTCTCTTCCAGACCGAGGTCACAGCAGCACTTGCAGTGTAGGTCCACTCCTGTCGAAGATCAGGTATCGAGTGATTGAACAGATAGAAAATGGCGGTGACGTCCACGGCGGTGCGTATCATCACCGCCGGCGCACTTCATAATTGGCTCCTGGAACCAATAGGGTCCAATGTTAACCAATACAGCATTGCGCCGCGGTCTACGACCGCCTACCGCGATGGTGTACAACGCCAGTGCAGTTACCTCACATCCCATTGTACCAGTTTAGAGGTCAGGCAGCCGCCATTTCAGGGGCCCACATGGCTTCATTTACTACTGCGTCACACATACCTACGCCTGGACTCAACACACATACAGGAAGTTTTGGATTTGGTGTCGTGTTCTGTGTAGCTGTGGGTACATACCTGAGAATTTGTTGACTCTGTGGTCGCTGTTGTCCTTCTTAGGCACCGTCAGCTGGGACATTTGAGGAGATGGCAGAATCCTCCGGTGTACCGACCACTGGTGGACCTGTTGACAATGGAGGAGCGACATTTAATCATCACCTACAGGTTTGACTGTGCCACAATCCAGGAACTGTGTACTCAGTTGGAGCCAGACCTGATCTCACCAATCCGCCATCCCACAGGAATACCCCCTGAAGTGCAGGTGCTATCAGTGCTCCATTTCCTTGCAAGTGGGTCATTTCAAACAACAGTGGCCATGGCATCAGGGATGTCCCAGCCTATTTTTTCCAACGTGTTGTCCAGAGTGTTATCTGCCCTGCTGAAAGAGCTACATCATTTTCCCTCAGGTGGAGGATTTGGCTACAGTTAAAGGTGACTTCTATGCCCTGGGACATATCCCAAACATCATAGGTGCAATTGATGGGACCCATGTAGCTCTGGTCCCCCTGCAGGAGTGAACAGGTGTACAGGAATCGGAAGAGTTATCATTCCATGAATGTACAGATGGTATGTTTGGCAGACCAGTACATCTCGCAGGTAAATGCTATGTTCCCTGGCTCAGTGCATGACTCCTACATCCTGCGGAACAGCAGCATCCCGTATGTGATGGGTCAACTCCAGAGGCACCGTGTGTGGCTATTAGGGGACTCTGGTTACCCCAACCTGTCATGGCTACTGACCCCAGTGAGGAATCCCAGGACCAGGGCAGAGGAACGCTACAATGAGGCCCATGGGCGGACTAGGAGGGTGATCGAACGTTCTTTCGGCCTCCTGAAGGCCAGGTTCAGGTGCCTCCATATGACAGGTAGTTCCCTATTCTACTCACCAAGGAAGGTGTGCCAGATCATCATCGCCTGCTCGATGCTTCACAATCTTGCTTTGCGACGCCAGGTGCCTTTTCTGCAGGAGGATGGTCCAGATGACGGTGTTGTGGCAGCTGTGGAGCCTGTGGACAGTGATGTGGAGGAAGCTGAGGAAGAAGACATTGACAACAGGGAGTCAGTCATACAGCAGTATTTCCAGTGACACACAGGTGAGAACAATTTTTTTACTATTACATTCACTTTCACACTTCTACCTCTATCCTGTCTGTCAATTTGAAGCAGTGAGTTGTACATTTCCATTACGGTTTCATAGGTGTGGTTACCAATGTGTGTCATCTGCTTGCATCCTTCATGGACTTGTGATGTGTGCCATAGGTATGTTGATATTACATTTGAAAATCGCATTTTGTCACTGTCATTGCTAATACACATTTTTAAAATCACAGACTGACTCCAGATTGTTTTGTGGTTCAAGGGTGTTTATTGAAGTGCTATTATTGGAGGGGGTGGCAAAATGGTGATGGGTGATGGTGGAGGAATGTCCATGGCAGAGTCCAGTCTATTAGTCTCACAGGTGCTTTGCCCATATGGGCATAGGAAGTGGAGCTGGGGCAGTTCCAATCTGGACAGGGTAACAAAGTGGGACAGTGGGATGACAATCAGGGTGGTCTCATTTCCTGGCGGGGTCTTGCCATCTTGCTCTGTCCTGTTCCTGGATCTCAGGGACCGCTTGTGGGGTGGTTCTCCGTCTGCAGGGGGTGGGGTGCTCGTGTGGTGGTCCTGTGGTGGGGCGTTCTGTTCTCTAGTGCCGGCGAAGGTGGTGGGCAGTTCATCGTCCAGGCTAGTGTCTGGGGCCCCTTGGAGTGCCACAGTGTCCCTCATGGTCTTTTGTATGTCCTTCAGCACCCCTACGATGGTGCCCAGGGCGGAGCTGATGGTTCTGAGCTCCTCCCTGAACCCCAAATACTGTTCGTCCTGCAGGCGCTGGGTCTCCTGAAACTTGGCCAGGACCGTAGCCATCGTCTCCTGGGAGTGGTGGTATGCCCCCATGATGGAGGAGAGGGCCTCGTGGAGAGTGGGTTCCCTTGGCCTGTCCGCCCCCTGTCACACAGCAGCCCTCTCAGTTCCCCTGTGTTCCTGTGCCTTCATCCCCTGGACCGTGTGCCCACTACCACTGCCCCCAGGTCCCTGTTGTTGTTGGGGTGGTGGGTTATCCTGGGTTTCCTGTAGTGGTGGACACACAGCTGATTGACATATCCTGGGTACGGAGGTATGGGCCCGCTGGGTGGGTGCTGTTCTGGTGTTAACAGAGGGTGGAAGGCCAGTGTTGGGCTGTGCCTGTGCAAGGGGAACCGACTGTCCCGAGGCCCACGATGGTCCGGGCTGGTCATCTGGATCCAGTTGGCCAGAGCTGCTGTCTTCACTGTGGGCCTCTTCTGTGGGTGGAGTGGAGATGTCTGGACCCTCCTGTGTGGTGACGTTACGTAGTGCTACTGCAGGGGTATAAGAGCATGATTATTGTATGTGCGTGTGTGTCATGGTGTGCAATGGGTGGGTGTGCGTGTACCCCAGTGCAAGCATTCCTCTGTGGGGGCTTGTGTGATGATGGTTGGGGGGGTGTAATGGGTATGTGCAGTGGGCATGCTTTAGTGATGGGTGTCCGTGCTTTGTTGTGTCATGCAGGGCTTGGTGTTTGGATGGGTGGTTTGTGTTATTAGTACATTAGTGAGGAGTTGGAGTGATAGGGGAGGGGGTGAGGGTGGGGGGGTGTGATAGCATGCAGGTAGGATGGGGGATATGATAGATAAGATTTGACTTACCAGTGTCCATTCCTCCACCGACTCCCCCGATGCCCTCTGGATGCATGATGGTCAAGACCTGCTCCTCTCATGTTGTTAGTTGTGGGGGAGGAGGTGGGGGTCCGCCGCCAGTCCGCTGAATCGCGATGTTGTGCTTGGAGACCACTGAACGCACCTTCCCCCATAGGTCGTTCCACCTCTTCCAGATGTCCTCCCGATTTCTTGGATGCTGTCCCACAGCGTTGACCCTGTCGACTATTCTTCGCCATAGCTCCATCTTCCTGGCTATGGAGGTGTGCTGCGCCTGTGATCCAAATAGCTGTGGCTCTACCCTGACGATTTCCTCCACCATGACCCTGAGCTCCTCCTCGGAAAACCTGGGGTGTCTTTGGCGTGCCATGGAGTGGTGTAGGTGATGTGTGGGGTGGTGTATGTGTTGATGAGTGTGGTGATGTGTGGTGGTGTGGGGTGTTTTGTGCGTGGATGTTGTATGGGTGATGGTGTTGTGTGCCTCTGTGTGGTGGGGTTGTCCATTGCTGTGCTCTCTGTCTGTCGCCTTCGTCTATAGTTTTTGGTCGTAGGGGTTTGTGGGTGATGTGGGTGTGTGTTTTATATTGTATTGGGTGTGTGGGAGTGGTGTGTGTTTGTGTATCAGGTGTGTGTATTTTGAATTGTCCAATGTAGCGGTGTTTTGGAGATGTGTGTGTATTTTGAGCACGTCGGTGTGTACCGCCAATGGAATACCGCGGTTGAAAGACCGCCGCGTGGATTCGTGGGTCGTGATACACACCTGATACACATACAAACAACACTCCCACACACCCAACACAATATAAAACACACATCCACATCACTCACAAACCCCTACAATCAGAAATTCTGAGAGAAGGCCAGAGAGAGAGCACAGCTATTGACAACCCCATCACACAGAGGCACACAACACCATCACCCATACAACATCCATGCACAAAACACCACATACCACTACACTCACCACACTCATCATCACATACACCACCCCACACCTCACACACACCACCCCATGTCACGCCAAAGACACCCCTGCTTCTCCGAGGAGGAGCTCAGGATCATGGTGGAGGAAATCGTACGGGTAGAGCCACAGCTATTTGGCTCACAGGTACAGCACATATCAATAGCCAGGAAGATGGAGTTATGGCGCAGAATAGTGGACAGGGTGTACGCCGTGGGACAGCACCCAAGAAATAGGGAGGACATCAGGAAGAGGTGGAACGACCTACGGGGGAAGGTGCGTTCCACGGTATCCAGGCACAACATCGCGGTTCAGCGGACTGGCGGCGGACCCCCACCTCCTCCCCCACAACTAACAACATGGGAGGAGCAAGTCTTGACCATCTTGCATCCTGAGGGCCTCGGAATAGTCGGTGGAGGATGGGACACTGGTAAGTCAAATCTTAACTATCACATCCCCCACCCTACCTGCATGCTATCACACACCCCCATCCTCACACCCTCCCCTATCACCCCAAATCCTCACTAATGTACCCATAACACAAACCACCCATCCCAACACCAAGCCCTGCATGACACAACTAAGCATGGGCACCCCTCACTAAAGCATGCTCACTGCACATACCCAGAACACCCCCCCCAACCATCATCACACAAGCCCCCATACAGGAATGCTTGCACTGGGGTACACAAACACCCACCCATTGCACACCATGAAAAACACACATGCAATATTCATGTTCTCATACCCCTGCAGGAACCCGAAGGACCGTCACCACACCAGAGGGTCCAGACAACACCACTCCACCCCCAGAAGAGGCCCACAGTGACAACAGCAGCTCTGCCCCACTGGATCTTGATGACCAGCCCGGACCATCGTGGGCCTCCGGACAGTCGGTTCCCCTTGCCCAGCCACAGCCCAACACCGAGCTGCCACCCTCTGGTAACACCAGCACAGCACCCACCCAGCGGGCACAAACCTCCCTACCCAGGACAGGTCAATCAGCAGTGTGTCCACCACTACAGGGCACCCAGGCTAACCCACCACCCCAACAACAACAGGGACCTGGGGGCAGTGGTAGTGGGCACACGGTCCAGGGGACGGAGGCACAGGAACACCGGGGAACTGGGAGGGCTGCTGTGCGACAGAGGGAGGACAGGCCAAGGGAACCAACTCTCCACGAGGCCCTCTCCTCCATCATGGGAGCATACCACCACTCCTAGGAGACGATGGCGACGGTCCTGGACAAGTTGCAGGAGACCCTGCGCCTGCAGGAGGAGCAGTATTTGCGGTTCAGGGAGGAGCTCAGGACCATCGGCTCCGCCCTGGGCACCATCGTAGGGGTGCTGACGGACATTCAAAAGACCTTGAGGGACACCGTGGCACTCCAAGAGGCCCCTGACACTAGCATGTACGATGAACTGCCCACCACCTCCTCTGGCGCTAGTGGACAGAACGCCCCGCCACAGGACCACCACACCAGCACCCCACCCCCTGCAGACGGACAACCACCACGCAAGCGGTCCCTGAGATCCAGGAACAGGACAGAGCAAGATGGCAAGACCCCCGCCAGGAAATAAGACCACCCTGATTGTCCTCCCACTGTCCCACTTTGTTACCCTGTCCATATTCAAACTGCCACAGCTCCACTTGCTATGCCAAGATGGGCAGTGCACCTGTGAGACTAATAGACTGGACTCTGCCATGGACATTCCTCCACCATCACCATCACCATTTTACAACCCCCCTTCATTTTTTGAGCACTTAAATAAACACCCTTGAAACACCAAAAAATCTGGAGTCAGTCTAGGATTTGGTACTTTGTATTATCAATCACAGTGTCATAATGGGTTACCCATTGTAAGGCTAACATACCTATGTCACACATCACAAGCCCTTGAAGGATGCAAGCAGTTGACACGTAGGTTACCACACTTGTGAAACTGAAATGGAAGGGTACAACTCAATGAACAAATAGTGAGTGAAATGTAGGTACAGGATAGAGGTAGACGTGTGAAAGTTAATGTAATGTTAAACCAGAAAATGTTCTCACCTGTGTGTCACTGGAAATATTGCTGTATGACTGAATCCCTGTTGTCGTTTTCTTCTTCCTCATCTTCATCCTCATCACTGTCCACAGACTCCACAGGCTCCACAGCTGCTACAACACCATCATCTGGATCATCCTCCTGCAGAAAAGGCACCTGGTGTCGCAATGCCAAATTATGGAGCATGGAGCAGGCGACGATGATGTTGCACACCTTCTTCGGTGAGTAGAATTGGAATCCATCTGTCATATGGAGGCACCTGAACCTGGCCTTAAGGAGGTGCGTTTGATAACCCTCCTAGTCCGCCCATAGGCATCATTGTACCGTTCCTCTGCCCTGGTCCTGGGATTCCTTACTGGGGTCAATAGCCAGGAAAGGTTGGGGTAACCAGAGTTCCCCAATAGCCATACACGGTGCCTCTGGAGTTGACCCATTATATCAGGGATGCTGCTATTGCGCAGGATGTAGGCGTCATGCACTGAGCCAGAGAACATAGCATTTACCTGCGAGATGTACTGGTCTGCCAAACAGACCATCTGGACATTCATAGAATGATAACTCTTCCTGTTCCTGTACACCTGTTCACTCCTGCGGGGGGGACCAGAGCTACATGGATCCCATCAATGGCACCTATGACGTTGGGAATATGTCCAAGGGCATAGAAGTCACCTTTCACTGTAGGTAAATCCTCCACCTGAGGGAATATGATGTATCTCCTTACGTGTTTCAGCAGGGCAGACAACACTCTGGACAAGACGTTGGAAAACATAGGCTGGGACGTCCCTGATGCCATGGCCACTGTTGTCTGAAATGACCCACTTGCAAGGAAATGGAGCACTGACAGCACCTGTACGTCAGGGGGGATTCCAGTCGGATGGCGGATCGGTGACGTCAGGTCTGGCTCCAACTGGGTACATAGTTCCTGGATAGTGGCACGGTCAAACCTGTAGGTGACGATGACATGTCTTCCTTCCATTGTCAACAGGTCCACCAGCGGTCGGTATACTGGAGGATTCCGCCATCTTCTCATATGTCCCAGCTGACGGTGCCTACGAAGGACAACAGCGAAGAACCAGTCATTAATCCTCCAGGTATGTACCCACTGTTACACACAAGACTACACCAGACACAAAACCCTTCCTGTATGTGTGTTGAGTGTAGGCCTAGCTATGTGTGACGCAGTAGTAAATGAAGCCATGTGGGCCCCTGAAATGGCGGCTGTCTGACCTCTAAACTGGGACAATGGGATTGTGGGGTAACTGCGCTGGCGTTGCACACCGTCGCGGTAGGCGGTCATAGACCGCGGCGCAATGCTGCATTGGTTAACATTGGACCCTATGGGTCCCAGGAGCCAATGAACAGGTGCGCTGGCGGTGATGATGCGCACCGCCGCGGACGTCACCGCCGCGGTCGTCACCGCCATTTTCTATCTGTTCACTCACTAGATACCTGACCTTCAACAGGAGAGGACCTACACTGCTAGCGCTGCTGTGACCTCGGTCTGGAAGCGACGATGGCTGCTGCGTCTGGGGAAAGGGCCCCTGTCTTCACTGCACAGGAGTTGGAGAAACTTGTGGATGGGGTCCTCCCCCAGTACACGTTACTCTATGGTCCTCCAGACCAACAGGTTAGTACACAGGGAGCACGTTGTATGGGCTAGGCCTGGGTGGAGAGGGCTGGGTGGAAGAGGGAAGGGGGCAGAGTACATAGAACAGTTATGCATGGGAATGAATGGGCCACATGGCCAGAGTAGGGAGGGGGCCACTCACATTGACGGTGCAGTTGGTAATGACTGTACCTCTTCCCTTGTGCATGTCACGTAGGTCAGCGCACACCAGAAGAGGGACATTTGGCGTGCCATCGCCAAGGAGGTCCGGACCCTGGAGGCCCACCAGAGACGGGGCACCCACTGCCGTAAGAGATGGGAGGACATTCGCCGCTGCAGCAAGAAGACGGCGGAGGCTCAGCTGGGGATGGCCTCCCAACGTGGGAGGGGTGCCCGTCGAACCATAGCCCCCCTGATGTTCCGGGTCCTGGCGGTGGCCTACCCGGAGTTGGATGGGCGCTTGAGGACATCACAGCAGACACAAGGGGGTGAGTACAACCTCTTTCTGTGGACTTTGCGTGCCGTGGAGGGGTCTGGGTGGGGGAGGTGAGCTGTGGGTGTCCCTAGGCCAGGGCGAATTTGGTAGGCAAAGCCCCTCCGTAATGTAGGCCATGTGGCACTCTACCCCACCTCACCTGAGTGCCAAGTTGAGGTATAGTTGCCCCTGTGGCATCCATGTGCGCAGATGTCCACCATTGCCATGTTGGCCATATCCCAGAAATTGCATGTGCAGAGGGCAGGAGCATGGCGTAATTCAGAGGGCTGCTGCGTCTGTCTTGTCCGCCAACGGTAGCGGAATACCATGCACTAAAACTCTCTTTCTTCTGTCTCCCCCCCTTTTCCTGCTCTCCCTGTCCTTTTGTACATCAGCATCATCAGGCGGAGGTACAGTGGTACCGGAGCACGAGGGAGCTGCATCCCACATGGCCATGGAGGGCCACAACACAGACTCTGAATGCACCAGTGGGACGGAGGGCGAGGGGAGCTTCACGTCGGCCACCGGATAACCAACCAGCGACTCGGACTCGTTCGCTGATGAGAGCTCCCCTGTGGTGGCGGCACCATCTGTGTGCCCCACTTCTACAGCCGCCACCTCCCATACCAGCACCGCCCTCCCAGCAGCCCCTCAGCGTTCGCCCCGTGCCCGCTCACCCAGGAGGGTGGGCATCACCTTCGCCCCAGGCACCTCAGGCCCTGCCCCAGTCACCCCTGCTGCCCTCAGTGAGGAGGCCATTGACCTCCTGAGGTCACTTACTGTTGGGCAGTCTACCATTGTGAATGCCATCCAGGGTGTAGAACGAAAGTTGCAACATGGTAATGCATTCCTGGAGGGCATTCATTCTGGTCAGGCTGTCCTTCAGCGAACCCTGCAATCTCTGGCCTCAGCACTGATGGCAGCCATTGTCCCTGTGTCCAGCCTCCCCCCTCCAACTTCCTCCACCCAGACCCAATCTCCTGTACCCCAGCCCATCCCAAGCACACCTACAGACCAGCATGCACACAAGTCAACACACACAAGTAGCTCAAGCAAACATAGGCACCACACACACCACAGGCACTCACGCAAGCCTCACCCACATACCGACACAGCAACATCAACTGTCTCCACTGTGTCCCCCTCCTCCTCTTCTCCCTCCTCCCTCCCAGTCTCGTCTACACACACACCTGCATGCACCACATCACAGGCACTAGGACTCGCACCAGGACACCCAGCACCACAAGTCGCTCACCTGCACTCACCACCTCCACTGCCACTTACACGTCCCCTGTGTCCTCTCCCAGTGTGTCTGTGACACCCCCTCCCAAAGTACACAAACGCCGGCAATCACTCACCCAACATCCATCCACCTCACGACAGCCTCCAGTACCTGCACCTGCACCCAAAACACCTAAAGTGACACCTCCTACAACCACCTCCTATTCCTCCACTCCCAGACCCCCTCCAGCTACCCATCCCAGTGTTCGTCAGAAACTGTCCCTATGTCAAATTTACCTTTTTGCCCCCACTCCCCCCTCCAATTCATCAGTCCCGTCGTAGCGCCTCAGCCAAAAAGCCTCCAATACCAGTGGTGCCTGTTCAAGGTTTGTGGAGTGCACCGGCCACCAGGGCAGGCAGTAGGACCCGAAGCCAAGGCACTGGCAGCCCACCCCCTGTAAAGGCTCTAAAATTGGAGAGTGGACGACGGGACCGTGTTAAGACTCCTGGTGGGACAACAAGTGACATGGGTTCGAAGGGGATTGGTGAGTCAGCTGTAACTCCAACAAAGGTGGAGAAGGTCCAGAGGAAGTCTGCCCAGCCTGTTGTGAGTGTCACGGCGGAGAAGTGCGCCATCATTTCCGGCGGTCCAGACACAACCGCCAGAACCGTCGTCACTGGTCCATAGACCACCGCCAGAGTCACAGCCCAGGAGGGCCCAAGTATCGTCACTGGTCAGGAGACCCCCGCCACCGCCGGAGTCACAGCCCAGGAGGGCCCAAGTATCTTCACTGGTCCAGAGACCACCGCCAGAGTCACAGCCCAGGAGGGCCCAAGTATCGTCACTGGTCAGGAGACCCCCGCCACCGCCAGAGTCACAGCCCAGGAGGGCCCAAGTATCGTCACTGGTCCAGAGACCACCGCCAGAGTCACAGCCCAGGAGGGCCCAAGTATCGTCACTGGTCAGGAGACCCCCCCACCACCGGAGTCACAGCCCAGGAGGGCCCAAGTATCGTCACTGGTCTAGAGACCACCGCCAGAGTCAGAGCCCAGGAGGGCCCAAGTATCGTCACTGGTCAGGAGACCCCCTCCGCCGCCGGAGTCACAGCCCAGGAGGGCCCAAGTATCGTCACTGGTCAGGAGACCACCGCCACCGCCGGAGTCAAAGCCCAGGAGGGGCCCGGATGCCACAGCCCAGCTGGGCAATGATGGAACGTTATGCCACCCACCAATGCTCATTGTAGAGAACGTCATGCCACCCACCAATGCCCACTGGAGAGAACGTCATGCCACACACCAATGCCCAGTGTAGAGATCGTCATGCCACACACCAATGTCTGTATCAGAACCGCCATGGCAAAGCACCGCTGAACAGTCCATAGACCGCCATGGCAAACCACCGCTGAACAGGGCAAAGACCGCCATGGCAAAGCACCGCTGAACAGTCCAGAACCGCCATGGCAAAACACCGCTGAACAGGGCAAAGACTGCCATGGCAAAGCACCGCTGAACAGGGCAAAGACCGCCATGGCAATGCACCGCTGAACAGTCCATAGACCGCCATGGCAAAGCACCGCTGAACAGGGCAAAGACCGCCATGGCAAAGCACCGCTGAACAGTCCATAGACCGCCATGGCAAAGCACCGCTGAACAGGGCAAAGACCGCCATGGCAAAGCACCGCTGAACAGTCCAGAACCGCCATGGCAAAGCACCGCTGAACAGGGCCAAAGACCGCTATGGCAAAGCACCGCTGAACAGGGCATGCACCGTGTAGGAATGAAAAGGCCGCCACATCAGGCATCCTTCTCCCATGTGCAGCTGGGACAGTGACCGGACATGAACTTTCATGGGGAGACTCATCCAGTCTGGGCACCAGTCCCCCCCAGTACCAGTAGAGAACTGCATCTACTTGAGAGACTGTGGCTTTGCACTCCCCAGGATGGCACAGTGGGCAAACCACCCACTGTAGAGACTTGAGAGACTGCGGCTTTGCAATCCCCAGGATGGCACAGTGGGCAAGCCACCCACTTTAGAGACTTGAGAGACTGTGGCCTTGCACTCCCCAGGATGGCACAGTGGGCAAACCACCCACTGTAGAGACTTGAGATACTGTGGCTTTGCACTCCCCAGGATGGCACAGTGGGCAACCCACCCACTGTAGTGACTTGAGAGTGTGGCTTTGCACTCCCCAGGATGGCACAGTGGACAACCCACCCACTGTAGAGACTTGAGAGACTGTGGCTTTGCACTCCCCAGGATACATCAATGGGCATGGAGCCCCGTCGTGGATCTGGCTTCGCATTCATCTGGCTGAAGTGCCCCCCCTTCCCTTCCCCCTGAGGTGCCTGTAGTGTTTCTATCTGATGCCCCGGCAGTGTTCTCTCCGATTTTGGTCAGGTATAGTTTGTGGGCCTCGCCCATGCATTTTTGGACTGTTGGTGCACGGACATTGTTGTGTACATATCTGCACTACTTCTCGGATTGTATGTGTAAATAAAAGTGATTTTGAGATATATATATATCTGTATATTTTTGTATGACATGTATATTGGCACATTACAATGTTTGACCGAATTTTGCATTGTCTTTTCATTCTTCCGGGGGGATTGTGGGTTGTTACTGTGATTTTTGTGAATGCATTGGTGTGTATGTTGTAATATGCGAGGGTGGGAATGGGGGTGTTTGGTGGGTGTCCCCCTAACTTTTGCCTCCCCCCTCCCCCGTGTCATAGATGCAGTACTTTCCGGTGTCTTCGGCGCCTACGTAGCTGTTGGTCGTACAGGAGCAGAAAGACAAGGGCAGGTAGGATTTGTAATTCGGCCTCCATGGTGTCCTCCTTCCTCGTGGAGTATGTTGAGGTGAGCGTTTTCCCATAGCAAAAGCTGTTTCCGCTGTGTTTTTATCCACTGAGAATCCGCCCCGGAAAAGGTGGCGGATTGGCGAGTTGTAATAGTGTGGGCGGTACATTGTCTCCCGCCTGTCTGTTGGCGGTGACCGCCGCGCTGCTTGTCTGTACCGCCGTGGCGGGCGTTGTGTTAAAGTGGCTGTCTTTGTTGGCGGTTACCGTCAGGGTCATAATTCCCTTTTTTTGTCCGCCGCCCTGTTTGTGGTATTTCCGCAGCTTTAACACCGTCCGCCAGGGTTGTAATGACCACCTATATGTCCTACCTTAACCATACACTGCACCCTGCACTTGGGGCTACCGAGGGCCTATGTTAGGGGTGTCTGACATGTAAGAAAAGGGAAGTCGAATTTACAGTTAAAACTGCACACACAGACACTGCAATGGCAGGTCTGAGACATGATTACATAGCTACAACCAGTGCTGCAGGCCCACTAGTAGCATTTGATTTACCAGTGCATTGATAATTAGGCACTCAAGAGTTACAGTACAAAGTAATAGCATCAATAACTGAACAACAGAGATAGGATACATCTAGATTCGACAGGTGAACAAAATCAATTCTTAGTTAATGACATTTGTAAGTGTGTGACACTCTAACTAACCCTCCAATTAGAAAGGCATGTTTGGACTTCATGCAGAAGGTAATTTAGTCAAAAGTAAATTTAGAAAACATATAACTAGGGTTCTACCAAAATAGCAGTCGGTACCTAGGAGAAGAATAAAACATTTAGCAAAAGCAATAGCATTTATTATACCTCTCTTCAATAGATCAGCAAGCTGCAATTTCTGTTTGTCAGCTGGACATCCATCTGGTCAGCTACAGCAAGAGTACAGTAAGGGGGAATGGCTCAGCCACTGTTGGGCTCTAAGTTAACGGAACCACTTTAGAAACTTTGAAGTAGGTATACAGCGTCAACGACATTAAAGCAATCTCTCTATGAAGATGGATAAGGGGATAAAGACACCTGGAACTGCAGTTCTCCATGAACAGGACTCTGACATGAATAAAAAAGAACAGCCAACTGCTCTGCAACGTATGGTCTGGATATACTAAATTCCCTAAAGTATTTTCTCATGCTGTCATTGGTCAGGAGACCGTACGTTTGCAGTAGGACCAGTAGTCCCTAAATTCTAAATCTAAAATATACCTAGACAGTCTTTCACACATCTATGATTGTCTCCTCTTCTCCCGTTCCCATCATCAACTTTGTCAGGTTACTTTTGTTGCACATTACTGCTAAAGTGCACCCTTTGTCAGCTCCTGAGA
The DNA here is from genome assembly GCF_031143425.1 of Pleurodeles waltl. Lineage (NCBI taxonomy): Eukaryota > Metazoa > Chordata > Amphibia > Caudata > Salamandridae > Pleurodeles > Pleurodeles waltl. The sequence continues at coordinate 677,771,262 of NC_090445.1, forward strand.
ACCTTTGCATCCCCCACATCGAAATTACAATGTATCAACATCTAGTTCGGAGTGTTACTGCAAGCATTTCTCATCAGAAAGTTTAAGATATTTACAAATTTGCTTGGTCAGCACTGTGTGAAAAATGGACAACATTAATTCTCTGTTTTCACAAAGCAATTCTAAGCATTTAATTATGCCCAGAAACTTAACATGAACCTTGGTTGACTAGGCCCAAAACTCCTATAGTTAATCAATGCTCAAGTATTATCTGCAATTACGTAATATAAATACGTTATTATGACCCACTAATATATTTTATTCTCCATATGCACATTAGTTAAACCTCAAGTATGAATTCTTCCTTAGTTGTTAGTCGCGTCATGGTGGCCACTCAAGTGGGCGCATTCTCCAAGGCACATTATTTTTCACACGTTAGCCTAATTCATGTAAATTCTTAACATTAATCAGTATAAATGTATTAGAAATTAATTCAGCTTTCACAATCCCTCCTCTGATGACTAAATGTGTCATCACACCTTCCATCACTCTAAGACAATTTTTGTTTACCTAAACTTTTGACACAAGATAATCTTTTACATTTCTTTTCTTTCCCTGATTTTCCCTAAAGTGTCTTTCTTCCCTCCTCTGATAATTTTCAACTATTGTATTTTAATCATAGTATACAGTTTACAATTTCCCCATAATCCAACAACATTAATTAGAATAATCAACATTATCTGTATTATTTTCATAATTATACCTTTCCCTAGGTTGACAGCCAATTTCCCACAGAAGCAAAACCTCTGCCCACCTTTTCTCAAACTCCTGGTTCTTTCAGAACTTCTAATTCAGAGTTAGTGTCAGTCAAATTGTTAATAAAGCCCCTATTTTCTCTACTACTATTAGGTATAAATGTGCAACAATCTTGCAGTTTCAGCATTTTACAAACTCAGCCCTCCTTTGTTAAAAGGATGTCTAACGCAAGACGGCTCTGAAGAGTCATAGATCGTACCACAGCCCATCAGTGTCCATCAGGATCCTGGCTCCTGAAAAAACTAGTCAGCATGTTATCCACAATAGTAGACAACTTTCGAATTTTCTAGAATTTAGGATAACTCCCACTGAGGGAATCATTGATCCAAATATATCTCTAACTATGCAAGAGTAGGATTCTCTCTTTGGTCTAGCAAGGTGTAGTTCATTCAGTTTAGGTGTCTCATTTAAGTTCTCAAGTTGATAAATCTTTGGGAAAAGTATTCCCAAATAACATGTGCCATACCTGTCATGGTCTGCACGTCACTTATCACCGTTGGCTGAAGAACTTGAAGGAGCACCCGGTCTTCTACTCGTTCTGGACAGACCAAGATAGGGGTGTCCCTTTCTAGTAGCCATGATGCTGCTTGACTGGGCATGCCAAAGCAGACCATACCCTCCGGAGAAAAAACCCCAAAATGTGGGAAAAAACGTCTACACCGTAACTCCTGAAAAACAGGAAAATAAAATAATGAAAAAAGGAAAAAATTGAATGATCTCTTGCAAAGAGCAACAGGAACGGGGGAAAACACAGAGAAACAGGAGCGAGGATCACCCCCAAGCAGAAGTGTTTGCAACGCAAGGAAGACAAGAACTGAAGGGCTTATATACCAAGAAACAGGAAGTGACAAACAGGAAGAAAGAGAGACACCATATTGGATTGGGAAAGGCCCAATAGAAAAGAAAAGGAAAAAAGTACCAGTAGAAAAGGAAAAAGAAAAAGGCATGCTGGGAAAAAGAACATCAAGAAGAAAGGCAACATGGTGTGGTTCTAAAAATTCTGGACCTATGTAATTTACTTTGCCACAGCAGTACGATTTTAGTATCAAAAGACCGATAATGACTAGTACACTAAGCATGAGCATTTTCGCTCAATTCCAGCAGCGTTTTCACCTCGAAATCGCCATTTTCGTCCTGCACCCATTTTATACACGGCAGACATTTTTAAAAGTTGCCCTCACATAGGCTTATAATACAGTCAGATTTGATTCCAAGGACACGTACACCTTGATTGACTTTTCTCTGACCTGGGCAAGCTGGAACCATTGCCTCAGGCCAAACCTGTTTGGTCAGTCCCTCTCCCAGTGGCCGAATCAGTTAGCATCAAGGCACATCATGCCATAAAACCCTTATTATCGCTCACACACCCTGCCTAATCTTGCTCACACCTGCACCTGCTCTTTTCTTCTTCTTACTTTACGAGGGGGAGGTGCCCGTTTTTATTGGGGGTCCACACTTATCTGATGTAAAATACTAGGCCTTGCCGGGTAATTTATTATGGGTTGGATGACATGAAATATGAGGTTTCATCATGACACTGTTTTTTTCCTTGTAGTGAAAACATGTGAATGACCAACCAAAATGTCAAGAATGTTTGCCTGAAGCTTAAAAAACTGTATATAAGGAAACCTGACTTTGCATTGAAACACAGTCTCCTGAGAACATACAAACCGTGCTGTTGTACTTCTAGGACGCTTGTTACTTGGCTGCAGCCAATAAATTCGATCTTTGACTTCACCTAGAAGACTCTGAGTTTCTGTGGTCTGAATCAGGAAACTACCCGAGGTCTTTGGGTGTACCCTGGCACCGCTGGGTTACCGGATCAGTACCGGTTCTGAAAAACCCAGTACCTCAATGGACACCAGAATAAGGAAAGAAACAAAGTTGGAAGAAAAGAAGAAGAAAAAAGGAAGAAAGAAGAAGAGGATATTCCCCAGGTAAGTAAGGGTAAATATCAGGGAGGCAGGCTGGGGCAGCGGAGCGACCTGGAGCACGAAATGTGCTTTCTGGGCGGTGCCACAAAAATAGAAACACAAAAATTGAAATACAAAAATGTGGGCCGCGGTGATGCCGGCGTCCCGACCGCAGCCCGAACAAGGGACACCACAGTAGAGAGCGGTGTCACAATACCATCCTCTCGGAAGATTGTAATAATCATTTGGTCCACATATGTAGTAAACTGCTGGATCTATTTAACATAAACGTCCATTTACTCTGGAAAGAAACACATGTCTGCATTTACTCGTCCCTACATATTATGTGCAATCAGTTTTAGACTTTGGCCAGTATATAGAATGCTTCCCTATGTGTTGCGCATCCAATGCTAAATTCCCTTGTGTTTTAGTTTCACTAAATGCATAATCATTCCTAAATGTCCTTTTCACTAAGCCCTTACCTAACTTCTCCTTCAATGCCTTTCTCCTGTCATCAGTTTGGTCTAGAAAATTATTTTCTACTGGTGTAAGCAAGCATGTGAGATTGTTCCTGTGAGCCTAAGCTGTGCCAAAGTTCAATGTAGATTCAAAGAAACCTCTCACAAATTCTATGTTATTTTTCCTCACTACTCGACTCAGGTATCTTATAAGAGGAACAAAAGAAAACACAGAATCCCTTCTTCTACCGATGAAGAAATTTGCGTGCAAACAACATTCTCTCACATCCATTGTCTCAACATACTCCTGCACTAACCAATAGAAAACATTAGATGAACGATCTCCTTGTGAATTATTTGCTATATATATGTAACTATGAAGCAAAACAACAAAAATCTTCGTGGCAGTTACCTACAGCTTTCAGTCTCATTTCCAGAAATTCTGTCACAAAAATCGGCAAACTGTAAAAATCAGTTTAGCAACTTGTCAAAAGTCTTTTCAGGTTACTTTCAATGTCTCTTTTCTTTCTTTCAGTGGCATTGACCAACTTCATGTGCCAAAATATTGACCTGGGATTTCACGATCAAAACAAAAAGACAAAAATTCACTTTTCCAATCACTAGTTGTGGCATACGCCCATTCAGGACCTCTGTATCTTCGATTTGCAATTCTCTTTCTTTTCAGCCTTCTATCTCCATTTAACTCTCTATCACTCAAATCTTGTGGTGTCTGCTTCTTCGATTGTTGACACTGTAATTGATTATTTTCTTTTAGCTTATGATTCCAGCCACTTATCTCATTTCAGTGAACCCTTAGTTATTGCTCTTTTAAGTGTTGGACTTTCAGCTTCTTCTTCTGTCGTATTCAACTTGATATACCTGTGATTTCCTTTAGAGGGATCAGGTCGGCTTGACTTTGATCTGACTCAACTCCTTGTGTGTTGCTCTACTTGTCTTTCAAGCGCATCTGCTTCTGGGAGAGCCCTCCTCTGACTCCTGCTACCTCTCTTGAGGTCAGTTCGATGTCACCTTCCTGTAGGTCTTCCGTTTCGTCTCTGACTGGAGTGTCTGGATTGTCTTAGGTCTGCTCAGAGTCTGTCTTTGATTCTCCAGCTTCCGTTTCTGATGCTGGAGTTTGTCCAGATGTTGTTGGTACTCTCAAAAATTCTTCTTCATTGTCCAACGGACAGGGTATTTTTCGAGTTTGGCTGGATGAATACAGTTCGGGAATCCTGCACTCTTAACAGCAGTAGTAGTAACCAGTACTACTAGGTAAAGTCGTTTCCACCGTTTTCTGATCACAACCCAGTCTCCAGCTCTCAGGTTGTGGCTTTGATCTTGGGACGGCCTCTACCTGATGAGAGAAAGAGAGAACTACATCAGCCAGACCCTTGCAGTAGCCCAAAGCCATATCATCTGTTATGTTCACAAGAGCATTGGCAGGAACCGCTGCCAACCTCATTGCTCGCCACATGAGGATTTCATGCGGTGACAATCCAGTCTTCCTGTTGGGTGCGTTTCTCATACTCATCAGAACTAACGGTAGTGCGTCAGTCCATTTAAAATTTGGGGATTCACACATCTTTGAAAGTCTTGACTTAAAGGTACCATTCATTTGCTCTACAAGTCCTGATGCTTCAGGGTGGTAACTACAGTGCAACTTCTGCTCAATGTTTAGGGTAAAAATTCCCATTTGTCTTTGAAGGATATACAATTCAAAGCGCAAATCCTTGCGACTTGATCTGCATATCCATTTCCCATTGAAACAAAGGCTCTCATTATGGTGCCTGCCATGGCACTGCCATGCAAAATGCTGCCTCCATGCCACCAGTGGTGGAGGTACGGTGTCTGCCATATTACGAGTCAGAAAGAAGTAAACACCCAAATCCAACCACAAAACCAACACCGCCAGGCCGACCTATGGTGAAAGAGTGACTGACCAACCGCTGGTCCCGCCAGGCTGACAACATTCGGACCACCCCATTACAAGACAGTTCCCAGAACAGCGGCACTTGCACGGTGGTAAACCATTGGCGGTTCACACCGCTGCGGTACAAAAAGGCACCGCCAATAGTATTGCATACCACATTTGACAGTTCAAATCCCCCACACCTGAAACACATACACACACCCCACACCTGCTTATGGTACTATAAAACACTACCCACAATCCCTTGCGACTCCCACGACCAGCCACAGATACACAAGCCACAAAGCATATCCCATACACTACAAACACCTTCACATTGCACACTTAGCACACACCAACACCACCACCAACCTGCACCCACTTTCACAAACCACCACATCACCAATCCCCTCAGCACACCTCCCTCAACATGTCATGCCAGAAGCACCCACGGTTCATAGACAATGAGCTGCAGGTCATGGTGGACAAGATCATCAGAGTAGAGCCACAACTGATGGGAGCCCAAGTCCAGAGAACATCTTTGGCCAGGAAAGCAGAGTTATACAGAGGATCGTCGACAGTGTCAACTCAGTTGGCACCTATTCACGCACAAGGGAGGATATCTGGAAGAGGTGGAACTACCTCAGTGGGAAGGTCCATTCTGTGGTGTCAGACACCAGAACGCCCTCAACAAGACTGGTGGTAGACCCCCACCTCCTCTGCTTGCGTTGACATCCTGGGAGGCGAAGGTCTTGGACATCATGCATCCGGAGGGCCTCACTGGTATCAGCGGAGGTCTCAACTCTGTTAGGCCATTCAATTCCCCCCAAAGGCACAAAACAATCCTGTCCAGCTTGCCTCCTCACCACTCCCTATCCACTCCATCACATATCACAGAACCCCTCCTATGCACCCCATGTTTTTCACTTGCATGCCAAACCACCCCCCACCATCCCCACACACCATCTCCATGCTAAGATGACAATCACAAAGTGTAGAACCACAACTCCCACAATGCATTAATCCTCACACAGCAAAAAGAAAATCCTACATCAAAGTGGAATAGCTTCATGGCAACCATACCACCGCCCACTCCTACTGGTCCCAACATACAGCAATGACAGCAATCCACAACCCACCATGGCACAGGTAACCATCGCAACAATCCCCTTCCCAAATCAATGTGTGCAGTGCTGCTGCTTTCAATTCCATCACTGGGAAGCAAACTGGGCCACTGCATGCATCACACCAAGGAAATTACTACTACACATCCACATAAAACTCTTTACCTTTCCATCCACAGGTGACCCTACCACTGCCACCCTGCAGAGAAGCCCAGGGTCAGACAGCCCTCACCAGGATGAAGGCCCAAGCGGACATCTGGATGGAGTCGACATGCCTGGGCCATATGGGGGGACTGGTCAGTCCACTCCCAGCAGACCAACAACCTGTGGCCCAGGGACCTCTCAATCAAAAGTGTGCACCACAACAGAGGGGCCAGTGTCTAGGGCACACACCCCAGACAATGAAGTGTATAGAGCCACTGGGAGTTGGCACAATGTGCCAGGGGCACAGGAGGCTAAGGGTAGTGGGAGGTTTATATTGGTCCAAAGGACAGGCCAGCACAACAGCAGATTGTCCAGAACGCCTTCACCCACGTTCTGGGTGCATACCACCAAACCCAGGACACCAGTGCGCAGTTCCTCGCCACCGTGCAGGAGACCCAGAGGCTGCAGACTGCACACCATCAGAAGGCAATGCAGCAGTGGCAGACCCACAATGCCACCATGGCCTCCATAGCAGGGGTGCTGAAGGAACCCAGTATCAGTACACCTCCCACCAGCAGACCCCTTCCAATAGCCAAAACCAATCTGAGCCCTCCACGTCAGTGGGAGATAGTGGCATGGAGGCCCTTCCCCAGGACCTACAGGACACCAGCGCCCCTCCCCTACAGCTAAGGAGACCCTATGCAAGAGAGGACGTCAAACCAGACATCCAGACGGAACTGATGCCAAGACCAAGACCAAGACCACCGACAGGAAGTGACCCTCTCCTGATCATTCTCCCCTATGTGTCACGGAGACACTTTTGTCTGTCCACTGTCATATCTCTGTTCTCCCGAGGCCACCATACTGGACTGCGACTACCCATTGCTGGCCTATATACTTGGATGAACCCACCTGCCATGACCCCACTCTTCACCCCCTGCACTTGTACCTCCCAAATAAACACCATTGAGCACAGTTACTGTATATGTCTATATTTGTCATTAGTGCGAAATATACTGCCATTACATGTGCAACAGGCAGCCCATTGTGATGTCAACATATGTGAAAGTGACAGAAAGGGGAACAACTTGCAGCAACGAATACAGGGGAGCAGCCAGTGGCTGGAGACATTTGTCTGGAGGCAACAGGTGAGGCAGGGACCAGAGTGCACCACAAAGTGCCCTGTAAATAGAAGAAGACAGGGACACCAATAACTACAGGAGTCACATATGCCTAGTCTGCACACATGCACTGTAAGTACAAGAAGCCAAAGCTGAGATGGCGACACAAGTCCCCAAACATATACTCATCGCAAATCCACATTCCCAAAACATACCTCCTCAATGGTCCCTCCCCCACACCAAACAGATCCAGACATGAGGCAGTTCCCACTGGCACACACAGTGATGTTGCACAGCCCTCCAATATCGATCTTCAGGAGAGGATGTTATACAGAGGAATCCACCTAGTGCAAAACAAATGGAGCACTGAATCTGCAAGTGCAGGCAACAATGGTCATGCACATAGATGTCACTGGTGCAGCTACACAGCAGCAGGTACAGAATGGCACTGACCTGTGCACAGTAAGGAACCAACTCATGGGCACATGTTAACCCCCCCCCAAGCCACCAAGAGTCAGAGCTGCACCCCATCCATACAGTGATTACAGACACCAGGTAGCAGCATGGTACAAGGCAGACAGTAGCACAGGTCATATACAGTGTTGCGTAGGTTCTCATTATCCTAGTGAGACTACTGGATTCGGGTGGCAGAATCACATGTACTGCAGGGGACTGAGTCTGATCCCACACCATGTGACACCTGTCGGCCTAATCTGTTTTTTTTTCCGGCTAACTAGCTCATCTCCACCCAAGAGCAGAGATGATGGGCAACTGGGTGCATGACATAAATGACTCCTCAGGGAAATCATGGTCACTCAGATCACATTTGTTTCTCTCAGTTACATTGGCTTCACGTATGCAAGGACAATCAGAGGCAGAGTATAATTCAATAAGGTTTTATTGAAGTAACTGCATCTTGGATAATAAGGCATGTATTGCAATAACTAGGATGACAAAGCACAAGAAGATTAAACTTGTGACAAGGAGAGTAACACACAAGAATAACACTACCATATTGCCACTAAGGGCCAGATGTAGCAAAGTTTTGCGAGTCGCTAATGGCCCGATTCGCTATTTGTGACATCGCAAAATCCGAAATGGGATGCAAAAATCCCATTTCTGAAATGCAAATAGCGATGCAACCCATTATCGACTCGCAAAAATTGCGACCTGATTTTGCGACCCACAAATAGGAAGTCGCAAATTGCGAGACGCAAACCATTTGCAAAAGCCAGTCGCAAATTGCGACTAGTCGCAAAAAGCCCATTTTGCACATCCAGATTACCACTGATTCAGAGCAGGTGGTAACCAGAACCAAAGTATAAAAGGAGACCCAGAAGGCATCTGGGTTACTCAAAATGGCTGAACTGTACGTGATAGCATGGAGGAGGAGAGTCCAGGCCACCCAGCAGAGGAGGAGGAGGCAGAGACAGGAGAGGATATACCGAACCAGGCAGACACTATTTCAACAAACTGAGGAGGAGATATATGACTAATATAGACTGAGCAGTGCAGCAATCTTAGAATTAATTGAACTACTGAATCCTCAGCTTGAATGACAGACAATGCGCGGCAGCGCCATCCCTACACATGTGCAAGTGCTATGCTAACTCCACCTCTTGGCCTTGGGTAGCTATCAGGGGGTGATTGCTGTGGCAGGTGGGGCATCCCAAAGTGCACTGTGACGATTCTTCAGATGTTTCCTAGATGCCATACTCACACACATGTCCAGATATATATACCTTCCCAGGAATGAGGCAGAAATTAACAGCATCAAGTTGGACTTCTTCAGAATTGCCAACTTCCCCCATGTAATAGGGTGTGTGGATGGTACACATATACAAATTTGCCCTCCTGCTAATCTGGAATATGTGTTCCGCAATTGGAAATGTACCCACTCACTAAACATCCAGGTAGTATGTTACGCCCATAATGTCATTACTGACATTGTAGCTAAATATTCAGGGAGTACATATGACTCATACATATTCAGGCACAGTGGGATACACCAACGCCTAGAACGTGGGGAGTTTGGAGACGGATATCTATTAGGTATTGCTGACTACACCCTGAAGCCATACATACAGGTCACTGTGTAAACCATTCATGCCCTGCTAAATTTGGCTTTTTTGTCAAACAGGTGACAGTGCATATGCCCTGAGACCATGGATACTCACCCCGTACCTAACACCTGGCAATCAGAACGAGAGGCGATATAACAGTGCACATCGGCGGACCAGAACTGTTGTGGAGAGGACCTTTGGCTTGGTAAATGCAAGATTCAGATGCCTCCACAAAAGTGGAGGTGCACTCCAGTATGCAACAGAAACAGCATGCAAGATAGTTGCCGCCTGTGCCATCCTACACAACATTGCCACCAGACGTGGGCTACATCTCACCCCTGAAGACACAGACACAGAGGATGAGGAGGAAGAGCTACCACACCGACAGCCTGGGGATAGAAGCATCGCAAATGAGGGCAGACAGAGACGGAACCACATTGCAACCCAATACTTTGGCAGTTACGTGGCAACCGTCACCACACTCACTAATGTCAGACACACATAACCCAGTTATGTAGTGAAACAAACAAAACCTTTTTATTTCTAAACTATGTGAAAGAAAGAATATTGCTGAATGTCACAGTCTGGAATTGTCCATTTGCATTTAAGACATATTAATATCATGTGCCTTATTTACAGTACAGTCTGGATGGCTCACACCCTCCTCCTCGTGCGGCCACCATGGCTCATCCCTGGTGGGTCTCCTGATCCCTGCCATGAACTGCTACTCCATAGCACACGGGACTCGCTGGCAGACACACTACTAATGGTCGACCCCTCCTCGCTGTCCTGAGGTGTCTCCCCTGTGCCCCTTGCAGCCTGCCTGCTCTCCATAAGATCCACCGCATGGCTGATGGGGCCAAATCCTTGCGCCACATCCCCTGCGAAGTGGCCAAGTTCCACCTAGAGGCTGACTGATGCCTTGACACGCATGTTGTATTTGTGGCAAGACGCCCAATAGATGCTGCCAGTCGGTCAAAGCGTGCGGCAGTGTGGCGCTCCCTGCGCCTTGCATGTGCTCTGTCTGCCACAAGTTCAGTCACCAAATGTTGAATGGCCCCCTGATGTTGATTCATGCGGTTGAACTGACTGTCCACATTTGCCATCCCATGTATCATTGTTGTCTGCAGTCTATTGAGGGTTCTGGTGATGGACCTTAATTGTCTGTTTCGCGCTGACCCTAAATGAGCGATGCCTCCAAGCCCACAAACTCTGCCTCTCCTGGGGCACCAACTGAACTCTGCGCCGGCGTCTGCGCACTGGTCCAGCTGCTGGCTCTGTGCGCCTCTCTGTGGTGCTGGGCCCTGATGTTATTTCTGCTGCCCCCATGTCCTGCATTTGGTCTTCAATGGACCCTGGTGATGTTCTGCTGGGTCCTGCAATGTCACCGGCAGCCTTCTGCAGTGGGTCTGGCCCATGTTCCTCTCCCTGCCTGTTGCTGGGGATGTCTTGTGGGAGACCTGTGGGACATAGGGGGTACACTGTCAGTCACGCACATCTGTTTTATGCCTCATAATAAACATTTGCCTATATTTGGACTACTGTACTACATTGCCCATAATGCACTATTCTAGAGGTTGCTAGACTGGTATGGAGCTAGTCTGGAGGTGCCTGCTGCTGTGTACTGTGATTGTGTATATTGCATTTGTGGGTGTCAAAGCATATCTCATGGTACTCACTCTTTGATGTCCCAGGTGCTGAACTGTCCAGTTCTCCCATTCCCAGTACGGCCTCTGACTCCAGTGTCTGCTCCACCATGCTTTCCAGGGCTGTGGGTGGTGGAACGGTGGATAGGCCTCCACCGATGCCCCTCATCTCCCTCAAGCGCTCCGCAACCCTCTCCTTGGTCCTGGAGCGCAGGTCATACCACCTTTTGCGGATTTCCTCAAGGGTGTGCTGGCTCACCCCTATGGCATTGATTTTCTCCTGAATCTGCTGCCATATCCTTTTCTTCTGAGTGTCTGGGACACTCACTGCTGCCTTTCCAAAACGTTCATCATGATGCAGGCAGAATTCTTCTGTCAGCACCTCCAACTCCTTGTCAGAAACTTTCACCTTCCTCCTTCTGCCAGCACTGCCTGTCTCCTCCATGGTTGCTGCAGCTCCTCTCCCTTGGGTGTGGCTCTGCAGTTTGAAATGGGTGTGGTCCTCCCTCTTCCCAGGTCTATTTGATGGCTTCCTGGTTCTGATGTCATCACCAAGAGCCAGGAAGTGGTTTTCCCAACTGTTGTGCTGCACCTGCAGGCAATTTGCGAGTCAGTCGCAATTTGCGACATCCTTCTCGCAAATTGCGATCTCGCTTTTAGCGAGGTTGCAAATTGCGGGCGACACCTCTGCGACTCGCAAATTGGTATCGCAAGTCTTTCTTGAATTTGATTTTGCGAGTCAGAAAATACCCATTCGCATGAAGTCGCTATTTCCGAATCGCAAATATTTTCCTACCTACAACTGGCCCTAATATTCTTAAGGATAGTTCCTACCTAAGCTGTGTTAGAGCACAGGATGTTAAGCTCTAATTCTGCCCTTCAGGTTTCCCCTGGGAAGACATCATCCTCATACCTGAGCAAGAGGTCTGTAGTCTAGATAAGCAGCTGCAGCAAAGCAATCATCAATCAGCATACAGTTGTGGTCATCTGGCTGGAATCTACCCCTAACGTACATGGGTCAAAGTAGCGTTTTTATAATAAAACAACTGATGTTCCAAGAAAGGATCCCGATGCAAGAGTGTGTATGTTTCTGTGAACATTGCAGACAAATCGTACCACTTTTGCCAGCAACCTATCTTACTGCAGCCTTAGAAAAGCACAGAGTGAAAGATATGTCTTGTTTGAGAACACAGTGCTGACCTAGGCGAAGAACAGCTAGATAGAGAAAATAAAATGAGACCGCAAATGTGACTACTATTAAAATAATATAACAAAGTTAAAATAAAACATATCTAGGTTAGAGTGCACCGCGGCAGGCCTATTTTCTGAAATAACGTGTATAAAACTATAGCTAAAATGGCTACACAACAAAGGTATGGGACACAATTGGCACATATCTGCATTGCAGTGGACAGATTGTTGTATCAACTCTGCTCTGGCATCAGCTGCATACTCATCATCTTCCTCCTCATCACTCCCTATGTCCCCTTCATCAGGCACTGGTACAGGTGCCACATTCTCTGCATCCAGCAGCGGTATGTGATGTCTGAGGGCCAGATTGTGTAGCATGCAGTAGGCAACAATGATCTGGCACACCTTCTGTGGTCTGTAGAGTAGGACACCACCGGAGATGTGAAGTCAATGAAATCGGGCCTTTAGCAGGCTGGAGGTCCTCTCAATGACCCGTCTTGTCCTGCCGTGGGCCTCATTTAAACTGTTTTCAGAAGCTCTAGTAGGATGCCTCATGGGTGTCAGTAGCCAGGGAAGGTTGAGATAACCAGAGTCACCTGTGTGCAAAGAGGTAAGAGCCATGTCAATTCTGTGAGGGTGAGAGGGCAGGTCATGAAGGGTGTTGAGATCACAGGGGCACACATTTGAAAGGATACATACTGATGAGACAGGCCCGCTGAAATGGTGCCATCATGTGTGGGACGGTGCTGATCAGCAGAATGTATGAGTCATGCACAGAACCAAGGAACTTTGCAGTCACTTGTGTGATATATTGGTCAGCGAGACACACTACCTGTACATTGGTGGAATGGAAGTTTTTCTGGTTCCTATACACTTGCTCACTCCTCCTGGGTTGCACCAGTGCAAAGTGGGTGCCATCAATGGCCCCTATCACATGAGGTACATGTGCCAATTTGTAAAATGCAGCTTTGACGGTGGCCAAATCAGCACATTGGGGGAACCAGATGTAGCTGGGCAGATGTTTTAGCAGAGCACAAAGTACGCCCCTCAGGATGTTGCTGAACATGGGCTGTGACATCCCTGCTGCCAAGGCTACTGTAATCTGGAATGACCATGAGGCTAGGAAGTGGAGGACTGACAACACCTGTACTGTGGGAGGGATGGCATTGGGATGACAATTGGCAGGCAACAGATCCGACTCCAACTGGTTCACAAGCTCCATGATGGTCTGGTGGTTCAGACGATAGGTCTGAATGATGTGTTGCTCTTTCAGTGTGGCAAGGTCGACTAGGGGCTTGTACACCGGGGCATTCCTCATCCTCACCCTTCCACCGTACCTTGGAATAGGAGGGAGTAGGAATTATGATGTGCATCATTGACTGTTTGGGCATAGTTGTGCTGTACACAGCTCACAAAATTAAACCAACGACACACCTAGAATGCACTCTCAATTCACATTGCACATGTAAAATGGCAGCCGCCTGTCTTGCATGCACAGGACAGATGGACGTTAGCCTATCCCGCCGGCGTAACACGTCATGGTGGTAGGCGGTCTCAACCGCCGTGCAACTCCTCATTTTTTAACAGTGTTGCCTACGGGAGACATGAGCCAATACTGATCTCCGCCAGCGGTGACGGTGATGTACGCTGCAGATGTGAGTGCCATTTCATGTGCTCAGGCTCACTTGACTCCTGATATTTGTACACAGAAGACTCCACTGCATGTGATGCTATGTTCTGACTCTGGTTGCCAAGATGCCACATCCGGTAGGAGATAGAGCCCCAGCATTCACCCAGGAGGAATTGGAGAAGCTTGTGGACGGGATCCTATCCCTGTATAGACAGTTGTATGGGGCACCAGAGCACCAGGTGGGTGCAATGTCACTTTCCTGTCTGTGAGTGGTACGTATGGGGACAGGGGCCTTGGGATGAGGCAGTGTGACTGGAGAATGGACATGGGTGAGGAGTCAGAGGATACGTGGATTGATGTAATTTGCATGTGGAAGTGAGATGTGTGCTGTCCACTGCTGTCCATGTGTTGCCCTGCTACATGATTTTGTCCTTCTGTGTCACCCATGCGAGTCAGTGCCCATGAGAAGAAGGGGATATGGCATGCCATCTCCAAGCAAGTGTGGGCCATGGGGTTCCATGTCCAGCGGAGCACCCACTGCAGAAAGCGGCGGGAGGACCTGAGACGCTGGGCTCGGAAGACTGTGGAGGCCCAGCTGGGGACATCCTCTCAACGAAGGAGGGGTGCCCATCAAACCCTGACCCCCCTTATGTCCTGCATTTTGGAGGTGGCATACTGTGAGGTGGATGGGTGCACAGCAGCCATAAGAGGATGAATACACACTCTCACTTGCATTATGTGTTGCCTTAGTCGCTCAGGGTGAGCACTATTGGAAGGCTGTGGTGAGGGTGCATGTCCACTATGGGTATTAGACAACCAGGAATAATATTCATCATAGCTGAGTGACCATGCCATGCAGTCAGTGAGTTGAGGGTCACTTATCCCCAATGTGGTATCTATGTTGTCACCCACTACCAAGATGAGCTTGGCAGTTCATGGCAACAGGGTCATTACATCTGGAGTGTCAGGTCATTGTAATATGTTCTTGCCAACCACAAAGTTCTCAATGTGCAGGCAGGTAGTGTATGTGTAGTGAGGTAAGGTTGGCTAAGATGTCACAGTGCAATTTGTGTATGGCCTAGTTGGCATGCCAACTACCCATGCAGAATTTAGTTGGATCAGTAGTCCAGGAGTTGTGTTTCTCAGGGGGGAAGGGAAGTGGACAGGTACTATGCAGCTGTGGCGGGTTTGCCTCGCATCATGTGCATGATTGCATCTGTGTCACCATCAGCAGTACACATGTGCATTTCTGTGGTTGCCCCCATGGTGTTCCATTGTTGTAGCATGTGCAAGTGGGGGCATGGAATCTCATGATATAAGAAGATGTTGTAGTTACTGTTTGTGACTGTTATGCTGGCATTGACCGATTGCACCCTGTCTCACTCTCTCTCTCTCCCACCCTCCCTCAATCCCTCTTCTCCCCTGTCTTTCTGTGCATAAGCATCATCTGGCGAAGGAGAAGGGGCACCGGTGAGTGGGGAAGCTGCAGCCCACTGGACCCAGGAGGATGAATCCAGAGGATTTGAGGGGACCAGTCAGACTGAAGGCAAGGGGAGAGCCATGGGGGATATGGGATTGACCACAACATCTTCAGATTCCTCCTCCTATGGCAGGTCCCTGGTGGTGGTGGACCCTTTGGGGTCCATGCCTGCATCATCCTTGTCTACTTCCCCTTACCAACACTGGCCTCCCTGTAGCTCCCCATCAATTGCCCGTGCCCGCTCACCCAGCAAGGTGGGCATATCCTTCGCAGGCACCTCTGCCCCTGCCCCAGTCATCCCTGCTGCCCTCAATGAGGAGTTTATTGACCTCCTGAGGTCCATCTCTGTGAGGCAGACAACCATGGTAAATGCCATCCAGGGACTGGCATCCCAGATGCAGCAGTCAAATGCCTTCCTGGAAGGCTTTCACTGTGCCCTGTCTGCCCTGCAGGGACTGTTTCAGGCTCTGGCCTCCATATTGACAGCAGCCAGTGTTCCTACTCCTTCCGTCCCCCCTCCAACTGCCTGTTCAAACTCCCACATTGTAGGAAAGTACCATCTTGCCTGGCACGTTACCCCCATATTTCACTGTATATATGTTGTTTTAGTCTATGTGTCACTGGGACCCTGCCAGGCAGGGCCCTAGTGCTCATAAGTATGTGCCCTGTATGTGTTCCCTGTGTGATGCCTAACTGTCTCACTGAGGCTCTGCTAACCAGAACCTCCGTGGTTATGCTCTCTCTGCTTTCCAAATTTGTCACTAACAGGCTAGTGACTAAATTTACCAATTCACATTGGCATACTGGTACATCCATATAATTCCCTAGTATATGGTACTGAGGTTCCCAGGTTATTGGGGTTCCAGGAGTTCCCTATGGGCTGCAGCATTTCTTTTGCCCCCCATAGGGAGCTCTGACAATTCTTACACAGGCCTGCCACTCCAGCCTGTGTGAAATAACGTCCACGTTATTTCACAGCCATTTACCACTGCACATAAGTAACTTATAAGTCACCTATATGTCTAACCTTCACCTGGTGAAGGTTGGGTGCAAAGTTACTTAGTGTGTGGGCACCCTGGCACTAGCCAAGGTGCCCCCACATTGTTCAGGGCAAATTCCCCAGACTTTTTGAGTGCGGGGACGCCATTACACGTGTGCACTGTACATAGGTCACTACCTATGTACAGCGTCACAATGGTAACTCCGAACATGGCCATGTAACATGTCTATGATCATGGAATTGTCACCCCAAAGCCAATTCCATGATCCCCCGGGTCTCTAGCATAGTACCCGGGTACTGCCAAACTGCCTTTCCGCGGTCTCCACTGCAGCTGCTGCCAACCCATCAGACAGGTTTCTGCCCTCCTGGGGTCCAGGCAGCCCTGGCCCAGGAAGGCAGAACAAAGGACTTCCTCTGAGAGAGGGTGTAACACCCTCTCCCTTTGGAAATAGGTGTGAGGGCTGGGGAGGAGTAGCCTCCCTCAGCCTCTGGAAATGCTTTGATGGGCACAGATGGTGCACCGGTTCAGGGATCCCCCAGCCCTGCTCTGGCGCGAAACTGGACAAAGGAAAGGGGAGTGACCACTCTCCTGACCTGCACCTCCAAGGGGAGGTTCCCAGAGCTCCTCCAGTGTGTCCTAGACCTCTGCCATCTTGGAAACAGAGGTGTTTGTGGCACACTGGACTCCTCTGAGTGGCCAGTGCCAGCAGGTGACATCAGAGGCTCCTTCTGATAGGCTCTTACCTCTCTTGGTAGCCCATCCTCCTTCCTTGGTAGCCAAACCTCCTTTTCTGGCTATTTAGGGTCTCTGCTTTGGGGAATTCTTCAGATAACGAATGCAAGAGCTCATCAGAGTCCCTCTGCATCTCCCTCTTCACCTTCTACCAAAGGATCGACCATTGACTGCTCAGGACGCCTGCAAAACCGCAACAAAGTAGCAAGACGACTACTAGCAACCTTGTATCGCTTCATCCTGACAGCTTTCTCGACTGTTTCCAGGTGGTGCATGCTCTGGGGGTAGCCTGCCTCCTCTCTGCACCAGGAGCACTGAAGAAATTTCCCGTGGGTCGACGGAATCTTCCCCCTGCTACCGCAGGCACCAAAAGACTGCATCACTGTTTCTCTGGGTCCCCTCTCAGCATGACGAGCTGGTTCCCTGGAACTCAGCAAGTCTGTCCAAGTGACTCCCACAGTCCAGTGACTCTTCAGTCCAAGTTTGGTGGAGGTAAGTCCTTGGCTCCGCACGCTAGACTGCATTGCTGGGTACCGCGTGATTTGCAGCTGCTCCGCCTCCTGTGCACTCTTCCAGGATTTCCTTTGTGCACAGCCAAGCCTGGGTACCTGACACTGTAACCTGCAGTGCACAACCTTCTGAGTTGTCCTCCGGCGTCGTGGGACTCCCTTTTGTGACTTCGCATGGACTCCGGTTCACTCTTCTTCCAAGTGCCTTTTCAGGTACTTCTGCAGATGCTGCTTGCTTTTGTGAGGGTTCCCTGACTTGCTGGGCTCCCCCTCTGTCATCTCCTCCAAGTGGTGACATCCTGGTCCCTCCTGGGCCACAGCAGCACCCAAAAACCTCTACTGCAATCCTTGCAGCTAGCAAGGCTTGTTTGTAGTCTTTCTGCGTGGGAACACCTCTAGAAGCTTCACCGCAATGTGGGACATCCATCCTCCAAAGGAGAAGTTCCTAGCTCTCTTTTTTCTTGCAGAACTCCAAGCTTCTTCCAACAGGTGGCAGCTTCCTTGCACCCTCAGCTGGCATTTCCTGGGCTCCTGCCGACTCTCGACACTGTCGCAACTATTGGACTTGGTTCCCTTGTCTTACAGGTACTCAGGTCTAGAAATCCACTGTTGTTGCATTGCTGGTGTTTGTTCTTCCTGCTGAAACCCCCTATCACGACTTCTGTGCTCTCTGGGGGTAGTAGGTGCACTTTATACCTACCTTTCAGGGTCCTGGGGTGGGCTATTTTTGTAACCCTCACTGTTTTCTTACCGTCCCAGCGACCCTCTACAAGCTCACATAGGTTTGGGGTCCATTCGTGGTTCACATTCCACTTTTGGAGTATATGGTTTGTGTTGCCCCTATACCTATGTGCTCCTATTGCAATCTACTGTAATTTTACACTGCTTACATTATCTTTCTTGCTATTACCTGCATAAGTTTGGTTTGTGTACATATATCTTGTGTATATATCTTATCCTCATACTGAGGGTACTCACTGAGATACTTTTGGCATATTGACATAAAAATAAAGTACCTTTATTTTTAGTACTTCTGTGTATTGTGCTTTCTTATGATATTGTGCATATGACACCAGTGGTATAGTAGGAGCTTTACATGTCTCCTAGTTCAGCCTAAGCTGCTTTGCAATAGCTACCTTCTATCAGCCTTAGCTGCTAGAAACACCTCTTCTACACTAATAAGGGATAACTGGACCTGGCACAAGGTGTAAGTACCTCTGGTACACACTACAAGCCATGCCAGCCTCCTACACACATCCCTCACCCATCACCCATCCAAGGCATACCTTGTATCAACATCTACAGACCCAGATTGAAAGGACAAACACAAGCACCACAGGAGACACCACACCATGCACACACATAATAGACACATGCAGACACAACAACATCCACTCCCTACACAGACTCCCTCACCACCTCCCCCTCACAGTCACCTCACCACTCACACCTGCAGTCACCACCCCATCAGTCCCAGATCCTGCCACATGTGCTCTCACTGCCATCATCACCACAATATCACCCCCCCACACATGCACACCCGATACACCACATGCACATGCACCACAGCTGTCAACATAACCACATGCAGCACATCCACCCTACATTCACACACCACCCCAAAATTCACTCACACATCCCCTGCCATCGCCTTTCGTCTCCCTTTCCTCCTCCCAGTACACCTAAACGCCCACACTCACAAACCCCACAGTCACCCAGCACACAAATCATACACTCACGCACCTGCACACAAGGCATCTCCATGTACACACCTCTCAACCATTCTCTCTGCCACCAATTCAGCCACTTGTGCAGATTACACTCCTCGAAGCCAGGAAGCCTTGAGTATACCAGAAATTGTGAACACTGCGTATACTGCTTTTAATGTTCTCATGTTATCTCTTTAAAAGGAACCATCAACAAATAAAATCCAATCATTTGCTTCAAATCTGGTATCTCCACTATCAAGTCTAGGTTTTGTGCACAAATCAGTAACTTCCAGACAGTCATGTTCAACCTCTTTCAATTTATCAATGTCAACACTTTCTTTTGGAAGCAAGGTTTCTGGGTTAAGCACTGTGCATCTTTTCCAAGTAACATTTGGTGATCCCAAAATTATAGTTTCATATCGGGTCAATGTTGCGTTGGTAAGATGTTGGGTTTTGGTTCGGGTATGCAAAACTTCAATGGAGTTAGGGATTAAAACAGTTAAGGGATGTCCCATCACAATGCTTTCACGCTGTGTGAGGCTCAATCCAACCGCTGTTACACTTCGCATACAGCTAGGTAACGCTGCTGTAACTGAGACCCAAGTAGCTGAAAAATATGCTACCGGGCGGTTTACACCACCATGGACCTGTGACAGGACAGACAAGAAACATGCATCATGCTCCTAACAAAACAACACAAATGGCTTTGTGTTGTCAGGCATTCCCAAAGCCGGGCTTAGCACAGACTTTCTCTCAACTCAGTAAAGGCTTTTATACAAGCGTGATATAATTCTAGTGGATCAGAGACTTCTTTGTGAGTTAGCTTATATAATGGCTTTGAAACGACTGAAAAGTTCAGAATCCACTGGCGACAATGGCTTACCATTCCCAAAAACATCCTGACATCTCTCTACGTAACTGAGAGATTCATCTGTAATATGGCTGTGACTCTCTCTCGAGAAATTTTTCTAGCTCCTTTTTCAATTTGGTGTCCCAAATATTTCACTTCCTTCTGACAATACTATAATTTTGCTGGGGACACCTTATGTTCGTTCTTTCCCAAATGATTTAGCAAGGCAATTGTATCATGCCTGCAAGCTTCTATTGTTTTGCAGCGATTAACAAATCATCAATGTACTGAACCAATGTCTATAAGAAAGGCATTTACAATTACTCCAGATTTTTTTTCAGTACTTGATTGAAAATGGACGGTGACTCTGAAAATCCTTCACGAATTCTGCACCAATAGTATACTCGATCCAGGAATGTAAAACAGAAGAGAAATTGACTATCCTCTTGAAGAGGTACAGAAAAGAATGCTTGTGCTAGGTCCACTACTGTGAACCATTCAGCATCACATGAATTCTGACCCAATATCACTCCTGGATTTGGCACCACTGGACAGCATTTAATCACATTATCATTTATTTTCCTCATATCCTGAACTATCTGGAATTTCCCGCAAGGTTTATGTAGAACCATGATAGGTAAAATACATGGAGTGCTCAATACCTATATTAGAACACTTTGGTGGTCATCACAACCCTGGCGGTCGGTGCTAAAGCGGCGGTAAGACCGCCAACAGGCCGGCAGTAAAAAAAATTGAATTACGACCGTGGTGGAAACCGCCAACATACACAGCCACTTTAACACTCCGACCGCCACGGCGTTAACCGCCAACAGACAAGCGGAAGACAATGTATCACCCACAGTATCACAACCTACCAATCAGCCACCTTTTCCGGGGTGGATTCACCGCGAACAAAAACACGGCGGAAACAGGACTTCGATGGGAAAACGCTCACCTCTACACAACCCACGAGGAACCAGGACGCCATGGAACCAGAGCTTCACATTTTCCCAGCTTTCATCTTCTTGCTCCTCTACCAGGAGCATGAACGTCGGTGCCGAAGACCACGTGCGTACTGCACCTATGACACAGGGGAGGGAAAAAACAGGGACACACACACGCAACACCCCCATCCAACCCTCACCCACCACAATACACACACTAATACATATTGATACATCACAGTTACACCACCCAATCCCCCCCCCGGAAGAATGCAAAGACAAAAGGAAATTAGTGTAACCATTGTAATCTATTAAAATACAGTACGCAAAAATATATATACACTATAAAGAAATATATACACCAAGAATAGAAGTCCAGGTATTGCTCCATTTAAGTCCGTGGAACACTGGGCCCACACTGCATGGGCGAGGCCCACACAAGGTACCGGACCATGAAGGACAGAACACTGCAGGGGCATCAGATAGAAATAAAACAGGCACCTCAGGGGGAAGGGAAAGGGTGGGCATCTCAGCCGGATGAGTGCACGACGCCAAATCCACGAGGGGGCCACATGCTCACTGTTCAATCCTGGGGAGTGCAAAGCCACAGTCTCTCAAGTCTCTACAGTAGGTGATTTGCCCACTGCTATATCCTGGGGAGTGCAAAGCCACAGTCTCTCAAGTCTCTCAAGTGGGTGGGTTGCCCACTGTTCAATCCTGGGGAGTGCAAAGCCACAGCCTCTCAAGTCTCTACAGTGGGTGGGTTGCCCACTGTTCAATCCTGGGGAGTGCAAAGCCACAGTCTCTCAAGTCTCTACAGTGGGTGGGTTGCCCACTGTTCAATCCTGGGGAGTGCAAAGCCACAGTCTCTCAAGTGGATAACAGTCTCCACTGGTTCTGGAGGGGGGCTTTGTGCCCAGAGTGCTTCATCCTGCCAAAGACAGAGGTAGTGGATGTATCTCTCCACTGGTTCTGGAGGGGGATTTGTGCCCAGAGTGATTCATCCTGCTAAGGACAGAGGTAGTGGATGTAAATCTCCGCTGGTTCTGGAGGGGGCTTTGTGCCCAGAGTGCTTCATCCTGCTCGTGGCGGACTCAGTAGCGTCAGTGCTCTTGGCGTTCATGGGCCAGCGGTGCTTGTGACGGCGGTGGCCATTGCAGTGGTGCTTGTGGCGTCCGTGTCCTTGGCAGCGGTGCTTGTTGCGGCGGTGTCCTCGGCAGCGGTGCTTGTGGCGGCGGTGTCCATTGAAGCGGTGCTTGTGGCGGCGATGTCCATTGCAGCGACTCAGCTGCTGGCGGTCCTGCCTGGGCCAGCGGGGCTGTTGCTGGCGGTCCTGTCTGGGCCTGCAGGGCTGCTGCTGGCGGTCCTGTCTGGGCCTGCGGGGCTGGTGCTGGCGTTCCTGTCTGGGCCAGCGGGGTTGGTGCTGGCGGTCGCATCCTGGCCAGCGGAGCTGGTGCTGGCGGTCGCCTCCTGGCCAGCGGGGCTGCTGCTGGCGGTCGCCTCCTGGCCAGCGGGGCTGGTGTTGGCGGTCGCCTCCTGAGCAGCGGGGCTGCTGCTGCCGGTCGCCTCCTGGGCATCGGGGCTGGTGCTGGTGGTCGCCTCCTGGGCAGCGGAGCTGGTGCTGGTGGTCCTGTCTGGGCCTGCGGGGCTGATGGCTGTCACCTCCTGGGCAGCGGGGCTGATGGCGGTCGCCTCCTGGGCAGCGTGGCTGGTGCTGGCGGTCGCCGCCTGGGCAGCGGGGCTGATGGCGGTCGCCTCCTGGGCAGCAGGGCTGATGGCGGTCGCCTCCTGGGCAGCGGGTCTGATGGCGGTCTTCTCCACTGTGCCGATCTTCCCAGACTTGCCGGGTTTCTTGTGCCCCTTCCCCACCTTGGAAGGTATCGCAGCTGACTCCATACTCCCACCTGTACCCCTGGGAGCGGCTTTCGTGGCTGGTGTCTTCCCCCTCTCCCGCCAGGCACTGGCCAACTTTTGATGCTTGACAGGTGGGGGACTGTCCGTGCTGTGGCTCCTTGCAACACTGGCTGCCCTGCTGCCTGGTTCAGTCCAGAATCCGGTGACTACTGGCACCACTCATCCCGCCGATGTCGTGGCTGAGGTGCTAGGTTGGGACCTGGAGAGTCGGGCCCTAGGGGACTGATGGGGTGGGGGAGGTGATGGAAAGAGGTCAAGGGTGGACAGGAAAAGTTTCTTGGGAACACTGGGACGGGTAGCTGGAGGGGGTTTGGGAGTGGAGAAAGAGGTAGTGGTTGTTGGAGGTGTACGTTTGGTGACTTTGGGTGAAGGTGCATGTGCTGGAGGCTGTCGTGAGGAGGATGGCTGTTGGGTGGGTGTGTGCCTGCGTTTGTGTACCTTGGGAGGTGGCGTCACAGACACACTGGAAGAGGACACAGGGGATGTGTGAATTGTAGTGGGGGTGGTGACTGCACGTGAGCGGGGTGTGGTGGTGATGGAAGTAGTGGCTGTAGATGTAGCGCATGCAGGTGTGAGTGGAGACAAGACTGGGAGGGAGGAGGGAGACGAGGAGGAGGGGGACACAGTGGAGGCAGTGGATGTTGCTATGTCTGCATGTATGTGATGTTTGTGTGAGTGCCTGTGGGATGTGTGGTGCTTATGTTTGCCTGAGCTTCCTTTGTGTGTTGGGGTGTGTGCATGCTGGTCTCATGGTGTGCTTGGGGTAGGCTGAGGTACAGGGGTGTGGGTCTGGGTAGAGGAAGTTGGAGGGGGGAGGCTAGAGACAGGGACAATGGCTGAACCCAGTGATGAGGCCAGAGTCTGAAAAGCTCGTTGAAGGGCAGCCTGACCAGAATGAATGTCCTCCAGGAATGCATTCATCTGTTGCAACTGCCTCTCTACACCCTGGATGGCATTCAAAATGGTAGACTGCCCAACAGTGAGGGACCTGAGGAGGTCTATGGCCTCCTCACTGAGGGCAGCAGGGGTGACTGGGGCAGGGCCTGAGGTGCCTGGGTCGAAGGTGATGCCCACCCTCCTGGGTGAGCGGGCACGGGGCAAAGGCTGAGGGGCTGCTGGGAGGGCGGTGCTGGAAGGGGGGGTGGCGGCTGTACCTGTAGATGGGGGGAGCACAGATGGGTCTGCCACCACAAGGTAGCTCCCATCAGAGGAAGAGTCCGTGTCACTGGTTCAGCTCCTGTCCCCGTCGTGGAGCTCCCCTCGCCCTCGGTCCCACTGGTGGAATCCGACTCCGTAGTGTCGCCCTCCAGGGTTATGTGGGATGCAGCTCCTTCCTGCTCCGGTGCCACTGCTCCTCCGCCTGATGATGCTATTGCACACAACAACAGGGACACCACAAAAAGGGGGGACGACAACAGAAGAAAGACATGTTGAGTGCATGCATTACCGCTACCGTTGGCGGACACGACAGACACAGAAGCCCCCTGCACTACGCCGCGCACTTGGGGTCCACTATTCAATCCCTGGGACATGGCCTACAAGGCTATGGTCGACATCTGCACACAAGGATGTCACATGAGCCTGACTAGGTGTAGTTGGCACTGTACTGAGGTGGGTTGGGGTGCCACAGGGCCTGCCTGAAAAAGGAGACCTAACTAGCGCACTCGCCCTGGCTTAGGGGAACCCACAGCCCACCTCCCCCACCCAGACACCTCCACTGCACGCTGAATCAGCAGAATGAGAGTGTACTCACCCCCTTGTTGCTGCTGTGATGTCCCCAAGCGCCCATCCGACTGCGGGTACGCCACCGCCAGGATCCTGAACATCAGGGGGGTCATGGTGCGACGGGCACCCCTCCCACGTTGGGACGCCATCCCCAGCTGGGCCTCCGCCGTCTTCTAGCTCCAGCGGCGAATGTCCTCCCATCTCTTACGGCAGTGGGTGCTCCATCTGTGATAGACCCCCAGGGTCTGGACGTCCTTTGTGATGGCACACCAAAAATACTTCTTCTGGTGGGCGCTGATCTACAGGAATTGTACAGGGGAAAAAGAGAAGTTATTTCCAACTGCACCATCACAGTCTACCCTTGCCATGTGGCACATGCACTCACCGTCTATTCATGCACGCCTCATTCCCCCCCTATCTTTCATCCACCCCACTCCACACAGGCATAGCCCATACAGCATGCTCCCAGTGTACTTACCTGTTTGTCTGGAGGACCGGAGAGTAGCCTGTACTGGGGGAGGACCCCAACCATGAGTTTCTCCAACTCCTCCGATGTGAGGGCAGGGACCCTTTCCCCAGACGCATGAGCCATTGTCTCTTCCAGACTGAGGTCACAGCAGCACTTGCAGTGTAGGTCCTCTCCTGTCGAAGATCAGGTATCGAGTGATTGAAAAGATAGAAAATGGCAGTCTCGTCCGCGGGTTGCGTACCGTCACCGCCTGCGTGCATCATCATTGGCTCCTGGGACCCATAGGGTCCAATGTTAACCAATGCAGGATTGCACCACGGTCTTCGACCGCCTACCGCAACAGTGTACAACGCCAGCGCAGTTACCTCATATCCCATTGTCCCACTTTACAGGTCAGGCAACCGCCATTTCAGGGGCCCACATGGCTCTATCTTTAACTGCGTCACACATAACTAGGCCTTGCCTCAACACACATACATGCTTATTTCGGATTATGAATCGTGTTCTGTGTGAGCTGTGTGTACGTACCTCTGAGTTGGTTGACTCTATGCTCGCTGTTGTCCTTCATATGCACCGTCCGCTGGGACATGTGAGGAGATGGTGGCATCCTCCGGTGTACAAACCGCTGGTGGACCTGTCAACAATGGAGGAAAGACATGTAATCATCACATACAGGCTAGATCATGCCACAATCCTGGAACTGTGTGCCCAGTTGGAGCCAGACCTGATGTCAGCTATCCGCCATCCCACAGGAATCCCCCCTCAAGCACAGGTGTTGGCAGTACTCCATTTCCTTGAAAGTGGGTCATTTCAAACAACAGTGGCAATAGCATCAGGGATGCCCCAGCCTATGTTTTCCAACGTGTTGTCCAGAGTGTTGTCTGCCCTGCTGAAACACATGCGGAGCTACATCGTTTTCCCTCAGGTGGAGGATTTGCCTACAGTGAAAGGTGACTTCTATGCCCTGGGACATATGCCCAACATCATAGGTGCCATTGATGGTGCACATGTGGCCTTGGTACCCCCCGGCAGGAGTGAACAGGTGTACAGAAACCGGAAGAGTTATCATTCGATGAATGTGCAGATGGTGTGTTTGGCAGACCACTACATCTCCCATGTGAATGCCAAATTCCCTGGCTCCGTGCATGATGCTTACATCCTGCGAAAAAGCAGCATCCCTTATGTGATGGGGCAACTCCAGAGGCACCGGGTGTGGCTATTAGGTGAGCACCTGGAACCAAATCAGTGGGAATAGTTGTGTGGGTCTGGGGATATTCCTACAGGTTAGTGTGTGTCTAACAGTTGTCCCTCGCCTTTTTCAGGTGACTCTGATTACCCTAACCTGTCATGGCTACTGACCCCAGTGAGGAATCCCAGGACAAGGGCAGAGGAACGCTACAATGAGGCACATGGGCAAACTAGGAGGATTATAGAGCGGACCTTCGGCCTCCTGAATGCCAGGTTCAGGTACCTCCATATGACAGGTGGTTCCCTATTCTACTCACATCATCGTGGCCTGCTGTATGCTTCACAACTTAGCTTTGCGATGACAGGTGTCTTTTCTGCAGAAGGATGGTCCAGATGGAGGTGTTGTGGCAGCTGTGGAGCCTGTGGACAGTGAAGATGAGGAAGCAGAAGAAGAGGACATCGACAACAGGAACTCGGTTATCCTGCAATACTTCCAGTGAGACACAGGTAAGAAGACAAACCTGCCTACTACATGTAATGTAACACTACTACCTGCCTACTACATGTAATGTAACACTACTACCTCTCTACTGTCTTGTCCTTTTCACCCAGTGTATGGTCACTGAGTTTTCACTTTCCCTTACGATTTCACAGATGTGGGTCCCACTGTGTGACATCTGCTTTGTTTCCTCATGGACTAGAGCTGTGTGACATAGGTATGTTGACATTATAATTGTAACAGCATTTTGTCACTGTAATTGCTAATACACTATTTTGAAATCACAGACAGACTCCAGATTGTTTTGTGCCTTAAGGGTGTTTATTTAAGTGCTCAATATTGGAGGGTGCTGTAAAATGGGGAGGGGTGATGGTGGAGGAATGTCCATGGCAGAGTCCAGTCTATCAGTCTCACAGGTGCATTGTCCAAAGGGGCATAGGAAGTGGAGCTGGGGCAGTCTGAGGATGGACAGGGTGACAAGGTGGGACAAAAGGATGACATTCAGGGCGGTCTCATTTCTTGGCGGGGGTCTTGGCATCATTCTCTGTCTTTTGTCCTGGATCTCAGGGACCGTTTGCGGGATGGTTCTCCATCTGCAGGGGGTGAGGTGCTGGTGTGGTGGTCCTGTGGCGGTGCCTCCTGTCCACTAGCGCCGGCGGAGGTGGTGGGCAGTTCATTGTCCAGGCTAGTGTCAGGGGCCCCTTGTTGTGCCACAGTGTCCCTCCTGGTGTTGAGGACTTCCTTCAGCACCCCTATGATGGTGCCCAGGGTGGAGTTGATGGATCTGAGTTCCTCCCTGAAGCCCAAATACTGTTCCTCCTGCAGCCGCTCGGTCTCCTGAAACTTGGCCAGTAACGTTGCCATCGTCAACTGGGAATGATGGTACGCTCCCATGAAGTTGGAGGGGGCCTGTTGGAGATTGGGTTCCCTGGGCCTGTTCTCCCCCTGTCACACAGCAGCCCTCCCAGTTCCCCTGTTTCCCTGGGCCTCTGTCCCCTGAACGGTGTGCCCACAGCCACTGCTCCCAGGTCCTTGTTGTTGTTGGGATGGTGGGTTAGCCTGGGTTCCCTGTAGTGGTAGACACACTGCTGATTGATGTGTCGTGGGGACAGAGGTATGGGCCCGCTTGGTGGGTGCTGTGCTGGTGTTTCCAGAGGGGGGAGGCTCTGTGGTGGCCTGTGACTGTGTGAGGGGAACCGACTGTCCTGAGGTCCTAGATGGCCTGGGCTGGTCATCTAGATCCAGTTGGACAGAGCTGCTGTCATCACTGCGGGCCTCTTCTGTTGGTGGTGTGGACATGTGTGGACCCTCCTGTGCGGTGACATTGGGTAGGGGTCCTGCAGGGGTGTAAAAGCATGATTATTGCATCTGTGTGTACCATGGTGTGCAATGGGTGGGTGCCCGTGTACCCCAGTGCTTGTATTCCTGTATGGGACCTTGTGTGATGATGGTTTAGGGGGGTGTATGGGAATGTGCAGTGGCCATGCATTGGTGATGAGTGTCCATGCTTTGGTGTTGCATGCAGGGCTTGGTGTTGGGATGTGTGGTTTGTGATAGTGGGACATGTGTGAGGAGTTGGAGTGATGGGGGTGAGGGTTAGGGTGGGGGTATGTGATGGCATGCAGTTAGGTGGGGGTTGTAATAGTTAAGGTTTGACTTACCAGAGTCCATTCCTCCAGCTACTCCTTCGAGGCCCTCAGGATGCAGAATCGCCAAGACTTGCTCCTCCCATGTTGTTAATTGTGGGGGAGGAGGTGGGGGTCCGCCGCCAGTCCTCTGTACCAGAAGGTGGTGTCTGGATACCACAGAACGCACCTTCCCCCGTAGGTCGTTCCACTTCTTCCTGATGTCATCCCTATTTCTTGGGTGCTGTCTCACTGTGTTGACCCTGTCCACTATTCGGCGCCATAGCTCCATCTTCCTAGCTATGGAGGTGTGCTGCACCTGTGATCCGAATAGCTGTGGCTCTACCCGGATGATTTCTTCCACCATGAACCTGAGCTCCTCCTCAGAGAACCAGGGGTGTCTTTGCCGTGCCATGGGGTGTTGTGGGTGATGTGTGGGGTGGTGTGTGTTATGATATGTGGGGTGATATTTAGTGGTGTGTTGTGTGGGGTGCGTGGATGTTATGTGGGTGATGGTCTTGTGTGCCTGTGGATGCCTGTTTATAGATTGTGGTGTCTCTCTCTGGCCTTCTATCGCAATTGTGGTCGTAAGGGTTTGTGGATGATGTGGGTATGTGTTTTATATTGTATTGGGTGTGTGGGAGTGGTGTCTGTATGTGTATCAGGTGTGTGTATTTCGAATTGTCCAATGTGGTAGTGTTTTGTAAATGTGTGTGTATTTTGAGTGCGGCGGTGTGTACCGCCAATTGAATACCGAGGTTGAAAGACCGCCTCGTGGATTTGTGGGTCGTGATAGTGTGGGCGTATTTCTGTTGGCATGACTGTGGAGGTTTTGTTTTCACCAGTTTATCACTGACCTTTGGTGTGGTGAACTTGTGTGAGTGTCTGAATTTTGGCAGATTCTGAGCTGTGGGTCATAATAGCTGTGGCGGATTTCCGCGGCGGTGTGTGGCGGTCTTCTGCACGGCGGTAAGCAGCTTTTATCACCAATGTTGTAATGACCCCCTTTGTCTCACAAATTCCATAATTACAGGGGCAATCCTGAGCCATGTGGTACTGAGGAATCTGAGGAAAATTGCATTTGGCTTGACTGGGACTTTAACTTTAACTGGCTCAACTCCTCTAAATAGACCAATGACTTTCCCTGAAAAATCCCATACTGTTCCCTGAAAGTCAGAAGGAAGATCTTGTACTGTAAAAAGAGGAAACAAACTAATCAAAGGGTACTCTTCATTCACTTAGTCACAATCTTTTCCCTCAGATTGATCATCTTTGTCATCACTTTTTGAATGGCAATCCTATCATCGTAACAGGTAATCGAACATCTCGTTTTGCATAGCAAATCTCTTCCCAATAAGGAAACTGGACTCAGATCAAAAACTACGGATTTGTGTAATCCCTTAAAGTTTCCAATTTTAACTGCAAATGGTTCTGTATTTGGGTTTATCAAATACTGGTTTACAACTCCTAAAATCTGTACTGTCTTCCCCAAAAGGGGCAAGTTAGGAATTTCTGCAGTTCTCACTGTAGAGCGTGTAGCTCCTGTGTCGAGTAATATTGAGACTTTGTGACCCATCACCTTTCCCTTCACATATGGACCCTTCTGGTCTACTTCTAGTGAAGTGGCTAGCACACACTGTTCTTCATCCGAACTCTCACTCACCCAGTCATCATTCACTTCGTCCTCACTGTGGAATGGATATAGGGGTATAGGTGACCTGTGCCCTGCTGAGGAAGCATCATCTGTTGCTGTTCCATTGGGGCTTGAGGTATCTGAATTTGTTGCCTTGGTACCACTTGAACTTTAGGTTGCATTTACTGTGACTGAGGCATCTGCCAAGGTGACATTTGCATCTGTTGCATGGGCTGTGGACCTTGCACCTGATTCATATTGTTTTGGACACCAGATTTTTTACCTCTCACTTTTGGTCCTCTCGTGTTTGGAAAAGCATTGATTTAATTTGTCTGTGGAA
Organism: Pleurodeles waltl; assembly: GCF_031143425.1. Taxonomy (NCBI): domain Eukaryota; kingdom Metazoa; phylum Chordata; class Amphibia; order Caudata; family Salamandridae; genus Pleurodeles; species Pleurodeles waltl. The sequence goes on from NC_090445.1 coordinate 677,801,874, forward strand.
CAACACCTTCCTGTCCTCGCATTGGACACTCCTGCTTCCAATGTCAGAGGCCTCCACAAGCGTGACGGGGTAACCTCCTCTTCATTGCCTGTATATCATTCTGAGTAACTAGGGTATTCAAATCGGGACCATGATTCACATTTCGAGTTCCAACCCAACCTCCACCTTTAGCCTAATTCGAAACCACCTTTCCCTGCTGCTGCTGCAGAAATCTCTCTTGTATTCCTGATTGAGCTGCTTTAATCTGCATCACCATTGCCTTTTCTTTCAAATTTCTTTGCATCAACTCAATCTCGTCACTACAGTACTTAGCATATTGCAGTACTTCATCAATCGGCTTTGCTTTCCAACAAATCAAATGACTTTTAACCATCTGGCTAATTTCAGGTCTCAATCCTTCAAAACATCTGAACACAAAATTAATCATGTCTTTCGGCTCAATTGTTTCAGTACTACTGTAATGGTTAAATGCCTGCAACAATCTCCCATAGTACGCATACATGGAATCCTTTCCTCCCTGAGCTGTCCTGTCTGTTCTCTGCCGATTGATATTCTTGGGAGAAATTCTCATTTTCAAAAATTCGACCACCTTATAGTAATATTTCATTACATCAGGAGATGGCGCACCTGTAGCTGGACCTTGTGGAGGTCCTCTTATCGGCCAATCTACACTGTTTTTGCATTCCATCCATAAATCTGCTGGAACCACTATCTCTAAGAGAGTGTTCAAATCTTCCCACAGGCATTTCACAAGCTTAACAAACCTATCTGTTTCTCTCTCAACCTAGGGTAGTCATTGGTAAATGACAGAATGTCACTTCTGCTCCAAAGGAGACGGACAAAATTACATCTGGGAATTTCTTTCATCTGTAATATTTTACCGGGTTATCAGTCTGCTACACATTAACAGTTAAATTTGCAGAATCCCTTTTTTTCTTGTCTCATTTCTTTACCAATCTGCTGTCCCACTTATCCAGCGCTCCCCATGTCTGAATGCTCTGGATTAATTCTCTAATGCAAATTTTGATTCCTGGCATTCTTATGTTCTCAGTGTCTTTGGAATCAAATCTAGTCTGTAAGTTCTTCTCAAATGCTTCATCTTCTCAGTTTCTATATCGTATTTCTCTGCTAGGTTTTCTAATTTTTGATGTACCAAGCCTGCTTTGTAGGTAGTTAGTTTGCACAAAAAGCACAAACTTCTCTATATGAATCAAGTCGGTTCAATCCAATTGTTCCCTCGATCAACTCTTCTGCTTCTAATTTGAACCTGGTCAAGTTCAGTGGTCTGTCTCCATTTGAATCTCCTGGTGTAATATTTAGCTTTTCCAGCCACTTGATCAATTGTTGGGCTGTCAAACCTTGTCACAAGATATGGTTATTACTTACACTAGGCACTTGTTGCAACCTTGGGCATGGAGTCTCTGTTGTTCTCGAAAATGGGTTTGGACCTATCTCTGGTCTTCCCGGATTATTTGGTGAAGTCCTGGAATAACTCATGTCAATTAAGGGACCTGTCATGTCAAAAGTCTGCTTCATCGGATACATAAATCCCATATTTACATTAAATATCTCCATGGCTATACTTTAATTCAAACATTTCTGTTAACTGATCTTCTTGTTTCCCTGGGCAAACAGTGGAATAACAGGACCAATAGTAACGGATACTGACACACCGTCTGGACTCGGTCAGATGTTTTGATCTCTAGGGTATATTGTTCCTGTAGTCTGACTTGTTATTTCAGACATCTCTGTCTGTGACCCTGTTATGGGGGTGTATCTCGGGACTGTCTGTGCTTGCACTGGGGCCAATAAATTAGGTGTAGACTCTATCTGAATCAGTGTCGGCTTCTGATATGTCGGTCTCATCTGTGAAACTTGCCCATTTGGCACCCTTAAACTTTTTGCAGTATCTATAATAGGTATATCCAGGTAACTTCTTGGTGCTTCTACCTGCAGCATAAGTATCTGTGATGTGGAAGTAGTAGGAACATTGTGGCTAATCTGTATCTGCCTCTGTGCAATTTCAATGGATAATGAAGCTGTGTGGTCTGCACTAGTACTTAGACCTGTGCTACATATGGTGGGGGACGCCTTCTTAATAATTGCACAATAAACTCATCATCGTCTGGTTCTTCATCATAAGTGAAATATTTTCTAGACTCCTTTGAATTCTGCTCCCTTTCCTTAGAAGGATATGAATCCCTCTTTGTGGTACTCTTTTTGGCCTTGGTCTTGTTCTCTTGTGTAATAGCAGGAAACATCTTAATTCCCTGTAAAGTCTCAGTTCTCCAAAATTTCTGTTCAGTATCCCATCTCGCTTCAGTTAAAGTTTTCTCAGCCTTTCTCATTCTTCTGGCACATTTCTGTTGCTGTTGCTGCCTGGCCACTAACTCCCAAAATAGCTAAGGCTTCAAATTATACAGGTCTTGAAGGAGGTTTGAAATCATACAGTGCTCTCCTCAAATTTTCTAAAATTCTCAAATTTAATGTTCCGTAGGCAGGAAATGCTAAGCTCCCTTCTTTCTCAGTCTCTTTGCACCATTGTTTTGGCCAAAGGCATGGTGCAGCACCTTGTTCTTCGAATACAATGTATGCTGGAGTACGTTCTGGCGGTGTACTCTATTCTACCAGAATTTGCACATCTCCCCTTAGGGCACTCTTTAATGCTCAGAAAAATGTAATTTCCGTATTTTATGCTACTCTTCAATTGAATCAGGAAGTTAATTTCAATCCCAAAATCCTTTTCGCCTGCCTTTTCAACCAATCACATTTGACGGTTGTCCACCAATCCGTTTGCGACCTTTCTCACCAACCAACCTATCTCAGTGTTGCTCTAGTGACGTCACACTCACACATACAGCGGCTGACAAAGCCCTTCGGTTTGTCCTCCACAATTCAGATGTACGCCAAACTAAATGTAACTATTGCGAGCACTAACCAAAATCAATACACAAAACTTGTCTGTTCACTACAGGTAGGTAACACAATCGATTCAGAAACCTTACTGAATTTTCAACTGCAGCTTTTAGCTTAAACAGATACTCCTTCTGTCTCAGTTTCCCTGACCCGCAAACAAAATTCTACCAGCAAGTTTTACTCTCAGCTGATAATTGGGTCCTCCTGGTGCACATAGGATTCACCAAGTCTCTGTCAAAAACTAGCAGTCACCTTGACATGTACTCTGAGTTTGTCAACCATGCCTGATTGACCTATTAAACAGACAAATTACAACATCAAACCAAGTTTCTCATACACTTATACAATACGCCTGTGTCTTCGACCACGCAGGGCCCGTATACCAACAACCACGTAGGAAATTTTTGAGCACAATGTGCCACACATATGTGAAATTCGACAACTTCCCTACACACACTCTTTGGAGTACGCAAACTCTCTAAACAACTTCATTGGAGTACACAGACTCCCAATTTACTCACAAACATCACAATTCACCTGCGATTTGCTTAAGCCGTGTAATAACAAAACCTATTCCATTCACACTCTTACTAGAAACGCTGACATCAGTTTCAAACAAGCACTGGCAAACTCCAGGGTCTTGGGAAAGTCACAGTAGGTTCTTAGGAAGACATAGGCCCTCATTACAACCCAGGCGGTCGGTGATAAAGTGGTGGTAATACCGCCAACAGGCCAGCGGTAAGAAAAATTGAATTATGACCACGGCAGAAACCGCCAACACAGACAGCCACTTTAACACTCCGACCGCCACGGCGGTAGCAACAAACACCGCAACGGTAACCACCAACACCCAGGTGGAAGACAAACTTCTGCCCACTCTATTATGACACACCAATCTGCCAGCTTTTCTGGGGCGGTACCAACGCCATCAAAAGCATGGCGGAAACAGTACACAGAAGGTAAACAACTCCCCTCTTGACACACAAGGAAGAACCACAACACCATGGAGCCTGAACTGCACATATTTCCAATGCTGGTCTACCTCCTCCTACACCAGGAACACGAACAGCGGCAAAGATGACCATGGTGAGTACTGCATCTAGCACACAAGGGAGGGGGGGAGGAAAAACACACACACACACACGCAACATGCAACACCCCCACCCACAACAACATACACACAAGCAGATGCAATAACATCACATATTCACCCCCACCCCTCAGGAATAACGCAAGGACAAAAGGAATTGATTAAAGTGAGTGTAATATTAAAAATTTAGATAAATAAGTCCTTAAAGCAATAAGCAGTATGTGCAATATATACAGATGAGGAAAAATGCCCACTCCAAAATGTCCGTGGGCCACAGGGCCATAACACATAGGCCAAGGCCACACTTGACTCCTGCCTCAATACGGAGAGAACACTGCAGGGGCATCAGATTGAAAATACACAGGCACCTCAGGAGGATGGGGAATGGGGGGGGCACCTCAGCCGGAAGATGGCACAAAGCCACTGCTCCTGGAGGGGGCTACATGCCCTCTGCGATGTCCTGGAGAGTGCAAGGCCACAGTCTCTCAAGTGGGTGGTTTGCACACTGCTTGGTCCTGGGGAGTGCAAAGCCACAGTCTCTCAAGTTGGTGGTTTGCCCACTGCTTGGTCCTGGGGAGTGCAAAGCCACAGTCTCTCAAGTGTGTGGTTTGCCCACTGCTTGGTCCTGGGGAGTGCAAAGCCACAGTTTCTCAAGTGGGTGGTTTGCCCACTGGTTCTAGAGGGGACTTTGTGCCCAGTGTGCCTCATCCTGACAAAGAGGGGGTGAGTGGATGCCTTCGTCCACTGGTTCTGGAGGGGGCTCTGTGCCCTGTGATGCAGATCTTGGAGGGTGCAAGGTCACAGTCTCTCACCTGGGTGTCACACCTACAGGTGTTGCAGGGGCAAGGACGCACTACAGCCCATGTAGGCACGACTACACACTCCTCGCCGGCGGTGACGGCTGCTCAGTGGATGGCAGTTGCGCTGCAGGTGGCGGTGCTCTCAGTGGTGGGGGAGGCTCCAGCCCATCCCCTGCAGCCTCGGACAGCTGCCCACTGGGGTTGCTGCTGCTGGCAGTGGTGCTGCTGGCGGTGCACGTGGCAGTGCTACAGGCGGTGCATCTGGTGGTGCTATCGGTGGTGGGGGGAGGCTCCAGCCCATTCCGTGCAGCCTCGGACGGCTGCCCACTGGGGCTGCTGGCAGTGGTGCTGGTGGCAGTGCAGATGGTGGTGCTTCCGGCGGTGCAGCTGGCGGTGCTGTCAGTGGTGGGGGGAGGCTCCAGCCCTTTCCCTGCAGCCTCGGACAGCTGAAGTGCTATGGCTGGTGTTGTCTGCCCAGATGCTGCTCCAGCCCCAGGGACCAGATCCATCCTACCTGCGGTGTCAGTTCTCTTTACATTGGCCTTGGCAGCTGTTGTCCCCTTCCTGCCCTTGGCAGATGGTGGTGCCTCCTTGCTTCTGCCAGCTGGTGTTGCCATCCTGCCCTTGCTGGCTGGTGTTCCCTCCTTCCCCTTGCTGGCTGGTGTTCCCTCCTTCCCCTTGCTGGCTAGTGGTGCCTCCTTCGTCTTGCTGGCTGGTGTCCCCTTCTTGCCCTTGCTAGCTGGCGGCCCCTTCTTGCCGTTGGCAGGTGGTGCAGGTACACTGGCTGTGCTGACGGGCACCTCCTTGGAGCCTCTCACACCTTCAGTAGCTGCAGGAACTACAGTGACCGTGGACTGGGTGGCTGAGGTGCTGGCCTGGGTTCTGCCCACCCTGGCCCGAGGTGAAGGACAGGGAGGGGAGGGGCAGGAAATAGGTCAAAGTTGGAGAGGAAAAGCCTTTTACGGACACTAGGGCTGGAAGAGGGTGAAGGTTTGGGAGTGGAGGAAGAGGAAGGGGTAGTAGGAGGTGTCAGTCTGGTGTGTTTGGGTGCAGGTGCATGGGCTGGATGCTGTTGTGAGGTGGATGGCTGTTGGGTGTCTGAGTGCTTGCATTTGTGTACTTTGGGAGGAGGGGGCACAGACACAGTGGGAGAGGATACAGAGGACGTGTGCATGGATGTGGGGGTGGTGACTGCCAGTGAGGGGCGTGTTGTGATAGGTGTGCTGGTGATAGAGGTAGTGGATGAGGATGTAATGCATGGAGGTGTGAGTGTAGATGCAACTGGGAGGGAGGTGGATGAGGAGGAGGAGGGGGACACAGTGGAGGCAGTGGATGTTGGTGTGTCTGCATCTGGATGGTGCTTGTGTGAGTGTGTGTAGGATGAAGGGTGGTGCTTGTGTTTGCCTGAGCCACTTCTGTGTGTTGATTTGGATGTATGCTGGTCTGAAGGTGTGCTTGGGATAGGCTGGGTTGAGGGAAATGGGACTGGGTAGAGGAAGTTGGAGGGGGGAGGCTAGAGACAGGGACAATGGCTGCCATCAGTGAGTTGGCCAGAGCCTGGAATGCTCTCTGTTGGGTCACCACGCCAGAGTGAATTCCCTCCAGGTATGCATTTGTTTGTTGCAAATGCCCTGCAAGACCCTGGATGGCATTCAGTATGGCTGACTGCCCAACAGAGAGGGATCTCAGGAGGTCAATAGCCTCCTCACGGGGGGCAGAAGGGCTGACTGGGGCAGAGCCTGACGAGCCAGGGTGAAGGAGATGCCCACCCTCCTGGGTGAGAGGGCACGGAAATTCGCTGAGGGGTTGCTGGGAGGGCAGTGCTGGTACGGGGGTGGCGACTGTACCTGTAGTTGAGGTGGGCACAGACATGTTCGCCACCATCAGGGAGCTTCCATCTGAGGAGGTGTCGCTGTCAAAACTGTCCCCTCCTGTCTCCGGCGTGGTGCTCCCCTCACCCTCCGTCCCACTGGTGCCTTTACCATTGGTGGATTCAGCCTCCAGACCCATGTGGGATGCAGTTCCCTCTGTCGCCAGTGCCTCTGCTCCTCCGCAGGAAGATGCTAATGTACACAAGGGTAGGGTGACAAACCAAAAAAGGGGGGAAGAGACACAGGATACACTTGGTCAATGCCAGCAGCAACACCACTGTTGGCGTACACAACTCACAGGAACAGCCCTATACACTAGGCCATGCACTACCAGTTACAATGCTAGTCACCAGGCCATGGGGTACAATGCCTCATGCCAATAGCTGCACACCTGAAACCCACAGGACCCTGCCCAGTAGTTGATGCCCACTAGCATGATTGGGGTTGGAGTGCATCTGAGCTTGCCCATAATGGAACCTACCCTGCCATGCTCACCCTGGCCTAGGGGCCCACACAGACCCACATTCCCCACCAAGGTAACACCTTAATGCGCGCAAATTCATGATTCTGAATCTGTACTCACACCCATGTGGCTGCTGTGATGCCTTCAAGCGCCCATCCAACTATGGATAGGCCACCACCAGGATGCGGAACATCAGGGGGGTTAGGGTACGACGGGCACCCCTTCCTCGTTGGGAGGCCAGCCCCAGCTGGGCCTCCACCGTCTTCCTTGCCCAGCGGCACAGGTCCTCCCTTATGTCTGCCACAGTGGGTGCTCTGCCCGTCAAAGACCCCCAGGGTCCGCACCTCCTTGGCAATGGCACGCCAAATACCCTTTTTCTGATGGGCGCTGACCTGCAGAAATAGATACAGCAGAAAAGGTTGTAGTGTGGTTAGTTTTACGTATTCATTGCGCTTTAGCTTCAGGCTTTAGGCCTTTGTGCACTTTGCCCTGAATATATTTTATTCATTTGCTGACAGCTTAGAGCCTCTGTGTACTTTGCTCTACATGCTTTTTATTAGGCTTCGTACTGTTATTTTTCAAATAGCCAGTTCTACGGTGTTGTTTTTTATTCATATCACACTGTTTTGCCTACTTCAGCACTGGAGTTCTCCATAACATATTCACTCTGTGCTTCAGTCAAGGATACAGTCTGGTACATTGCCGATAGACGTGGTAAGAGTTTAGACTTGGCATTCCTGCGTAGGGACATTTTGTGATCACGATGACATGTTAGTTATAAAATCACTTCCTTGTCCCAATACACGCAAGAGGGAGATTCCGACCAGGGAACCACAACTTGACGCTGACTGCCTCGTTGCAGATGCTGAATCAAGATCACAGGTCTTTGCTCAGGTATGAGGGCTGATATCTCCACAGTGATTCTAATAGGCAAGCTAGAAGCTTAACATGCTGTGCTCTAGATAGAACAAGCAGAGGGAGAGTAGAAACTGTTTGACAATATGATAGCATTGTTTTTATGTTTTACTCTCCTGGTAACTATTACAATCCTACTGTGTTGTATCGTTCTGGTTATTGCGGCTCACGCCTTAATATCTAAAATACAGTCATTTTATTAAAACATTATATAAAACTTATACTGTCTTTGTCATTTGTATATGAGATCATATTGGAAATGAGAGAGTTGGTTTGGATCTGAGTAACCACGACTTCCCTGAGAAGTTCCAAAGATGTCATGCGCTCGGCTGCCAAATCATTCCTTCCACATGGGAGAAATGAGGCACTGCTAGTTAGCCGGAGCAAAAACCGGATTTAGGGTGACAGAGTTCTTTACACGTGGGTCAGACTCAGTCCCCCACACCGTTATCGATCCTGCTACCTAGAAATCCAGTAGTCTCATTTAGAATAATGAGAGCCCACGCGACAAGGTATGAGTCATACTGTCCGGACTGTTAAACTCATGGCCCACCATATCCTTCGCATCCCCTTACGCACAGACATTGCCCACCGAACATGCAGCACTCTGTTCAGGACCCCTCAGCTCCCCCACACACGAGGCTTACACACACAGCACTCCATACATTCATGCCCCACGCATCGTGCTCACAGTGTACTCCCCTGTTTGTCTGGGGGACCATAAAGGAAAGGGTACTGGGGTAGAACCCTATCCACTAGTCTCTCCAACTCTTCTGAAGTGAAGGCAGGGGCCCTTTCCCCAGACACTCAAGCCATGGTCGCTTCCAGACACAGGTCACAGCAGCACTTGCAGTGTAGGTCTTCTCCTGTTGAAGGTCAGGTAGCAAGTGAGTGAACAGATAGAAAATGGCGGTCACGTCCACGGCGGTGCATACTGTCACTGCCGACGTACATCACCATTGGCTCCTGGAACCCGTAGGCCCCAATGATAACCAATGATGTGTTGCACGGCGATCATCGACCGCCTAGTGCAATGGCGCACTACGCCAGCGGAATTACCTCATTTCCACTTGTCCCTCCTCACAGGTCAGGCGGAGTATATATTTGATTATGACCATCTGCTCACCGTTTTTCACCCTAGAGTTCAACCGCTGAGGGTGAATAGGAAATGACGACATACCCCTGTGTACAGACCCCTGATGAACCTAGTGACAATGGAAGACAGGCACATTATCCTAACCTACAGACTTGATAGGGCCACAATTCAAGAGCTGTGTGCCCAATTGGAGCCAGACCTGATTTCAGCTATCCGCAACCCCACAGGGATCCCCCCTCTAGTGCAGTTCCTGTCAGTGCTCCATTTCTTGGGAAGTGGTTCCTTCCAAGTGACTGTGGCCCTGGCATCAGGGATGTCACAGCCTATGGTGTCAAACGTACTGACCAGAGTGTTGTCTGCCATGATGAAACACATGTGCAGCTACATCGTATTCCCCCAGGTGGATGATTTGGCCACAGTGAAGGCTGACTTCTATGCAATGGGACATATCCCCAACATCATTGGGGCTATTGATGGTGCACATATTGCCTTTGTCCCACCCTGGAAAAATGAGCAGGTGTTCAGAAATAGAAAGAGCTTTCACTCTCTGAATGTGTAGATGGTGTGTTTGGCAGACCAGTAGATCTCCCATGTCAATGCAAGGCATCCTGGGTCTTTGCATGATGCCTTTATCTTGAGGAATAGCAGCATCCTATATGTGATGTCTCAACTCCAGAGGCACAGGGCGTGGCTAATAGCTGAGCCCATGGTCCCCACCCTGTTGATGTAGATATATGGGTGTGGGGTTGGCCCTAAGGGTGAGTGTCTGGCTAACAGGTATCCCTCGATATTTACAGGTGACTCTGGTTACCCCAGCCTCTCATGGCTACTGACCCAAGTGAGTAATACCAGGACAAGGGCACAGGAACGTTACAATGAGGCACATGGGCGAACAAGGAGGATCATTGAGCGCACCTTTGGCCTCCTGAAGGCCAGAGTCCGGTGCCCCATCTGACAGGTGGATTCCTGCTCTACTCACCTAAGATGGTGTGCCAGATCACCGTTGCATGTTGCATGTTACACATCCTTGCCTTGAGACGGCAGGTGCCTTTTCTGCAGGAGGATGAGGCTGGAGATGGTCATGTGGCAGCGGTGGAGCCTGTGGACAGTGAAAAAGAGGAGGCAGAGGAAGAGGATGTGGACAACAGAACTACAATAATTCAACAATACTTCCAGTGACACACAGGTAAGACACTGTAAATTCAACTTCCATTGCAGTTTTGTGTTGTATATTGTACATAGCAGCCTGATTTTCCATTTTCTAAGGCCACTTACTGTACCCTTTGGCATCTCTATTTTCAGATATCTGCCCGCTCTGGCTCCTGCTGTGTTTACTGCTGCCCACTACATGTCATACCTATGTAAATATAACTGTACATTTGAATTGCGATCTTTACAGCTTATTAAACGAGAACATATTTCAATCAATTGACAGACTCCATACTTGTATTAGTTCCAAGGGTGTTTATTTCTGTGATAATAAGTGTAGGGGGTATTGCAATGGGCTGGATTGATGGTGGAGGAATGTCCAGGATGGAGTCCAGTCTATTTGTATCACAGATGAATTGTCCAAGGGGGCATAGGGAGTGGGGCAATGGCAGTTCAAGGTGGACAGGGTGACAGAGTGGGGCACAAAGGTGACATTCAGGGGAGTCTTATTTCCTGGCAGGGATCTTGGCAATGTTCTCTGGCTTCTGCCTGGATCGCAGGGATCTTTTGCGTAGTGGTTCTCCTTCTGCAGGAGGAGAGGTGCTGGTGGCCTGTTGTTCTTGTGGCGGGGCGTCCTCTCCACTAGCGTCGGTAGAGGTGGAGGGCTGTTCTTCAGTGTGGCTAGTGTCAGGGGCCCGTTGGTGTGCCTCTGCCTCCCTCATGGTATTGGGCATTTCTGCCAGCACCCCTCAATGGTGACCAGGATGATGTTGATGTCTCTCAGGTCCTCCCTGATTCCCAGGTATTGTCCCACCTGCAGCCGCTGGGTCTCCAGCAGCTTGGCCAGTATCTTGCCCATGGTCTCTTGGGAATGGTGGTTTGCTCCCAGGATGTTGGTTAGTGCCTCGTGGAGAGTCGGTTCCCATGAGGAACAGGGTCAAGACTGATTTGCATATGGCTGGGTCCAAACTGGGGTGGCATGGTGAGCAAAAGAACGATGGATTAAACTCAGATCTATGACTGGGGGTGAGTGTTTGACAATGTTCAGCATTCCGTCCATCACTTGTTGTTTTTGCTTTGTCGCCCTAAGTGGGAAGGGTATGCCCAGACGTGGGTCCCGTGCTTCACATGCCACTGGATTCAAGCTAGCCTGGCTGATGAGGGGTGAAACCCCGAAACCGGTCCCAGGATGCTTGTTTCCGGTCCAGTGAGGACCTGGCTTGGCAGTTCGGTCTGGACTGTTCCCATGAGGAACAGAGTCAAGACTGATTTGCATATGGCTGGGTCAAACTGGGGTGGCATGGTGAGCAAAAGAACGATGGATTAAACCCAGATCTATGACTGGGGGTGAGTGTTTGACAATGTTCAGCATTCCGTCCATCACTTGTTGTTTTTGCTTTGTCGCCCTAAGTGGGAAGGGTATGCCCAGGCGTGGGTCCCGTGCTTCCCATGCCACTGGATTCAAGCTAGCCTGGCTGATGAGGGATGAAACCCCGAAACCGGTCCCAGGATGCTTGTTTCCGGTCCAGTGAGGACCTGGCTTGGCAGCTCGGTCTGGACTGTTCCCATGAGGAACAGGGTCAAGACTGATTTGCATATGGCTGGGTCCAAACTGGGGTGGCATGGTGATCAAAAGAACGATGGATTAAACCCAGATCTATGACTGGGGGTGAGTGTTTGACAATGTTCAGCATTCCGTCCATCACTTGTTGTTTTTGCTTTGTCGCTCTAAGTGGGAAGGGTATGCCCAGACTTGGGTCCCTTGCTTCCCATGCCACTGGATTCAAGCTAGCCTGGCTGATGAGGGGTGAAACCCTGAAACCGGTCCCAGGATGCTTGTTTCCGGTCCAGTGAGGACCTGGCTTGGCAATTCGGTCTGGACTGTTCCCATGAGGAACAGGGTCAAGACTGATTTGCATATGGGTGGGTCCGAACTGGGGTGGCATGGTGAGCAAAAGAACGATGGATTAAACCCAGATCTATGACTGGGGGTGAGTGTTTGACAATGTTCAGCATTCTGTCCATCACTTGTTGTTTTTGCTTTGTCGCCCTAAGTGGGAAGGGTATGCCCAGACGTGGGTCCCGTGCTTCCCATGCCACTGGATTCAAGCTAGCCTGGCTGATGAGGGGTGAAACCCCGAAACCGGTCCCAAGATGCTTGTTTCCGGTCCAGTGAGGACCTGGCTTGGCAGTTCGGTCTGGACTGTTCCCATGAGGAACAGGGTCAAGACTGATTTGCATATGGCTGGGTCCAAACTGGGGTGGCATGGTGAGCAAAAGAACGATGGATTAAACCCAGATCTATGACTGGGGGTGAGTGTTTGACAATGTTCAGCATTCCGTCCATCACTTGTTGTTTTTGCAGAGTCGGTTCTCTTGGCCTGTCCTTCCCCATTGCATAGCAGTCCTCCCAGCTTCCCTGTTGTCCTGTGTCTCTGTCCCCTGAACTGTGTGCCCACTGCCACTGAATCCAGGTCCCTGACCGTCTTGTGTTTGTGGGGTTGCCTGGGGTCCCTGTAGTAGTGGACACACTGCTGATTGACGTGTCCTGGGGACAGAGGGATGGGCCTGCTGGGTGGGTGCTGTGGTGGTGTTTCCTGAGGGGGGAGACTCTGTGGTGGTTTGGGACTGTGGCTGGGTCACCGACTGTCCGGAGGTCCCTGATGGGCCAGGTTGGTCATCCTGATCCAGGCGTGCAGATCTGCTGTCATCACTGTGGGCCTCTTCTGGTGGAGTACTGGATGTTGCTGACACCTCTTCTCCGGTGACGTTGTGTGTGAGTCCTATGGGGATGTAAATGCAGTGTTATTGTTTCTGCGTGTGACAACTTGTACATGGGTATGTTTCCCTCTATGGTTGTTATTACCAAAGCAGCTTTGGCTTGTGTGAGTTGTGATTTGGATGGCTAAGTGATTGTCGCTAGTGTGGATGCTGTGGGGATGAGTGTCCATGCAGATCTGTGATTGGGGTCTAGCATTGGTGTTGCATGCAGGGCTTGGTATTGGGATGGGTGGGTTGTGATGGTGGGGTATATGTGAGGTTGTGGAGTGACAGGGGTGTTGGTAGGGGTAAGAGTTTGTGATGGCATGCAGGTAGAGGGGGTGTGAAAGTAGTAAAGATTTGACTTACCAGATTCCAGTCCTCCTACTGCTCCTGCCAGGCCCTCAGGATGCATGATTGCAAAGACTTGCTCCTCCCATGTTGTTAGTCGTGGGGGTGGAGGTGGGGGTCCACCACCAGTCCTCTGTACAGCTATCTGGTGTCTTGCAACCACGGAACGCACCTTCCACCGTAGGTCGTTCCACCTCTTCCTGATGTCATCCCTTGTTCTGGGGTGCTGTCCCATGCCGTTGACCCTGTTCACGACTCTCCGCCATAGCTCCTTCTTCCTAGCAATGGACGTCTGCTGTACCTGTGATCAAAATAGCTGTGACTCTAACCGGATGATTTCCTCCACCTTGACCCTTAGCTCCTCCTCAGGAAATCTGGGGAGCCTTTGTGGTGCTATAGGTGTAGTGTGTGTGAGGGTGTGTGGGGTGATGTGTTGGGGTGTGTGCTGTGAGGTGCGTGGATGGTGTATGGGTGATGGTGTTCTGTGGATCTGATTCAGTGGGTGCTCCTGGCGTGTCTCTCTCTCAGTTGTCTATTTTTTTTGGTAAAGGGTTGTGAGTAGTATGTGTGCGTTTTATATTGGGGTAGGTGTGGTGTGTGTATGTTTGTCAGGTGTGTGTAGTTCGAATTGTCCAATGGTGTGCTGTTTTTTAATCGTATGTGTATTTTGAGCTCAGTGGTCTGTACCGCCAATGGTTTACTGCGGTTGAATGTCCGCCGCAGTGATTCTTGGGTCATATTGCTGTGGGCGTATTTCTGTTGTCATAGCGGTGTGGATTTTGCTACCAACATTTTATCACTGACCTTTGGTGTGGCGGACTTGTGTGTGTGTCTGTATAGTGGCGGATTTCTATGTGTGTGTCATAATACACGTAGCGGTATACCACTGCGGTTGCGGTATGTTGGCAGCAGTCTGCATGGCGGTAAGCAGGACTTACCACCAATGTCGTAATGAGGGCCATAATCTTTTGTTTCCACTACCAAGATCTGGAATATTATAGCTGTTATATCTGGGACATCATAGTGATCTCTTAAGGAGATGCACCACTCGGTTACTGCTACGACAATCTAACAAATTTATGGTAACCTCTTAAGGACGCAAACCACCCAATTCTTCTATCAAAATGTAGAAAAATGATGTTGGCCTCTTAAGGAGACTAACCATGCAACTCTGCTACCAAGATCTGTGAGCGCGTCTAACCTTATTTGTTCTCTGGTGATTTATTTATAACGGGATGCGTTAGAGGTTCGATGGACCTTTTGACTACGATTAGAGTGATTCCACCGTATACACAATCCTTACTCAAAATCTGTTCAGCAACAACATAACATGAACAACAACTCAATTTTGAGCCTCGCTGAAGCTCTTTCGGGTTAGGGAGGTGACGGCTCGTGTTCCCTACCGGGGGAACCAGGGCAGGTCCTGCACCGGATCCTTCAGGAAAGAAGAGCAGGATTTTGAGGATTCCTCAGTACATCAAGGACTTGGTGATTTCAGGTACTGATGGGGAAAAAAACAAGATTTAAAGGGTTTAAAGGTTCTGTGCACCAGGGACATGCTTCTTTTGGTATAAGCACTGTAGAAATTAATTCAGAACATATGGTGGACAAGGTAAAGGGGCTAGTGGGGACCATAAAGGAAGGGGGGAAGGTGGCATCTAAAAATAGTTTGGGACAAGTAGCGTATTCCCTGCGCAGCTCTAAAATAAAGTAGGAAAAGAGTGGAAGTTGAAAGTCTGGTCCCCCTCCAGAAACCCCCTACAGCGAGAAGTAAGGCGGAATACAATAATAGTTCTGTTACTAAGAGACTGGAGGGGAAGAGTGTTGGAGGTTTGAACAATAGAAAAGTCTGGGTTACCCCATCAGTAAGGATTTATTTTTGAGTATTGCCAGGATCACCTAGAATGTCAACCGGGGGTGCGAGTATGCAAGATCTGGATAAATCGGACAAGTTAGAGTCTGCTGCTAGTTCAGAGGGCATTAGCCCAGACCTCCGTCTAGATGGGAGAGGTGTTTTGCAGTATTCCTTTTCTATGAGATCTGTAGAGAGGCAAGAGGAGGTAAATGCAGTACAAGATTTGCAATCCGTCTGAGAAGATCAAGGGCACTCAATTGCAGATATGTTGAAAACATTATCTGTGGAACTGAAGGGTGGCTTTCAGACTTCTAATGCCAACCAGGTGGAGATTACGGGTCTCTGTGAAGACTTAGGAAAGAAAATTTACGACCTGGCAGGCCGGACAGCTGCTTTGGAGGATGAGGTGGGCGAGTTGAGGATGGTGGTGGAAGAAAATAAAGAGCAAATAAGATATTTAAAAGAAGGGGAAGCAGGGGTAAAGACTAAAATGGAATCCCTGGAAAATAATCAGAGGAGGAATAATCTGAGGTTTCTCAGGGTCCCGGAAGGGTTGGAAGAAGGCGATTTGAAAGGCTTCATGGTCCGATTGATAAAGCAGGAGGCGAATGTGGAAGAATCAGATGAGGACATTGCTAAAGATATTCAGAGGGTGCACCGGGTCCCGGCAAAAATGCCTTCCAACAGGGATAGACCAAGGAAAATTTTAGTTTATTTTCAAACATACTCACTGAAGGAACATATTCTGGCGTTAAAAAAGAAATCATTGTCAGTAAACGGATCCCCATTTGAAATTACGTCAGACCTAGCGTCTGTGACTTTAAATAAACAGTGGGAGCTAGGTAAAAGAATAGACATGTTGAAAAAACTGGCTGCAACAGCTCAGTTAAAATTCTCTGCTTCATTAAGGGTTATAGAGAATAACAAAATGTATAATTTTACGGACTGGAAGGAGTTAGATGAGTTGATCAGGAAAACTGAGAAAGGGAGTGGGAATGAGAAAGGTCTGACCTAAGCTTCTATTGTTTTTCCCGGTACGGAGATTATTTTTTTATTTTATTTTTTTATTTCGATGTCCCAAGTTAGGTATGGTGACCCTCCTCTGACTTTGGTCAGGTTAATGATTGAGTGGGTTCCCTGGGGAGGACGGGGATGGGCGAGGGGATGGGGGATGGTGGTGGGGAGCACTGGGTGGGGAGCATAATAGGGGAAAAAAAGATCCTCATTGTGGTAGGTAGACCTAGGGGGCGGTGAAGTGATGGGTGGCGGGGTGGAAGAAGGTAGGTGGTTTTGATGTTGGAAAATGGCAGTAAAGAATTTGAGACTCCTGTCTTGGAATGTAAATGGTCTTAGGGTAAAGAGTAGGGAGAAAAGGTTGGTGCAATATTTGAAAGATGCCCCGTTTGATGTTTTGATCTAACAAGATACCCATCTTTCTAGTGAGGAATGTTTTGAAGTGTTTAAGTCATGCGGGTGGGTTCACCGGATAGCTAGCTCAAATTGTTTTAGTGGTAGTAAAGGGGTGTCTGTTCTAATTAAGAATCATGCCAACATTATTTTTCTGGACGGTCCCATAGATAACTCAGGGAGGTGGGTGTTGGGGAAGCTCTCTGCTTTTGAATATGTCTTTACCTTTGTAGGATACTATGGTCCTAATAGGGATGATGTAGGCCCATTAAGGGAACTTTCAGATCTGCTTTTGCAAAATTGAGATCCAATAATATGGGCAGGTGATTTTAATGTTATATTGAACTACGAATTAGATGGATCAGTGGGTAGTACGTCCAAAATAAATGAGAAAATGCAGGGTCAGATTCAGGTAATGATCTCCCAATGGGGAGTATATGATGTTTGGAGGGATAAGAGGGGGACCTAGAGAGGTTATTCTTATCATCAGTCCAGAATTGATTACTTCCTTTTGGATACTCTTTTGAGGGACCTTGTTGAGTCAGTAGTACATATTGGGGCCCATTTATCAGATCACTTGGCGGTCAGTTTAGATCTTAGGTTGCCAACGAAAAGGAGGGAAAAAAGGTGGACTTTAGACAGAACTCTGCTTTTGGAAGATGAGGTGGTTACGGAATTGCGGGCGGATTCAGAGGAATGTTTTAGGATAAATTTGGGTTCAGCTCCCTTAGCGATAGTTTGGGATACATTTAAGACCTTTTTGAGGGGATGTCTGATTAGGATAGCTGCACACAGGAGGAAATTATATAATGAAGAAATAAGCAGCTTGGAGAGTCAAATACGACAATTTGAGCAGGGAATGTTAAGTAAGGAGCAGGGTGAAGAATTTGACGATTTATATAAGCAACGTCAGACAGCTAGTTTGGAGTTGGCAGCCCTTTTGGACCGTAGGATTAGATTGAGATGTGAAGCTAATAGGGCGATACATTTTGAGCACAGTGAGAACAGCAGTAAATTGTTGGCTTGGAAGTTAAAATCAGATAGGGTTAGGAATCGGGTGACACGAATTTGAGATGAAGACTCGGTGAGATTAGAAAAAGGTGGCGAGCAGGTGGAAGAAGGTTTTTTCAATTTCTTTAAGGACTTATATACAGAAGATTTGAAGCTGCCTTTAAAGGTATTGAAGGGGTGGCTTGAGGAATTAGATTTACCTACTCTGAATGAAGAGGAGAGAAGTGCGGTTAATGATCCGTTTCAGCAGGGCAAGGTAGAACGGGTCATTTTAGCTGGCAAATTGGGGAAAGCATCAGGACCAGATGGGTTACCCATGGAGGTTTATCGAGTTCTGGGTAGTAGTACTTCTAAAGTTTTTAAGCAATTATGTGATAATATTATGGGGGGCATAAGAATCTTCCTCCTTCTTGGAAAGAGGTGATTATTATGTTAATTTTAAAACCTGGCAAAGATCCCAGGAAGTGTGATTCATACCTCCCAATATCACTGTTAAATTGTGATTATAAAATCTTTGCTAAACTCCTGGCTGATAGACAAGGGATGGTTGTGGGGAAACTCATACACACAGACCAGAAAGGGTTTTTGAAGGGTAGGCATATACATGAATTGACACAGGGATTGGTAGGGTCGATTGATTTAGCCACTTCGATGCATATGTCTTTGGCGGTGGTAATGTAGGAGGCAACAAAAGCATTCGACAGGGTTATTTGATTACGGTATGTGAATCATATAAAATTGGAGGCCAATTTTTTTAGAACATTGCAAAAAATCTATCATGACCCAAGTGCAAGAATTTTGGATAATGGTATGCTCACTCCTCCGGTAAAAATAGAAAGAGTTGACGAGAGAGGGGTGCCCTTTATCCCCACTATTATTTAACCTTTATATTGAACCATTAGCTTGTAGAATTAGGAGAGATAAGAGAATACTTCCTTTCCGGTATGGAGATCTGGTCAGGAAGGTTTCTTTATATGCGGATGATTTAATGATTTATACAGGAAATTTAAGTCAGGCCAAACCAGTTCTACAAGAGTTAATGTAGGATTTTGGAGGAATTTCTGGTTATGCTGTTAATAATCAAAAGACCAAAATTATGGTATGGAATATGGAACCAAACGATGCAGTGAATGTAAAGAAAGAAGTTAAATATTTGGGGATCACTGTAACACATGATATTTGTAAAGTGGAGGAAACAAATCTTGCTTGGGTTATGAGGGAGGTGGACCTTTTACTGAGAAAATGACTTAATCTTCTACTAACTATTATAGGTTGGATTAATGTTGTAAAAATTATGATTGTTCCCAAATTAACTTTTATTTTCAATGCATTGCCATTAGTGTTTAACAAGGCTGCTTTAAAGAAATTGCAGGGGAAAATTAGCAGTTTTATTTGGGCATCTAAAGGTGTTCGTATATCATGGAAAAAGCTCAGGAGGAAGAAAGAAAAAGGTGGTCTGGCGGCTCCTGGTATGCAGTACTACGCATGGGCTTATCTGTTAAAAAATGTAAGACAGAGTTTTATTGCATTAGATCATTCAGAGCTGGGGCAGGTGTTAATTGCTATGATGGAATGTCAGGAGGTCCTGAAAAGTTTTTTGCATAAGTTTGGGGATCCGAAGTTCTTTCAAAAAAATTGATTTAAGATATTACATGATTGGGCAGTGTTGGGGTATGAGGTGAGGAAGATCACGAGGTTGTCATATTATAATGAGTATGCGCCGATTTGGGATTCTCCTGGCTCCCCGGAGTGGACTAAAGACACCCTGGCTATTCCTCTGAAAGAGGCAGGTTTTGTGCAATGGAGAGATCTCTGTTATAATGGTGAACTTAGGGAGTTTGAAAACCTTAATATGGAGGTGGGAGGAAGGCTGTCTAAGTTTAAATAACTTCAGATGAAGACTTGGGTTGGGAATGTGAAAGAGGAAGTGGGAAGTACTAACAGACTTGTGGACCAGATGCAGCTGGATACTCCGATGAAGAAAGAAGTGGCTAGATGGTATTGGCTGATGATGGACATTGTGGATGGTGAATTCAACCTCCCGGAAGAAATCTGGAGGGAGTGCTTGCCGGAGCCGCAGCTTAAAGACCTTTGGCAAGTATCCACTACACTTCTGTATAATACTGTTAAACCTGCTGCGTTAAGGAGAAATCATCTATTTTCTATTCACAGAGCCTTTTGGACTACCAAAAAATTGTCCAGGCTGAGACAGGATAAGGTGGTGAGGTGTAAGAAGTGTGGTTCTGCATCAGCTAACGATCTACATATGTTTATTGATTGCCCTCTACTCCGTAAGTTTTGGCAAGAGGTGGGTGATGCAATGAAGGAGATTCTTCCCACAAGCCCGAAGGTAAGATCTCTGATAGTGATGTTTGGCTGTTCATATGAGACGCAGGAGATGGGTAGAGATGGAGCTAAACTGTTGTTTTATATGATGCTTGTGGCAAGAAGGGAGATCTGTAGGAAATGGATTAGCCCTATTCCCCCTAATTTTGTCGAATGGATAAACTCTCTAATTTACCATCTTAAGTTAGACTGTCATAAGGTATGTAAGAGGATCAGATTTTGGAATCCGCTGAAGCAATGGTTGGGAGGGGGTGAGGTATGAATAGGTAGAATGTGATCCTATGATTCTACTCGTTCTTCACTTTCTGCACTGGAGCTTGGGTGGAACGTTTGTCCCCGACAGGGGCGACGAGGTCGGAGATGGGTGGTGAGCAGTTGTGTGAGAACCTTCGCTGCTCCCCCCGAGTCATGTGAGGGAAATTTGGAATGGTAAATGAGGATCAAAAAAAAAAAAGAAAAAAAAAAACTCAATTTTCAAAGACTTTGAGTCAGTAATCTTTATGCACCATGACCCATGAGGCCATGAATAACCATGCCTTTTAGTATAATCAGAAGATGTATTTCCCTATGTTAACAATGCAAATGTTACGTAGATTAGTCTCAACACCAAATGGTAAACATATACAAACAACACAGGCTGACCAAAACATAGAAAGAATCTCAGTTTAACTAGTGCATTGATAATTAGGCACTCAAGAGTTGCAGTACAAAGTAATAGCATCAATAACTGAACAACAGAGATAGCATACATCTAAATATGACAGGTGAACAAAATCAATTATTAGTTAATGACATTTGTAAGCTTGTGACACTCTAACTAACCCTCCAATTAGAATGACATGTTTGGACTTCATGCAGAAGGTAATGTATTTAAAAGTAAATTTAGAAAACATCTAACTAGGGCTCTCTCAAAATAACGGTTGGTATCTAAGAGAAGAATAAAACATTTAGCAAAAGCAATAGCATTTCATTATACCTCTCCTCAATAGATCAGCAAGCTGCGATTTATCTTCGTCAGTTGGACATTTGTCTGGTGAGCACCAGCAACAGGACAGTAAAAGGGAATGGCTCCACCACGGTTGGGCTCTAAGTTAACTGAACAATTTTAGAAGCATTGAAGTAAGTACACAGTATCAACAATATTAACACAATCTCTCTATGAGGATGGTTAAAGGAAAAAGACACCTGGAACTGCAGTGCTCCATGAACAGGACTCAGACAACAATAGATAAGAGTGGCCAACTGCTCTACAAGGTCTGGTCTGGATATACAAAATTCACAAAAGCATTTTCTCACGCCATCATTGGTCAGGAAATCATACATTCGGAGCAGGGCCAATAGTCCCTAATTCCTAAATCTAAAATATACCCAGACAGTCTTTCACACATTGATGATTGGCTCCTCTTCTCCCGTTCCCATAGGCATGTTCGTCAGGTTACTTTTGTTGCACATTACGGCGGAAGTTAGTGCGGCCATTGTCAGCTCCTGAGAACCTTAACTTCCCACACATTGAAATTACAATGTATCAACTAGTACAAAGCGCTACAACAAGCATTTCTCATGAGAAAGTTTGAGACATTTACAAATCGCTTGGTCAGCGATGTGTGAAAAACGGACAACATTAATTCTCTATTTTCACAAAACATTTATGAGCATTTAATCATGCCAGGAAACTTAACATGAATCTTGGTCGACCAGGCCCAAAATTCCTTTAGTTAACCAATGCTCAAATATTCTCAGCAAATACATAATATTAATATGTTATTATGACCAACTCCACTAATAAATTTTTTTTATTCTAGATGTCTACATTAGTTAAACATTAAGGCCCATATTTATACTTTTTGACGCTAAACTGCGCTAACGCAGTTTAGCGTCAAAAAATTTAGCGCCGTCTAACGCCATTCTGAAGCGCCATGCGGGCGCCGTATTTATGGAATGGCGTTAGCCGGCGCTAGCAGACCGGCGCTGCCTGGTGTGCGTGGAAAAAAACCACGTAGACCAGGCAGCGCCGGCGTAGGG
The DNA here is from genome assembly GCF_031143425.1 of Pleurodeles waltl. Taxonomy (NCBI): domain Eukaryota; kingdom Metazoa; phylum Chordata; class Amphibia; order Caudata; family Salamandridae; genus Pleurodeles; species Pleurodeles waltl. The sequence continues at coordinate 677,823,926 of NC_090445.1, forward strand.
GGAAAATGGCGTTAGGGCGTCTTAAAATGGGGCAAGTCAGGTTGAGGCAAAAAAATCGCCTCAACCCGATTTGCGCCATTATTTTCGACGCCCAGACGCCATTTAAATGACTCCTGTCTTAGTAAAGACAGGAGTCATGCCCCCTTGCCCAATGGCCATGCCCAGGGGACTTATGTCCCCTGGGCATGGTTATTGGGCATAGTGGCATGTAGGGGGGCACAAATAAGGCCCCCCTATGCCACCCCAAAAAAATTAAAAAATATAAAAAATTATACTTACCTGAACTTACCTGAATGTCCCTGGGGTGGGTCCCTCCATCCTTGGGTGTCCTCCTGGGGTGGGCAGGGGTGGCAGGGGGGGTACCTGGGGGCAGGGGAGGGCACCTGTGGGCTCATTTTGAGCCCACAGGCCCCTTAACGCCTACCCTGACCCAGGCGTTAAATAGTGGCGCAAATGCGGGGTTTTTTGACCCGCCACCTCCCGGGCGTGACTTTTGCCCGGGAGTATAAATACGACGCATTTGCGTCGCCGTCATTTTTTTAGACGGGAACGCCTTCCTTGCATCTCATTAACGCAAGGAAGGCGTTCACGCAAAAAAATGACGCTATTTGCCCATACTTTGGCGCTAGACGCGTCTAACGCCAAAGTATAAATATGGCGTTAGTTTTGCGCCGAATTTGCGTCGAAAAAAACGACGCTAATTCGGCGCAAACGGAGTATAAATACGGGCCTAAGTACCTATTCTTCATTAGTTGTTAGACACGGTATGCTGGCCACTCAAGTGGGCACATTCTCCGAGGCACATTATTTTCTACAGGCTAGCCTAATTAATGTAAATTCTTAACAATTAATCAATATCATTTTATTAGAAATTAATTCAGCTTTTCACAATAATAGACAACAGTATCACTTTCTAAGAATCCTAAATGTGCTGCGTTTCTGACATTAAAGGCATCTAAGCTGAGCAGGAGGTCTTGCCACAGAAGCAGGTCAGTATGCCAAGCCAATAGCACCCCCAATGCTCTGACCAACTGACTAAAAATTAATTTACTGTTTATAATGGAGGCAATAAAACGGCTTCTAGGGCCTGGTTTTCCCGTGAGGTCATTGAAATCCCTGGTCTTTCGTGGACACCAAGCTTCAGTCCTTAAAGTCAGCTGCAAGACCGAGGCTACTCTATGCATCCAATGTGGAAGTCGTTGAACAGCTGATGTGAGCCTATCTTGCCACGCCTGCGGGTCACCCAGTGCTTATTTGTAAAAGGCTGCTTTGGTTTATAGTCTGCATGGAGCTTTTGGTTCTCTTTTGCAGATGGTAGGGAGGCAGTTGATGGTTTTAGGAAGAAAGGTTTTAACAGAGCCAGTGGGCAAAGGCGGCCAACTCAAAGCTAGGTTCTGTTTATGTTTTGTGGATTTACAGCAAGAGCTCAACAGGCAGGGAATGTTGTCTATAGCCAGATGCAAAAACAGAAACTGTCCAGCCATACTCCTATTAGAGGTTCAGTTGGTTGTGTATGGTATTTCTAATGTGCAAGAGTAAGGTCTTGATAATGATCGCATTCAATTACATTTTACTAAAGTGTTCTGAGATGCCCTTTCAGAAAGAATATAGATTGCATGAGTTCACATATAGCATGCATTTTCCTTTTCATAAACAAATTCCTAAGTAAATAAATACATTTTTGTTTAATATACAGCTTCCCACTTGTCTAATGTGACCCAGAAGCAAGACACGCAAAACAAAGAAAAGCAAACACACAATAAACCAACTAATTAAAGGATGCAAATAATCTCAGCGCATTACAAAGCTAAGTCACAAGGGACCCGGTTTTTGCCATCCGGAATCTGTAGCACTTGTATTGTGCAGCTATAAAATGAGGGGATAGGTTCTTCTCTACTCAGGACACTTAGCAGCCACTAGCAGCCACATTATATATGAAGCAGAAGCCTTACACTCATTCTTCACTGAAAAGAAAACATTTCCACATATATTGCGAAATTCTATGGCCCATATGTACAAACGCATCTTGCCACATACACAGAATGGGAAAAACTCTTGGATGCATCAGGCCTAAATGTTTGAAAGATAGCTCTGTAGAGAAATACTGGAATTTCCAGTCCCAGACTTGACAGTAATTTTTATTACCCACGCGTAAACCTGCTTCATCCTTGATTATTTGGCTTAGCGTTTCACATGTAATTGCTTTTATTTTTTAACGCTTATGCCCACCGGGTAGCACTCTTTTGTGCAAGACTTGGTTCGAGGAGCAAATGCCTGGTAACAACAGTTAGCAAGCTCAAGCACCACACTATGATTTGTCTGTCTTCTGCATCACCTGTTCAGTACCATTTCCTGTATCAAAAATCATCCTCAAATTGCACCTGAGTAGCTCTATCCTCAATTCCTTCCGTCAAGTCACAGCTGTGCTCTACACAAGAGAGCGTACACAGCTCCGAGAGGGTATCCGCTGGCCGTATCTCCTCTCACCTCAGAAGGCTCCTCTGACGCATGGGAAAGGTTCCGCAACTTTAATATCCCGTTCGGCCACTTCACACTCTCTCACAGGTCAGTGGTTTCACTTATTTACATTTGTTTAGTTGCTCTTATTTGAACCAGACAAAGTATAGGAGACAGTGTGTAGTTAGTTATCACTGTACAAAAAAGACACATAACTAACTGATATAGCCACAGTACAATTACTGTACGAGAAATGATGGGAGAAAGAGCTCCATCCCACCTGATGGAGATACCGGGCAGTATCACAGACAGTGAGCTCTCGGAGTGCTACGATTAGACGCAGGGCCTGACTTAGAGTATTGCGGTTTTACCTCTCACCGTCAGAGTGGGGAGGACTTTAGGTTTGGCACCCTGACTGACAGAGGATCAATATATTTCGAGGTCATCGCCGGCCCAGCGATAAACTCTGTGCGTTCACAGGAGCCGCCACCACTGAAGCTCCTGTGAAGGCACTCAAAGTTTGGTGCAAGGACACTTTCTTTTAGGCTGCCCTGCAACAATCTTCTTAGTTTTCATACACAAACTCCAAAAGTGAGAATTTGTTTCGGAAAAACAAAAAGGAATGAATCCTACACCCTGCGAGCTTTTTTTTTTACCCTGTGAGGTTTCACCTGGTAGTGATGGGCAGAAAAAAGTACATCAAGACTGCCTACGATGTATACGGTTTGATTCCCATACTCTGATGGCCCCTACTCCATGGGGGTAAGCTTTCTGATGCCCGAGCCACTGGGGGCACTGCAGTTACAAAGATGATGGTCTGTCCAACCCCAAAGTGAGAAGACAGACTGAGGGTTTGACAGACAGGATAGTCTATCACGTTTGTGATGGAGTATCCTGTCTGCCAAACTCTCTGCCACAGTTTTGGGATGAGGTGTCTTAAGTAGTTGAAGATCTGAAGCAGTGCTACTTAACCACCTTGGGCAATGGTAAATGGTTGCTTGTCACAGGAACTTTGAATGCACATGAAATGTTTGGCTAGTAATACAGCAAAATGTATTGGCACACCTAGAGAAAATTCTGACCATGCCAGCAAAAATATACACAAACACAACTAAAATATAACACATCCCTTCACAACAGGACAGTCAAAACAGAACACATCACAACAATTTCAGTACAAACCAACAAATCACATTGCAATTAGCAGCACAAAAACGTAGCCGCACAAAAACAATAGAACACATCACCACCACCAACAAGAACAATAGAAAATGTCACACTAATGTTCCTTACACACATCACCATTATCAGAATCCAGTTTTCATAATATGGTGCTAACAGGTGTTTGGGGCAGGCACTGTCTTAATGTACTACTAAGGACATGAAATAGTGCCAGACAAAAATGTTTTGTGACCTGGCCCATTAAGTTGAAAAATAGACGGAAATACAGACGTTAAGAGACGACGGCGAAGAGATGCTTTAAATACTCATACATTAAGGACAAACTTTCGAGGAGAGTTAATAGTTTTGGGTAGGAACAGAACAAAGTCCAGTGTTACAATGGTACAAACGGAAGAAGGACGGATAACCGTGAGTAACCGGTGAAAGTGACAGAGCAGTAAATAAATAATTGAGTATGCAGAATGATTAAAACCAGGTTTGGAACGTATAGTAGAAGAGTGACATGGAAAGTAAAGTACAAGAAGAAGCCAACCCCAATAGTGAAAACTATTTATTAAAGTATGAGAAGAACATGCAAGACTGAAACTATAGTAAAAAAAAAACACGAGTTTGATGACATTCCAAATCTGCCACAAAGTTGTGCGAGGTTTACATTTGTTATCTTCGAGACTGTGAAAAGGTTAAACAGTCTTTACGTGTAGGTGGGGACATTCTCTTGACAACAGCAGGTTCTTGTAGGGTGTCTCTTATGCAAAGAGTAACTTTACCTAGTTTAAGCTTTCCAAAATATATAGAAGGGAACTCGCTGCAATGTTCCCAATCCTGAACAAATAGACCAGTCTGATAAAAGATAACTGGAATATCAAGCTAGTCTGTCACAAACTAGGATGAGTAAGAGCTGTGTGAGTTAGCAGAGGTTTCCTCTGATTTGAGTGCAAACACTCTGAACTGTTGAGCAGCCTGTGAACATCAGGCCCTGTGACAGACTGAATGATGGATGTACAGCATGTGGTCTTTCTGCGGACAAATATTTTCTCACTGATATCAGTTTAGCGTACACCAATCCATGCACTCTAAGCAGGCCTACTCCACAAAAACCGAGGAATTGAGGAAGCTTCAGCATCACATGAGTGACAAAGGAGCTTTTTCCATGTGCTGCATCTGTGTCTCAGGAGAGGCTCGCCAAATAAAGGGAGATGAATTGTGCCCTGTCTAATATGTCACAAAAAGAGCTGGAAGGACACTCCTGTAAAATGTGGGACACTTGCCCCTCTCCCTTGGTTATCAGCGATGACGTGGTGCTACTGCCTGCTCACTGAGCAGAATCAATAACTTACACTGCATCAGTCACTAAAGGTGTGGCTGCTCTCAGATGGGCTAAGAACTGGTTTCCTTATCATTCTTACTAGGTTATGTTTGTGTATTAAGTTGGCCGGAATCCAGGAGGGTGATTGCCCAACATGAAGTTCTCTGCCACATATTGTGCAGTTGTTTGATGACTTTTCCAGAATTAGCCTGGATACGACAGGTTTGAAAATGGACAGAATTGCCTAGTACATGAGGGCATGCAGTGGGTGTCCTAAGGAGTGCATGATGGTAGTATGTTTCAAGGAGTGTGTGTTAAACCTGACAGCCTTACAGTGGTCTTCCCCCAAACCTTCTGCCTGCCTCGCTCCATTTTCTGACCTCCTTTTTGCTGGCTTTAGGACTCTGTGCACTTAACCACTGCTACCCAGTGCTAAAGTGCTTGTACTCTCTCCCCTAAACATGGTAACATTGGTTCATACCCAACAAGCATATTTAATTTACTTATAAGTCCCTAGTAAAGTGTTCTAAATGTGCCCAGGGCCTTTAAATTAAATGCTACTATTGAGCCTGCTCCACTGATTGTACCAACCACTTAAGTAGCCCTTTACACCAAATCTCAGAACTGTCATTGCAGAGCCGGTCTGTTCAGTTTAAACTGCCACCTCAGCCTGGCAAGATAAACCTCTTGCCAGGCTTAAATCTTCCATTTGTATACATATGTCAATTCTAAGTTAGGCCCTATGTGACCCACAGGACAGGGCGCAATGTATGTAAAAGGCAGGACATGCACTTTTAAGATTTATATGCCCTGCACCTCCCATCTTCGTTTTTCACTACTGCAAGGCCTTTCTCATCCATAGGATAATATTGAAAGTCACTTACTATAGCTTATAAGTGTAATTCCCAATCTGGAAGAGATTAATTTGTCAAGTTTGGTGTCTCTCTACTCACAATTTAAAATCCCAACATATGGTCAAGATGGATTTTAAAATGCTGTACTGAAACTGCCAGGTGAAGACGTATTTTAACTTGCAGTACTGAAAATGCCACTTTTAGAAAGCTGGCATTTTCCTCCTTCAGCCATTTGTTGCCAACTGCCTGTCTCCACCACATGTCTGGGGTAAGGTGACAGCTGGGCTTGTGCATCTCCTCTAGAAGGCCACACACAAATGGAGTGTAGTTGTGACTGATAGGCCATCCACAACCTGATGAGCCATCCTAGGCAGGATGGAATGGAGGGGCTGATAGTTACGTCTGAATGATAGTGTCCTGCCACACACAAAGGGATGCATGCCACCCTGTAGTGAGCTTATGTGAGTCTGAAGTTAGGGCAGGAAGAAAGGGTATCTGTGCACTTGAAAGACTTTTTTTTTAAGTCTCCCCCACTTCAAAGGCCAACTGGGTTAAGTACTGGACCTCTGACACCACCAACTCAGTCTACTTCTGCCAAAAAGAAGGCTGCTGTGCTGCTGCAAGGACTGCCCCTCTGCTGAGCTGCTACTCTGCTGGACTCCTGCTTTGCTGAGCTGACCTGCTGCCCTCCTGCCTTGGAGTGAGACATACTGGACCTGCATCTCTACATCCCAGAACCAATGTGACTCCAAGCGCTTGCTGGCTTGGCTCCTGTTTTCTGAGGTCTCAGGGACACAAAAGACTTCCAACTCACCTGCTACAACTTCTGCACCCGTCTTCATCCAACTCCTGATACCCAAGAGGTGGCTCTCAAGTCCTGGGCCCTTGGAAGTGTTTTTCGGCTCCTGTATTCAAGTATATGGACTCTTAGTGACAGTGAATGGGACTGCTGGAACCGCACCGCTCACATGAAGAATCAGAGAGAGACGCAACAAGTTAATCTCTTCACACAGCAAGTACCACCGCTCATAACCAGGAAGCTCCAGCCTGCCAGTCTGCAACACCCGAGTGACTTTTTCACCTGCGGATCACCACCAGCCACACTCTACTTGCACCCCGGCAAACTTCTTCCCCATGAATGGGACTCCTGGCTCAACTTTTGAGAAGGTAAAACTTCAGTGGGGCTTACCTGGGACTTTATCTGACCCATGGTCCAGCAAGGTTGGACTGAACATTTGGATTTTACCCGATCTAGCATGACCAGATAACCCTGTTTGGCGCTTTATGCTGTTAAGAACTATATTGCATTTTAATCTCTAAAAATTCATATCTCAACTTCTACTTATTAGATATTTGATGTTTGGGTCTTGCTTTATTCATAAAATGAATCACTATTTTTCTAACCAAATGTGGTGTCTTTTTGTGTGGTGCTTTCACTGTGATACTATGTGAAGTGTTGCACAAATACTTTACTAATTGCCTATTACGTTAAGCCTGACTGTTCTGTGCCAAGCTACCAGAGGGTGAGCAAAGGTTCATTTACAGAATGTATCTGGCTTGCCCGGACTAGGATTGTGATTTCTGCTTGGACAGGCTGCATACCTCCACCAACCAGAAGCCCAGTTTCTAACAGTGTGGAACTGTGTCCCTTAGAAGGAAAGCTTTAATCATCCTTTCACAACAGCTGAGAAGGATGGGAGAAGGTTCTTCATAAATGTTCCCAGAGAGGGTTACATTGGGAAGTTAGATTTTTTGGCAAGCCATACCTCATTCCCTTCCAACAACAAATGGAAAGAATAAAAGGAAAATTAAGACATAAGGAGGTCAAAGGGTGATAAGTGACTGCAGAGCTTTTAGTGATGGCTTCATGTATCTTAGAGATCCTAGCTTCAGAGAAGTGTGTCATCCCTAAGAATGTTGCTGGGAGGTACAAAGAGAGTGGCAACATCTCTATATTGGACATGTTAAAGCCATGGATCTCTGGGTTTTGTTTTCTCATTTGGAGGGGTGCTAACATATGTAAAATAACAGATTTGTTTGTGATGCACATTGGTAAGAAAGGACTCAGGATTAGTGTAGAAGGACGGTTGCACTTTCCGCTTTATATTGTTTGTGGAACATTTCTTAGTTTACTTTGTTCAAATGCTTGATTAGGGCAAAACTGTGGTTGGTACCTGAGGCTGAGGAGAAGGTTTGCAATTAAAGAATGTCCTGACCACACTTGCATCTGCATATGTTATTGATTTCAAATGTAGGTTGCAAGCCAACCCAGTCCAGGGTGCTGGCAGCATCATATTCATTTACAGTTTAGAGAATAGAAAAACTGCAAAATATACAAAACACAATCTAAAACACAACCCAAATGAATTCTGGCAATCAAGCAACCAACCAGTTACAATAATATTACCATGACGAACCCAGTATGAAGTTTAAGCAGATTTTCATCCATTAGACAGTAATGTAACCAGGAATCCTGGCAAAACACATACACTCTGATCGATATCATAAAATGTTTCTGAAGGTCAGAGCACACCTGAAATGGAAAACACAATTGGAATGCATTATAGATAAAGAAACACAAGGTTCACAGACAGTTAATATTTGTGAAGCTTTACTGACTCTGTGGTTAAACAGTTGGTGCTTTCAAAACCATTTCTTTTGTTTGGAGCTTGGTTAGTGTTCACAAACATGGATCTTCTCAAACACTTAAACAATACAACTCAAAGAGGAGCACAAATAACAACAGTGTCAAAGGTACTTGCAATGAAAGTGGAAAAGGTCTCAGAGTTCAAGTGTGGGTACCTTGCGGAAGCCACAGCGACACACTGAATCTCTGGGTTGCCAGGAACATGTAATTAACAGCCCAGGGCCACATAGAGCTCTGTAAAGACCTTGAGGGGCCTCTGGGTCTAGGTGCCTAGATAGCGAATTAGGAGCTGGACTGCTGTATTAAGCAAGGTCAAGAGAACAATGAAAATAATGACTAAATATTAGAAAAGTAGATGCTGTGATGAGGCATGCTCACCAGACATATTCACTGGCATCATACCCTCACTTGCTGGGGTAGATCTTTGAGGTAGGACACTGTTGTCTCTGGTGAGGGCTTTGAGATGCAGAGAGGAAGCATGCAAACAGAGCCAGCTTGAGGTGGGTGCAACTGGTATAGCCGTACTGACCTGGGGGAGGCCTTGCCTAAGAGGGGGGCTGCCATGTTTAGCAATAACCTACAATTTAAAAGCACCTGATGCAGAGTTCCTTGTGCGTCCAGCTTTCAGGCAGGAGAAAAAATGTCAAGATAGCTCCTGAAATTAATGTTACTGCTAGACAGAGAGACGAAGTTTTGCCTAGTTGCAGTTTTGACTCATCATAGGGTAGAACAGAGGGTATTATGTCTGCTACAAAGATCAGATCTACATTTTATCTGGCTAGCTGAGTGAATTAGTAAATTCAGCCTTTACCAGTGCTTTAAAACAAATGAAATGTTTGTGAGGGAAGGGCTATGGAGAGATGAGGGGCACTTTTCCTGGGCAGTAGTGAGAGAATTTGAGGAAGAGGCCAAAATTGTCACACTGGGCACCACCAGCCTTAAAGCTGGTCCTGTTTGCAAACGTTTGATATTATCGAGATTGATCTTCAGCAGCCTGCCACATCAATAATGCATGCCCAGTATCCACCCCATACCCCAGTTCTCTCCAGGCTGCCAGGGAGCTCCGATGCCAGGAGAGGTCAGTGATAGAGTAAGTCAGGAGCATTTCAGTAGAGCCAGCAAACTTACTCCTATCCAGGGGGAAGTAGGCAGCAAGCCTTCTCCACAGTCAACGCACCGCCATAAGCAGGGTCTACATTGGTACTGAGTTCAATTATTTTTCCATTAGCTGGGCAGCTTCAGCTTGGGTATCCAGAGTGCCTATCATTGCCCAGCACATCTTTACAGATTCAAAGATCTAGCCAATACTACTGAATCAATTTCCCTCCTCAGAGACGAGTCCAGGACAGCAGGAGCTTCTGCCAGCATGCAGGGGCTCAGGAATACCTTCTAGGGACTCCTCTGGTAAAAACCTAGATGCTATCTAGAAGAACTAAAAAAAGAGCAGAGCCCGAATATGAAGTAGGGGACGTGGTTATCTTCAGCGGGAAGCACACTAAAGTTAAAGTTTAAGATCAATTACGGGACACTCTAAAATAGGTACGCTTGCATTGTTCTCAAAACCTAATTTGATGCACTCTTTCGAATGTTCAAGAAGAGTTATTATGTCAGCGATTAATGCGCTAAATATTTGTGAATATTTCATATACAATTAGGAAAATAATAAGAAGGTGTCCTGCAGGTCCCACACATTTTATTTAAAGTTAGTCCAAGGGTCTTGAGTCTAAGGGTGGGGAGACCAATTTACACGTTTTTCTACTCATGGCTCCCCAAAATTGTAGCGAGCACCAATCTGCAGTTTGGGGGGTCCTGATGGATCAGATAATTGTAAAAATGTTCATAAATAAACATATGTTCAGGGATACACATCAGTACGGCACAGTTGTAGAGTGAGCTGGGAATTTTCATTCTTATATATACCCCTTGTCTCCACAAACTGCTCTTGCCACTTCATTCATCCGTGAACTCACCCATTCATACAGCTATCTATCTGTGCATTCACTCACTTACTCATCCATTCGTCACTGCCTTTAATCACTCATCCATCAAGATAATCACTCATCCGCCCATGCAATCAGTCACTGGACCACTCATTAATTAAATTCATCGCACAAACGCGGATACAAACCAGGCAAAGAAGTTGTTTCCTGTATAAAAAAATAGATCTTATGGCTTGATCAACATTGTTCATTCTTACAGTCAGTTTCACTAGAGAGGCACCTTTATTAATAAAGGGAAAGAGCGCTGCTCTGTGCGCTGTCCACATGAATATCATTTCATCGTACAGGCCTTGTTCAGTTCACAAAAAAGTTTCCTTAATTTCATGAAAGATTTTAAGTACTCTGCCAGCAAGTGGGTGTGTGGCAGATGTACCTCGTATGCAAGTTATTTTATATTCGAAATGCTGGTGATTATGATGCTGAGAGTGAGACAAGCATAAAACCATTTTCTCCCAAGAATGCTTTCAAATTTCAAAGATGTGACAGGTTGGCTCTCACTTGACAATACATGGCAGCTACAAATCTGGTTGTGTTGTGGCTAAAATATCAGTATTGGATCAGATAAGCTTTACCTTTGGCCTACTGTTATTGCCAGAAAATTATGTCTTTGTTCAATGTCTTTTAAAGATACCTTTTACCAGAGGCACTAAGCTCCATCAGGAGCACGGTCCTTCAAACTGCATGGTATACTTGTAATTCTCATAATTAATATTATTGATGAACAAAGTTTAGTATTTGATTCCAGATTCTAATTTTAACATGATGTAATGCTCCAAGCCTTTGAGGCTCATTTAGAGTTTGGCAAGTGGTCCGCTGGTCCGCCAGGTCAGCAGAGGGAGGTTCCACACCCGTATAGTCCACGTCAGTCCTCCATACATAGACCACCAGACAGGCGGTGATCTCCACTGAAGGCCCTGAGGTTTTGTCGAGTGCTGAGTGGGCACGATGTATAATAATCAAAAGCAGCAAAGTTTTTTGATTTTCTAAAAACCTCCAGAAACTGGAGTTTGTTGTTGAAAACGAAAAAAACAAATGGTCCTCCCATGCTATAGGTATTCTCACAGTCATTTCTTAGGTTTCCTGTTTGGGACATCTTTCTCTGGTGGTCTGGACAGGAAAAATGTACGTCAGATGTTCCACTCAAATTAGAACAGGCGGACTAGTGGATTGACCAACACCCCAATGGCAGATAGGCCATTTCAGCTAGCAGAGACACTAGTGGCTCCCCTATCATAAACTTAATGTTTCATCTGGCTCTAACTAGAGCGAGGAAACCAAAGGTTTGGCAGATGGGACATCTTGTGATTAGTTGGCAAATATCATGCATCCACAAAGCTCTAACTGAGCATCTTAGCCCTATAACAATGACATCTAGAAATGGAGTGCTGGCCTGCCTCACAGTCTACTTTTGACACTTAGGGGGTCATTCCGGCCCCGGCGGTCAAGGACCGCCGGGGCCGGGGATGCGGGAGCACCGTCAACAGGCTGGCGGTGCCCCGCAGGGCATTCTGACCGCAGCGGTTTGGCCGCGGTCAGAACAGGAAAACCGGCGGTCTCCCGCCGGTTTTCCGCTGCCCTCTGGAATCCTCCATGGCGGCGCAGCTTGCTGCGCCGCCATGGGGATTTCGACACCCCATACCGCCATCCTGTTCCTGGCGGTTCGCCCGCCAGGAACAGGATGGCGGTATGGGGTGTCATGGGGCCCCTGGGGGCCCCTGCAGTGCCCATGCCAATGGCATGGGCACCGCAGAGGCCCCCGTAAGAGGGCACCACAAAGAATTTCAGTGTCTGCTGAGCAGACACTGAAATTCGCGACGGGTGCAACTGCACCCATCGCACCTTCCCACTCCGCCAGCTCCATTCGGAGCCGGCTTCCTCGTGGGAAGGGGTTTCCCACTGGGCTGGCGGGCGGCCTCCTGGCGGTCGCCCGCCAGCCCAGCGGGAAACACAGAATCACTGCGGCAGTCTTCAGACCGTGGAGCGGTGTTCTGTCGGGGGAACTCTGGCGGGCGGCCTCCGCCGCCCGCCAGAGTTAGAATGACCCCCTTAATAAGTTACTTCATGCTGCTTCTCAACACGTGTCTATGCAAGAATAAAGTGCATCAGCACTTTACTGTTAAGTATGTAGTTCCATTCGATTCTGCTCGATACCAGGCTTCTAACATGGCATGCTTGCTTTCAAGTGAAATAATTTTAGTAATCTCCAGTACCTAACCCAAAAACTCTAAATCCTTGGCGGGTGCATCTTGGCTTTGCTGCTATGGTTGCTTCAGCACCACAGGACATGTATTCAGTGGTTGTCTTTGAGGGGAGCTGTTGTTTTGCCGACACATCCGGAGCAGCCAGTTCTCTAAGACATTGGATATAACACCCCTGCGACATGGAACCATCCATAGCAAGATTGCTTCCCATCTTCCTGTTTTCCTGGGGTGGGGCTACACTAAATTAGGAGTTCAAATGATGACTCGGTTGCAATACAGTCGACGACTGTTTTTCTTAGGGATTGTCACGCCCTTGCCTGAATTCTCATCCCTTGTATTTTCTCTGATACTGCTGAACCGTTTTGAGCATTCCCTTTCCTCGAAGACAGTCGACCACAGGGGTTTTCTTCTTATTGTCATTCGGCTGTGTATGAGTGCCTGCGGACTTCCATCTTGCTCTGCACTGACCTAATTTAGCTTTGATAATTTGGAATGTGAATGCAATGTTGTTTGTATTTTACACTGAAGGTTATATATGTTTTGTAAATACAAGATTCTTCTGCTTTATCGGTCTGAACGTCTGCATGCTGAACGGATGGGTAGTCCTAGGTCTTTGGAATGATGGAGATGTTACAGGAAGCTTTTTGATTTAAAGTGTCAATCAGCAGAAAGCTGAGGTGCTGAGAAGACACCGAGCCTGAGACTCTGTGAGGTTTTAGTCAAGGCACCCTAAATGTAATAATCAACCTTCCTCGCTGCAGAGATATCTGGTGGTCTTGACAATAATACAAAAAAGGCCACCATTCAGGAGAACGATCCATAAGCACTGTTCTTAGACCGCTCAGATACAGGCCATGTGCGTTTAGAATGTTACCAAAAACAGTGAAACCAAAAGACCCTACTTCTGTAAAGTTTGCAGTAATCTTGTTTTCCCCATTAGTCTATTTATAACAATGATATTGTAATGCAATAGCATGAATAGTTCACTAATACTTCAGTTGTACACAGCCCTTCAGTTTGAATGTCAAACTTAATGGGACAAGTATGTTTTCAATTCCGATGTAATGTCTGAAGAAGAGAATTAGATATCCAGAAGGGTCGAGATAAGACAAAGGGCTGAGAATTATATAAAACTACTACATTGAAGAATTAGTGAGTGTCTTACAGATTACAACATTTCTTGAAGCCATTTTTTATGGGCGAGCACAAAGTGCTCAGTCCATTCAGTAATCTCTCCTTGGGCTTGAAACCACGCCCATGCTATGTCAGTCACTTACATTGGTTCGTGGGCTTGCCTTTAAAATCCGCTTGCTTTCATTTGTGAAAGGCATGCATACGTCATGCCTTTTCCGGTGTTTAGCCCACCTACACAGCACCAGTAAAGTACCAAAAAGATACGAGGCTCCATGTTTTCAGCCTGGAGTCCGGACTACTTTATCTGTTTATTTTACATGCAGCGCGATCGCGCTGTATTTTACATAGTGTGACAGCCCTGCGTTGTTTTTTGCTTTACACCGCTAATAGCTCTAACTCAAACAAATGCAAGACCCGTTGCATTGAAAATGCTTGTATACTATTGTACCCCAGTGTGTGTGTGCAGCAGCCAAGCCTACTTACCGGGTCAGGTATGGAAAGCATTGGAACCAAATGCTTTGTCAGATCCTTCAGGTAAAAACCAGCACAGATTAGAAAGAGGAATAACGATACACTGGCACGTGAGGCTGGCTACCAAAAAACAAATACAATGTACACCCTAAATCAGTGTGTCAAAATTTTTGCTGAGAGACAGATGTCCATCATCGAGTCAAGATTGGTCCTCGAACCACTTTAACAGCAATGGTATATGTGTATCTATGACATGGTGTAGCAGGTGGGATAGCCATCCACTGTTTTAATGAGGCCAAAGAGAATCACACAACTATACAACGTTTGTCCCATGCTCACTATATGACTGAAACCAAGCTACACCAAGACTGTTGAGCCCCAGTCAGGGCAAAGCCAGATTTAGGTTACTTGTGTTCCAGTTACGGGTCGACAAGGACCTTGCAGTTCAGGTTGTACTGTTCCAGGAGCAGGGTCAAAACATATTTTCATATGGCACAATCCAAACTGAGGTGGCATGGTGTGCAAAATAACGATGGGCTTGGGTGTGGCCTGATTAATTAACAGGGGCTACTATTAATTCGAAATTGAATCCATCAATTTAGTGTTTACTTCAGAGCCACTGGTGGATTGGGCAGCTAACATGGCCTTCAGTAAAGACTTCGGGCTAATCCTTGCAGCAGTTGGAAATCAGTCTCACCCACACCTTAAAAAAGCCACTGAAATTCAGTTCAGAAATACAGGTCAAGTGAACAAAATTAATAGTCATTGTTAGTTTCACAATTCATAACTTGCACACCACAAGTAATGTTTAAAGCGTCACAATATTTGTACCAATAAGTAATAACACCTAGAAGCACACAATAAATAATAACAAATACTTAAGTCAATAAACAATGCTATATTCATAGTAGCCTTCCTAATAGAGTTTAGTGTAATATGATATGAACTCTCATGAGTAAGATAATTTATTATATTTCCAATTGCATCTATTTCATCAAGAGTGAGGTCATGAGAATTGCATTTAGTATGCAAATTATGGTTTGCGAGGCTGTTGTGCGAGATATAGTTATTTCTTAACATTACTTTAACTGTAATTTATCAAGGGAATGTATACATATGGGGGGAGCCACTATATAGTTAGGTTAGAGTTGTCCTAGGATTGTATTTTTTGTTCTGCTAATAACTTTGGTGCAGTTCGACAAATCTTTACAGAGCTTACCCAAATTTCGATTCATCCACCTCAGCTCCTTGGTGGAAAGTGTCACATTGATCTGTTAAATGAGGACCTAGAAAAAGGGTTGGAGGCTTAACGTTAAAGTCCCATGATAATTTCACAAGAAATGTTGCTGTCTAACACAGAAATAAAAGAAAAGGCTGAACGTAATGACACCAAATTTGGCATAAAGAACTTTACTCCAAAAGTGTACCTTTTGTGATTTTGTGTAAACCTGTTCAGCCCTTTCAAATAATTAGCCTTTGAAGAGGGGCTCAGGTTGGGCATTAAGGGTTAAAAAGTTAAGTATATCTAGGTAAATGGTTCTACTGGAATCCTGTAGTACCACAAATTACTAACAGAGGGACTTTTGATTGGCTGAGGAAGCTTTTTCTCCCATTTGTCATTTGTATATTGGACGAACACACCCGTTCTGGAACTTCAGTACTCAGCAATCTTATTGGCTGTCCGCAAAAATTGAGAAAATGTTGCAGCTACCATTACAGGACTTGGGGAATCCGTCCCTGTTTCCTAAAATGTTGTCTAAAAAATCATAAGGTGGAAAGGTGGAGGTGTCGCACACTCTCGCTGTGGTTACAAGACTGCTGGACCTTTGGGTGGCAGCACTACCGAGCATGGGGGACTGAGTGTAATCCCACGTTGTGTGACAGCTGTTGGTCTAACCCCTTCCCGCTAGCTATCAGCACCTCACAAGTACCCAAGGGTTAAAGTGATTTGTGGCAGCCTATTGCACGACACTAATACCCCTCAGGGGAGTTGTGGTGGAGCGGATCCCAACCCTTTCTCTCATGCACTTGGGTCTCACTCATGCAAGGACAGAACAGAAACAGGGTTTTGGTTCATAAGGTTTTATTGAAGCACCTGTGTTCTACGTAGAAGGGCACGAATGGTGATTAGAAGGATAATGAAACACAATGTTATGACAACAGTAATCACAAGGGTGAAACACAAGAACAATTCCACCATGCCGTCATATTAGTGCACCTGATATCTGTACCTACACTACTGCGTCCCTACATGAGAGCAAGTAGTAGTGTTAGCTCTAATCTGCCCTACCGGTCCTGGGAAAGAAACCCAATCCCCATACCTGCACTGTGGTTAGAAGGGGCCTGCTGGTCTGCTGGGAGTCCTCCTGCATAAATGAAGACAAACCAAAAAGGTTTTGGCAGAAACTGTGACGACGTGCATCACAGGATGGCAAACTGGCTGGAATGTCCCCTCTAATATGTTGTGGGCAGTGTGATGTTTTATAAAAAACATATCTGTTATCCTATGAAGTTGCCCTGATGTGAAAAAAATTATTTTCTGTGTAAGGTAAACAGTGTCCTCGTTGAATCGGCAATACCTAGTAATCACCGTGGGCAGTCTTGGGTTCAGCACAAGATGAGAAATGTTATGCAATGAAATGAATAACAGTTTTTGCAAGGAAGGACAACTGAGATGGAATAAAAAACTCTTCACTAAAATGAAGCATCTCTAAAATAATGAAAGGAATAACAGTGAAATGTAACTGGGTAAAAGGCACTGGCCTCAAGACCAGAGCTAAATAATGTGATTGTGGAAAAAATGCTAAAATAACCTCACAACACCCTCCTCATTGTCAGTTTGAAGAAGAAGAAGTCTACGCTAAACCCACTACTAAAATCACCGATCCCACATTAGGTGCTAAAAGCAAGCTAGAAAATAGTGAAACAAGATGCAATGTCCATGTTGACAAGCAAAACAGACCAAACTGAGCAAAATTTAAAGGTCAATTTAACATTTTGAAAACATCAGACATCAATTTAGATTGCAGGTCAGCATATTAACAATAATCTTGGTCTTTTAGAAAATCACCCATGCCAACAAGCAACATTGAATCCAGGAAAGATTCCACTTCGGCAGGTGGTAAAGGGACCAATTTGTTCATCAGGACAAAGAGGAAGCACTCATGTTCTGTTGCCTCAGCCACAGTTCCATCTGAGTTGGCAGAATCCCATGCAGTGCCAGGTGTTGTAGCGCCAGGAGCCACTTAATACACAAATGGTTGCTCGTAGCAATTGCAATTCCAATGTGCATATCTGATATTGAACCCTCATTGAGAACAACAACAGACCAGCATCCGGGGGGGAATGCACTGCATGGCAAGTCACACTTCAGATGCATGTTCAAATGGGCACCACAAACACCGAAAGACGGGCTGCATGCAATTCAGAACCGGTCTGAATGACGAAAAACTGTTGGACTCCAGTTCTTCCAGGAGTTGTGCTCCGAAATACTGCATCATACGTTCATGACACAGTTGGGCTGATGGAAGAGCCATCTGTCCTCCTTGTTGAGATTGGGCAGCTATTGCGGAAAAAGAATATCAACAGCAAAATGCTGCCAAGTAATGCCAAAGTAATTGGGAATCCTCCAAAGATACTAGAATAAATACAGTATACGGCTGAAGGTATATTGCCAAATATAGAGGAGAAGGTGCTGACAAAACCAGAACCAGCAGCCTTATAGAAGTGTACATTCCCAGCAGTGTTAGACACATTCAACATATGAGTACACTGAAAAGCCTTGGAAAGTTTCTATTTAAAAAAGGATGTATCTCTGTAGTGGATCTTGCCACTAGGAGAGCATAGGTCTCGCGGACAGATGTGAACTCTTGTGTTTTTGAAACAAAAGAACAGTTAGTCTGCTCAGCTTGTCAAAATTTACATTTGAAGTAGCAATATGAGGCCAAATTTCTGTTACTTTTATCTCTCGAGTGTGGGAAGAAAGCTCCTTTCCACAACATGTAACAATTTGGGAGACCGTTACAAAGGAGGCAATTCCGGTTTCCATATCACAACAGCTTATTTCATTCAGCATCACATAACTCCCATTCAAGGGCACCTGGAAGGCTGGACGAATGAAAGAGACAGGAGTACCCTTCAGATAACAAACTAAATTCACAGCTGAAGCATTACATGCTCCGTGCAAGGACAGCTGTTTACAAATCATTGGATACCTTACTGAAGTTTTGCATTCACCACCACTAAGGAAGACCTCCCTTATGCCATTTAAACATTTGTACATGAAGGGCAGCTCCCATACCTAATGAATGTAACTATCTCCTAATTTTTCAAATCTGCCAACAGGAATGTGCCTCAAACATGAGGTGGACTGAAGTGCTGAAATAGGCAGAATAATAACGGTGTATTAACCAGACTGCTGTTGGTATTTCCACTACAGTGAAAGGCAACTTTTCTAACTTTAATTAATAAAATATATGTTGCTTCTTTGTTAGCCATTATTTGTTGCTGTCTGTTCAAATTAAATGTGGTAAATATAAAAAAAGTTTTGCCATTGACATGTTACCAGGGCACACAACCACTCTTTAGGACTTGTAAGGTCCAACCTAACTACATAATAGACCTGGGCTCACTCTGTCCATGACATGTTATTCTGTATGATGTAAAGTGCAGATGAAATGATGTTAAGTGTGTTTATGCGGTTGGGCAGGGGGGTTTATTCCATTCTCTTCAATAGCTAAAGATATCTGTAAGTTTTCCTGATCTAGCTGCCTCAACTGGGTGGAGGCTTCTTTCTATGAAAGCTTCCAAATTTAGTTGTAAATCACATACAATAAGCCCTTAGTGGGTGGTTTTCTTGGAGCTAATAAAAAATCTTGTAAGTTTGTGTTGGCTGACAGGAGACTAAGGTGTTCTTTGATGGCGGTTAATGTGGAATATTTCAACCAATGTTGATATAGTTTACCAACGCTAAATTTGGTGCTAATATTAGAGTGGTGTCATGATATGCAACAAGAATCAGGTTGGTTCGCTCTAAAATACCCTGCAGAGTTCACAAAACGTGCATGTCAACCACTTGCATCCATAGGCCACAATAACCAGCTGTTTGGACCTGAAAGTGTTAGTTAAATGTCCCATTGTGCTATTCTTCTGTGACATTCAAAGGCTTTTGCCATTTGTCAAACTTAGCTGGTGACAGGATACTGGGCATTTTCAAATCCTTAATTGTTGCTAATCCTAAACAACTTGATTATTGTACAGTTTCTTTTAGGAATATATTCTGCAATGGAATCAGACATGCTCTAAATAAAGCTTCCTTTCCTGTATTTGCCAATTTCGAGTTCCCCATACACTCTCTAAATTAATCGACTTTAACCAATATTCATAGACATCAATAGTCAATTAGGAAACAAAGGAATCAGAATGGATTTATTTTGTGTCTGTGAACAGAACATTTTGCCCTTTCTTAGGGGGCTATTTGAAACAATAACACTCAGGCCCTCATTACGACCCTGGCGGTCGGCGGTAATTCGGGGAAAGGTACTGCCAACAGGCTGGCAGTACCTTTTCCCAAATTATGACATTGGCGGTTTGGCACAAGCCGAATCGCAAATGTACCACTCCGTCCACCAGGGTGGTAACGGCCGCTGGGCTGGAGACTTTGTTCTCCAGCCCAGCGGTTGACACAATCCCACCCTCGTGATTATGACCCCGCCTACCGCCATGGTTTTTCGTGGCAAGCGTACCGCCACAAAAACCATGGTGGTAGGCACTACCAGTACCAGGGAATTCTTTCCCTGGCACTGATAGGGGATTCCCCCGCCCCCCTCCCCAGAGTCCTCTCCCACCTTCCCCCTCCCTCTCCTGACCCCGCACATTTACACACCCACACATGCACACATACATACTCATACACACACGAATACCCACATCCACCCACGCATGCACACATACAAACCCACGCACCGCAACACACACCAACATAGTTTGTAGCATACACGCATTCACAACACACAACATACACGTACATTCACATTCACTCATTCACACACGCATTCAATGTGACACACCTGCATGCACGCATACAAAAACAGACACACACCTCCCCACACACACACACACACACACAACACCCCCTATGCCCCTCTCCTGTCAGAGAACCAGACTTACCTGCTTGCAGGGGGTCCTCCAGCAGGAGACAGGACCCAGCGCTGCTGTCAGCAGCAGCGTCCGCCAGCAAAATACCGCCAGGCCATATCATTGCTCCTGATACGGTAGGCGGTGTTTTGCTGGCGTGGCGCTACTGCAGACAGCAGCGTCAACTTACTGCCGTCCGCCGCCATGACCGTCAGCAGTATTCCGCCAGCCTTCTGGTGGAATTCCATAGACGGTCATAATGCGGGTAGCCGGCTGGTAGCCACGGCAAAGGTTTGTTGGCGGCCGTCACTGTGGCAGTAGGAGGCAGTTACCGCCAAAGTTGTAATGAGGGCCACAGTGTTTGTGACATCATGGCCAGAACAATATACACATTTTTCTATAAATGTCTTAGAACTTCCCACTGGTCGAGTTGAACAATGTTCCCAGTGTGTATAATTATGAACACTTCTCTGAGTGCTGGCTTTGTGTATAAAGAAATGTCCATAATAAGGAAAACAGAACATTTCCCCATAATTTGCTGTTGCTTGGTGAACATCTTCCCTTTCAAACATAGTTGAAAAGCATGGAAAGCATAGAATCAAATGTTTTACATCGTAATCATCAGAAATCACCTCAGGTGTTATTATATCGTTCACAGAACATTTGAATACATATGGAATTTGAATCATTTCAGTAGGTCTGTAGAAGTCAAATGAAACTTTATCCTAAACAATTCCATCCAAATAAGTATAGCTGAAATGTTCACTAGGGACAAGTCTCTGTGGACCTTATGTGAGGACAAATGAGGCTTCAAAACCTCATCCATCAGTTCAACCTTTGCGTTCAGGACCATGTATCAGCAAGAAGAAAACAATGACAAACCCAATCCAAAGGAGGAAGGCAAGCACAGTTAACAGGTCCATAGATAACTCCATGGATGAATTAGATAGTTAATTTTGAATCAATGAACTAGCTTGCATGCACTTGTTGTGCAGTCAAAGATGAAGAAGAATCAGAAAAAGAATTGTTGATGTTGAAAAAATAACCAGAAGCAGTTTGTGCAAACACTGGAGCTGATGCAAAAGACGGACAACTGGCAGATGTTTCCCTTTGTTGTTCGTAGTAAATTATCCTATCCGTTTGTGTTGAAGTTGAGTACAAAGAACTTTGGCCATCGCTTGTCATAGATGTAGTGACAGGTACTAATGAAAGCTCATTTCCCACCCTCCCCATGGTCTGGGAAGTTTCATCATTGATGATCAAATTTGAAGAGGCACATCCTGACTAGCAGTTAGAGAGGTGCGGGAACTGCTCAGGATTCCTCGTGATCTACTGTGTAGGATTGGCCACATAGTGTAACTTGACAGTGTCAACTGAAGCAAAGTGGTTTTCTTTGGAACCAAGCAGCAGAGGTAGGATGACAGTTCTGGTACCGTGTATTACCAGAACTGGAACTGGAGGAGCTCGATATGCAGGGCCAAGTTACTTTATCACAGCAATCTTTTAATGCACTAGATCCCCAACATTTGGACGCCTGCTGGTAGGCATTTTTGGTGTATCCCTCATTCCCAAGGTGGCGACACATGCAGATGAGTTGTTATCACTGAACTGTTGTAACCCCTGCAAGTCAGTGACACAGTCATTTATGTCAAAAGGTGAGTTTACCGCCACCGCGCCAGAGCCACCAAGACCTGAGGCAAACATCGGTATGCTGAACAGAACCTCATATGGGGTGTCCCTTCCCAAGGACCTTCTGGGCAGATTATTAAGTGCTTTTTGGACTCCATACAGGTGTTTAAACCAACTACGAGCTGAACTCTAGCTGTGAGAGATTGCTTTAAGTCTCAGTTTTTCCGCTACACAACAGCATTTCTCTCGGGATGATATGTAGACAACAAATGTAGTTGGACCATCATTGTTGCCATGGTGTCCCTTAATGCCCTAGAGGCAAAAGCAGGGCCCTAGTCTAAATGTAAAGTTTCAACTGCATATGTCCTGATAAATACATACAAATTTTTAATACCAGTTCGATGGTCAGCCGATCGCTGTGGCCATAACCATGGAAATCTGGAGCAAGAGTCAACAGTGACTAGAATGTACTTGTATGCACCATCAGGCGTTAGTGGACCACAGTGATCCAGGTACATGCATTGCAATGATTTGTTGGAAATTAGGAGGGGTGTCTGTGGTGGGTGTTTAATGGTGGATTCTTTTATTTTTTGACAGATGTCAAAACAAAGGACATACTGTTTGTATAGACCTGGCCACCAATAGCGTTTCTGCAATAATGTAATAGTAGCCGCCACACCTGCAGGGGCAGAAGCAACCCCCTTGTGCACTGCCGTTATTAGGTATAATCTTTGTTCTTGTTTCGGGATCACACGATCACCCTCCCTGGTATAGTTGCGAATACAACGTTTTAGGTGCTTAGAGGGTAGGAATCTTTGGTGGGATATGTCTTTGGCAGGGGCTTTCTGTCAGCAGAAGCTTTTACTGCAGCCAGTGTTTCATCATCCAACATCATCCTGGAATGAGTAATCGCAGTAACAGAAGCCATAGCAACTGCTGACTTGGCTGCCTCATCAGCCAAGGTGTTTCCTGCAACATATATTTCTACACATTGATGGCTTGTTATATGTATTACATGGACATCTTTGGTGGTGTCTCTTTTAGATCTGCTACCTTGCCCCACAGAAGTCTGTGTTTGATTTTGTTCCTTTTCAATCTCTGAATTAATTCTGGTGCCGGTAATGCAGGTACTCATTAAAGGAATTAACACAATAGTGTGAATCACACACAATAAGTGTCAGAAGGTTAGGATCCATATGTTCCAGTGCCAGTAACAGGGCCTTAAGGTCTGCCATTTGTGCAGTGCAGTCTCCTGAGGGTGGAACTTGCCATCACTCATGAATTTGCTCACAGCATGCAAGTGGCAGAGTATTGATGTTTTGTGCCTACTGCTGGTGTGCTGAACCATCAGTGTATATTATATTTTGACATTGTTCAATAGGTAAAATGTTCTTAGGTGTTGGGTATTCAATTTCATATTGAAGAAACTCTTGTGTCTGAAGTTTTGGATCAAAGACATAATCAACATTAGTGGCTGTCAGAAACGTTGCCCATTGGATCCAGTGTTGATGTAATGCTTTTGCATTTGGAATGCTGGCTTTTGTATCAGCCTCTAACAATGCATTTTCCCTGGGCCAGAGGTCTCTCTTTTATGGCAGCCATCTGAACATCAGTCTGAATTTTTTTCAGTTGGAGCAAAGCATTGTTCAGCAGTGGAGTACAAATGTGATTTATATGCTATGGTGAAGGTGTCACTTTCAGTGAGTGTTACATAGGTGAACCAATGTCACTAGCAATTATTCTGATGACCAAAATCATTTTCTTGTTAAGTGTATGTAAGTGGTTTGCCTTAAGCATGTCCTGTTGCAGTGCTCTGAGAATGCATGTGTTCAACTGTCCAATACTTACTGGAAAAGTCTGGAACTATGAAATCATAAAGAGGTTTTATGTGTTGTACGTAACCTGAAATGTAAGTTGTGCCACAATTAAAAAAGCCCTATAATGATTGTAACTTTTTGATGTTGTTCAGTGGTTGTAATTGTGCACACTTTTCCAGAAAGTGGGGCTCCAGGCTCTTTCCTTCATCTGATAACTTGCATCCCAAAAACAGGACACTGAGAAAGGCATTTTTTGTTTTCTTGAAATTTAATTTGTAGCCTATTTCAGCGAAACTCATGTCATTGCAGTCCATCTGCTACAGGTGTGTGACTAAGTCATCATCTGTCAGGTAGATATCATCTACATAGGACAACACCTCAGGGTCAATGTTGTTTAGTATGGAAGTTACACTTGTTGAGAACAATCCAGGACTCTTCTTATAGCCGAGTGTAATTTGAGAAAATTTCCTTTGTAAGCCTTATGCACTGAAGGTGGTCAAATCCCTGCTTTCAGGCACTGTATTTTGGGAGAAACAACCATTGGAAATATCCATGGTTGTTTTGTATTTTATTTGCACTAAATTGTTGTGATGTGCTATGTTAATTTTGTATAGCAAATGTGCATGTGTGACTGTTTCAGTGTCTGTAGTCTAAGACTATTCAATAGGAATGGCCCAGCTTCGCCAAGGGGAAGAAAGGATTGCTCATTGGTGATATGCAGGGTTCTAGTACAACCTGGTATTTGAGTTGTGTCAGTATTTCCTTCACTGGTGCTTTACCTTCGTGTTTAATAGGATATTGAGGTTGTGCAAGTGGTGTTGACCTAATAGATATTATGTGGTAGGGTGAGTCTTTATCCCAATCTACATGGCTGCGATACAGCACTGGAGGTTGTGCCAGTGCCCAACCTCTAATGTATGCTTCTCTTAATTCTTCAAGGACAAGGACCAAGAAAGATGGCATAGTGACATCTTACCCTAGTAGGAGTTCAGGGACTAATTCTGGTGACCAAATTTATTCAGCCAATAGGATGTCATAACACAATGTTAGTTTGTCCCAGACTATAACTTTAATTGTGTGCTCCCTCTATTTGTAATTTCAATTTGTAAACCCTATCTTAGGGGGGGCAGAAACACATGTCTACTCTTTCGACTTCCAAATAGTTGTTAGTTGATGTAACATCCAGAAGCCTTTGAAGATTCAATGAACTACTGGGACCACTTCCACACTGTCTAGCAGAGTCAGTGCCCACTACCTGTTCTTCCGTAAAGTTCTCATTATGTGTGCCATTTCTAGCTGAAATAGCGGCCATTATTTCCTTTTTGAATTGTGCTTTCTGTTGGTGAGGTTTCTCTTCCTTTTTTATGGAAATTTCAGTTGAGCATTGTGAATCTTTTCATTGTTCAGAATGCCCTCCTCTCTCACTGTATTTATCCGGTGAGTCCTGAAAGAAACAAGATTGGCGTGTATCAATATATTGGTGTCTATCGGGAGTTTTTAAACTGTCTCTATTTCTCAAATTAGAACATTTCTCTGAGGTCTCTAGTTATGGAGATTCTCCTCCCTCTTTTCTGTTATCTTTATTTTGTTTTTCTTTGTCCCACCATTTTTTAGAACCGTCTGCAGCTTGCTTGGTAGAATCCTTGTTGGATTTACCTTGTAGTTGTGGTTTACTTGGTCTGGCCGCCAGACTATTCCGACCTTTACTTGAATAGGTTTCAGCAAAAATCTTCAACAGTTTGGGCTCCTGATCCTGTACAAGAACATACCAGTGCTGTTGAAACACTGCCAATACTACTGCTTTCCCTTTAGGATTACCTAATATTATTGAGAATACTGTGGCATAATTGCCCATTAATTGAATCCCAAGATGTAGGGCCGGGCCAGCCCCATATGCATCCTGCATTTTTTTTAACACTTCCGGAAGATTCTCAAGTGTCGGTGTACCATGTACAGTAGTATAGACTGCATCAAACACTGCACTGCAAGTGGTGCAGTTGTCCACTAAGGGAACTATCCGAAATGGCAAGGACATTGTGAGAATTCTACGTTTATCTTGGGGTTCTGTCCGGGGGAACACTACTTCCAGGCACCAAATGTTATGCTTACCAAAACAGAATCTCTTCACGTTTGGTGGGTACTTTTCACATAACTGAATGCACAGTAGCAGGATTTATTTAGGCGATGGCCACATGTGGTTGCTCTGGAGCAGCTATGACTGGGGCAGTATTTAAAAACTGCATCACAAATTGTATTGAGCATCTATATTTTTACTAAAGTAGTATGTAGGCAGCATACTTCCACTACAGACATTGCACCTTGGTGTATAGGTGGCCAATTCCATGTATGGCGTAATTACTTAAGGAACCCAGTCTAACATTCTGTCGAGCGTGGGGTAGGGCGACATCAAGCCAATTTTGGCGTCCTTGATAAAATAAAGTTATTTCTAAATACGCATGAGCACTATATTGTGTGGGTGCATTTGCTGGAGTGTAATGAAGAAATGTGTGTGTGTTCCCAACTGCTGCTGGGAAAGTGACTCAAGAGTAAAAATTCCTGTTCTGTATGCTGCATGTGCCTCAATGACAAATGTAACTTCTCCTCCCTCATCTGTAAGGCTATTGTTTTTTAAGTGTGTTGTGAGGGGGAGTCTCATGTTTGCTGCAATTACAACGCTACTTTGTTCTGCCATCATAAAATGGGATTAAATTGTTCAGAGATAGAAACACCAATTGGGGAACCCTTTTAAAGTTTCAAGCTTGAACAACCTACAGTGTTAAATAGGTACAGTCTATCTAGCTGAGGAGGATCTTCCCAAATACCACAGATGTCTCTGTGTAAGATACATAAGGTGCCTTTTATATATAATAAGACAGAGATACTTGGGTGGTCCAGAAAGTCAGGACCTACCTTCGGCATACACATGTAATAATCGGGAGCGTAAGGCTTGGCAAGGGGGTCCAAATGCCAAGTTGAAATAGCAGTGTGACACTGTAGTCAGGCTGCAATGGCAGGCCTGGGACATGTTTTAAAGGGATGCCTAGGTGGGTGGCACAATAAGTGCTGCAGGCCCACAAGTATCATTTAATTTACAGGCCCTGGGTATATGGTATACCACTCATTAAGGTACTTATGGGTAAATGAATTATGCCAATTGGGTATATACCAATTTGACCATGTTTTAGGGAGCAAGCACAGGTACTTTCAAACTGATTACCATGGGTAAAGTGCACAGAGTCCTAAGACCAACAAGCGAGAAATCCAACAAGTTAGAAGAGAGAATGCAAAAAGATGTGGGTGACCCTGTAGGGAGGGTCATTTCCAACAAGGCCTGGTGCAGTAACATCGGTCCTTGGGCAGCAAAGCAGGTCAGCAAGGTAGACTTCACATGTGGGAAGACCTTCTTCCTGGCAGAGGCCACAGGTCCAGAAATGATCTGAAGGTTTTGGTTCTGAGGCCAGCTATTTATTAGGGGTGGGCGAACCATGCATAACTAACACCCTCACAATGCACAGTTTTCTCATCAATAAATGTAGTGCAAATGTTACAGTGATAAAATGAATGATTTCAAAGAAGATGTCATGAGTGATGTAATATCTTGGATAATAAGCAGTGCATGGCGAGGGCACGAGTTATAGTTACTTCAAATAACTCTTACTATAATCACTGAATTTCTATGGTTTTGTGCGTATAAAATCTGAACTTAACTATAATGTCCCTGTAACTTTTGTCTTTTTTTAGTGACTTTCTAAGGTTTTTTAATTCTATTTCCTAACTATAACAACCGTATAACCTTTTGTTTTTTCAGTGAATTTATAGCGTTTTTTTAACGTTAAGTAAGATGCCAATTGCAATGAACGTTCGGGGGATTGGATGCAGGGCCTGGTTCCCTAATATCCTTATTTACTGCAGTATCTTTAATAGAAAATGCTTGTAGTTTTCTACTTCAATTCCATCAAGATGGCATTCAGATGTGCCACACTTTTAGCATAAATTCAAAATGTTAGCATTCTAGTTGCTCATTAGAATACTGTAAGCTGCTGATCAGTAGGGTGTTAACTGGCAGTCTGCAGCTGGTATTGAAAGTGCATGTTTCAGTCCACATCTCAGAATGCTTAAGGAAATAGAAGAGCAAGATGTTTGAGAGCTCACTTAAAACAAGTGCTCAGTTTTCTTTCTACAGCACTAACCATCATTTCTAAAACAAAATGAAGCCCCTCATTGTGTTCCTTTCTGAATTAAATGTTTTAAGTATTACCAGTTTTACCAGTTTGGTTCAATTGAGATGGCTTCAGGTGTGCCACACTTTTGTCATAAGTAAGACTGTTAGCTTTCTAGCTGCTCTTCAGAACACTCTGGGGGAATGGCTGCAGTAGAACACAGGGGAATCAACTGACAGGCTTCTCCTACTGGGCGTACATGTTTTACTGAGAATGCCAGACTTAATTCTCATATCGCATAGAAAGATAATTTACAGAAATGATGCTCTCATTTTAGCTTCTGGAGCACTTTCTATAACTTCTATGGAAAAATCATGAGAAAACAGTTATCTCTCAAACCTTATTTATTAAATCCCAGCAGGGTGAATTCACCTCAGAGAACACAACAGTTCCTAACATTAGTATGGTACCACCAACAAATGATTTATATTGTAACAAAAAATTGTTATCATCCTTTACACGTTCTTCTTTTTGTGACCCTCTATGGTTTGGTACGTTTGAAATGTGAGTCTAACTATAATGTCCCTGTTCCCTTTGTTATTTTAAGTTAATTTCTATGATTTTTCAATTCTATTTACTAAATATGATAATGTCCCTGTAACCTGTGTTTTCATTGAATTTCTAAGTTTTTTAACAAAAAGTAATTTTCATTACTATACGTTAATCCAAACACCAGGCCTTTCTCAGCCCCAGTGGCCCCATCCCCTGGAGCCTGGCCTAAACATTACATTTTTTTGGGAGGGGGGGCAGTGTGACCTCCCTCCCCAGGCCGATTGCGGCCCAAGGGACCCCATCCCTTGAGGCCTGGCCTAAATATTATTTTTAATGGAGAGGGGGGTGTATGGTCCCCTTCTTTAGGCAGTTCTTTTCCCCAGGGACTTCACCTCCCCCCTAGTGCCCAGCCTAATTATTTAATTTTTTGTGTGGAGGAGGGCTGGCTGGCTCCCCTCCCCAAGGATGATCTCAGCCCCAAAGACCCCATTCCCCAGGGCCAGGCCATGTGATCTGGGTGACCCCTGGACACCCAGTGACAATGATGGGGACCTTAGGGGGAGCCTGAAGGGCCCCGTGGTCCCAGCCGGCTCGCCATCTCCTATAGGAGCAAGCATTGCTAAAGCAGCTCTCTCTCTGTGAGATCAACGTTTCCTCTGTTTCCCCACCTGCATAACTGCAGACAGGAAAACAGAGGAAACCTCTACTCGCAACAACTGACAGCTCTCACTTGCTGCAAGTGGAGTGTTTGCTCTGACTTAGCAGCAGCTGTCAAAGCTGCCACCAAATCAGAGCAAACAGCTATGTCTCGGGGTGAGCATCATGTGACATAGCAGGAGCCAGCCCTGGGGGTGGTGGTCTTCGGGGCCATTTGTGGCTCCTGGGGGCCATGTGGCTCCCCTCCAAAGAGTACTGCTCCAAGGAGGTGGTGGTCACCAAGGCTGCAGGGGGTCCACATTGCATTTGATTAAGGCCCCCGGGAGGTAGTGGTACCCAGGGCTGTGGGGGGATGCGCAGCCCCCCACATCAAACTAGATTAAATCCCGAGGAGGTGGCCATCCCTGGGGCTGCAGGGGGGCTGGTTGGCACCCCGCACACATAGGCCCTCATTCTGATTCTGGCGGGCGGCGGAGGCCGCCCGCCAGAATTCAGCCCTCCATAATACCGCTCCGCGGTCAAAAGACCGCGGAGGGTATTATGAGTTTTTCCCTGGAGACCGCCCGCCAGCCCAGGGAAAAACTCCCTTCCCACCATGAAGCCGGCTCGTAATCGAGCCGGCGGTGTGGGAAGGTGCGACGGGTGCTACTGCACCCGTCGCGTATTTCACTGTCTGCTACGCAGACAGTGAAATACTAGCGGGGCCCTCTTACGGGGGCCCCTGCAGTGCCCATGCCATTGGCATGGGCACTGCAGGGGCCCCCAGGGGCCCCACGACAATCCTTACCGCCATCCTGTTCCTGGGGGCGAGCCGCCAGGAACAGGATGGCGGTAAGGATTGTCAGAATCCCCTCGGCGGCGCAGCGAGCTGCGCCGCCTTGGAGGATTCTTAGGGGCAGTGGAAAACCGGCGGGAGACCGCCGGTTTTCCCTTTCTGACCGCGGCCAAAGCGCCGCGGTCAGAATGACCAAGGGAGCACCGCCGGCCTGTCGGCGGTGCTCCCGCCCCCGTTGGCCCTGGCGGTTCTCTACCGCCAGGGTCATAATGAGGCCCATAATCTTTTTAATCCTGGGGAGGTGGCCAGCTCCAGGGCTGTGGGGGGGCCTGCTGGCTCCTCTGCATTCCAATAAATATTAGCCCCAAAGGGGTGGCGGTCCCCAGAGCAGGGGGGGCCGAGCGGCACTCCCCCCATTAAAATGCCAATGCCCCTAGGACTTGGCCCATCCAGTGGATTAAGAA
This sequence comes from Pleurodeles waltl, assembly GCF_031143425.1. Classification (NCBI taxonomy): domain Eukaryota; kingdom Metazoa; phylum Chordata; class Amphibia; order Caudata; family Salamandridae; genus Pleurodeles; species Pleurodeles waltl. The sequence goes on from NC_090445.1 coordinate 677,854,367, forward strand.
TGATCACGAGCAGGAGTCCGAGCTTGTTATTTAAAAAAAAACTTTCATTGGATGCACGGATCTCCTGCGACAAGTGACAAAAATGTTTTAAAAAATGCTTTGTAGCTCAGGTGATCCCTCTGGGACCCAGTGCCAGAGCTAAGGGGTCACAGTGTCCCTACACTGGCCCCTTTTGTTTTTAAACATCTTTTTTTTGGGACTTGGCTTCCTTGTTGAAGTGTTGGCAGGCAATCAGATCTCAGCACAAGATTAGTAATGTTTGTGAAGCCTTCACGACCCTGTATATACAAATTTGGATTTTCTTTAATTTCTTTAAAACTACTTGACAGATTTACACCAAATAACAAAAAGGTCACTTTCTGGACCAAGAGCTACTTGTGTGCCAAATTTGATGTAATTCCGTCCAGTGGTTTGAGTACTATTACTGTTCAAAATCCCTAATGAAAAATTAATGGGGACAAATGATGCCCCAGCTGCTGTCTGGAAAGTTTCGGTGGGATCGGTCAAGAAGGGGCCGAGAAAAGGTGGGGGTCCCTAAACGTGTTTTCCCCATTCATTTTTCCTTAAGACCTCTAAACACGCCTACAGCCTGAATGACTGAACAGAACTACAACAAATTTGGCACAAAGCTAGATTCTGTTACTCAAATCATGCTCTTTGTGATTTGTTGCAAATCCATTCAGCAGTTTCGGAGAAATTAAAGGCCAAAAAATATAGATATATAGGGATGCAGATCCTGCACGGATCCAACTGTCCCCATGCTGATATCTGATTGGCTGGCAACACTCAGCAAGGAAGTGTTGGCAGCCAACTTGGGACTCGACTTCAGCTGATTCCCAGAAAAAAAGACAAAAAAAAGAAAAGGGGCCAAGGTGGAGTCATCCCGACCCCTCAGCCCTGGTGCTGGGATCCCTGAGGGACCCCGCCAATGCTAAAAACCATTTTAAAAAATCCTAAAAATCAGCAGATGTATTTTTGTTTAAAACAAACGCGGTGTCCTGTGCTTTTTTTTATTTGCAACTGGGTGGGTCAGGTCCCAGGGGCATCATAGAGGAGGAAGAACATGGGGCCCCATCCTTGGGCTTTAATAAGCCCTGGGGATGCCACCTCCCAAGGGCACATGTGCAAATAAGAGTGGGAGGCACCCACGGGGCAAAATGTTTTAAAGTAAGTCGGGGAGGCCCAATGGCCATGGGGACCACTACTCCCTGGGGGTATCAATTTAATTAATGCAGGGGGGTCTGTGCCCCCCTGGCCCCAGGCACCACCAGCCTCCAGGGTACACTTTATTTGGAGAGGCTGCACGGCTCCTCTTCTGCCCTGGGGACCACCACACCCAGGGCAAAATCAAATGTATTAGATGGGGGTGCACGCCCCCCTCTGCTGCCCCAGGGGCCACAGGGGCTATTCTTGTTAGAGGGGGTCATGCAGCCCCCCTTGTGGAGCCACCGATGGCCCTGGGGACCACCACCCCCCCAAGGCCTGCTCCTGCTTTGTCCCGGGAATGCCAACACCTGGGACACAGCTGTTTGCTGTGGCCTGGCTACAGCGCTACAACTGCAGGTAAGCCACAGCAAAGACTCTGCTGTTTGACAGCAGGACCTTTAAAGCAGGCCCCTTGTCAAACAGCAAAGCTTTCATCTCTGTTTCCTGCACAAGTGCAGGGGACAGAGATGAAATGCTTCAAGCTCCGTGCTTGTTGACGCAATGGAACTGCAGGGGATGCCTTAAAGCTTGCCCTGCAGTGTCAGGTAGACGGTAAAGGGAATTTTATTTGTAAAAAGTTTATGTTGAAAAAAAAAATACATATATATATATATATATATATATATATATATATATATATATATATATATATATATATATATATATATACATATAGACACACAAGGGCTCCCTCACGGTCCCAGGTAGCCCATAAAGGAATTTTTTTAAAAAAAAAATATATATATATAGGGACCACAGGGAAGCTATTGATGGCTCCCTTGCAGACAAAGATATCCTATAAAGGGATAACAAAAAAAAAAAAGAAAACACATGGCTCAGTGTGAAGGTCGCAGACCTTCCCCCCAAGCATTGGGGGTTTGAGCCCAGCTGGACTTTTTTCTCTTCTTTGCTTTTTTCTTTTTTTAATTAAGAAAAGTATAACTCTTTTTTAAAATAAGAAATATATTTCTGAATTTAAATTGTACACAAATATGTCATTGTAAGTATATCAGACATCAAACCCTAAAATAAACTTTTTCTCTCTCCCTCACTTTCTTTCTCTCTTTCTTTCTCCCTTTAATTCAATTTCTCCTACTCACAAACCCACTCAGATACTTATGCACCCACTCAAAGACCCACTCAGACACCCCTGCATCAACTAACAGACTCACTCAGACACTCCTGCACACACTCACAGATCCCCTCAGATCCTCATGCACTCAGTCACAGCCCCTGACTGACCCTCACTCACCAACTCACAGACACATTCACACAGTAATGCACGCACTCACACACCCACTCAGTCTGTCAACCCCCACTCACAAACCCACTGACATCCTTATGCACCCACTCACAGAACCACACACACACACTGACGGACCCACTAAAACACTGATGTACACACTCTCACACCCAGGCAGACAATCTGACCTGCAGGATCTGGCTGCAGGCCAGGTCTTGCAGGCAACCTCCACTGCATCTGGGTAAAGGCTGTGCACTGTGTAAGGTTAGGTGGTTATAGGCTAAAGCAGCTCCCTCTCGGTGAAAGCAATTGTTTCCTCTGATTCCCTGCCTGCATCTCTGCTTGCAGGGAAACAGAGGAAACCTCATCTTGCAGCGAGAGAGTGCTGTTTGACAGCTCTCTCTCGCTGTGACAGGAGTGTTTGCTCTGACTCACTAGGAGCTGTCAAAGCTCCCACCAATTCACAGCAAAAAAGTATGTCCCAGGAATCGTCACCATGGGATATAGCAGGAGCTGGCCCTGGGGGGGGGTGGTGGTCCCCAGATCCATCTATGGCTTCTCGAGGGGGGTTGCACGGCCACCCTCCAACTTTAGGTGCCTTGGGGAGGTGGTGGTCACCGGGCTGGGGTTCTGAAACGGACCCCTATGTTATTTAAATTTAGCCATAGGGAGATGGTGGTCCCCGAGGCTGCGGGGGAGGGAGGAGCTGCCTTCAGTGTTTAACTTCAAAATCTGCCCTGGGTCAGGTGACCACCATCATTTCATCACAAAGTCTGCCACGGGGAGATGGCTACAGGGGGCAGAGTGCCCCCCAATATTCAGTTTGTTTTAAGTCCCAGGGAGGTGGTGGTCTCCAGGGCTGCGGAGGGTGCTGCACAGCCTTCCTGCCTTCAATTTCTTTAAAGCACTAGGGAGGTGGTGGTCCCTGGGGCTGAGTGGGGCATGGCCCCCACATTCAATTTGTTTAAAGCCCCTTGGAGGTGGCAGTCCCTGAGTGCCCCCTCCACACACATAGGGCCTCATTCTGACTTCGGCTGATGGAAAAGCCAATCGGCCAAAGTTCCAACAGGTAGGCTGCCAATGTGGCAGCCTTCCTGCCGGGCCCATTAGGAGTTTCCCGCTGGGCCAGCGGGTGGAACCTCAGTTTCTGCCTGCTGGCCCAGCAGGAAACAGCCTACAGCATTGTCTCTGGCTCATAATAGAGTCAGCGGCAGTGCTGTAATGCGTAGGATGCACCAGCACCTGTAACAATGTTCACTGTCTGCAAAGCAGACAGTGAACATTGAGACGTGCTGGCCAGGGGACTCCTGCGCTGCCCATGCCAAGTGCATGGGTAGTGCAGGGGCCAGCCTGAGGCTCCCTGCACCCCGCCTCCGCCAGCCTTTTCATTGCTGTGTTACCACAATGAAATTGCTGGAAGAGAAGGGGGTGTTAATCCCCAGGGCAGCATTGCTTGCAGCACTGTCCTGGCAGATTAGGACAGCCATGACAGTCAGACCACCAGGATGACTTATCCTGGTGGTGCTGGCAGTCCGACTGTGGCACAACCGCTGCAGGCATAATGTGGGGCTCGGACTGCCACCGACTGCCAGATTGGTAATGGCACCGATAATGAGTTTAGCTCCAGGGAGATGGTGGTCCCCAGGGCCGCGGGGAGCTAGGCGGCCCCATGACCTGGCCCACCCAGAGGCTGTATGTAAAAAAGCATGGGAGCCCATGCTTCACTTTTTTTTTTTTACATTTTTGGCAGACCCAACACTAGAGCTAAGGGGCCAGGGTGACTCTACACTGTACCCTTTTGTTTTTTTCATCATTTTTTTCAGGGATTCGGCTGAAGCCAAGTCGAAACATGGGTGCCAACACTTCCTTGTTGAAGTGTTGGCAGCCAATCAGATCTCAGCACGAGATCAGGAGGGTTTGCAGAGCCTTCACCTTCCTATGAATATAAATTAGTTTTTTCTTTAATATTTCGAAAACTACAGAATGGATTTAGAAGAAATAATAATAAAGGCACTTTCTGAACCAAGAGTTACCATTCTGCCAAATTTGGTGTAATTCCGTCCAGTGGTTCGGGCAGTAGTCGTGTTCAAAATTCATATGGGGATTAACATTGGAAACGCACCCTTTTTTGACCCCCACTTTTTCTCGGCCCCCACTGGATGGATCACCCCTAAACTCCTAAACTTTCCAGACACCAGCTGACATGAGAGGCAAACATTTTGGGAAAATGTAATGAAGATTGGTCAAGCAGTGCCAAAGATATAGCCATTTATATATACGTGTGTATATATATATATATATATATATATATATATATATATATATATATATATATATATATATATATATATATATATATATATATGTAAAGTGACATTTTGCTATTAAATACAAAACAAACCCTTTTGCCCTTCACATCCCTCCTCCCTGTTTTATCACAAACCATTCTAGCTACTTAAAGACATCGAGCAGAGGGGTCATAGGCTTTTTTGCAATGTGAGGCTAAGTTATAAATGTACCCAGCCTCACTAGCAAATCTATGCCAAGCTTTTAGCTTATAGGGTCCCCCATTCTATCTGGCATCAAAGGCTATGCCTACATATGAAAAATAAAGACTGAAAGCAACAAGATGGCCCTGGAGATATCCACTCCTGAACTTGTGTGAGTGAGGGCCACAAACCACAGCAAAGGTTTTAGAGCGGTTGGTAACAAGACCCAGTGACTCCATAAAGCTGTAAAATTCCTGAAACAGGATTTTTAAGCTGTGAAAATGTCTCCCAATTAACCCAGCATTATCCACATAGAGTAGCACCGGGACCTTTTTCTTGCTGATTAAAGGAACACCGGCAGAACTAGCAGAAAGAGCTGAGGCAAGTGTATTTATATACAATAAGAAAACAAATTGGAGCCAAAAGTCATCCCTGGTGTACCCCTTTCCCTAGTTTGCAGCTATCAGTGTGCTCACTGAGTACCCAAACCTTGCAGCTGCCATTATATCATAGTGCAGGGTTGCAAAAAAAATCAGCTACCCAGCATCCACCCAAATCAGTCTTACTGTGCTGTTGAAGATGCAAGATAGGTCCATACAGGCCAGGCAGATGGGCCCTCCCTAGAGATGGTATACTAGTGCATGAGCAAGTGCAAGTTCAGGAATTACTCCACCGTGCCCAGCCCCTACCAAAAGCCATACTGCACCTCCACCAGTGTGTTCAACTCCCTGGCCCATAACAATAGGTGCCGCAGCACAACTCTCCTTGCTATCTTCTCAGAGAGTCCCACAGGGAGATTGGCTGATAGTAGCATGGAGATTGAAGTTTTCCCTTTTTAAAAAGATCAGGATCATAAAAGCAGTGTGCCATGATTCTGAGAACCCAGTTTCATTAAAGGTGGTAAAACAGTTGCATAGCAGAAGGGTTAAAAACTCTGGTAAGGATTTGTACAAATCCATGGGACCCCACCCAGTCCTGGGGCCTTGTTAGGCGGTGACTGAATATGTCTTCCCAGATCTCTACTAGGGTAAATGCCATGGATAAAGGAAAAAACACATCTACTTCAATGCTTTCTGATAGCATGCCAAGGCAATATAAAGTGCTGAAGTGGTTGACCCAGACTTCAGGGAGTTATTATTAGCCCCTATAGTGTAATATTGCTAACCACCTTCCAGAGGGGTCTATGGTGTCTTTGCCTCCAGGCCAAAAACAGCCACCCCAGAAGACTATTTGGACCTCCTTGCACCTATCTCATTGGGCGACTTTATAATTAGCTCTGTTGGATCTTACAGCTATCCCTTGTTGTCTTCTTCAGGCCTTCTGTATGTCTGCCGAGGCCTTTCTACAGTTTGGGTCAAACCATTAAGCCTCACAGCTATCAGATCCAATTGGCTTCATAAGTAGCTTACAGACTGTAAATCCAAATTGGACAAATTGATTAGCCACAACCCACTGATCACCAGAGAAAGAAAGACAAATATTCTACATGTTGAAATGTTAACACACAAATCTGACAAAAGGGCCACTAAATCCGCATTCCTCCAGGCCAGGCAAAGCTCTTGTGACTTGACAGCTAAGGCTGACGTTGACATACCTTTATCACCTTGTAGATGCTTAATCCCAACCAAAGAGGGTTGTGGTCACTAAATGCAGTTTCCTCCGTTCCACCCCTAGTCATCCATCATCAGGACTCTGGATACAAAGATTTAATCAATATTTGATCCATAACCCCCCTAACAAAGGTGGTGTTTCTGGCGTAAAGAGGGTCCAACACTTCACAGGCATTGGTAAAGTCAAGAGGATTAATAAACAGTAGGACAGCTCTGGCCCTCTGATCCACACGTTGGGATACACCACCTAGGTTAACCTTACCAAAAATTGTAGAAACATTGTTCTGCTGTATAGGCCCCAATTTAATACTAAAATCACCACCAACAATAACTTGAAACCTTGTGTGAAAGTAGGCTAAACTTAATATCAAGACCTAACAAATCCAACAGCCTTTCAATAGCAGAATCAGGTCCAAGCACCCATTATAAAATTTAATAATGAGAACGATAATCATGCCATTTGGACAAATAGATTAAAAAAAGTTTGGGCTGAGGGGCTATTGGTGCATAGCACACACATTTTGCACTCCAGGATTACTTTAAAGTATGCAAGTAAGTTTTCCCTTGCCCTACCAGAGGGAGAAGGAGTTGCTACATTGGCCAGATCCCTCTGGGGGACAAAAAGGTTCTAAACACAGAAACTAAAGAGATTATGGCTGAGTTAAATTAATGTTGGGGGCCCTCCTAGAGTTTGAGAATGATTGGCTAATAGTCTATCAAATTAGCTGAGATGCAGTAGCTTAATATTGCCAGGCTTATGTTGGTCTTGGGAAAAGCCCCTAATCAGACTCCCTGCTATGCTCGGATTTCTAAAAGTAATGATGACATTCACCCAAAAATTCTTTCCACATCTTCTGCACCCATCCCACCCTCCTTGCCATGAACATCTCATTGAAGAACCTAACACATCAAATGCACAAGAAAACAAAATGTACTAACCTACTAACTACTAATCCTGGGTCCTGGAGTAGCACTTGAATGCTTCGCCAGGGGTCATCAGTGCTACTTAAATAAATTTACAATTTAAAATTCGATTTTGGAATAATATGGTACAGTTTGGAGCCCATACAAAATAGCAAGGTGTTACACAATAAAGCATGAGGATTTACACATAATAATGAGATTCTGGGATGCAGCTGAATGTTATGTTCCCGGTCTCTGAGAATGGTTCATGTTCTGGTAGACTGTCAAATTTAACATTTTCTGAAATAATCATAAATTGACAATACAGTATCAAAACTTTATGAATGAAAGTGCATCTTAAGTATTGCATCATTTTCAAATTTTTCTAAATATTGAAATTTCAAAATCTCATTTCCAGAAATGTCTAGATGAGGAATCACAGGAATGTGTGGTAATACTAAGGAAATAAAAGACAGCCTGCTCAGAGACAGTCTGGGTTAAAGTTAGCAAAATGTGTCAGCTAGACTGTTGAACCAACAAATATGGTTTAGATCATATTGGGTGCCAATCAAAAAGTATCTCTCAACGATAATATGATCTGACTTATTCCAGAAACGTAACGGTCAGGAGGAGTTAAATATGCATATGCTGATATACTGCATGTGTGATAGACAGGTGGGATACAATTGTGTTACTGTCTTCTTCCCTAAGCTGTTTGGCCATGACTGACAATGAACAATAAAGCCATTTGGAATAGGAAAGACATTATTTAAAAGTAGATATCGAAATTACACTTTTTCAGTGTTTACTTGTAGTAGGACATGACAAAACTGTCTGTGCTGGAATGAGTTACCTGTGAGACATGGGGCTGTGAGCATGTGTTTAGAAAAGTATTTAATTTTCATTTTGAAAGTTGTTCTTGGTTTTACCGAAAGCAAAGAAGGTCACTATAGCTTTCTATTTGGTATCAGGTCAATTTAAGTGCTCTCAGTATGTTTGTTTTGATACTATGTTTTTGAGGTTAACCTAAACTGACTTTTGTGATTTAGAGTGAGCCACGACCCTTTGTTTTTCCCCAAAATTAAAAACAACATACAAACATATGCATAAAGATGCATAGGTGCTTTCAGTCAGCCTTCTTCATCCATCAAACTGTTGCAGTGTCATCCACATTTTGTTTCAGACACCAAAGCAATGGGTCAGCTCCCTTCAGCCATTAATTCCCTTCACTGTGAGTGGAAGTATATGGCCTGTGTACAGTGTGCACACCTGCAAGAAAAAGGTCCTTTCAAGTGCCGGAGTCTGTTGCTCAGTGTGTCCTTGTTTCTAAAAAAACACTTTTGTATAACTTTATTAGTTCTTTCTGTTGTGAGGGTCTGGCAGCTCCCTGTATGGTTTCTGGATCCTCCAGAACACAGCCCACAAATGGGCTTTCTAGACCACCTGGCACTAAGGACTTGATCAATGTACCAACACAAGACAGAAAGCCAGTTGGACCCCACAGTCCCCTAAGTAGCACTTGAGTATACTTGAGTGAGATGTGTTTTAGGTAATGATACATTATGTAAACTATCACAGGGATAAATCGCTGAATTCAACCCCTCTTTCATAGTGTGAAGGCACACTTATGAACAATAGGTAATAGTCAAAATATGTTATAGATTTATTTTAAAATTAAAATCCATCCTAGTGCACACAATATGTATAGTAACTATTATAAAGACAAATAGATTAACAGCTACAATGTTAACAAGTGAGCAGCAGGAAATATTGCAACACACTGCCTGTTTTGCTTGATATAAATCCCACCTTAATAACTTTGGCTTACTAATCTAAACTCTACACCAAAAAAAGCCTAATTTGAGATTGAAAGATGTTTACAAAGTCTCATACCTGCTTCGAACAATGAAGTTAGTTTTAAATGTGATATCATAATCTGCTATTCTTATCTGTGCTAGAATAAAAGGGTGATAAGCCATCAGCAAGTGGAGGCTAAATGTGATACCTGTTACCCTTCAGCAAAGGTAGGTAAAGAGATTCTACATCACCTGTCTCAAATTAGTCTCCTGGCATGATGTTCCTCTCTAGCTCTACAAACTCTGTCCCCACTGTAGATAACATTATCTGGGTATTGTTGAATTGTTCAGAATAAACAATTACTAGAAACAGGTCTGATGCTCTTTCACCGATTTTCCTTTTGTGAAATGGTGCTCTTTGCATTTTACTAATAAACAAGACATTAAGGGGGTCATTCTGACCCTGGCGGTCAGTGTTAAAGCGGCGGCCAATCCGCCAACAGGCTGGCGGTCCAAAAAATGGAATTCTGACCCTGGCGGGATCCGCCAACACAGGCCGCCGCTTTAACACTCCGACCGCCACGGCGGCACAAACAAACAGCGCGGCGGTCACCGCCAACAGCCAGGCGGCAGACAATGTACCGCCCACCCTATCACGACTCACCAATCCGCCACCTTTTCCAGGGCAGGAGCCCCGCCGATAAAAACACGGCGGAAACAGACATTTCCAATGGAAAACGCTCACCTCGACACACTCCACGCGGAATCAGGACAGCATGGAACCGGAACTCCACATCCTCCCAGCCATTGCCTTCCTGCTCTTCTTTCAGGATCACGAACGTCGCCGCAGACGACAACAGTGAGTACTGCACCTACGACACAGGGGAGGGGGGAGGAGGAAAGGTTACGGGCACACACATACGCCACACACCCACCCCCACCCTCACCCCCACCGAAACACCTACACACCAATGCAGATTAAAAAGTTAGAGTGACACCCCCAAACCCCCAAAACAAAAATGCAAAGACAAAAGGCAATGATTGTAAAAATAGAACTATATTATAGCAATAATTAAGTATAGCGAACTTAGCAATATATAAAGAATTGTTACACATCTAGAACTATATATATACAAGTAGCAAAAGTCCGGCACAGTCATGCAAAGTTCAAATGTCCGTGGGCCAATGTGCAGCAACACATGGGCAAAGCCCACACACGAGATCGAGTCCATTGGAGAGAACACTGCTGGGGCATCACAAAAATAAAATACTGGCACCTCAGGAGGAAGGGAAGGGGGGGCACCTCAGCCACATGAGTCCACGACGCCAGATCCACGAAGGGCCTCCATGCCCACTGTGCCATCCTGGGGAGTGCAAAGCCACAGTCTCTCAAGTCTCACAAGTGGGTGGATTGCCCACTGTGCCATCCTGGGGAGTGCAAAGCCACAGTCTCTCAAGTCTCTACACTGGGTGGCTTCCCCACTGTGCCATCCTGGGGAGTGCAAAGCCACAGTCCCTCAAGTCTCTACAGTGGGTGGGTTGCCCACTGTGCCATCCTGGGGAATGCAAAGCCACAGTCTCTCAAGTCTCACAAGTGGGTGGATTGCCCACTGTTCCATCCTGGGGGGTGCAAAGCCACAGTCCATCAGGTGGATTACAGAGTCCACTGGTCATGGAGGAGGCATGGTGGGCAGAGTGCCTCGTGAAGCCCTGCCCGACACAGAACCGGGCCTGCCAATGGGCCAGCGGTGCTTGACAGGAGGGCCCTGTTCAGCGGTGCTTCTCACGGCTGGGCCCTGTTCAGCGGTGCCTGTCTTGGCGGGGCCCTGTTCAGCGGTGCTTCTCACGGCGGGGCCCTGTTCAGCGGTGCCTGTCTTGGTGGGGCCCTGTTCAGCGGTGCTTCTCACGGCGGGGCCCTGTTCAGCGGTGCTTCTCACGGCGGGCCCTGTTCAGCGGTGCCTGTCTTGGCGGGGCCCTGTTCAGCGGTGCTTCTCACGGCGGGGCCCTGTTCAGCGGTGCCTGTCTTGGTGGGGCCCTGTTCAGCGGTGCTTCTCACGGCGGGGCCCTGTTCAGCGGTGCTTCTCACGGCGGGGCTCTGTTCAGCGGTGCCTGTCTTGGCGGGCCCTGTTCAGCGGTGCTTCTCACGGCGGGGCCCTGTTCAGCGGTGCCTGTCTTGGCGGGGCCCTGTTCAGCGTTGCTTCTCACGGCGGGGCCCTGTTCAGCGGTGCCTGTCTTGGCGGGGCCCTGTTCAGCGGTGCCTGTCTTGTGTTTCGAGTGAACCACACCTGGCCAATACTTCCCGCTCAGTCAGCATCGGACCTTTCCGTTGCGGGGCCCTCCTGTGATGGAGTCCTGGGGCCCTGGGTCTCCTCCGATACCCCCGGAATGGGGCTGGTGGGGCCCTCATAGCCAGGTCGGCTGCTCCCTGCCTTTTGCGCTTTGCTGCCCTTGCCCTCCTTGGCAGACTCTCCGTGGCCCTTGGCTCCCTTATCCGATGTGGCAGGTGACGGTGCAAGGCTACCCTCCTTGGGGGCAGGCGTATCAGGCCTGTCGCGCCTGCCCTTCCGTTTTTTGCTCCTCTTCCCAGGGGGGGGGCTGGCTGTGCCTTTGCTGCTGGCCGATGTCCCTGCCCAAGGAAAGGGCGGACTCCAAAAACCAGGCACGACGTTCTTGGGAGTTGCTGGGCTGGTGGTGGCTGAGGTGTTTTTGGAACTCTTACGAGATGGAGGGGGTGGGTCAGGTGAGGAAAAGAGGTCCAGTTTATAGAGGAATAGTTTTTTAGGAGCAATGGGAAGGGTAGCTGGAGTGGGTATGGGAGTGGAGGAAGAGGATGTGGTTGTAGGAGAGTCAAGTCTGGTGTCTTTGGGTGCAGGTGCTTGGGCTGGAGGCTGACGTGAGGTGGATGGCTGTTGGTTGGGTGCCTGCCTGCGTTTGTGTGGTTTGGAAGCGGGGGTGACAGACACACTGGGAGAGGACACAGGGGACGTGTACATGGCAGTGGGGGTGGTGACTGCACGTGTGCGGACTGGTCTGGAGGGTGTGCTGGTGATGGGTGTACTGGCTGATGGTGGTGTGCATGCAGGTGTGAGTGTAGACGTCACAGGGAGGGAGGAGGGAGACGAGGAGGTGGGGGACACAGAGGAGGTAGTGGCTGCTGGCATGTCTGCATCTGTATGTTGCTTGTGTGAATGCTTGTGTGTTCTGTGGTGCTTATGTCTGGATGAGCTTCCCTTGGGTGTTGAGGTGTGTGCAGGCTGGTCTGTAGGTGTGGATGGGATAGGCAGAGGAACAGGGGAGTGGGACTGGGTGGAGGGAGTTAGAAGAGGGAGGCTGGAGACAGGGACAATCGCTGCCGTCAGTGCTGAGGCCAGAGCGTTGAACGATCGCTGCTGGGCAGCCTGACCCGAATGAAGGCCCTCCAGGTATGCATTGCTTTGATGCACCTCCCTCTCCACACCCTGGATGGCATTCAAAAGGGTAGACTGCCCAACAATGATGGTCCTCAGGAGGTCAATGACCTCCTCACTGAGGGCAGCAGGGGTGACTGGGGCAGGGCCAGAGGTGCCTGGGGGGAAGGAGATGGCCGCCTTCCTGGCCGTGCGGGCACGGGCCGAAGGCCGAGGGGCTGCTGGGAGGGCGGAGCTGGTGCGCTGGGTGGCGGCTGTACCTGTAGTATCGGTGGGCACGGATGTTGCCGCCACCGCAAGGGAGCTCCCATCCGAGGACGTGTCGGTGTCACTGACGTCTGCACGGGTCCCCGTGGTGGAGCCCCCCTCGCCCTCCGTCTCACTGGTCATGTCGGAGTCCGTTGCATGGCCCTCCGGGGCCATGTGAGATGCAGCTCCCTCTTGCGCCGTGGCCACTTCTCCTCCGCCTGATGATGCTAATGCACACATTCACAGAAAAACAAAGAAAATGGGGGGGGGTGGAGAAATAAAGACAAGTTAAGTGCATGCATTGGGGACACCGTTGGCGGAGAGGACAGACACAGAAGCCCCCTGCACTACGCTGCGCACTTGGGGTACACTACTCATTCACTGGGACATGCCCTACAAGCCTATGGGCGACAACTGCCCACCCAGAATACACAGGTCCATGAATAGCGTTACTAGGCACCCTACAGAGGTGGGGGGCGGGGGCACAGGACCATACCTCACGGAGGGGCCCAGCCTACAGAAATCGCCCTGGCCTAGGGATACCCACAGCCGTCCTCCCCCACCCAGGCACCTCCACTGCACGCAAATATAGCTGAATGTGCTGGTACTCACCCCCTTGTGTCTGCTGTGATGTCCTCAAGCGCCCATCTAAATCGGGGTAGGCCACCGCCAGGATCCGGGACATCAGGGGGGTCAAGGTACGACTGGCACCCCTCCTAGGTTGGGAGGCCATCCCCAGCAGAGCCTCGGCGGTCTTCCTGCTCCCGTGGCGGATGTCCTCCCACCTCTTGCGGCAGTGGGTGCCCCGTCTGTTGTGGACCCCCAGGGCCCGGACGTCCTTGGCGATGGCATGCCAAATATCGATCTTCTGATGGGCGCTGACCTATGTGACATGTACAGGGGGGGAAAAGAAACATCATCACTTTTCTGCATGCTCGATGTGAGTGGCCCCCCCTCTCCAAACCTGCCATGTGGCACATGCTCTCATCTGTCGTGCCATGCATTCGTAATTCGCTCCCCTCCCCTCCATCGTACATCCACCCCACTTATCACAGGCATTGCCCACTATGCATTGGCCCCGTGTACTCACCTGTTGGTCTGGTGGACCGTAGAGTAGCGCATACTGGGGGAGGACCCCGTCCACGAGCTTCTCCAACTCTTCGGAACTGAAGGCGGGGGCCCTTTCCCCAGTCGCAGCAGCCATTGTCACTTCCAGACCGAGGTCACAGCAGCACTTGCAGTATAGGTCCTCTCCTGTGGATGCTCAGGTCTCGTGTGATTAAGCATAGAGAAAATGGCGGTCACTCCCACGGCGGTGCGTACCGCGACCGCCGGCGCACATCGTCATTGGCTCCTGAAACCCATAGGGTTCAATGTAAACCAATGCTGCTTTGCGCCGCGGTCTTCGACCGCCTACCGCCACGGCGTGGCACGCCAGCGCAATGACCTCACTTCACATTGTCACACTTCACAGGTCAGGCAGCCGCCATTTCAATGGCCCACATGGCTTAATACCTACTGCGTCACACATGGCTAGGCCTTGCATCGACACTCATACAAGCCATTCAATCCAGAGAGAGTCGTGTACTGTGCAGGCTGTGGGAACTTACCTGTGGGTTGATTGACTCTGTGCTCCATGTTGTCCTTCCTAGGCACCGTCCGCTGGGACTTGCGAGGAGACGGAGGAATGTTCCCGTGTACAGACCGCTGGTGGACCTATCGACAATGGAAGAACGACATGTCATACTCACCTGCAGACTCAACAGTGCCACTATACAGGAACTGTGTGCCCAGTTGGAGCCAGACCTGATGTCACCCATCCGCCAACCCACAGGGATTCCGCCTCTAGTGCAGGTGCTGTCAGTACTCCATTTTTTGGCTAGTGGATCATTTCAAACTACAGTGGCCATTTCATCTGGGATGTCTCAGCCTATGTTTTCAAGGGTATTGTCCAGAGTGTTGTCTGCCCTGATGAAATACATGCAGAGCTACATCATTTTCCCTGAGGTGGGTGACTTGCCCACAGTGAAGGGTGATTTCTATGCCCTTGGACACATTCCCAATATCATTGGTGCCATTGATGGTACCCATGTGGCTTTGGTCCCCCCAAAAGACAATGAACAGGTGTACAGGAACCGAAAAAGTTATCATTCGATGAATGTCCAGGTGGTCTGTTTGGCTGACCAGTACATATCCCATTTAAATGCCAAGTTCCCAGGGTCAGTGCATGACGCGTACGACATGCAAAATAGCAGCATCCCTTATGTGATGGAACAGCTACAGAGACAGCGTGTGTGGCTAATTGGTGACTCTGGTTACCCCAACCTGCCTTGGCTATTGACCCCAGTGAGGAATCCCAGGACAAGGGCAGAGGAATGGTACAATGAGGCCCATGGGCGGACTAGGAGGGTGATCGAGCGGACCTTCGGGGTCCTGAAGGCCAGGTTTAGGTGCCTGCATATGACAGGGGGATCCCTAATGTACTCACCAAAGAAGGTGTGTCATATCATCGTGGCCTGCTGCATGCTTCACAACCTGGCTTTGCGACGCCAGGTGCCTTTCCTGCAGGAGGATGGTCCAGATGGTGGTGTTGTGGCCGCTGTGGAGCCTGCGGAGAGTGAAGAGGAGGAAGACGAAGAGGACGACACAGACAACAGGGACAGAGTGATACCGCAGTATTTCCAGTAACAGACAGGCAAGAATCTACTCCTGCATTTTATTATATATGTAACAGTACTGGCTCTCTACTGTCTGTCCTTTCACCCCAATGTATGGTAACTTAGTTGTGACTTTGCCTTCCTATTTCAGTGATCTGGTCCCCACGGAGTGCCCTCTGGTTAATTTCCCCATGGACTACCGCTGTGTGACACTGGTATGTTGTCATCACAATGTAATTGGACTTTTTTGGTTGGTTATATCGAATACATTTGGTTTAAAAAAATAAATAGCAGACTCCAGATGGTTTTTGTGCAACAATTGTGTTTATTGAAGTGCAAAAATTGGTGTATAGTTCAAAAAGGGTGATGGGTGAGGGTGGAGGCATGTCCATGGCAGAGTCCAGACTCTCGTTCGCACAGGTGCATTGTCCATATGCCTGTGGAAGGTGGAGCAGGGGCAGTTCAAGGTTGGACAGGGTGAACAAGTGGGACAGTGGGATGACATCCGGGGGATCCGTGCATGGCGGGGCTCTTGACATCCTACTCTGTCTTCTTCCTAGATCTCAGGCCTTTCTTGCGGGGTGGTTCATGTTCTGCAGGGGGTGGGGTCCGGGTGGGCCGTTGCTATTGTGTCGGGGCCTCCTGACCACTGGCGCCGGCGGAGGTGGTGGGCTGTTCTTCCTCCATGCTAGTGGCAGGGGCCCTTTGGGGGGCCACATGGTCCCGCAATGTGGTGACAATCTGGTTGAGTGCCACCACGATTGTACCCATTGCGGAACTGATGCTGCGCAGTTCTTCCCGGAACCCCATGTACTGGCCCTCCTGCATGGCCTGGATCTCCTGGAACCTGGCCAGGACCGTCGCCATCGTCTCTTGGGAGTGGTGGTACGCTCCCATGATGGTGGTGAGGGCCTCTTGGACAGTGGGTTCCATAGGCCTGTCCTCCCTCTGTCGCACAGCAGCCCTCCCAGTTCCCCTTTGTTCCTGGGCCTCTGTCCCCTGGACGGTGTGCCCACTACCACTGCCCCCACGTCCCTGTTGTTGTTGGGGTGGTGGGTTGCCCTGGGTGCCCTGTAGTGGTAGACACACCGCTGCTTGACCTGTCCTGGAGACAGAGGCATGGGCCCGCTGTGTGGGTGCTGTGCTGGGGTTTCCAGAGGGGGGTAGGTCTGCTGTGGCCTGTGGCTGCCTGAGGGGAACCGACTGTCTAGAGGTCCCCGATGGTCCGGGCTGGTCATCAGGTTCTAGGTCGACAGAGCTGCTGTCATCACTGGGGGCCTGTTCTGGGGATGGGATGAACATTTCTGGACCCTCCGGGCCGGTGTGTTGGCGTTCGGGCCCTGCAGGAGTAAAAGAGTATGGTTATTGCTTCTGTGTGTGCCATGGCGTGCGATTTGTGGGTGCCCTTGTCCCCCAGTGCTGGCTTTTCCTTGTGGGAGGAGTTGTGAGGGTGGTTTGGGGGGGGGGATGGGTATGTTCAGTGGTCATGCTTAGGTGATGGGTGTCCATGGTTTGTGTTGGCATTCAGGGGTTGGTGTTGGTTTGGGTGGGTTGTGCTGGTGAGACATTAGCAGGGAGGATATGTGCTGAGGGGTTGGGGGTGAGGGTGGGGGTGTGGGTTGGCATGCTGGTGGTTGGGGGGGGAAGTAGTTGAGATTAGACTTACCAGAGTCCATTCCTCCGCCTACTCCAGCGAGGCCCTCAGGATGCAGGATGTTCAAGACCTCTTGCTCCCATGCTGTGAATTCGGGTGGAGTGGGTGGGGGTCCGCCGCCAGTCTTCTGCACAGCGATGTTGTGTCTTGACACCATCGTCCGCACCTTCCCCCGTAGGTCGTTCCAGCGCTTTCGGATGTCTTCCCGATTTCTGGGATGCTGTCCCACAGCGTTGACCCTGTCGACGATCCTTTGCCATAGCTCCGCCTTCCTGGCTATTGTGGTGTGCTGCACCTGTGTGCCGAAGAGCTGGGGCTCTACCCTAATTATTTCCTCCACCATGACCCTGAGTTCTTGGTCCGAGAACCTGGGGTGTCTTTGGGGTGCCATGGGGTGGTGTGGATGAGGTGTGGGGTGGTGTTTGTGGTGATGAGTGTAGTGGTGTGTGGTGTTTTGTGCGTAGATGTAGTGTGGGGGATGATGTTGGGTTCCTGTGTGTGTTGTGGTTTGCGTTCCCTGTGCTCTCTCTCTGTGTATTGCGCCTTGTCTCTGAATTTCGATTTGTGGGGGTTTGTGGGTGATGTGGGTGTGTATTTTATATCGTATTGATTGTGTGGGAGTGGTGTTTGTATGTGTTTCAGGTGTGTGTATTTGTAATTGTCCAATGTGGCTGAGTTTTCTATGTGTGTGTGTATTTTGACCACGGCGGTGTGTACCGCCAATGGGATACTGCGGTTGAAAGACCGCCGTGTGGATTCGTGGGTCGTAATGGCTTGGGCGTATTTCTGTTGGCGTGACGGTGGAGGTTTGGTCATCTCCAGTTTATCGCTGACCGCTGATGTGGCGGCCTTCAGTGGAGGTCGGGTTTTTGGCGGTTTGGCAGTTGTGGGTCAGAATGACCCTGGCGGGTTACCGCGGCCGCAGCGGTGTTATGGCGGTCTTCTGACCAGCGGTAACTGCCTTTTACCACCAGGGTCGGAATGACCCCCTAAGTTATCAGCTTCCATGAAATTCTGATCACAAATTTGATAGGTTTTCAAACAGACAAAGCAACTTAGATTAAATACTGTAAATGTATTTGAACAGACACAGCAATGCTAAATCCAAGATTGTCATCTGTGCATGTGCACATGCAGTTGCACAGATGGCCATCTTTGAATTTTACAACCTTTATTCCAAAAGCCATCCCAAAATGGCTCTCCATTAGTGCCTACATGGACTGCCATCTGTGAGTGCTTTTCTATAAAGTATGATTAAAACAATTCAAGATGGCTGCAGGGACATTCACACACTTAGGTGGTCATGCTGGAATGTTAATGCATACCAAAGGAAACAAGCATTGGTGAAACCAGCAGGACAATAATTAGCCATTAGACTTATTGGCTTTGCCAATGCATGGTCAGAATAATAGAGAGGATTGTCTGTTGTAACTGGTAAAGTCAGATGTTAATGAATTCATCAGCAGGTGATGAAGGAAATAAACATTCATGAACAACTGAAACAAGAACCTAATGCAGATATTGCTTCTCTGATTTATATATATAATGACAGTGGTCTGAAAACAAACAAGAACTCTACCAAGTTGGATCTGCAGGTAGCCCTCAGACCCTATGAGAAAGTACAGAGGTGGCAGTCCAACCCAAAGGGGGATAATGAGGATGAGGGAGGATGATTGGACAGTGATGAGAAGAAGGACCTAAACCTGAGTCCTGAGATGCACAAGCCACCCCAGATGATGCCCAGGATGGGGCAGGATGGAGTGTGTTTGTCCCAGGAGCAGCTAGAGGACAGTAGCTGTAGCTGGCCAAGCTAAATTTGGAAGCATATGAGAGAATGGTCAAGGGTAGGATGGCAAATGAGGTCAGTTTCGTGGAGCTGAACATCAGAACCAGGCAGGTGAGGTCTAGCTGTATTGGTGGCAGCATTACTCCAGTGTCCACTGAAGAAAAGAAAGTCCACATCCCTTAAGGTGTAGTGCCTAACTTTGATGTGGGCAATGAAATAGATACTGGATAAAGGCCTATGATGTTGCCTTAGGGAGGCATAGCGTCCCTGAGGAAGATTGGGGGACCAGCATCTAGCTGCACATTCCCAATGAAGTGGAGGATGTCCTGTTAGCCCCAGGGAAAGGGGACTGAATGGAGTATCCCCTCAGGCCCACACCAGGAAATATGGTCTCAACCCAGAGAGATATAAGCTACTGTTTGGTGACAGCCAGAAGCTGCCCCAGCAGATCTGGGTAAATTGTGTGGATCAGTTTTGCAAGGCACTGGATGGTTGCGTGAAGGGCAGTGAAGTGAATGATTGCAAGGGGCTGTACAATTTAATTGCTAAAGATCATATATTCAGTTTTTGTTTTACAGAGCTGTGCCAACACCTTCTGGATACTAAGCTATCCAGAGAGCTTCCTATGGAGGAAGACCGTTGGATCAGCACCAGGGTCCACAATAAAGTACCTGCGAGTGACTCCAAGAAGTGTGGGTCAGGTTCCCCCCAGCAGAGTGAGGAGGTGGTAGGGTGACCAGTAGTCCCACATTTTTTAGAACAGTGCCAGTTTTCAACAGCTGTCCCAACAGATTTTGGGAAATGTAGCTCATCTCCCAGTTTTCAGACAGGGTTGAGTGAAAACAGTGGGAGGTGCCTTGTTATTTTTTACAAAGCAGGGATAGATAGCAGCTATTGGAAATCAAGTTCATTAACAGACATGATACTGACTTTAAAAATTGCATTTAGTTACGTTCTTAGTGCCTCTTCTGTAATTCTATGCTGATGAGCGCTGTCATTCTGTGGGCTCAGTTGAAGTAAAAATTGTAGTTCTTCTTGTAGTTTTGTGAAATATCCTGGTTTCTGGCTTTCAAATTCTGGTAACCATAGGGGAAGGTCAAGGGAGACACAGTCATGTCCTAGAGTAGTGTGCGGGAAAGGGTTCCCATGTCCTTCCTGAGAAAAGGGGTGGTTTGGGCTGTAAGTGAATCAGGGCACCCCCTTTCCAACCCCACTGCTTTGAGTGCTCCCAATTAGGGCACAAGAAGGGGCTCTGTGTGTCATAAGAAACCACCCACTGTTCAATTTTTCCACCCTATAGCCTAGTAGAATGGTCTTCTTAGAGTACTTATGGATGCCTAGCAAAGTGGTATACAATATACCAAGGGCCTGTACATTAAATGCTACTAGTGGGCCTGCAGCAATTATTGTGCCATCCACTTAAGTAGCCCATTTAAAACATGTCTTAGGCCTGCGATTGCAGCCTGAATGAAGTTTTAAACTGCCAACAGCCTGGCAAAAAAATGCCAAGCCTTAAACTCCTTTTTATTACAGGTAACTCATCCCGAAAGTAGGCCCTAGGTAGTCCAGAGGGCAAAAAACATTGTAATTAAAAAGGTGTACATACACTTCTAGGTTTTACATATCATGTCAGTAACAAAAGTCAGTTTTACACTGCTGTGTGGCCTCCCTCTTCCACAGGATAACATTGGGCTGCCCCATTACATTTAATAAGTGCTACCTTTTGACTAGGAACAGGTCAAAAATTTTTGTTTGGTGTCTAAGAAATTGTAATTTAAAAATCCTGTTTAATGGTAAAGTTTGATTTTGAGTTACAATTTTGAAAATGCCACTTTTAGAATGTTGGCTTTTTCCTTCCCTAACTATTTGGTGGCTGCAGCTTGTTAATTGGTATAGTTGGCAATTAGACTTTGTTTATTCCTCTCAGAAAGTCGGAGCAATAGATGAATAGGTGTGCCTGGATAGGCCATCACTGGCAAGCTGGAGGGGAGGATTTTGGCACAACCCCACTTGCAAGTAAACAGGCTGTGCCCTTCCTTCACACAAATGACTTCCTGCCAATGCATTGTTAATGCATCCAGTGTGGTGCCATGGCAGGGGAGGCAGGAAACGTCAAGCACTTAAAAGGGAATTGCCTAGAAATGTCAACTACTTCAAAGAAGACGCCAAGTATAAAAATAAGATCCTCAGGCCCACTTTTTATTTCACGGTTTGGACCTAGGAAGGAGTCCTGGAGAACTGACTTCTGCTGTGGCCTGCTGTGTACTCCACAAGAGTCCTTTGCTGCACATGGAAGAACTGCTTTGCTGCCTGGAACCTGCCTTGAACCCTCAGAGTTGTATCTTGCAGCTTCAGCCTCTTCCACTGCTTCAACCCAGCACTACCAGAGTGACTAGAGGACTGACTTCTGCTATGGCCTGCTGTGCACTCCACAAGACTGCTTTAATGCACATGGAAGAACGTCTTTGCTGCCTGGAGCCTGCCTTGAACCCTCAGAGTTCTACCTTACAGCTTTAGCCTTTTCCATTGCTTGATCCCAGGACTACCAGAGTGACTCCAAGGGCTATTTGGTTGGCCTCTTGATCAGAGCTTCTGGGGCAGAAAAGGTTCCAAGCACCTTGAACCTGCACCCGGACCCAGCCTGGGTGATTTCTAACCCCATCCCCCCAAGTGGTGCCCCTCCAGTCCTGGACCCTTGATGATGGTGCTGAAGGTGCACAGAGATCCAAAATCCAAAACTTGGGACTTGGACAATTTTGCGCTAAAAACTGCTCTGAGAAGTGAGAGGAGAGGAGGGCAGGACCAACCTGCTCGCCTATCCACCCAAAGTGCGTCCCTGGTTGGCCTGACCTCATGGCAGCTCCCACTACATTGTTATCCGCAGCAGCAAAATCTGTTCAGCAGCCCTTTGCCAAAGGGGTATATGGCCTCGCAAAATTCTCATTGGCTACATCCTCCAGCCTCATCCCACTGCAGATGTTCAACTTAAAAAACAAAGGCTAAATCCGAACATTGAAATTTTAAGTGCAACTTTGCCTAGCAGCTACCCGGCAACATTCCCTCCTCAGACATCACCAACAGCCTTGCAACACTGAACTTTACCTTATCAGAACATTTTTCTTCAAATTTCTTCTAAGTCCGAAGGTAAACGCCAATCATCCCAATCCACTTTTTGTATCTGACTCGCGCTCCATTGCAGTGTTCCATATTTTTCAACTTTGACCCAGACTTGCGTAACTAGATGGCCCTGGTTGGCCCTTTGAGCTTTTAGACACTATGTTTTACCTTAAACTTTAAAAGCTTTCAACTCTGGTTCTACTGATGGATTTCTGTAATTTTGGTGTCAAATAATTTGTTAGAATTTATTCTATCTTTCTAAATTGGTATGGGATTTTTCTTCAGTTGTGTTTTCACTTTATTACTCTTTGGATGTGCATCAATACTTTACACATTGCCTCTAACTTAAGCCTGACTTTGCGCCAAGTTACCATAGGATTAAGCGCCAGTTAGTTTAGTGACTTGTGTGGTAAATCCTGGTAGGGACTGTGGCTTTTCCCTGAACAAGGGTCACATCCTATTCAACCAACAACCCAATTTCTCACACCTTTTCAAAGGTCACCTTGAATGATTAATAGACCTTAAAAAATAATACAGTGTCAGCGGAGGTTATCTTCCAAAGTGCAGAGGACATCATAGTGTGCCAGATCAGCAACAGAATTGTGGGGGTCCCAGTGCTCTCTGAGGTGTTCAGTCAATATGCAGAATACACCATCAAATGTTTCCTTCTCTAGCTCAGACATTACAAACTGAAGTCTGAAATGAATAGGCTTGTTCTAAAATACACTGCAATTTTCTAGACATCTGTCTGATGCCAAAGTTGTGCTCTTGGTTATCTGACATGTTCTACTGGGAGGTATCTCCCTGTCTGTAACTATATACAGACTAGGATTCTTAAAGTTTCAAAGTTTCCCAATTGGGAAGTTCACAATTTTATGTTTCCTGTTAGTCAGACTTTTTAATGTTATTAAAAAACAATATGCTATGTAATTACTTATAGAGACTTTTAGCCAACTAGCTTCATTCATTGGTGTTCTTTAGTGTTATTCATATTTAATTTTTTCATACCATAGCATATATTATCGGGAAATTGGTCAGCCCGCTTTAACCATTAATTCCTTCCTATGTAAGAGACAGCAGTCTGCTGTAGCACACTGTCATTACCCAAATGGAAGGTAGTCCCCTTCTTTGGCAAGGACTTGTGGGCTACTGTGTGCATTTTAAGGTTTGTAATTTTAATTTTTCTAATCTTTTTGTTTAATTTTAACTTTGTGAGGGCATTGTAACTTCTCAGAAACTGCTACATTGCACTTGTAGTGCCCCACATCCAACGCGCTGGACTCTGCTTTCAGATGCCTTCTTTGTAAATGGGCTTCCAACCTATTCAAAAGTAGCCTCCCTTGCACATGCATGCGCCCTTAAGTCCAAGCAATGTTACTCATCAACAAATAGGCTTCCCACCCACTTGAA
The DNA here is from genome assembly GCF_031143425.1 of Pleurodeles waltl. NCBI lineage: Eukaryota > Metazoa > Chordata > Amphibia > Caudata > Salamandridae > Pleurodeles > Pleurodeles waltl. Next base: position 677,877,894 of record NC_090445.1, read on the forward strand.
GATGGCCACCAATGGATGTGCAAGAACAGGCACGTGCATGCACAGCAGCCATGCTTGAAAGAAGCCAACACCACATGCACTGGCTTTGGAGATGTTTGCTTTTCATGATATTTGCGGCACACTGCCTTCTTTCAGGAACACCACATCTCTCATCCCCTGTACCATTTCCTTGTCCACATACTCAATGACGCACCCATGTACACCTATTGTGTAAACTTTTAGGGTTTGTTGTCAGACTGTTCAGTCCCCTGATGCAAGATAACCCGTCCAAGGGGCACCCTGCCCCAGAAAATCATAACTCCTCTTCGGTCAGGCACTGAAACATTTCCTCACTTTGCCAAGTACAAAGTTTCAAACTGCTTCAGCTCTTACCAATCATTTAAAAAAGTTTCAAGTGTTACTCAGATATCATTTCTGCAGTGGTGGTTGTAAACTATGAAACTCGCGGGCAGTCAGGGGCTCCTATTTTTTAGTTATAAAACAGAAACTCACCCATATTCATACACATATGCACTCATATCCGCCAATTGCAAGCACACGTACAGGTGATCTCATCCAATCATTGACAAACAAACATACATACACATAATCAAATCCACCCACCCACAAGCACACACTCACAGTCACACACACCTAGTCACAAATAGTGCTACCATATACTCATACTCATACACGTACACACCCACTCATAAATACAGGCCTTCACCAAGCAATCAATATTTTATACGGTGAAGAGAGGAATAAGTTCAGACTGAACCATACAACCTGAAACAGAAAGTGCCTCACCACTGAAACTTAAAAATATACCTCTAAAAAACACGTTTTTGAGGTCATGAAGTAGTACTTGGCATACTGTTGTCCTCAAAATTTGAATAAAAATGTTTTAACTTTATTAAAAAAAGAATAGCTAAAACTTCATTGGCCAAAACGTGTTTTGCAACTGTAAGTATTTCAATATGTTGCCTCTTCCATGCATTTGGTAACTAAATATCATCAATAAATGTGTTATTGTACGTAAATATAAGCGCCACAGATAAAGCACAAGAGAAGCATAAGACAAACCAAATAACCAGCAAACAAAAATACATTTATGAAAAATCACAACAAACGGACCTTTAAAACCACACTTTTAACAAAGCATTAATCAAAAATACATAGATTTCAGACCGTTATACCCTCAGTAGTTCAAATATGGCTATATTCTGTTGCAAAAATGTACAACGCGTCAACAAAAGAAAGTTATGAAGTTACAATGAAAAAAACAAATGGATGGGGGCAACTTATTAGCAAAATTAATTATCAATATAATTATTGCAGTAAGCACTTTGTTGTAGCTTATACACAATCTTTGCAAAATGCTAGTCCAACTCAATATGATAACCAACAATTATTTAACTATAAATGCATAGTCTGCGAATTCGTGTATTCTACAAAATGTACATCTTATTCTACTATATAAATCACATGATGGGGTCAGCAGTGGCTATATTTTTTAAAAGTCTAGTATATTTAAGGGTGAATGGTGCACTCAAATACATTTTAGATTTTTTAGAACAACGTTTTGTGGAAATAATGATAAGAACTCTTGGTAACATAACATTGTGCTAAAGAAATATTTTCTCACCAATATTGTTAAAATTGCAGAAGCTTTTAATTCTATATGTGTGAAGAAAAGCTAAACATAAGATTTTGTAAATTAGCAAGTGCATTGTGTCTACAATTTTCTTAAGAATTTCCAATGACTATAACTATAAATTATACCTCATTTGCAGAGGAGATCTAAATTCTATCAACCATATTTTGTGGCAACCATCCTGTGTACGGGGGTCTTATAATTTCTACTATTTTCAGATATATCTTTGTTTTCAAATTATTTTGTTTCACCTTGGCTTCTCTTATCACACTTTGCTTACTTGTGGCTTAATGGTCGGCTCATTCTGTGTGTACTTACATTATGTTGTTACTTAGCTAATAATAGGACCTGAAGAAGCAACACATTGTAAACAAACACAGCCACGAAACAAGTGGTAGCCCACCAAGTTTTAGATATTCTTTCTTGAATATAGGTAAAACAAATACATTTCAATTTTGATTATTCTAAGTGTTACTTTATAACCCCTAATGCTAGACTTTTTCAATCAAATTCAATGTACCACTTAAGAATAAAGTGTCCATGTAGAAGACAGCACCAGACAGTGGTTTAGGGTGGGAGCTGCGGTCTACACAGCAATAGCATGACAGCCTAGATGATAGCTGAAGTCTTTGGTTTGGCATCACGGAACTGTTTTACTAGCATATCCTGCTGCTTCCTCTCATTTGCTAACTTTGCATAGCATCAACCAATGAGAGGGGCCCTTTCCCAATTTTTCATAGGGGAGGTGGGTCATTGAGACTTTCTGGTCCCACTTTACGGTGTGATAAGTTGGGAAAGGATGGTGTGAGGTTTTCAGATTCACGCTCAGCCCCGGGCATGTCAGGGCTTAAATGTAAAGCACCCAAGTCTGACTTTATTACTGACATGACCTTGCATTAGTAGGGTGATAATAGTCACAGGGTTTTTGGGCAGCAATGTCACCGCCCTCAGGGCTGTAAGATTGTCAGCCCAAAAGATTGACATGGTGGCATATGTGCATCAACTCATGAAAAGCTTCTGGCTACCTGACCCTTTCTCACTCAGAATTACACTTATCATACACTAAAAAAGTGGGAAGAGCAAAGCCCTGACTTCTATAGTAACAATTCTCCTCTGAATTCTGCCTTATGGTAGAGACAGTCAACAACTGAATGACTACATTTGTGAAGTACGAGTATTGCATTACAAGAAGGCACACCCAGGCAGCGGAGTAGCCAGAAAAAATCACCCCATCCCAAATGACTTAGAGATCCTGGCAAGCGTGCCTCAACTTGTGTGTAAGGGTCCTTGGTGGAATAACCCACAGATTTGGACAGAGCTTTCTGCAGTAGATACACTAACTTCCTGAGCATTTCGTACCCATATATTCTTCATGCATTTTTGCCTTGGTTCACACTTGAATGGTACTTCCCCATTTACACCTCTTCTCTCTTTGGGTTGCATACCTTCATGCACCATGTGGCCACACAAGACACCCCGTGTGTCACCAGAGTCCATGTCTCCTGAGGCGTATACATTGTCCCTGGCCTTTCCCTCAAAACTGGACGTGTCATTACACTGAGCCTGTCTCTCAAAGACCTCTCTGCACCTTTCTTTACTGATAAAGCTCTTTGACACAATGTCCCAGAGATGATATATATTGGAAAATGGGTGCAAAGAATGTTGAAGTTTAAGTTGTGTGATGATAAACTAGCGCACATCAAGTACCAATAGAAATTGTAGTATTTTTTTTACAACGAGAATCCACTAATCTATCTTTTGATACTATTTAAAAACATTAATTTGTGATTCTAATTAACTTAATATATTTGTTTTTTCTCTCTTTCAATTTAAATAAATGGCAAACTTGCTTACATTTCCATCACGTCGGAAAAAATAAAAATGTACTCAACAAAGACCTACATCAATGCCCACTGTGAGAAGGGAGCCAAAACCAACTTTGCATTCAAAGTTTTCCAAATGTGTATGTTTCAGTCCCTTTTGGACGATGTACTCATGAAACCAGATAAACATAATTTATCTTTGTATAGTCAAAATTAAAAAATAAATTGAGCAACCGAAGTACACGAGCAAATCGCGTAATGAAACAATGCTGCTAACCCCTGTATTTGCAGCGAAGTCAAACGAAGGTCTGAGAGAGTCGGCTCCATGTAAGATTTTCATGATAACTCCTGAATATATAAATGGATTAAACTTACATTTATTGTGGATATCCTGATAATCAAACTGTCTTGGACCTACTTTGGGCACCCCTGGCTACAGGAATGAATGGTTTTTATCTGTAGTGTGCTTTTTTTACATTGTAGACTCATGCATTGATGCCATGTCATGTATGTCCCGCCTGTCTGGTTTAAAGGACAAACTGCAATATTCTGGGATCTGCTTCCATGAAATGTCTTTTCTGGTATGTCAACAGCAGGCAAGCTTAATGTGATGTGGTTTCTGGTGAAGTCGTGTCATCATTATTTTAATTAGAAGTTTTGGAACCAGAAAAATACTTCTTTTTTGTTCATGGAATGCTGCATTTGTAATGTTACTCAAAGGGGCCCCTGTGGTATACTAACATTTAGTTGCCTAGTTCAGGTTTGAAATGCTTTGGCAGAACTTTACCTGGATATCCCAAAAGCTAATGTGTTCGAAATCCCTGAAATGGTTTACATTTATTGTGCGACAGCTATCCCTCAGCCATCCTCATTGGTCTTGGCCTGATCTCTTTCAGGATACATTCAGTTTCTATTTAAAACGAGCAATGGGTTAAATATTGCATAATACCTTTTGATAACTATATCAGCTTTGCATCGGTTGCCTCCTCGGGCAACCGCCAAGCATGCCTGAAAAGACAGAGGGGAAACTTCCAGGCAGCAAGCCAGCGCCCAGCTGCAGTGATGGGTTCCCATAAAGAGTGAGTTCCAGCTGTAACTCTTCTGCCTGCTGTAATGTCACTACGTCCAGCGCGCCTCGTCTGTAAAAGCAGCTTTAAGGGGCCATCTGGGGTTCGTGGTCCTAATTGGGTATACCGCCTGCAAGAAGAATTGGCCTGTGGACTACAACCCCGATTCTTCAAAGCCTGCAAGTCACTGGTTTCTGTTCCGTTCTGACTAGTGCCAATTGAGGTGGGTATGTCATCAGCCCAGGGTGATGTCAGTAAGACTACCGCAGCTCCTCTCCAGCAAAGGACTTGGCAGTTTACGATGCCGCTGTACTCATAGATAAATTATGATATTTAAGGCCTTATCATGCGTGTTTCACTAATCCACTTTGCACACAAAATTCCCATTGCAAGCTAGTGTAAATTGTGTGGATAGATGGAACAAACCTTGGCTTTGTGCGCTGCTGAATGCGGTAAATTGGACGAACTCAAAACATTATATCTTATTCTGAAGTCCACAGCTGGGAATAGGGTGGCAAATGCAACCCACACTATTGCAGTTTGCTCAAGCACAAACTCTGCAGCAAGGTATGCACTGATCTTCATAGTTGTTAGGGCTTATTACGAGGCTGATGTTTATAGTGACAATAAGTAGGCTTTAGGTTTTATGACAGAATCTGCAAATTTGGACCGTGACACTTTTAATCTTCAACCGATTCTTCAAAGTTTTGAATAGCCAAACAAAGGAATCCGAATTAAGACAAGACCTCCAAAGCAGTAGAATCTTCTTCTATTTAGTTAGCGAGTTTTAGCGCAGGCATCTTGGAATAAACATCTAACAAATCCTTTTCAATCCCAGTCAAATGTCCCCTCCATAGCCATCATTTCCTGCGAGCCTCCTGAGCATATTGAAGTTGCATCCATCTCATGTGCCTTTGGTGTACCTTATGGGTTTCACAAATGGCTGGAATTAAAACCAAAATCATACTTGCCAAAAATGTTCAAACTAGCCCTAGTCTGCGTGATGCCACAACTAGAATAGTTCCCCAAGTACATTGATGGGTCATGGCAGCCCATTGTGCTCAAAAGCAGTCCCAAGTTTACATCCTATTTGGGAAATGCCAGAGAGGCAGAATTGTTTAGGCCAGACTTGGCTTCAAAGACCTTGATAAGTATGAAGCAGGCTTTAATCTGTAATATAGACTCCCACACAGTAGTTGCCATGGATTTCAAAGAAGATGCCACTATTCGTTTTACAGACGCTGTTAGAAATGGGGTCTCTGGTTCACAGTCAGTTTGCACTCTGTCTAAGCAGAGAGCCTCACTCTAGTCAGGGTAAAGGAGAAACACACCTGGTTAACCCCCACTCACTGCCTTGGTAACTTGGAACGAGCAGCAAGGCTTAACCCCAGAAGCAGTGTGCAAAGTATTTGTACCAACACACACAGTAATAAGGTGAAAACACTACAAAATGAACACCACACCAGTTTGGAAAAATAGGTAATATTTATCTAAATCAAACAAGATCAAAATGACAAAATTCCAACATTCACACGTCAATATAAGAATTAAAAAAAGAATGAGTCTTAATCCATAGAAAACACACAAAAGTACCTGGTTTGCATAAAAAATAAAGCCGCACACAGGAGCGTGCATCAGAAAAGTTGGATGCTTCGATTCCTTACTCACAAGTGAGGCCTTGCATCGTTTCTTCTCCGGTTGAGTCGGCGATGAATCGTATTCCTCTCTCACAAGAGAGCGATGTGTAGGTTTCTGGACAGGCACCTCGGTCCATGCAGGCTTTGAGTTGGTTTTTCACACCCGGTGATGTTGCATTCAAAATCTGGTTGCACAGAGTCAGAAAACCATGCTGTGTGGGGTTTGCATTGTAATCTGCAGACAGAAGCAGGTGTTGCATGTTGTTTCTCCAGCCACAATGCAGGGGGAGCATTGATTTTAGCCGCGAGGCCGCCGGAGCATCCTCTTGAATTCTTGAAGAAATCTAAAAATGTGGGGTTTTGGGTCCAATACTTATACCCCTTTCTGCCTTTGAAGTTGGCAAACTTTAAAGGGAAGCCTCTCTTGTTTGTAAGATCCCTCCTTGCCCACGCCAGGCTCCAGTCTCACACCAGCGGGCTGGAAACTGCATTGTGTGAAGGCAGGCACAGCCAATTCAGGTGTAAGTGACCGCTCCTCTTTCAACTCTAGCTCAGGTGGCCCATCAGGATATGCAGGCTACTCCAAAGCTCCCTTTGTCTCACTGTCTAGAGGGTATTCACAAACAGCCCAACTGGCAGTCTGACCCAGACAGGGAATCTATAAACAGGCAGAGTCACAGAATGGTTTAAGCAAGAAAATTCCCACTCTCTAAAAGTGGCATTTTGAAACTGAATATTTAAAAACCAACTTCACCAAAAGATGTATTATTAAATTGTGAGTTCAGAGACAACAAACTCCACATTTTTATCTGCTCCCAAAAGAAATCTGCACTTTACTGATATTTAAAGGCACCCCCCATGTTAACCTATGCGAGAGAAAGGCCTTGCAACAGTGAAAACTGAGTTTAGCAGTATTTCACTGTAGGACATGTAAAATACCAGTAGATGGCCCACCTTTAACATACACTGCACCCTGCCCCTGGGACTACCTAGGGAATACCTTAGGGGTACCTTACATGTAGAAAAAGGGAAGGTTTAGGCCTGACAAGGGGGTACATTTGCCAGGTTGAATTGGCAGTTTAAAACTGCGCACACAGACACTGCAAGCAATGGCCTTGCGTTGATTTCCGGCATGCAGACTTGGATCCTCTTCAGACTGCTGGATATTTGAATGCCCCGGGGATGATGCAGAGAAATCCTGGGCATGCAGGACGAAGACACAGGAGCTGCGTTGATCCGGTGGGCGATGCAGTGAAATTTCTGTTGCACTGCAGGTGCTGCGTCGATTCTTCTCACAGGAAGTCGGGCTGCGTCATTCCGACTTGGCTCTGCCTCGATCCAGTGGGCTGTGCGTTGAAGTTCTGGTCGCAACACTGGTGCTACATCGATCTCCACTTGGGGAGACGGGCTGCATCGTTCCAGTTCAGCGTGCAATAATTTTCTCACCGTGATGCAGGTTGTGCATTGTTACTGGCAGACTGTGCATCTAAATTTCGTCGCTCAAGGAGTCCGTTGCAGAGATAAAGGGGGTCATTCTGACCCTGGCGGTCATGGACCGCCAGGGCCAACGACCGCGGAAGCACCGCCAACAGGCTGGCGGTGCTTCCTGGCCAATTCTGACCGCGGCGGTAAAGCCGCAGTCAGAAAAGGGAAACCAGCGGTTTCCCGCCGGTTTTCCCCTGGCCATAGGAATCCTCCATGGCGGCGCTGCAAGCAGCGCCGCCATGGGGATTCCGACCCCCTTCCCGCCATCCTGTTCCTGGCGGTTCTTACCGCCAGGAACAGGATGGTGGGAACGGGTGTCGTGGGGCCCCCTCACAGGGCCCCATAATGATTTTCAGTGTCTGCTTAGCAGACACTGAAAATCGCGACGGGTGCCACTGCACCCGTCGCACCCCAGCAAATCCGCCGGCTCCATTCGGAGCTGGCTTCATCGTTGCTGGGTCTTTCCCGCTGGGCGGGCGGGCGGCCTTTTGGCGGTCGCCCGCCCAGCGGGAAAGTCAGAATGACCGCTGCGGTCATTTGACCGTGGTGCGGTCTTCCGGCGGGGGAACTTTGGCGGGCGGCCTCCGCCGCCCGCCGAAGTTGGAATGACCCCCAAAGTCTTTTTGGCCATGAGACTTCAGAAAACAGGAGGTAAGCTCAATCCTAGCCCTTGGAGAGCACTTCTCAGAAGAGCCAGAGGGCAGCAAGGAGCAGGGAAACAGCAGGGCAGCAGTCCTTTGCAGAAAAGCAGTCAGGTGAGTGCTTTGGGCAGCCAGGCAGTTCCTCTTGACAGGTTGCAGGTTCAGGTCCAGAGGTGTCTGAGTTGGTAGGGTCAGAGGCCCTGTTTAAATACCCAAATGTGCCTTTGAAGTGAGGGAGACTTCAAAGAGTGGCTTAGACGTGCACAAGGTCCCCTTTCAGTTCCACCCTGTCTGCCAGGGTCCCAGTAGGGGGTTTGGCAGTTCATTGTGTGAGGGCAGGCCACTGTCCTTTGACATGTAAGTGGCAGGCCATCCACCTTCCCAGCCCAGGAAGACCCATTCAGTATGCAGATGTGTGCAGGTGTGACTGAGCATCCTGTGTTTGGGGTTGTCTGAGTGAAATGCACAAGGGGGCTGTCAACTACCCCAGCCAGACGTGGATTGTAAGCCACAGAAGGATTTAAGTGCAGAGAAATGCTCACTTTCTAAAAGTGGCAATTCTAAAATAGTGATAATAAATCCAACTTCACCAGTCAGCAGGATTTTGTATTACCATTCTGGCCATACTAAATATGACCTTGTTACTCCTTTCAGATCCTAATCTACCACTCAAACAGTATGTGAGGGTAACCCTAATGTTTGCCTAAGAAAGGAGCAGGTCTCACAGCAATGTAAAACAAATTTAGGAGTTTGACACTACCAGGACATATAAACTACACAGGTACATGTCCTGCCTTTTCCCTGCCATATAGGTTACCTAGGGCTTACCTTAGGTTTGACAAATGTAGAAAAAGGCCAAGTCGAATTGGAGGTGAAACTGCAAACACAGGCCTTGCAATGGCAGGCATTAGACATGGTTAAGGGCCTACCTATGTGGGTGGCAAAATCAGTGCTGCAGGCACTTAATCTACAGTACCTGGGCACATATAGTGCACTTTACTAGGGACTTATAAGTGAATTAAATAGCCAATTGGGTATGAGAGAATGTCACCATGTTTTAAGGGAGAGGGCATATGCACTTTAGCACTGGTTAACAGAGTCCTAAAACCAGCAAAAACAGTGTCGAAAAGTGGAGGGAGGCAGGCAAAAAGTTGAGGGTGACCACTCTAAGGCTGTCAGGTCTAACACCCCTAATCTGCATTAAGCATCTGAGGGGTCTGTGGTCTGTCTGAACCCGGAAGTGAGACCAAAACAAGGTGGGTCTTAACTTCTTCAGTGCCCAGACCACAGCAAAAGCCTCCCTCTCAATTGCACTCTACCTACGTTCCTGGTGGAATTAACCTCCTACTAACAAAGGCTACAGGCTGGTCTAGGCCCTCTTCATTTAGCTGTGACAACACTGCTTCTATACCATGCTATGAAGCATCCGTCAGCACAACAAATTCCTTAGAGAAGTCAGGTGCCTTCAGCACGGGTGCCGTGCACATGGCTGCCTTCAGGGCATCAAAAGCTGTCTGGCAGGCTTCAGTCCACATCACATTTCTGGGCTGCTTCTTGGAGGATAACTCAGTCAAGGGAGCAACAATAGTGCCATACCTCTTGACAATCCTCCTGTAGTATCCTGTGAGACCTAAAAAGGCTCTCACTTCAGTCCGGGTCCTGGGAGGCTCCCAAGCCAGGAGAGTGTTGATCTTTGCCTATAGGGGTACCACCTGGCCACTTCCCACCTGGTGTCCCAAATGCACCACAAAACCCTGCCCTCTTCATTACTCACTTGCCTTAATAGTGAGGCCTGCCTTCTTCAGGGCCTCCAACACTTTACAGAGGTGGTGTAAGTGCTCCTCCCAAGTGGAGCTGAACACAGCAATGTCATCGAGGTAGGCAGAACTTAAATCATCCAGCCCACCCAACAACTGGTTGAGCAACCAATGAAAGGTGGCTAGGGCATTCTGCATCCCAAAACTGGTAGTTTTGGGACATCACCCTAAACTGGCAGTGCCCATTTGGTGCGGAGAATGCAGACCTCTCCTTAGCTCCATCAGTTAGGGCAATCTGCCAATACCCAGAGGTCAAATCGAATGTACTTAGATATTTGGCAGCCCCTAACCGGTCAATGAGCTCATCATCTTGGGGCATGGGGTGCACGTCAGTCTTGGTGACCGCATTCAGTCCCCAGTAGTTCACGCAGAACCTGAGTTCTGGGGTGGCACCAGGAGCAGCAGCTTTTAGAACTAAGGCCACAAGGCTGGCCCCAGGGCTAATGGAAATCTCAGTAACCCCTAATGCTAACACATTGGCTACCTCATCCTTGATGTTAGTCCTAACCTTGTCAGTCACTGTGTAAACTTTATGTTTGACAGGAGGGCTGTCCCCAGTGTCCATATCATGTGTACACAAATGAGTGACCCGTGTGGTCAAGGAAAACAAGGAGGCAAACTGTCACAACACCTGGCAACAGTCCCTCTGTTGGTCTGGGGTCAGTAAAGGGGAGAGGTTCATGCCCTCCACAGACCCATCCTTCTCCTTGGCAGACAGGAGGTCAGGAACAGACTCCACCCCATCATCTGTTGCCAGGAGCATGGTTACCTCAAACCGTTCAAAGTGCAGTTTGAGGCGGTTCACAAGCAGGACCCTCAAAGGGTTCCTGGAAGTCTGCAAGTTCACCAGATTGGTGACATTGTTCTTTCGCTCCACCACCTCAAAAGGCACAGTCCACTTATCTTGGAGCACCCTAGGCTCCCCTGAGGCATCACCCAAACTTTTGCACCGGCTGGAACTTAACCAGAGTGGCATTCTGGTCATACCAGAGTTTCATGTCTTCCTGGCTTCCCTCCAGGTTCTCCTGAGCAAGCCTCCGGAAGTGGGCTGTCGGGGTTTCTAAAAGCCAGCATATAACTGAATACATCCTGGGGGGGCTTGCTGGGGGCTTTCTCCAAGCCCTCCTTCAACAGACTTGAAGGTCCCCTGACAGTGTGGCCATACAGTAACTCAAAGGGACTAAATCCAAGATCCTTTTAAGGCACCTCCCTGTAGGCAAACAGAAGGTATGGTAAAAGCATGTCCCACTTCTGCCTCAAGGGCACTGACAGGTCCATAATCATGCCTTTCAAGGTGCTGCTGAATCTCTCAACCAGACCATAATGTTGGGGGTGATAAGGAGTGGTGAAATTATATGTCACCCCACACTCCTTCCACAGGGACTTCCTATAAGTCATATGAAGTTGGTAGCCCTATCAGATACCACTTCCTTGGGGAACCCCATACGGGTAAAAACACCCATCAATGCGTTTCCCACAAGAGGGGCAGTAATTGGTCTTATGGGAATGGCTTCTGGGTAACGGTGGCATGGTCCACCAAGACCAGGATAAACCTGTTGGCTAAGGCTGTCTTGGGGTCCAGAGGCCCCACAATGTCAATACTCACCCTCTCAAAGGAGGTGTTGACAACTAGAAAAGGCTGTAGGGGAGCCTTGCATTTCCCCCAACCTTTGCTACTTGTCTGACAGGTTTGGCAAGACCTGAAATAAGCATCTGAGTGTCTGCACATTTGGGGCTAGTAAAAGTGGGTAACAAGCCTCTCAAAGGTCTTGTCCTGCCTCAAATGTCCCACCAAAGGCACGTAATGAGCCAGACCCAGTAGGAAGGCTCTGAAGCATTGGGATACCACCGGCACACGGGCTGACCCTGGCTCAGCAACCTTAGGCTCACTATACAGGAGGCCATCCTCCAAGTAAATCAAATGTGATCCAGGCTCCTTTCCGGATGCCTGGTCTGCAGCCTGCTGCCGCAAACCCTCCGGAGTAGGGCATATCTTCTGTGCCTCACAGAATGCCTCCCTGGTGGGTACCCCTTCCTGCTGCCACTGAGTCATCTAGTTCAGCCACCTGTTCCTGTGTAGGCTCCAGGGCCGCCCCCTCAGGTTCATCCTCCTCCTGGACCATGGAAAATTTTGGAGAGAGTTTCCTGCACCCCTTGCCCTTCCTCCTTCTGGCAGACACCTGGGCCACTTTCTCAGGCTCCAGGGTCTCCTGTTCACCCTGATGGGCTGCCATGCACCGGGTGGACACACATACCCACCCAGGCAGACCCAACATCTCCAAGTGAGACCTGAATTCCACCTCCTTCCAAGGGGAATCGTGCAGGTCACTGCCAAGCTGACAATCTATAGGCATGGTTGGACTTACAGCTACCCTCAAAGAACCTGAGACGCCCCCGATTCAAAAGGAACCTGCGCACTCTGCACAGACACTCTGAATTGTCCACTGCAAATACTTGTTGAAGTGCATGGAGATCTACCTGCTCTTCAGACACCAGGTGACTCCGCACCATGGTCACACTGGATCCTGTGTCTCTCAAAGCCTCCACTCTCTGCCTATTGATGGTCACTCACTGCCTGTATTTCTTAATGTTCTCAGGCTTGATGGTCCTCTGGACCATCTCACTGTCTCCTAGTGAGACAAGGGTAATCTCAGCTGACTCCCACCCACCTGGAACCAACTCCTCCCCAAGAGCTAGACTAGCCAACCCCTGTGACTGATTGTAGGAGGCTGGCCCTCTATGTAGTGTGCAAAACTATGCATACTATGCAGGGGGCCCAGGCAACAACACATTGGTTTGCAGAGGCAAAAATCCGACCACCTAATGCTCCAATGTTTATGGTAGCTGGTTTGAGCAGTTAGGCTAATCCAGGAGATGTGCTAAGCATTTGCTGTACCCACAATATCAATCATGCTCCACACACACTCAATGAATAACTCAAGACTAGATTTTATAAAAATACTTCAGACTTTTATATAACTTTTAAGACCAAGATGGTACAGATAGGTTAAGTACCGTTTTAGGTAGGAATTTTCAAATATTTAATAAAGTTAGTCTTTCTGTGGTGCGTAATTATGCACCATAGAAATTAATGGAAGGCAATCTGTAAAAATGCATATAAAATCACAGGCTTGTGGTACCAGTCTCTTCTTTTGCAGGATGGTCGGTGTGAATGGTGGGCACACTGTGCCAGCTGGAGATCCTTGGGTGGCTACTGGTTCCAGCAGGAGCAGAGCTGGAAGTCTCTTGTCACAGGCACAGTGCCACTTGGAGGGGCCACCTGGAAAAGGAGCTGGTTTGAAGATTTAAAGGTGGTGCCTTGAGGTCCCCTTGGGCTGTTAAGGTCGCAAGATATTGGGACAGGTTGGCACACTGCTGTTTCCGCAATGCAGGGTTCAGGAAGGCTGGATGCAGGGCATATTGGAGGTCTTGGAAGCTGTGCACACTGGACCCCTTTGGAGCTGAAGGTAAGTCTTCTTCTGGGGACCTTGCAGGAGGATGAGGGCACTCTGGTGGGAGGTCCAGGATGTTCCTGGTTTCCCTTGACTAGTGCTTTCTCCTGATCCTTTTTCAGCTCTGGAGGAGCTTGTTTTCTGGTTGTCTGATGTCAACTGACCAGTACTCAGGGTAGTAACATAACTTAGTTGCTGGAGGGCACAGTGCCACCAAACCTTGCACACTTGTGTGTCTCATCTGGGCTGTTTTTGGTGTTTTGTTGGGTCCAGCTGCAACTTCCAGTTGCGGAGATATCGGCCATTCGGTGAAGTGACCCTCACCGGATTGCTGGTTCTTGATGATTTTTCTTCTCTTCATGAGTGGTTCCTCCACTCAGGAGGGAGGCTATTTGCGAAGCCTGGAGGTCCCCTGGGCCTTTTTAGGTCAGTCCAGTGGTCAGTTCCTCCACAGCAGCGATTGTCAGGATTCAGCAGCAGGTGGTGCAGCAAGGAGGGGTCTTGGAGCTTCTTCTGGTGCAGCAGGTTCTCTGTTCTTGTGCTGTAGTGTTCTTTGGGGCTGTCTTCTTTTCTTCCTGATTAATCTGAAGTCTTGGTCTAGGGGAGCCTACTAAATACTGAAGTTAGTGAACGTTTTAGGGAGAACCTGGTAATGTCCAATGCGACACTTACCCTTGGGTGGCTACACCCTCTACAGCGACCACTTCATGTGGGAAGGGTCACTTCCCTAAACCTCATTAGTTATCTTCCTGCCATCCAACATGGAGGAAAATTAAATGGGGGGTCCACTTCACCTGCAACTCCCTAGGCGTGGTGCATATTCAGTGAGACCACTCCTCCGACCCCTTGTCTGGTTTCCCGTCTGTGCTCCCATCAAAGTGGGAGTTTAAAAAGGGGGAAGCCTTCTGCTGCCAGCACCAGCCTGGGGTCTCATGTTGCAAGGGTAGTAGCCCTTTGAAGCTCACCGCCAGGGTTTTGCACATTCCTGAGGGAGGGGGTGTTAGATCCTCCACCCTGGAAGGGCATTGTCTCACAAACCAGAGAGTCAGGGCTCTCCCCCAAGGATTGCGTTCAGCAACTATGCCAGTTAGGTCAGCGTTTGCAGGGGTATCTCATGTAACTGGGGAACTCATGCTTGACCAGTGTCCTGTACATGCATTTAAAATGGGTGCTCTGTTCACTCACTATGTCCCAGGTTTGGCAAGGACACAGTGGGGACAAATTGCTCATGCAACTATGCCCTCACATATAGTATGGTGAACGCTGCCTCAGGGCTGAAAGGCCTGCCAGAGGGGTGACTTACTCATAATATAATAAGTGTAGAGCAGGCAGGGCACACAGGGAGTGTGCTATGTTGAATTTGTCTTTTTAGGTTTGCCCCAGAGCACCCAACCCGCAATGGCAATGTTAGGTGTATTTGGATGCAGGGCCTTAGAGGATGGCACAATAAGTGCTGCTGCCCTCAGGGGCTTACCCTTAATACCCCGTGCCCGAGGTACAGATGTACCCATTTACTAGTGATATTTAAGAGTGTATCCAATTGTGCCAAGCATCACAACAGATTTAGGGAAAGGGCTCTGGCCCAGGAAACCTGGTTGGCAAGGGCCCTGGGCACTACCACTTCTAGGACACATCAACATCAGGTATACAGTGGGGGGCTAACCATGCAAAAAGAGGCCTCCTCTCACACTGAGCACCAGTGAGTGCCTGTGTCCCCTTGGGACATCTGGGGTCCTCCCTTATGTGGCCCACCTGATTGCATCCAAAGCACTTGCGGGAACCCTTCTCTGCAAGTTTCCCTGTAGAGATCCCTGGTTTCCTTTCTACTGAGGGCTGGGAATCCTTACCCTGGGTGCTAGGTTGGAGCCCTTTAGAAAACACCCCCTGTTTACTCTTACCCCCCCCACCACTTCTTCTGATGGGGACCCTGCCTACCCTTGGCATGGTCTTCTGCATATCTCTTCTGGGCCCTGGTGCTCTCCCACTGGTCTGCTTCCTGCTCAAGCTTTCTGGGGTCAGTCAGCTTGCTGTCCATTAGGTGTTGGTGCAGCTCTGGAAAACCCAAACGGGACAAATGCTCTTAAGCCATCAAATTGTACAGTCCCTCATAAGTTGTGACCTTGCTGCCCTTCACCCAACCATCCAGTGACCTGCTAAAAGAGTCAGCACATTCCATCTAAGTTTGGGATTCCTTCTTTTATTAGGACCTAATTTTGTCCCTGTCCAGTTCAGGGGTGTGACCATATCTTGTGAGTAGGGCATCCCTCATGATAGAGAGGTGAGCCCCTGACGATCCGCTAAGGATGTCAGAGTCTCCCTCCTTTCTACCTCAAAGTGCTTCCACAGACCCGCTCCCCAATGTGCTTCAGGGACCATGTCCATGTGGAGAGCAGACTCATACCCCTTAAGCCACAGATATAGGTCATCCTCCCATTTGTAATCTTTCATTAGGTCCTTTGTAATGTGTACCCTCCTCTCAGGCTGCACTGGGCTACTGCTGAGACCATCTCTACTAGACTGGCTCCTCTGATCTAGTTCCCTCAAACTAAGCTCATGAGCCAGGAGCAGCTTCTTCTCTTTTATGGTGAGTTTCCTCTCCTTCGTTTCCCTCTCCATTTTGATCCTCAATTTCTCTAACTCCAACTGGTGAGCCCTATCTGCCTGTCTGTCCTGCAACTCTTCAAGAGTCAGACCCTTGGATGACACACTGCTACCTGCCCTGGAGACCCTCCCCCCATGCATACCAGGCACATCCACTACACCATTGTGAACACTCACACCTCCTCATCCTCATCCTCCTCTTCTGTGTGCCCTTCTGCCTCCTTGGCTGTCACCCAGGCCCTCAGTGCCTTTTGCAGCCCATCCTTCCTGGTGGAGCTCTTAATGGGACAGGCAAGATCTTTACAAAACTGCTTCAGTCGAGCCACTGTATACGCCTCAGGTTTCTCCAACTCAAAAACAGCTTTTGCAGACACAGCTGATGCATCCACAGATTGAGACATGATGGCAAGGTTCACTCACAGATGTAAAGTTCCAAAAAGAACTTCTCAAGAGAAGATAAAAAAAAATATCACAAAAAATATGAAAGCAGGAAAAAAGTCCAAAGAGATGAAACACAAAAATCACAAAGACAAGTAGTATGTGGTCATGTATTGGTCTGCACTGAAAACAGTAGTGAACACTTAATCACTGTGTGTCAAGTACAAATCCAAGTTCAATCCCAAACGCTGATCATCACTGTTAGAAAAGGGGTCTTAGAAACATATCTTTCTTGCTGCTCCGATCTGCTCCTCGACCTCCACTGCAGGCACAGGCTCCCAGCCTGCCTGTGTCCAATCCTAATGCTGCTTTCATGCTGCTGGCAGCATGAAAGCAGTGTTAGGATTGGACGGAGCACCCAGCCAGGGTGCTCCATTATAAAGTGAGAGTTTCTGCCTGCTGTCTCCAACTTGAGAGCCTAGTGTGTGTGTGTTTGGCCGGTCCGAGACAGCCACCCCTTTTACAAGAAAACGATAATAAATATAGGCCCTGATTATGACATTGGCGGTAAGTGCCGCTTACTGACTGCCACCAACATACAGCGACCGCGGCAGTATACCGCTACGCGTATTATGACCCACAACTAGAAATCTGCCACTATAGAGACACACACACAAGTCCGCCAGCCCAAAGGTCAGTGCTAAACTTTCGGTACCAAAACCCACACCGTTACGCCAACAGAAATATGCCGACAGAATTATGGCCCACGAATCACTGTGGCAGTCATTTAAACGCGGTAAACCCTTGGCGGTACAGACCGCCGCACTCAAATTATACACACACATACAAAACAACACCACATTGGACAATTTAAACTACACACACCTGACACCCATACACACACCACACCCACACACCCACACCACTATAAAACACACCCACACACTACCCACAACCCTTACAAAAAAAAATTGACAACTGAGAGAGAAACACGCCAGGCGCACCCACTGAATCAGAGCCACAGAACACTATCACCCATATACCATCCATGCAACTCACAGCACACACCGCAACACATCACCCCACACACCCTCACACACACCACACACACTACACCCATGGCACCACAAAGACACCCCAGGTTCTCAGAGGAGGAGCTAAGGGTCACGGTGGAGGAAATCATCTGGGTAGAGCCACAGCTGTTCAGATCACAGGTGCAGCAGACGTCCATTGCTAGGAAGATGAAGCTATGGCGGGGAGTCGTGGACTGGGTCAACGCCGTGGGACAGCACCCCAGAACAAGGGATGACATCAGGAAGAGGTGGAACGACCTACGGGGGACGGTGCGTTCTGTGGTAGCAAGGCACCAGATAGCTGTACGGAGGACTGGCAGTGGACCCCCACCACCTCCCTCACAACTAACAACATGGGAGGAGCAAGTCTTGGTGATCATGCATCCTGTGGAGTAGCAGGAGGACTAGACTCTGGTAAGTCAAATCTTTACTACTTTTGCCCTCCCTACCTGCATGCCATCACAATCTACTACCCCTACCCTCACCCCATCACTCCACCACCTCACATATACCCTACCATCAGAACCCACCCATCCCAATACCAATCCCTGCATGCCACACCAATGCATGGACCCCCATCACCACAGCATGCACACTAGTGGCAATCACTTAGCCAACCAAATCGTAACTCACACAAGCCAAAGTTACCTTGGTAATAACAACCATTGAGGGGAACATACCCATGCACAAGATGTCACACGCAGTAACAATAACACTGCATTTACATCCCCACAGGACCCCCACACAACATCACCAGAGAGGAGGTGCCAGCAACATCCAGTTCCGCCCCCCCCCCAGAAGAGGCCCACAGTGATGACAGCAGCTCTGCACGCCTGGATCAGGATGACCAACCTGGCCCACCAGGGACTTCTGGACAGTCGGTGACCCAGCCACAGTCCCAAATCACCACAGTGCCTCCCCCATCAGGAAACGCCACCACAGCACCCACCCAGCAGGCCCATCCCTCTGTCTCCAGGACACGTCAATCAGCAGTGTGTCCACTACTACAGGGACCCCAGGTAACCCCACAAACACAGGACAATCAGGGACCTGGGGTCAGTGGCAGTAGGCATATGGTTCAGGGGACAGAGGCACAGGACAACAGGTAAGCTGGGAGGACTGCTGTGCAACAGGGTGAGGACAGGCCAAGGGAACCCATTCTCCACAAGGCACTCACCAACATCCTGGGAGCGTACCACCATTCCCAGGAGACCATGGAGACCATGGGCCAGATACTGGCCAAGGTGCAGGAGACCCAGCGGCTGCAGAAGGGACAGTACCTGGGGATCAGGCAGGACCTGAGAGACATCCACACCACCCTGGTCAGCATTTCAGGGGTGCTGGCAGACATGGCCAACACCATGAGGGAGGCAGTCGGACACCAACGGGCCCCTCTACACTAGCCACACCGATGAACAGCCCTCCACCTCCACTGAGGCTAGTGGACAGGAGGCCCCGCCACTGGAACAACAGGCCACCAGCACCCCTCCCCCTACAGAAGGAGAACCACCATGCAAAAGATCCCCGGGATCCAGGCAGAAGCCAGAGAACATTGCCAAGACCCCAGCCAGGAAATAAGACTCCCCTGAATGTCACCCTTGTGTCCCACTCTGTCACCCTGTCCACCTTGAACTGCCATGGCCCCACTCCCTATGCTCCCTTGGACAATGCATCTGTGATACCAATAGACTTGACTCTATCCTGGACATTTCTCCACCATCAACCCAGCCCATTGCAATACCCCCACACCTATTATCACAGAAATAAACACCCTTGGAACAACTACAAGTATGGAGTCTGTCAATTGATTGAAATATTTATTAGTTTAACAAGCTGTAAACATTGCAATTCAAATATACAGTTATATATACATAGGTATGACCTGTAGTGGGCAGAATTAAACACACCAGGAGCCGGAGTGGGTCACAGATATCTGAAAACAGAGATGCCAAAGGGTACAGTAATTGGCCATAGAAATAGGAAAATCAGGCTGCCATGTACAATGTCCAATACAAAACTGCAAAGGAAGGTGAAGTTACATTGTCTTACCTGTGTGTCACTGGAAGTACTGTTGAATTATAGTAGTTCTGTTGTCCACATCCTCTTCCTCTGCCTCCTCTTCATCACTGTCCAAAGGTTCCACCGCTGCCACACAACCATCTCCAGCCTCATCCTCCTGCAGAAAAGGCACCTGGAGTATCAAGGCCAGGTTGTGCAACATGCAACAATGATCTGGCACACCTTCTTGGGTGAGTATTACAGGGATCCACCTGTCAGATGGAGGCACCGGAATCTGGCCTTCAGGAAGCCAAAGGCTCACTCAATGATCCTCCTTGTACGCCCATGTGCCTCATTGTAACGGACCATTGGCTCACCTGCAAGCCACACCCTGTGCCTCTGTGTTGAGACATCACATATGGGATGCTGCTATTCCTCAAGATAAAGGCATCAAGCACAGAGCCAGGATACGTTGCATTGACATGGGAGATGTACTGGTCTGCCAAACACACCATCTGTGTGAAAGCTCTTTCGATTTCTGAAAACATGTTAATTTCTCCGGGGTGGGACAAAGGCAATAAGTGTACCATCAATAGCACCAATGATATTGGGGATATGTCCCATTGCGTAGAAGTCAGCCTTCACTGTGGCCAAATCCTCCACCTGGGGGAATATGATGTAGTTGCCATGTGTTTGATCAGGGCAGACAACACTCTGGTCAGCACGTTTAAGAACATAGGCTGTGGCATCCCTGATGCCATGGCCACTGTCGCTTGGAAGGAACCACTTGCCAAGTGGAGCACTGACAGGACCTGTACTCGAGGGGGGATACCTGTGGGGTGGGGGATAGCTGAAATCAGGTATTGCTCCAATTTGGCACACAGCTCTTGGATTATGGCCCTATCAAGTCTGTAGGTTAGGATAATGTACCTGTCCTCCATTGTTGCCAGTCCACCAGGGGTCTGTACACGGTGGTATGTCTCCATCTCCTATTCATCCTCAACTGAACTCCAGGGTGAAAAACGGTGAGCAGATGGTCATATTCAAACATATACTCTGATTAATATGCCTTTCTTTTTTTACAGAATCAGTATGTGAATGTGTAGATCCATTGATGTGCCTATGTCTGCTGTGACACAGTTAAGTGCCATGGCCTGTGCCACCATGAAATGGCGGCCACCTGACCTGTGAGGAGGGACAAGTGGAAATGAGGTAATTCCGCTGGCATTGCCCTAGGCCAGGGCAAACATGGCAGGGTAAGTTCCATGATGGGTAAGCTCGGATGCACTCCAACCCCCATAATGCTAGTTCGCATCTACTACTGGGCAGGGTCCTGTGGGTTCCAGGTGTGCAGCTATTGACATTAGGCATTGTACCCCATGGCCTGGTGCCTAGCATTGTAACTGGTAGTGCATGGTGTAGTGCATAGGGCTGTTCCCTGTAGGTTGTGTACACCAACTGTAGTGTTGTTGCTGCCATTGACCAAGTGTATCCTCTGTCTCTCCCCCCCTTTTTGTTTTGTCACCCTGTCCTTGTGTGCATTAGCATCATCTGGCAGAAGAGCAGAGGCACCGGCGACTGAGGGAGCTGCATCCCCCATGGGCCTGGAAGCTGAATCCACCGACGGCGAAGGCATCAGTGGGACGGAGGGCAAGGGGAGCACCATGACGGAGATAGGCGGTGACAGTTCCGACAGCGACACCTCCTCCGATGGAAGCTCCCTGGCAGTGGCAGTGGCGGACACCTTTGTGGCCACCCCAACTACAGGCACAGCTGCCACCCCTGTACCAGCACCGCCCTCCCAGCAGACCCTCAGTGAGTTTCCCGTGCCTGCTCACACAGGAGGGTGGGTATCTCATTTGCCCTGAGGCACCTCAGGCCCTGCCCCAGTCAGCCCTGCTGCCCTCAGTGAGGAGGCTATTGACCTCCTGAGATCCCTCTCTGTTGGGCAGTCAACCATACTCAATGCCATCCAGGGTCTGGCAGGGCATTCGCAACAAACAAATGCATTCCTGGAGGGCATTCACTCTGGCGTGGCGGCCCAACAGAGAGCATTCCAGGCTCTGGCCTCCTCCCTGATTGAAGCCACTGTCCCTGTCTCTAGCCACCCCGATCCAACTTCCTGTACCCAGTCCCATTCCCCTCAACTCCAGCCTATCCCAAGCACACCTTCAGACCTGCATGCACCCAAATCAACACACAGAAGTGGCTCAGGCAAACACAGGCACCACACTTCATCCCACAGGCACTCACACAAGCACCATCCAGATGCAGGCACACCAACATCCACTTCCTCCACTGTGTCCCCCCCTCCTCCTTGTCCACCTCCCTCCCAGTTGCATCTCCACTCACACCTTCATGCACTACATCCTCATCCACTAACTCCATCACCAGCACACTTATCACAACACGCCCCCCACTTGCAGTCACCACCCCCACATCCATGCACACGTCCACTGTGTCCTCTCCCACTGTGTCTGTTCCACCTCCCCCCAAAGTACACAAATGCAAGCACACAGACACCCAACAGCCATCCACCTCACAACAGCATCCAGCCCATGCACCTGCACCCAAACACAGTAGACCTTCTACCACCACTCCCTCTTCCTCCACCCTCTTCCAGCCCCAGTGTCTGCAAAAGGCTTTTCCTCGCCACCCTTGACCTCTTCTCTGCCCCTCCCCCCGCCTTCACTTCAGGCCAGTGTGGGCAGAACCTAGTCCAGCACCTCAGCCACCCAGTCCACGGCCACAGTAGTTTGTGCAGCTGCTGAAGGTGTGAAAGGCTCAAAGGAGGCACCCATCACCACAGCCAGTGTGCCTGCACCAGCTGCCAAGGGCAAGAAGGGGACACCAGCCAGCAAGACAAAGGAGGCACCACCAGCCAGCAAGGGGAAGGAGGCACCACCAGCCAGAAAGGGGAAGGAGGGAACACCAGCCATCAAGGGAATGAAGGGAACACCAGCTGGCAGAAGCAAGGAGGCACCACTATCTGCCAAGGGCAGGAAGGGAACAACAGCTGCCAAGGCCAATGTAAAGGGAACTGACGCCGCAGGCAGGATGGATCTGGTGCCTGGGGCTGGAGCAGCACCTGGGCAAACAACACCAGCCATGGCACTTCAGCTGTCTGAGGCTGCAGGGGAAGTGCTGGAGCCTCCCCCCACAGCCACCTGCACCGCCACCTGCACCACCAGCAGCACCACTGCCAGCAGCAGCAGCCCCAGTGGGCAGCCGTCCGAGGCTGCAGGGGTAGGGCTGGAGCCTTCCCCCACCACTGACAGCACCGCCACCTACAGCGCAACTGCCATCCACTGAGCAGCTGTCACCGCCGGCGAGCATTGTGTAGTCATGACTACATGGGCTGTAGTGCTTCAAGGACCCTGCAACACCTGCAGGTGTGAGACCCAGGTGAGAGACTTTGACCTTGAACTATCCAGGATCAGCATCACAGGGCACAAACCCCTCCCCAGAACCAGTGGAAGAACGCATCCACTCACCCCCTCCTTGGCAGGATGAAGCACAGTGGGCACAAAGCTCCCTCCAGAACCAGTGGAAGAAGGCATCCACTCACCCCCTTCTTGGCAGGATGAAGCACACTGGGCACAAAGCCCCCTCCAGAACCAGTGGGCAAACCACCCACTAGAGACTGTGACTTTGCCATCCCCAGGACCAAGCAGTGGGCAAACCACACACTTGAGAGACTGTGGCTTTGCACTCCCCAGGACCAGACAGTGGGCACACCACCCACTAGAGAGATTGTGGCTTTGCACTCCCCAGGACCAGGCAGTGGGCAAACCACCCACTTGAGAGACTGTGGCTTTGCACTCCCCAGGACCAGGCAGTGGGCAAACCACCCACTTGAGAGACTGTGGCTTTGCACTCCCCAGGATCAAGCAGTGGGCAAACCACCTACTAGAGAGACTGTGGCTTTGCACTCCCCAGGACCAGGCAGTGGGCAAACCACCCACTAGAGAGACTGTGGCTTTGCACTCCCCAGGCAGTGGGCAAACAACCCACTTGAGAGACTGTGGCTTTGCACTCCCCAGGACCAAGCAGTGGGCAAACCACCCACTTGAGAGACTGTGGCTTTGCACTCCCCAGGACATCGCAGCGGGCATGTAGCCCCCTCCAGGAGCAGTGGCGTTGTCCCATCTTCCAGCTGAGGTGCCCCCCCCATTCCCCGTCCCCCTGAGGTGTCTCTGTGTTTTTGACCTGATGCCCCAGCAGTGTTCTCTCCGTACTGAGACAGGAGTCAAGTGTGGCCTTGGCCTATGTGTTATGGCCCTGTGGGCCACGGACATTTTGGAGTGGAGATTGTCCCTCCATCTGTATATATTGTACATACTGTTTATTGCTTTAAGGACATATATATATATACATATATATATACATTTTTAATATTACACTCACTGTAATCAATTCCTTTTGTCCTTGCATTATTCCTGAGGGTTACGGGGTGTATATGTGATGTTGTTGCATCTGTTTGTGTGTATGGTGTTGGGGCTGGGGGTATTGCATTTTGCGTGTGTGTGTCACTCTCTTTTTCCTTCCCCCCTCCCTTATGTGCTATGTGCAGTACTCACCGTCATTCGTGTTCCTGGTGTAGGAGGAGGTAGACCAGCATTGGAAATATTTGCAGTTTGGGCTCCATGGCGTCCTGGTTCTTCCTTGTGTGTCGAGAAGTGAGTCATTTCCCTTCTGTGTACTGTTTCTGCCGTGCTTTTGATGGAGTTAGTACCGCCACAGAAAAGGTGGCGGATTGGTGTGCCATAACAGTGTGGGCGGTACATTGCCTTCCACCTGGCTGTTGGCGGTTACCGCCGCGGTGTTTGTTGCTACCGCCGTGGAGGTCAGAGTTTTAAAGTGGCTGTATGTGTTGGCGGTTTCTGCAGTGGTCATAATTCCATTTTTTTTACCACCGGCCTCTAGGCGGTATTACCGCTGCTTTATCACTGACCA
The DNA here is from genome assembly GCF_031143425.1 of Pleurodeles waltl. Taxonomy (NCBI): domain Eukaryota; kingdom Metazoa; phylum Chordata; class Amphibia; order Caudata; family Salamandridae; genus Pleurodeles; species Pleurodeles waltl. The sequence continues at coordinate 677,902,455 of NC_090445.1, forward strand.
CCAGGGTTGTAATGAGGACCATAGATAGTTCTTGTTTTCTTGTAAGAGTTTTGCAGCTGTTGCTGCTGATGGTGGGGAGAGGGGTTGACGCCCCTGGCCTGCAACTGAACCTAGTACTCTCAGAGTGACTCTAAGGGCAAGTCTGCTGGCCTACTGTTAAGAGCCAGAGGGATATAACAGGCCCCCAGCCATCTGAACCAGCACATAGATCCAGCAGGAGCAAGCCCCTGACCCTCAAGTGGTGCCCCTGGTGTCCTCCACTGGCATCAGAGAGGCTCAATTGAAGTGTTTGGGCTCTTTGTCCATTGGGCCCATTGGTTCTGAAACCTTGTCACTCACACAGCCTGCCAACCCGAAGTTCCATTAGCCCGATCCTTCATGCTACAGCATTGACTGCTTGCTGGGAGAGCCACCGCAAAGCTCTGGCCTGACCCCTCACAAATGACAATAGGATCTTTGCTCTACAACAAAGCCCTTCTTCGCTCACATTGAAGACTGCCAGCAATGCTTCTCTTCTCCAAACAGTCCCACCACAGTGAATGGGAGTTTTTGTGCTAGACTGAGAAAGTAACTTTTCAGCAGGGCTGACCTGGTCCCTTTATCTGACCCAAGCTCCATTGCATTCAGCCTGAACTTGTGACTTTCTCCCGGTCTTGCATTACCAGATAGCCACAAGAATCCCTTTGGGCTTTGTGGCACTCTTTCCACTTAAATCTTTAAAATTGCATATCTTTGGTTCTACTGATTTGATTTTTGTCATTTTGGTTTTGATTTATTTATTAGATTTTGCTCTATTTGTCTAAACTGGTGTGTCATGTTTCTTGTGTTGAGTTTGTATTTTATCACTGTTTGAAATTTCTCTAGGTTACGACGGCCTGCTCGGTGCCAAGCTACCTGAGGCTGAGCACAGGTTAATTTGGAGTTTGCTTGTGACTTCATCTTGACAATAATTGAGGTTTCTCACCCCTTGTAGGAGGTTGGCCTGGCTTATAGTGGGTACCTGATGGTACTTACACCTTGTGCCAATTCCAGTTATCCCTTATTAGTAGATTAGTAGTGTTCCAGCAGCTTAGGCTGATAGAGGTAGCTATAGCAGAGCAGCTTAGGCTGAACTAGGAGACATGCAAAGCTCCTACTGTACCACTTATATCATATAGGTACTATATCATAAGAAACACAATACTCAGGGTTACTAAAAATAAAGCTACTTTATTTTAGTGCCAATGTGCCCAAAATATCTCAGAGGATATACTCCCTTAGGAGGTAAGTAAAATACACAAAATATACACACAAGCCAAAATCAGGTAAGTAAAACAGTTAGAAAGTAGTGCAAAGACTGAAGAACACAATAGGATGCAATAGGCCTAGGGGCAACACAAACCATACACTAAGAAAGTGGAATGCAAACCACAAATTGACCCCTAGGATAGTGAAGTGTATAGAGGGTCACAGGGAGTGTAAGAAAACACTAAGGGTGTCCAAGATACCCCACCCCAAGACCCTGGAAAGTAGGAGTAAAGTGCTACTATTTCCCCAGAAACACACTAAAGTCGTGATAGAGGGTTTTGCAAAGACCACAACAGACTGCAAAGCACTGAAGATGGATTCCTGGACCTGAAGACCTTCATGCTACAGCATTGACTGCTTGCTGGGAGAGCCACCGCAAAGCTCTGGCCTGACCCCTCACAAATGACAATAGGATCTTTGCTCTACAACAAAGCCCTTCTTCGCTCACATTGAAGATTGCCAGCAATGCTTCTCTTCTCCAAACAGTCCCACCACAGTGAATGGGAGTTTTTGTGCTAGACTGAGAAAGTAACTTTTCAGCAGGGCTGACCTGGTCCCTTTATCTGACCCAAGCTCCATTGCATTCAGCCTGAACTTGTGACTTTCTCCCGGTCTTGCATTACCAGATAGCCACAAGAATCCCTTTGGGCTTTGTGGCACTCTTTCCACTTAAATCTTTAAAATTGCATATCTTCGGTTCTACTGATTTGATTTTTGTCATTTTGGTTTTGATTTATTTATTAGATTTTGCTCTATTTGTCTAAACTGGTGTGTCATGTTTCTTGTGTTGAGTTTGTATTTTATCACTGTTTGAAATTTCTCTAGGTTACGACGGCCTGCTCGGTGCCAAGCTACCTGAGGCTGAGCACAGGTTAATTTGGAGTTTGCTTGTGACTTCATCTTGACAATAATTGAGGTTTCTCACCCCTTGTAGGAGGTTGGCCTGGCTTATAGTGGGTACCTGACGGTACTTACACCTTGTGCCAATTCCAGTTATCCCTTATTAGTAGATTAGTAGTGTTCTAGCAGCTTAGGCTGATAGAGGTAGCTATAGCAGAGCAGCTTAGGCTGAACTAGGAGACATGCAAAGCTCCTACTGTACCACTTATATCATATAGGTACTATATCATAAGAAACACAATACTCAGGGTTACTAAAAATAAAGGTACTTTATTTTAGTGCCAATGTGCCCAAAATATCTCAGAGGATATACTCCCTTAGGAGGTAAGTAAAATACACAAAATATACACACAAGCCAAAATCAGGTAAGTAAAACAGTTAGAAAGTAGTGCAAAGACTGAAGAACACAATAGGATGCAATAGGCCTAGGGGCAACACAAACCATACACTAAGAAAGTGGAATGCAAACCACAAATTGACCCCTAGGATAGTGAAGTGTATAGAGGGTCACAGGGAGTGTAAGAAAACACTAAGGGTGTCCAAGATACCCCACCCCAAGACCCTGGAAAGTAGGAGTAAAGTACTACTATTTCCCCAGAAACACACTAAAGTCGTGATAGAGGGTTTTGCAAAGACCACAACAGACTGCAAAGCACTGAAGATGGATTCCTGGACCTGAAGACCTGCAAAGGAAGGGGACAAGTCCAAGAGTGGCGAAAGTTTCCGGGGGGGCAGGAGCCCACTAAATCCCGGATGAAGGTGCAAAATGGCTGCCTCCGGATGGAAGAAGCTGAAGATTCTGCAACAACCAAAGGTGCTATGGAACTTCACCTTTGTGTAGAAGATGTCCCAGGGAGTCCTGGAGGATGCAGAGTTGTTTCCTTGGAGAAAGACCGCAAACAAGCCTTGCTAGCTGCAAAGGTCGCAGTTGAAGAAAAAGCGAGCTGCCCAGGCCCAGGAAGGACCAAGATGTCGCCACTTGGGAGAGGAGACAGAGGGAGCCCTCAGCAACACAGAGAGCCCACGCACAAGAAGGCAACATCCACAGAAGTTCTTGAACATGGGTTCAAGAAGACTGAGCATGGCAGTCATCTCAACACTACAAAAGAGGATCCCACGAAGCCAGAGGTCAACTCAGGTAGTTGAGCAACGCAGGACGGAGTGCTGGGGACCTGGGCTAGGCTGTGCATGAAGGATTCTTTGCAAAAGTGAAGAGAAGCCCTAGCAGCTGCAGTTCACATGGTGCACAGGATTACTGTCTGGAGAGGGGAGGCAAGGACTTACCTCCTCCAAATTTGGACAGTTGGACCACTGGACAGTCGAGGTCACTTGGGTCCACCACCTGTGTCCCAGGGGCCACGCTCGTGAGGATGAGAGTGGTCCCAGAGTACCGGTGATGCTGAATTTTGATGCCTGCTGGAGCAGGGGGAAGATTCCGTCGACCCACAGGAGATTTCTTTGTAGCTTCCAGTGCAGGATGAAGGCAGGCAGCCCCCAAACCATGCACCACCAGGAAACAGTCGAGAAAGCTGACAGGATTAGGCGCTACAATGTCGCTGGTAGTCTTCTTGCTACTTTGTTGCAGTTTTGCAGGTGTCCTGGAGCAGTCAGTGGTCGATCCTCGGCAGAAGTCGAAGAGTGAGATGCAGAGGAACTCTGGCGAATTCTTGGAAGCCGTTATCTGAGGAAAAGCCCACAGGAGAGAACCCTAAATAGCCCTCAGAGGAGGATTGGTCACCTAGTCAGGCAAGCACCTATCAGGAGGGGTCTCTGACATCACCTGCTAGCACTTGCCACTCAGAGGCCTCCATTGTGCCCTCACACCTCTGGATTCAAGATGGCAGTGGTCTGGGACACACTGGAGGAGCTCTGTGCACCACCCCTGGGGAGGTGATGAACAGGGGAGTGGTCACTCCCCTTTCCTTTGTCCAGTTTCACGCCAGAGAAGGGACTGGGGGTTCCCTGAACCGGTGTAGACTGGCTTATGCAAAGAGGTCACCATCTGTGCCCTTCAAAGCATTTCCAGAGACTGGGGGAGGATACTTCTCCCCAGCCCTTAACACCTATTTCCAAAGGGAGAGGGTGTAACACCTTCTCTTAGAGGAAATTCTTTGTTCTGCCTTCCTGGGACTGGGCTGCCCAGACCCCAGGAGGGCAGAACCCTGTCTGTGGGTTGGCAGCAGCGGTAGTTGCAGAGAAAACCCCAGAGAGCTGGTTTGGCAGTACCCGGGGTCCATGGTGGTGCCCCGGGGATGCATGGGATTGGCACCCCAATACCAGATTTGGCATGGGGGGACAATTCCATGACCTTAGACATGTTACATGGCCATATTCGGAGTTACCAATGTGAAGCTACATATAGGTACTGACCTATATGTAGCACAAGCGTGTAATGGTGTCCCCGCACTCACAAAGGCGGGGGAAATTGCCCTGAACTATGTGGGGGCACATTTGCTGGTGCAAGGGTGCCCTCACACTTAGTAACTTTGCACCTAACCTTCACTAAGTGAGGGTTAAACATATAGGTGACTTATAAGTTACTTAAGTGCAGTGTAAAATGGCTGTGAAATAACGTGTGCATTATTTCACTCAGGCTGCAGTGGCAGTCCTGTGTAAGGTTTGTCTGAGCTCCCTATGGGTGGCAAAAGAAATGCTGCAGCCCACAGGGATTTCCTGGAACCCCAATACCCTGGGTACCTAGGTACCATATACTAGGGTGTTCCAGTGTGCCAATTAGAATTGGTGAAAATGGTCACTAGCCTATACTGTAGTGACAATTTTAAAGGCAGAGAGAGCATGCACACTGAGGTTCTGATTAGCAGAGCCTCAGTGACACAGTTACTCACTACACAGGTACACACATTCAGGCCACAAATTATGAGCACTGGGGTCCTGGCTAGCAGGATCCCAGTGAGACAGGCAAAAACAAACTGACATACATGTAAAAATTGAGGTAACATGCCAGGCAAGATGATACTTTCCTACACAACCTCCCCCCACCAAAAGAGGGACAATAAGGCTAACCTTGCCCAGATGAGTCTTCATTGTCTAAGTGGAAATATCTGGAGAGTCCATCTGCATTGGAGTGGGAACTCCCAGGGCTATGTGCCACTGTGTAATCCATTCCCTGTAGGGAGATGGACCACCTCAACAATTTAGGGTTTTCACCTTTCATTTGTTTAAACCATAATAGAGGTTAGTGGTCTGTCTGAACAATAAAGTGAGTACCAAACAGGTATGGTCTTAACTTTTTCAGTTCCCAGACTACAGCAAAGGCCTCCCTCTCTATGGCAGACCAATGCTTTTCTCTAGGGGTCAACCTGCTGCTGATAAAAGCCACAGGTTGATCCTGGCCTTCAGTGTTAAGCTGTAATGAAACTGCCCCTACCCCTAATTCAGAAGCATCAGTCTGGACTATGAATTCCATTTCTTGGAGTAACAAGGACTTTTTAGGACAGGTGCAGAGCACATGGCCTGTTTGAGCTCAACTAAAGCCTTTTGAAAGCTAGCTGTCCACAATACCTTTTTAGGCATTGTTGTGCTGGTGAGGTCATTAAGAGGGGCTGCAATGGAGCCATAGTTCTTAATGAACCTCCTATAGTACCCTGAGAGGCCTAAGAAGGCTCTCACCTGGGTTTGAGTTGTAGGGGGAGCCCATTCCATAATGGTTTGGATCTTCCCCTGCAGTGGTGCAATCTGTTCCCCACCTACCAGGTGGCCCAAATAAACCACTTTCCCCTGCCCTATCTGGCACTTTGAAGCCTTGATAGTGAGGCCTGCCTTTTGCAGGGCCTCCAAAACTTTCTATAGGTGGACCAGGTGATCATCCCAGGTGGAGCTAAAGACAGCTATATCATCTAGATATGCTGCACTAAAGGCGCCCAATCCTTGCAGGACTGTGTTCACCAACCTCTGAAAAGTGGCAGCAGCATTTCTCAATCCAAAGGGCATAACAGTGAACTGATAGTTACCTCCAATTGTTGAAAATGCTGTTTTAGGTTTAGCATCTTCTGACAACTTAATCTGCCATACCCTGCAGTCAAGTCAAAAGTGCTTAGATACTTGGCAGATGCCAGTGTATCTATCAGCTCATCTGCCCTGGGTATGGGGTGAGCATCAGTTTTGGTTACTTGATTGAGAACTCTATAGTCAACACAAAACCTAATTTCCTTTTTACCATCTTTATTATGAGGTTTGGGGACAAGCACCACTTGGCTAGCCCAGGGACTTTCAGAAGGCTCAATCACTCCCAGATCTAACATTTTCTGTACCTCTTGTTTAATGCAATCTCTGACATGGTCAGGTTGCCTATAAATCTTACTTTCGACAGGAAAAACTATCTCCAGTGTTAATTGTGTGCTCACACCAGGTAGTTGTACCTGGGATCAGTGAGAAGAGGTCAGAGAACTGATCTAAGAGATTGATGCAGTTGTCCTTCTGCTCAGCAGTAAGGCAATCTGCAAGCACAACTCCCTCCACTAAGCCATCAGCTTCAGTGGTGGGGAAGAGATCAGGGAGAGGGTCACTCTCTTCTTCCAGCCCCTCATCGGTGGCCGTGAGCAAGGTTAACTCAGCCCTGTCATAATAAGGTTTCAGGCGATTGACATGAAGCACCCTAAGGGGACTTCTGGCAGTGCCCAGGTCTACCAAATAGGTGACCTCACCTTTTTTCTCCACAATGAGATGGGGTCCACTCCATTTGTCCTGGAGTGCTCTTGGGGCCACAGGCCCCAATACCCACACCTTCTGTCCTGGGTGGTACTGGGTCAGGACAGGACAGCCTTCTGGTCATGCCATTGCATTTGGAGCTCTTGGCTGGCCTGAAGGTTTTTACTGGCCTTTTTCATGTACTCAGCCATTCCAGATCTTAGCCCAAGTACATAGTCGACTATGTCTTGCTTGGGAGCTTTTAAAGGTTATTCCCAACCCTCCTTCACAAGAGCAAGGGGACCTCTTACAGAGTGCCCAAAGAGGAGTTCAAAGGGGCTGAAGCCCACTCCTTTTTGGGGTACCTCCCTATAAGCAAAAAGGAGGCATGGCAACAGGACATCCCATCTCCTCCTGAGTTTTTCAGGGAGTCCCATGATCATGTCTTTAAGAGTTTTATTAAACCTCTCAACCAGACCATTTGTCTGTGGATGATAAAGAATGGTGAACTTGTAAGTTACACCACACTCCTTCCACATAGCTTTGAGGTATGCAGACATGAAGTTACTACCTCTGTCTGACACCAGTTCCTTAGGGAAACCCACTCTGTAATAGATTCCCAGGAGGGCTTTTGCCACTGCAGGAGCTGTAGTGGTCCTTAAGGGAATAGCTTCAGGATACCTAGTGGCACAGTCCACTACCAAAAAGATAAACCTATTGCCTGAAGCTGTTGGAGGGTCAAGGGGGCCAACTATGTCAACCCCTACCCTCTCAAAGGGCACCCCAACCACTGGTAGTGAAATTAAGGGGGCCTTGGGTGTTCCACCAGTCTTTCCACTGGCTTGGCAGGTCACACAGGAGCGACAAAACTCCTTAGTGTCCTCTGACATGTGAGGCCAGTGAAACAATGGAACAAGTCTGTCCCAAGTTTTACTCTGGCCCAAATGCCCAGCCAAAGGGATATCATGTGCCAAAGTCAGAAGAAACTCCCTATAATGCAAAGGGATGACCAATCTCCTGACAGCTCCAGGTTTAGGTTCCCTTGACTTAGTGTAGAGGAGGTTAACTTCCCAATAGACTTTATGGCTATCAGTGATATCCCCATTCTGCTGTTTGACAGCTTGCTGTCTTAAACCCTCTAGTGTTGAACAGGTCTGCTGTGCCACACTCAGCTCTTCCCTAGCAGGCCCCCCTGCACCCAAAAGCTCAGCATTGTCTGCTGCCAGCTCATCTGGTGTAGGTTCTGCACTGGGAGATGATTCCTCTTCCTCAAAAGGGGAATTTTCTGGAGAGGGAAGGATGGTGGGCAAGGATTTACCCTTTCTACCCCTTGCTTTTGGGAGCACTTGGTCCATTGTTCCAGGATCCATGCTTCCCTGTCCTCTTTGCTTCTGGGACTGAGCCCTTGTGAGAGCAAATATATGTCCTGGAATGCCGAGCATTGCTGCATGAGCCTCCAACTCCACTTCAGCCCAAGCTGATGTCTCCAAATCATTGCCTAGTAAGCAGTCTACAGGTAAATCAGTGGCTACCACAACTTTATTTGGACCAGTAAACCCCCCCTCAGTTGAGATTCACAACAGCCATGGGGTGGCTAAGAGCGTTGTTAAAGCATCAGTCACTTGGTACTGCCGACCAAGTAGGTGTTGATCAGGGTAAACTAGTTTCTCAATCACCATAGTAACACTGGCTCCTGTACCCCTGTAGGCCTCAACTTCAACACAATTTATTAGGGGAAGTTGCTTGTACTTATCCATATTAAGGGGACAAGCAACCAAGGTGGCAAAGTCAATACCGCCATCAGAGACTAAAACAGCCTCTGTGGTCTCCCTAACAAGAACAACCCCAACTACATTATCAATGGTGAGCCCAGCTACACTCTTTGATTGGCTATTTGTAGTAGTCTTCCCACCACAACTGCTATTACTAGGGGCACTAGAGGTCGCAGTTGGGGTTGTGGTGGTGGGAGCCTTGGTGTTTTTCTTTAGACAAGTGGAGTCAACTGCCCAATGGCCTTTACTTTTACATAAATAACACCATGGCTTCTTTTGATTGTTAGAAGAGGATTTGGACCCACATCCCCCAGAGGATTTTTGTGGTTCTGATGAAGACTCAGAATGCTTTATATCCCTACCTTTGTCAGAAGTCTTGCCATCCTTCTTCTTGTCAGCCTTTTCATCACTTGTATGAGCTTTTCTGCTCACTCTTGTTCTGACCCATTTGTCTGCCTTCTTCCCCAATTCTTGGGGAGAGGTCAGATCTGAGTCTACCAAGTACTGATGTAACAAGTCAGACACACAATTATTCAAAATATGCTCTCTCAGAATAAGATTATATAGGCTTTCATAGTCAGTCACCGTACTGCCATGTAGCCACCCCTCCAAGGCCTTCACTGAACAGTCTACAAAGTATGTCCAGTCTTGAGAGGACTCTTTTCTGGTATCTCAGAATGTTGTCCTGTATTGTTCAGTGGTAAAGCCAAATCCATCTAAGAGTGCATCTTTCAAAACTTTGTAGTTGTTGGCAGCACTCTCTATGACAGCATGGAGCCTATCCCTACCCCTGCCAGTGAAAGATAGCCACAAGATAGCAGCCCATTGCCTTTGAGGGACCAACTGTACCATACAGGCCCTCTCAAGAGCAGCGAACCACTTGTTTATGTCATCCCCCTCCTTGTAAGAGGGGACAATTTTGTGCAGGTTTCTTGAATCTGTTTCTCTTACAGGATGACTATCAGGAACACTGCTGCTGCCACCATGGGGAACTAACCCCAACATCTGTCTTTCCCTCTCTACATCTAGAGACTCCCTGCCTAAGGCCCACTGCTGCTGTCTCAGCTTAAGTCTGGCCTCTTCCAACCTCAGCTTTCTGAGTTCCCTGTCCAGGGTGTTATCCTCAGGGTGGGAGGCTTGGGAATGCTCTGACACAGAGGTGAGGTGGGAATTGGCAGAAGTGGACCTGTCTCTAATGGCCTGAACCCTAGATACCTGGCCTTTTGGAGTGAAAGGTGCCCTACTGATGTGTGACCCCCCCTACTACCAGTTTCACTGGGTGGCCTGTTAGTTGACAGGTCTTTGGAGGAACCCTCCCCAGAGTCCTCAGGTCCCTCACCTGATTCTTCCCGAGTACCCTCCTCGTCTACTTCCTGTTCCTGGGATGGGCTGGACTGGTTCTGGTCACTTTCTAGGAGAAGGCTAAAGAGAAGATCTTTGGTAGGGTTCTTACCAATGCTTAAACTTTTTTCTGTACAGAGACCCCTCAAAAGTTTCACGTTTAAACTGACATAAATTGCCTGGAAAACTTTGGGAGTGGTCTCTACTACAGACATAGTTGCAAGAAAGAGTTTAAGATAGAGAGAAAAAAGTTTAGAAACTTTTAAAGAAAAGAGAAAAACGTTTTCAAACTTTTCAAAACTTTTTAGAAACTTTGTAGAATTTTTTTAGAAAGAGAGTTAGACTGTTTAGGTTAACAGTGCATACTTTTAAGTATTTGGAATATGTTTTTCTTATGAAGAGTACCAATGACAAAGTGGTAAAGCAACTACAAGTACTTATCCCACCGCTGCACCACCAATGTAGGAGGCTGGCCTGGCTTATAGTGGGTACCTGATGGTACTTACACCTTGTGCCAGGTCCAGTTATCCCTTATTAGTAGATTAGTAGTATTCTAGCAGCTTAGTGTGATAGAGGTAGCTATAGCAAAGCAGCTTAGGCTGAACTAGGAAACATGCAAAGCTCCTACTATACCACTTATATCATATAGGTACTATATCATAAGAAAAACAATACTCAGGGTTACTAAAAATAAAGGTACTTTATTTTAGTGACAATGTGCCCAAAATATCTCAGAGGATATACTCCCTTAGGAGGTAAGTAAAATACAAAAAATATACACACAAACCAAAATCAGGTAAGTAAAACAGTTAGAAAGTAGTGCAAACACTGTAGAACACAATAGGATGCAATAGGCCTAGGGGCAACACAAACCATATACTAAGAAAGTGCAATGTGAACCACGAATGGACCCCAAGGATAGTGTAGGTTGTAGAGGGTTGCTGGGAGTGTAAGGAAACACTAAGGGTGTCCAAGATACCCCACTCCAAGACTCTGGAAAGTAGGAGTAAAGTACTACTATTTCCCCAGAAACACAATAAAGTTGTGATAGAGAATTTTGCAAAGACCATAACAGACTACAAAGCACTGAAGACGGATTCCTGGACCTGAGGACCTGCAAAGGAAGAGGACCAAGTCCAAGAGTTGCAAAAGTGTCCGCGGGGGCAGGAGCCAATTAAACCCCAGATGAAGGTGCAAAATGGCTGCCTCTGGATAGAAGAAGCTGAAGATTCTCCAACAACGAAAGGTGCTAGGAACTTCTCCTTTGTGCAGAAGATGTTCCACGGAAAGCTGGAGGATGCAGAGTTGTTTCTTTGGAGAAAAACCACAAACAAGCCTTGCTAGCTGCAAAGGTTGAGGTTAAAGAAAAAGGGTGCTGCCCAGGCCCAGGAAGGACCAGGATGTTGCCACTTGGGAGAGGAGACAGAGGGGGCTCTCAGCAACACAGAGAGTCCACGCACAAGAAAGCAGCACCCACAGAAGTCCTTGAACATGGGTTCACAAAGACTGAGCACAGCGGTCATCTCAACACTACATAAGTGGGTCCCACGAAGCCGGAGGTCAACTCAGGGAGTTGAGCAATGCAGGATGGAGTGCTGGGGACCTGGGCTAGGCTGTGCATGAAAGATTCCTTACAAAAGTGCACAGAAGCCCTAGCAGCTGCAGTTCACGTGGTGCACAGAGTTACTGTATGGAGAGGGGAGGCAAGGACTAACCTCCTCCAAATTTGGACGGTTGGACCACTGGACAGTCTAGGGCACTTGGGTCCACCACCTGTGTTTCAGGGACCACGCTCATCAGGATGAGAGTTTCCCAGCGTATCGGTGATGCTGAAGTTTGGTGCCTGCTGGAGCAGTGGGAAGATTCTGTCAACCCACAGGAGATTTCTTCGTGGCTTCCAGTGCAGGATGAAGGCAGGCAGCCCCCAAAGCATGCACCACCAGGAAACAGTCGAGAAAACCGGCAAGATTAGGCACTACAATGTCGCAGGTAGTCTTCTTGCTACTTTGTTGCAGTTTTGCAGGCGTTCTGGAGCATTCAGCGGTCGATTCTTGGCATAAGTCGAAGAGGGAGATGCAGAGGAACTCTAGTGAATTCTTGCAAGTCGTTATCTGAGGAAAAGCACACAGGAGAGACCCTAAATAGCCATAGGGGAGCATTGGCTACCTAGTCAGGTAAGCACTTCTGCTGGCACTGGCCACTCAGAGGCCTCCATTGTGCCCTCACACCTCTGTATTCAAGATTGCAGAGGTCTGGGACACACTGGAGGAGCTCTGGGCACCACCCCTGGGGTGGTGATGGACAGGGGAGTAGTCACTCCCCTTTCCTTTGTCCAGTTTCGCACCAGAACAGGGACTGGGGGTTCCCTGAACCGGTGTAGACTGGCTTATGCAAGGACGGCACCATCTGTGCCCTTCAAAGCATTTCCAGAGGCTGGGGGTTCCCTGAACTGGTGTAGACTGGCTTATGCAAGGAGGGCACCATCTGTGCCCTTCAAAGCATTTCCAGAGGATGGGGGAGGCTACTCCTCCCCAGCCCTTAACACCTATTTCCAAAGTGGGAGGGTGTAACACCCTCTCTCAGAGGAAATTCTTTGTTCTGCCTTCCAGGGACTGGGCTGCCCAGACCCCAGGAGGGCAGAACCCTGTCTGTGGGTTGGCAGCAGCGGTAGCTGCAGAGAAAACCCCAGAGAGCTGGTTTGGCATAACCCATGGTCCATGGTGGAGCCCCGGGGATGCATGGGATTGGCACCCCAATACCAGATTTGGCATGGGGGGACAATTCCATGATCTTAGACATGTTACATGGCCATATTTGGGGTTACCATTGTGAAGTTACATATAGGTATTGACCTATATGTAGCGCACGCTTGTAATGGTGTCTCTGCACTCACAAAGTCCGGGGAAACTATGTGGGGGCACCTTTGCTAGTGCAAGGGTGCCCTCACACTTAGTAATTTTGCACCTAACCTTCACTAAGTGAGGGTTAGAAATATAGGTTACTTATAAGTTGCTTAAATGCAGTGTAAAATGGCTGTGAAATAACGTGTGCATTATTTTACTCAGGCTGCAGTGGCAGTCCTGTGTGAGGTTTATCTGAGCTCCCTATGGGTGGCAAAAGAAATGCTGCAGCCTATAGGGATCTCCTGGAACCCCAATACCCTGGTTACCTAGGTACCATATACTAGGGAATTATAAGGGTGTTCCAGTGTGCCAATTAGAATTGGTGAAAAGGGTCACAAGCCTACAGTGACAATTTTAAAGGCAGAGAGAGCATAACCACTGGGGTTCTGATTAGCAGAGCCTCGGTGACACAGTTAGTCACTACACAGGTACACACATTCAGGCTTATGAGCTATGAGCACTGGGGTCCTGGCTAGCAGGATCCCAGTGAGACAGGCAAAAACAAACTGACATACATGTAAAAATGGGGGTAACATGCCAGGCAAGATGGTACTTTCCTACACCCACCTACCTTCAACCAGTAACCTAATTTCTTACAGAGCCCACATACAACAGATGGCCAGTAGCAGTCCAAATCCATTTGGGCTCTGTGGAATGTAGGTTGTATCAGGAGCTGCAGATGGCGATAAGCCAAACCTAGATCTTGTATAATTCTTAAGCATCCAGCAGACAATGCAAGAGCCTGCAAAAGAGTATCAGCAGAACAGCACAGCCTTCTTCTATTTGGTATTTTTGCATAGTATAGCTTTTCAGACAGAAGTGTAAACCAATTACCTTTGTCTGTGTCAAGGTTAAAAAAATATCACATCTCCAAAGGGAAACAACTCTCAGCAATTGCACATGCTAAGATCCACCCACCTAAAACAGAAATGAAAAAGCAACAACTTATCCATGTAGAAAAAATTATATTAATGAGAGAACAGTAAGAATTTGAAGAACAGATATGTATTGATTAGTTGATCAACAGAAGATGCACTTGTTATTTTGCTTATATGTCCTTCTGAAAGATGTGATTGGACAAAGTTTTCGGTGTTGTGATAAACAGATTCCCAAAAAAGCAGTAATTAACACCACATGGTCTTTCTCTGAACTGCATTAGCCACATCCTACACTAAATACTGAAACACACATATATAATACAGTGGAAATAGGTTTGTCCACTTTCTTATTATGGTTAGCGCTTTCTCTGGTAGAAATACTATAATCTTTCTGCCCATTGTTCATGAAATAATATGCCTCCTATTTTCTACCACTGATTCTTTATTACACTGTTTTCAACCATTCATCTTGCATTTACTGTGTTTTTGTGATCATGTTTTCTCTGTTCCTTTATTAAGTCACTAATTTGTCCTCTTCTCTTTCATGTCTACCCAATAAAGGTATGAAAATAGCAAATCAAACGTGTGAAGTCAAGTTCATTCTACTAGGATTTACTTCTGATGCCAACAAGAAGATTCTTCTGTTTGCCTTGTTTTTGCTTTTCTATGTAATCAGCGTGATTGGAAACATTGGAATGATCTTTGTTATAAATCACAGTCCTCGTCTGCACTCGCCAATGTATTATTTCATCAGCAATTTATCTTTCATAGACTTCCTTATGTCTTCACTGATTGTTCCGAACACCCTTCAGAACTTTTTGGTAGATGAAGCAGCTATTTGTCTGTTCGCTTGTGCAACTCAAATGTACGGATTGATTTTCCTCGGGTGCGCAGACTCTTTCCTTCTGTCAGTGATGGCGTATGATCGCTATGCTGCAATATGTCGTCCTTTGCATTATGTAGTTGTTATGAGTACAGACTACTGTTTTAAGCTGGTAGTTATCGTATATGTCTGTAGTCTTATCTACTCAGCAGCTCTCACCATACCGACCATTAACTTACCTTTCTGTAGGAGCAACAGAATACCACACTTCATTTGCGAAATACCATCCCTTCTGAAGCTTGCATGTTCAGATACCCGACCCCATTCCATTCTCCTCTTTACTCTGGTCGGCCTTTTTTCAGTATTTTTTGTAACAACCATATTCATATCCTACATATACATATTGTCAACAATTCTGAAATTCCGTTCTGCAGCAAGCAGATTGAAGGCCTTCTCCACCTGCGGCTCCCACTTGCTTACAGTCTTTTTATTGTATAGTACGGTCTCAATTATGTATTTTTGGCCAACATCTAGTAGTGTTGTAGCTCATGGTGAAGCTTTTTCTGTATTCTACACTGTTATTATTCCTATGTTGAACCCAATCATCTATAGTGTGAGAAACAGAGATGTTAAGGAGGCTTTGAAATCTATAGTGACTTGTCTATGTTACTATAAAAATGGCTCTTATTGACAGCCATAAAAACTGCAGATCTGGCCAGGATTAGGGGAAAAATTGAGCTGGAAATCACAGTATGTTCACCTTAAATTGAATTTGGGTTTAGTTAGGAAGCTTTTGTGCGGATCTTTCAAGCAGAAGTGCAAATAAATATAGGGATGGAGGTGACTGGTGGGTCTTACATGTTAAGGTATGAAAAAAATAACTTGCAGATTTGGAATGTTAGGGGAGAACTGAAGAGGGTTCTGTGAGAAGCGGGTGGAGAGCTGGGGAAGAAAAGGTCAGGTGGTGGATGGACGTTGTGTGAACTGTGTAATCATCCTGCTTAAATAAAATAAACTACTTACTGAAAAGGGGAGTCCTTGCATTGGAGACAAGCGACCCTTCAAGTGGGATGATTTTTCACGTGTGTGGTGAATTGGACAGCTTTTCGTTTCAATTCTTGTACCAATATTATTGAGGAAATTGAATTTAATTTGGAGTTTCTTGTCATCTGCTTGCACACGACTTCATCAGCACGAGTTACTCTGCTAACCCCTTGCTGCCAGGCCATTTCCCCCTCATGTGCCAGGCCTTTTTTTTGGCTATTTGGGGTAGTTCGCGCTTAGGTCCTCATAACCTTTTGTCCACATAAGCTACAAATGCCAAATTTGCGTCCTTTTATTCCAACATCCTAGGGATTATAGAGATACCCAGACTTTGTGGGTTCCCCTGAAGGAGACCAAGAAATTAGCCAAAATACAGCAACAATTTCGTTTTTTTAAAACAAATGGGAAAAAAGGGCTGCAGAAGAAGGCTTGTGTATTTTTCCCTGAAAATGGCATCAACAAAGGATTTGCGGTGCAAAAATCACCATCTCCCCAGCTTTCTGGAACAGGTAGACTTGAATCAGAAAACCCAATTTTTCAACACAATTTTGGCATTTTACTAGGACATACCCCATTTTTACTATTTTTTGTGCTTTCAGCCTCCTTCCAGTTAGTGACAGAAATAGGTGTGAAACCAATGCTGGATTCCAGAAAGCTAAACACTTCTGTAAAGTAGACAAACTTCTGAATTCAGCAAGGGGTAATTTGTGTAGATCCTACAAGTGTTTCCTACAGAAAATAACATCTAAAATAAAATAAAAATTGAAATTGAGGTGAAAATAACAACCATTTTTCTCCACGTTTTACTCTGTAACTTTTTCCTGCGATGTCAGATTTTTTTAAAGCAATATACTGTTATGTCTGCTGGACACATCTGGTTGCGGGGATATATAGGGCTTGTAGGTTTGTTGGAGTGTGTCTTTTAAAAGCAATATTAACATGAAAAGCTTGCAATATATTCTGTAATGAAGCTGCATAGAAAATGTGTTAACGTAGAAAATAATACATGCGTTTGAAAAGTGCCCACGGGGAGTGGCTACCAATGTATATGAAGACTAATGAAACTTATTCGTAATGAATTAATTATGTACTAATGTTTTGAATTTGTATTAGCATATTATAATTAGAGCCATGTATTAGGGGTTTGTTGACTAAATTACTAGGATTTAGTTTAGCGAGGGTCTGGGCCTAGCTGCCTGGTCTCATATTAAACTGTGTTTTTCCTAATGTGCAATGTGCTGTTTTCCTGAAGGACACGAGACTGTACTTTTCCAGAAGCTCGATGTGTGTGTAGCCGTAGTAAATTCTTTCTCCGACTTGCACAAGGAGACATTCTTGCTGAATGCAACAGTGTCATTTGTAACGGGTGCAAGGCTGCTTGGAGTAGGAGAAAACAATAGAGCTACTGACTGGACCGTAAAGTGTAACTTTTCTTTTCTGACATTCCAACCGATGAAGACGTCAATAACATGGGCCAATCAACGATATGAGAACTGTGGTTTATGGAAAATTCTAGTGCAATGCGTGGAGAATTATTGGACAGAGATAATGATATACCAAATATTATCCAATGAGGAGTTAGGAGCAAATTAGGCAATATTGATTTAACCGCATGACCTGAGAAGAAATCAGCCATTATTGGACATTCCACTCCAAGCCATACTTTGCCATTTTACTGAGACATTTAGGCCATTCTTTTGAAACTTTGCCGTTTATTCTTCCTGATACTTTAACCATCCTCTATTCGTTCTTACTTGATACTTACTTCTCCTCCATATGAGGAAAGAGTCATATTCCTTAGCTATCCATACTGAGACTTTGCCCTGTCCTATCTATGCTGATGGTGAATCGACTGATGTCCTGAGGACGAAGTCTGACGCTGTTTGCTGATTCATTGGATGGGTAACTATCTGATGAAAATTGTAATTGTCTGTTTGCCTTTCTCTCTAGGTACTAACTGCGCTTTTGATAGAGGCCATAGTTAGATGTTTTCCAAATTTGTGTTTGCTAAATTGTTTTGCATGAAGCCCAACATGCTAATGCTAATTTGAGGTTAGTTAAGGTGTTCACAAGATCTGATGCAAATAGACAAATGACTGAGTTCTTGCTTTGTTGAATCATGCACTACTGAGACTTTGCTAGGCTGCTTCTTATTAACAACATGTTAATGCTGAATGAATATTCTCTATGTATTGATTAATTGTGCTCTAATATAAATCTGAAGAGTTACTAATGAGATGAATTGCTAATGAGATTAATGGAAATTACTTTAGATTGTAACTAATAGGAAAATTTATATCTTAACACTTAACTAAATTGGTGTGGTTATTCATGGCTGAAAGGTCATAGTGTGTTCACTTTATTGATTCTTATTAAATGTTATTGATTAATTTGTTGATTAGCTGCTGTGAATATTGATAGGGTTATTGATCTATTGATTTTGTGAGGCCAAAAGATACTGCGTACTGGGAAGTCCCAAGGTTCATCGACCTAGGCGTGTCTCCTTGTAAGTTTACTTATCAAGGTTCTGACGCGCTATCAGTTTTTGGTAGCAGAGGATGGTTTGGCCCTTTGGGGCCCCAGTGCGAAAGATCACAGTTTGATAACAGTTTTGTAGCAGTGCGGACGGTTTGGCCCTTTGGGGACCCCAGGACAAGGGACAAGTATTTGAAAGGATTGATGGTTCAAAAGGTCCGGTAGAAATTGATGAGCATAGTTTGGAAGTAAGCAAGGTGTATCGGAAAATTGGGTTTTGGGAAAATTGTTCTTTTTCAATGATGCTAATTGGAGAAATTATGTGCCCCTAAGTCCCAAATGACTTTCCCGGAATCTCGGAACTTGCTAAAGGGAGTTTGAGTATGTTCCTGGCATTCTAGTGATAGTGTGAGTGAAGTAGGGTTTGCGCTTGCACAGCTTATGCATATCGCAGGTGAATTGTGAAGTCTGTGAGGATTTTAGGTCAAATGATGATGTTTTAGTAGGAGTGTGCGTACTCCACAGTATGAGAGTAGGGAAGTCGGCAAACTTCATGTGAGTGTGGCGCTTTGTGCTCAAAATTGTCCATGTGGTTGTTGATGATGTATGGGCCCTGCGTTGTCTAAGACTCCGGAGTATGCACGGTTTAATGGGTCAATGGTGAAATCGACAAGTCGAGTTTGAGTCAAAGTGAGTGAAATGAAAACTTCGATGGAGATTTGGTGAGTTCTAAAGTGCACTAGAACAACCCATTGACAAGTCGAGAGTAAAATATGCGGGTCAAATTTTGCTTGCGAGTGCGGAATCTGAGAATGAGAGAGTAGCGGCCGAGGCTAAGCGAAATCTCTGTAAAGTTCAGAAGTGAACCGGCAAATTTGAGTTTTTGTTGGTGCTCGCAATATATAGCATTACTTTTGTGTGAATCGAGAGTGAGGAAGACAAGCCGCAAGACTTTCTCAGCCGCAGTGTGTGTGAGTGTGACATCATTGGAGCAGCGCTGGGATAGGTCGGTTACTGAGAAGCCGTCCGTGAGAGGCAATTGGTTGAGAAGGTAGGCAAAGAGAGTTCTGGGAATTAAAATTAAAGTCACTTCCTGATTCGATTGTGAACGAAATAAAAGACGCAAAAATGACATTTTTCAAGGCTTTAAGAGCGCCTTGAGGGGAGATGTATATATTACTGCGAGTGTAGGGGAGGTTACACCACCAGAAGATACACCGGCTTATGCTGTAATGGAGGCAAGGGGTGTCACGCCATGTCTTTGGCTAAAGCAATGGTGCAAAGCAACAGAGAAAGAAGGGTGTTTGGTGTTTCCAGAGCACGGAACGTTCAACATAAGGGTTTTGAAAAATTTGCAGAGGGTGCTAAATGAGCTAAAGCCACCTCCTAGTTGTATTTCTACATGCACTACGTGCAAGGTGAACAGTGGTGCAGGGTAAGAACAATGAAATATACTATGGACCATTGGCCTCTGCTTCCATTTTACATTGGCTTACGACTCCATTTTGTCGAGCCTTGTTCTGTGCGTAAAGCACTGTTCTGTGTTTTCCCAAAAACTTCTGCAAGCTGCAGGGTGGGGTGTTTTTCTGCTCAACTTCGCTCCATCTGCCTGATATGAAGGGCGCTATTTACATTCCACAAGCTATCAGTTAGGACAACAGGGGGATGCGCCTGTACTCAAGAAGGAATGCAAGCTTCACCTTGGAGCCCTCTTCTGGAAACCTGGCCCGTCCCGAGGAGACATCTCAAAGGGTGAACAAGGTACCGCCGATTGCACAATTTGTAAAGGAGGGGTCTTTTTCTAGAAAAGACTCCTGGGCGTTGGTAAATACTATAAAGGTCAGGAGCCTTGATGGACTGGTGTAGGAACTCTCTTCTGGGTTGGACGCAATACCAGGAGGACTGATTGTCCCGAAGGAGACTCCCTGTGCCAGTCGATTTGGGTTCCCCGGCTTTGTGTGCGGCGGAGGGATGTAGAATCTCTTTTCGGTGAAGCCTTTCAATTTATAAGCACTGAAGCATATTGTGTGTGCATATGTAATATGCACTTATTCTTGCAGTTATTTTTCGTGTTATTTTCCATGATATCACAGAGTGTTTATATTCTCACAGTTATTCTCATGTTATTTTTCATGATATATTAGTGTGGTCAGTTTTGCTATATGAGAACTTGCCCCATAAATAAACTTGATTATTCTACTTACTAAGGTGAGAGTGATTGTTTCACATTGTGCCCTAAACTATCCTGAAGTGCATAGTTCTGTTATTCTGAAGAGTGAAGCAACACAATTTGGCGTAGTCGTTTGCAGGATTCGAAAAAAAAGAAAATGTTTAATAAGATCAAAGCGAGTTCAAAAGCAAGTTCTCATGTATCAAATCCAGACATAGAAATTCCGGGGTGGGAAACTGCCCCGTATAAACGTTTAGCTCAGGAATGGTCATATTGTGCTGGTTTGTGTGAAAATTGGAATGCGTGTATGTTAAATGCAGAACCTGAAGATGTTTTTACATGTTTACAAAAAGTGTCAATTGACAAAGGAAAAGAGATTTGTACGTTAGGGAGGCGAGGCTGGATCTTGCTCTCTGCGTACAGAAAGTTGCATGCAAAATGTTTACAGTTACAGAAAGACCACGAGCAGCTGGAGAAGGAGTTAGTAGAAGCCCGAAATTCCTCTACCATGTTAGCTTGTCAAAATAAATTGTTAAGTGATAAGCTTGAAATGTACCAGCTGGTTGCAGAGAGGACGGCAGTTAGCGTCGCTCAATATAAACACAAAAAACGAAGAGGGAAAGTTAATAAAAAGAAGGTACATTTAGCTATCTCTCAGGCAGGGTTAGCCTTTGACCCTGAATTTTGGGATGGAAACATCTGGGATATGTCTGATTTTTCAGATGAGTCCGGGGGTGATAACTGTCAAGATGTTAGTCAGGAAAAGACAGAGCGCAGGAATGTTGTCCGTGCGCAGCCAATATATTGGCGACAGTTACAGCATAGCCCAGCTAACACTGGAGGGGTGATGCTGGATGCTCTGAGGATTACACACAACAAGAACTAAGTGATGTGATAGACAGATTTTGACAGAGGTCTGGGGAAACATTGCTTACGTGGATGGTGCGAGTTCATGATATGGGGGGTCCAATTAGATCACGGCGACGCCCCGAGGCTTTGTATCTTAAGTACGGACCCAGTTATCCAAAATGAGTTTAGATCTTATCCAGGGAATGGTCCCATGACCAATCTGTTGGAGTTAGCGGTGCAAGGGTGTGCTCAGAAGTATCCGACAGAGTCAGACTGGCCGCCTAATGATAAACCTTGGTATACTTTGAGAGATGCAGTACAGAGATTGAAGGAGGAATGGATGAAAACAGCTATCTTTCTGGGTAATGCTCATAATTTGATGAATGGAATTTTAAATGTGTCTGTGCGAAAACGGCTGATTAGGTCCCCCCCTCCTGCATACTAGCATGTCATCATGACTTTGTTAATTAATCAGACTGGTAACCCACTGTTTCAGGTGGTAGAAGCCGTGCGGGAGTTAAGTGATTTAGGGGAGTGGACTAAGCCAGAGTGGAATTCATGGTCTGAGAATCATACTGATATTAACAGGGTGTCAAGGCGGGACATGTTTCTGGCCTTGCTGAAGGATGGGGTGTCCAGGGATGACATTGATGGGATAACCACCAAGGACATGTGGGAGATGTACCGCAAATGCGGTTTGGATAAGAAGGAGGGGAGCAGGAAAGGGAACAAGAAAGATAACAAACTGGTGAACCAGAGAAAGGCAGGATAGGAGGAGTGCGAGGATGAAAAGGGAGAGAGAGGGAGAGAGCCCCGCAGTAGAGAGAGATCCCCAGATGATGGAGATTGGGAGCAAGAGCACCGAGGCTCAGAGGGAACCCGGAGCAGGGAGAGAGACCGGGAACTGACAGGTTCTGAGAGAACTCGAGGAAGAGAGTGGGAGAGAGAGCTAATAAGCTCAGAGAGATTGCGAGGCAGAGACAGGGAGGAGGAGCTCCCTGAGAATTACCGCAGACTGTATCCAGATCTGACTTGGGCAGACTCCGATGTACGCAGAGTGAAAATAGACTAGGAAATAGGTCAAACTCTGGTGCAGGGATGGGCTTGCAAAGATAACAGATCACATGTTAAAGTAGAAATTTCTTGGAAACGTGGAAATGTTCAGAAAGTTCGAGCCCTTGTTGACACCGGAGGGGAGGCCTCTTTAATTCATGGAAACCCAAGAAAATTCAAGGGACAGTACTTCACCATTAGGGGATTGGGCGGAAAAGAAACCCCAGCAGTGCAGATAGTGTTCCCATGAAAATAGGGTCACTACCAAAGAGAGAATATAGGGCGAGATGTAGCAAAGTGTTTGTGCCTCGCAAACAGCGAAAAACGCCGTTTGCGAGGCGCAAAAGCCTCTTTGCTATGCAGAAATTCATTTTGCGAGTCGGATCCGACTTGCAAAATGCATTTCCGACTCGCAAATAGGAAGAGGTGTTCCCTTCCTATTTGCGGCGCGAAATGCAATTCAATTTCATTTGCGAAAGCGGTCGCAAATGAAATCGCAGTTACCATCCACTTGAAGTGGATGGTAACCCATTCGCAAACGGGAACCTTCCCCTTTGTGAATGGAAATAAAAATAATTTTCAGAGCAGGTAGTGGTCCAAGGGACCACTGTCTGCTCTGAAAAATACCGAAACAAAAGGTTTCATTTTTTTTTCTAAGTGCAGCTCGTTTTCCTTTAAGGAAAACGGGCTGCAGATATAAAAAAAAAAAACTGCTTTATTAAAAAGCAGTCACAGGAAAGGTGGTCTGCTGTCTCCAGCAGGCCACCATCCCCGTGAGTGCCCATACTCGCAATGGGGTCGCAAACTGCGACCCACCTCATTAATATTAATGAGGTGGGTCTTTGCGACCCCATTGCGAGTTGCAGAAGGTGTCTGAGACACCTTTCTGCATACCAAATTGCGACTTGCAATTTGCGAGTCGCACGGACTCGCAAATTGCAAGTCGCAATTTCCTACCTACCTACATCTGGCCCATACTGTCTTGATTGTGCCCATTCCTGAGTACATTATTGGGATTGAAATTTTGAAAGGGATGACCCTACATTTGGAAGATGGATGTTATCAATTTGGTTCCAGTAACACTTCCCCAAGCCACTAAGGTGATTCAAATGAAACAGTACAGAATACAGGGAGGACATGAAGAGATTAGCCAGACTATACATGACTTACTGGAGGCCGGGGTAATAATTCCCATCACCACTGCGTGGAATAATGCCCTTTGGCCTGTTCGCAAAAGTGATAACAGTTGGAGGATTTGCATTGATTATCGCCAGTTGAATAAACATACCCCTCCTCTGACTGCGGCGGTCCCAGACAACATTACTTTGATTGAAAACATACAGAAACACAGTGGGACCTGGTACGCCACAATTGACATTGCCAATGCGTTCTTCACGATACCAATAGCCACTGAAAGCCAGCCCCAGCTGGCATTCCAGTGGGCGGGGCGCCAGTACACCTTCTGTAGATTGCCCATGGGGTATTTACATAGCCCCACTATCTGTCACCGGCTGGTGGCAGAGCATTTGGATGAAGTATCAGTGGTTCCCAGAGTGCAAATTTCCCACTACATAGATGACGTGATGATGCAGGGAGAGACACAAGAACAGGTGCAGATTCAGCTAGACAGGGTGGTGGAACATTTGCAGAATAAAGGGTGGGAAATCAACCCCGAGAAAGTGCAGGGACCGTCTCAGAGCGTGAAATTTTTGGCCATTCAGTGGAATCAGGGACACAGAGAAGTGTTGCCAAAAGTGAAACAAAAGATTAAAGAATTTGCAGTGCCGCGAAATAGGAAGGAAGCCCAGAATTTTATTGGACTATTCGGGTATTGGAGACAGCACATACCCCATTTGTCTCAGATTTTGGCCCCATTGTACAAAGTTACACGAAAGAAGAATGCGTTTGAATGGGGAGAGCAGGAGCAGCGCGCGTTTGATTTGGCGAAAGACGCCATTCAGCATGCTTTGGATTTGTGGCCGATTCGGGAGGGAGATATCGAGCTGAATGTGACAGTCCAGGGGCAGCATGCTAATTGGAGTTTATGGCAAAAACAAGGAAGAAAGAGGGTGCCCCTGGGATTTTGGACAAAGAAGTTACTCGAGGCAGGAGAGCAGTACACTCCCTTTGAGAAGCAGCTGCTGGCTTGCTATTGGGCTCTGGTTGATACCGAGCAAATTATATTGGGACATAATGTGATTTTAAGACCTGAAATCCCCATCATGCAGTGGGTGATGAGTTCTCCTAAGACTCACAGAATTAGGCATGCGCAGGAAGCCAGCATTATAAAATGGAAATGGTATGTCCAGGACAGGGCACGAACGGGTCCAAAAGGAACCGCCGTTTTGCATGAGCAGGTAGCGCAGGCTCCCATGGAGAATTCAGAAATGTTGCACGTTGTACCTCCGGTGTGTGAATCTCCGGTAGGGTGGGGGCAGCTGTTCGCAGACTTGTCTGCAGATGATAAAAAACATGTGTGGTTCACAGATGGCTCAGCAAAATATGTTTGAGCGAAAAGGCACTGGAAGGCAGTGTCCTATAATCCTGTTACAAAGAAGCTTTTAACAACTACAGGACAGGGAAGACGTAGCCAGTTTGCAGAGCTTTACACTGTGTATCAAGCTTTGAAAAAAGAGCTACCTGTAAAATGTCACATTTATACAGATTCCTGGTGTACCGCCAATGGGTTAGCTACTTGGCTTCCCACGTGGCATGCACATCAGTACAAAATCCATAACAAAGAGGTATGGGGAAAGGAGTTATGGCAGGAGATCTGGTAAATGTTACCTCAAAGCACCGTGACTGTCTATCATGTGGAAGCTCACTGTCCAACTGATTCATTAGACCGATGGTTCAATTGTCTTGCAGACGATCGAGCCAAGATTCAAGAGGCTGAAGTGGAGGCGCAGAATTCTGATTTGGTGGGAATGGCTAAATGGGCACACCAGAAATGCGGACATCTTGGAGAAAAAGCTACTCACAGGTGGGCAGAGATTAGAGGGATGCATCTTCCCCTAGATTTAATTAAAACAGCAAACATTGAATGTCCCATTTGTCAGCATACACAGCACAGACCGGTCCCACAGGTGGTAAGAGGCCAGCTAGGCAGAGGTAAATTGCCAGGACAGATATGGCAAATTGATTACATTGGACCAATGCCAGTGAGCAGAGGGTGTCAGTATGCCTGCACAGTAGTGGATACTTACTCTGGTTATCTCATAGCCTTTCCCTGCAAGCGCGCAACTCAGCAGAGCACCCTGAAAACATTAGATCGGGTGATTCTGTACTATGGGGTGCCGCGCAAATTCAAAGTGATAACGCCAGCCACTTCAAGGGCAGACTAGTGCAGGACTATTGCGGATTTTTCACATACCTTACTACCCACAAGCAGCGGGACTGATTGAGAGAATGAATGGGTTGTTGAAAGAACAATTGTGCAAACTGTCTGATGGTACACTGAAGGGGGGGAGGGATAATTTGTACGATGCTTTGCAAATTTTGAACAACCGACCCCTTACGAATGCCGAGACACCTCTCATGAGAATGCTCACACCTGCTTTACAGATTAATCCATTTACAGCAAGCAATACCATTGTGTATTGGGAAACAGCTCCAGGAGCTTTGGCCCCATATCGAGCTACACCAGAATCTGCAGGACTTGACCTGCATGCTTTACACATGCATCGATTGAAGCCTAGAGACATCACTCTGATTGAAACAGGGGTTGGAATTCAGATTCCCCCTGAGCATTATGGTCTAATCGCCCCTCGATCTGGGCTTGCCCTGAGAGGCATCCAAATTTTAGGAGGCATGATAGATGCAGACTACCAGGGCAAGTTGAAAGTCATTCTCTTGAACAGTGGTGACACAGACCTAGTGGTGCAACCCGGTGATCGCGTTGCCCAAATTGTCATCATGCCAGTATAGGGAGGTGTTGTCAAGAAGGGGAGTGTCCCAGCCCTTCTCACTGTAAGAGGCAAAGGAGGGTTCGGATCTACTGACAAGAACCCAGAGGCCAAAGTGTGGATTGAATCCCCAAATAACCCTCCTCAACCCGCTGATGTCATTGCCACTGGACCAGACAATGTCCTAGTAGTTATGCGACCTGGTCAAGACAAATGGGAACATATTCCCGCTGATAAAATGCTATTTGCGAGAATGATAATACGTGTTTTGTCTTTTGTTCTTTTCAGATCATCCTGTGGGGTGCCTGTGCGATGAGTGTGGTGTATGGAGTCCTTTCGGGAGGCTCCACCGGGGAGCGGGAGGGGCTCATAGCCTAAAAATTAAATCGTCAGCCGCAGATGCCGACGCTACTGCATCAACCGAACAATGTTGGGATTCATCTGGCGCAGGAAGTGCTGAATGTATCTCACTTCTGTATGAGTAACATGCGAAGCGTTCAAGATCTGATTACCACTTGTCTGGTGGCGGTGCCCACTCCTGCTGCGGTATTATTGCACATCTTTAACAATACAAACCAGGATGGAATGGTGGATGTGAGTGACGTTCGCTTCCATCTGTCACTCTATGAATACTGCTGTCATTGCCCGGAGGTGGGCAGGCGGTTGTGGAGGAACATGACATCCATACTCACGTTTAACATCTCAAATGGGGATGTGTGCTATTCATTGACCTGTGATCCTATAAAAATAGGTAAATGTGCTCAGCTTAAACTGGAGAAAAGTGACAAAAACTTAACTGCTGCACCTCAGACATTGTGCCACTCACGAAATGACCTGAACTGTTTGAATGTAAATAATTCAATGTTCTGCCAGAATGTGGTGCCTGCTGCCAGCCACATTCAAAACGTTAAGTTGCCTAAAGGTTGGCTCTTTTCATGTGGTAACATCTCTTTTACCTATATCCCAGCCAATCTAACTGGAGGGCCTTGTGCCTGGACACGCTTAGGCTTTCTCATTTTTCCTATGGATACTGCTCTACACCCTCGCTATACCAGAGACACTATTCAATTGCCTACAGACTGTGATTCTGAAATTTCATTGCTTTCCAAAACAGAATATGTCAGTTTAGCTGGTTCTATCGTAGGGGTGCCAGGGCTCGCAGTGTATAATACCAGAGTTATTCTTAAACTTGTATGTTTAGTAGTTAAGAATATTAATTATACATCAGCTACTTTAGCTGAGCTGTTATTAGATGTACAGGGAACTACAAAAGCTGCTTTGCAGAATCGCGATGCTATTGATTATTTACTGCTCAAACACAACCATGGCTGCAGCGATTTTGAAGGGTTGTGTTGTTTTAATTTATCCGACCACTCCATATCAATCAACTCCCACATAGAGGCCCTGCATAAGTTAGTGAAGGGGGTGCAGCAGGATGTTGACAAGGGGTGGTGGGATTGGGTTTTTGGATGGCTGCCTAATTTAGGCCAATTGCGTTATATCCTTTGTGTAATCATTATCATAATAGTTATTTTAATTTCGTTATGTTGTATTCAGTGTGTGCCTAACCTTCTATCTCAGTGTCGCCCAAGAGCATTGCCATTTCAGCTTATAGGATATACTTAGTTGTAAGATGGCCAAATGGTCCAAGGGTGGAATGCATTGCTACATGCACTACGTGCAAGTGTACTATGTGCAAGGTGAACAGTGGTGCAGGGTAAGAACAATGAAATATACTATGGACCATTGGCCTCTGCTTCCATTTTACATTGGCTCACAACTCCATTTTGTCGAGCCTGGTTCTGTGCGTAAAGCACTGTTCTGTGTTTTTCCAAAACCTTCTGCAGCTGCAGGGTGGGGGTTTTTTCTGCTCAACTTCGCTCCATCTGCCTGATACGAAGGGCGCTATTTACATTCCACGAGCTATCAGTTAGGACAACAGGGGGATGCGCCTGTACTCAAGGAGGAATGCAAGCTTCACCTTGGAGCCCTTTCTGGGAACCTGGCCCGGTCCGAGGAGACGTCTCAAAGGGTGAACAAGGTACAGCCGATTGCACAATTTGTAAAGGAGGGGGTCTTTTTCTAGAAAAGACTCCTGGGCATTGGTAAATACTATAAAGGTCAGGAGCCTTGATGGACTGGTGTAGGAAGTCTCTTCTTGGTTGGACGCAACGCCAGGAGGACTGATCGCCCCGAAGGAGACTCCCTGTGCCAGTCGATTTGGGTTCCCCGGCTTTGTGTGCGGCAGAGGGATGCAGAATCTCTTTTCGGTGAAGCCTTTCAATTTATAAGCATTGAAGCATATTGTGTGTGCGTATGTAATATGCACTTATTCTTGCAGTTATTTTTCGTGTTATTTTCCATGATATCACAGAGTGTTTATATTCTCACAGTTATTCTCATGTTATTTTTCATTGTATATTAGTGTGGTCAGTTTTGCTATATGAGAACTTGCCCCATAAATAAACTTGATTATTCTACTTACTAAGGTGTTTGAGACTGATTGTTTCACATTTTGCCCTAAACTATCCTGAAGTGCATAGTTCTGTTATTCTGAAGAGTGAAGCAGCACACTAGGCCAGCACAGTTTGAGGCGTTAGCAATTTGGGGACTGATGGCAATACGACAACAGCAACAGAAATTTGAGAGGAGAACGAGGAAAGCAGAAAAGACACTAGCCAAGGCTAGGTGGGATAGTGCACAGAGAGCTTGGAGGAGAGAAACAATCTACGGAATCCGGATATTTCCAGCAATAGCTCAAGAAGGTAAAAACAAATGGGGGAAGCCACTTGTAAGACTGACATAAGTCCTTCCAAAGACAAAGAGGCTAGGAAGCCCTGGTCAGAGATGGATAACTCAGATGATGATGAGTTCCTTAATCAGATACTGAATGACCGACCACCGCCATATGCAATAGATGACAATAGACCGAGTACTAGTACATGTCCTGCAGGTTCGACTCAAGAGAAGGTGACAACGAATCCGATACAGGTTAGCCCTGTCTCCACACCAGTTCCGGTGCAGAGTAGGATTAGTGTGTCCACTGCTCCAGGTATGCAATCTCAGTTGGAGCCACCGCAGGTTCAGAGGCTTTGCCCTGATGTCCCAATCTTAGAGACTACCACAAATCTGATGGTGCCGACAGAGCCGGCATATTCGAGACCAAAGCTGGTTCAGACTGATCCAACTCCACCTTTACTGCCCCAGGTACAGCAACAGATGATTCCGAATTACACTTCGGTCACAGGACCGCAGTCAACCATGGCACCAGTAATGAACCAGAATATGGGATTTAATACTCCACAGGTTTTGGGAAACAGGCAGACGCCATATCCTTGCCCATTACAGTTGGTCCACCAGTACCGTTGTACGCGCAGGCGAAGCCTGGTGTGTGTGATCAGGGGATAATGACCCAAGAGATGACAATAGGAGGGTTTGTAGGGAGCTCTCAAGGGATGACTCCAATGGAACCAAAATTCGAAGGATTTAGGTCTTTGTTAAACTTCAGTCCGATTGGGGCTCCTCCAGAGGCCATGAGACAGACAGACAGACAGGTTTGAGATTGTTAACTCCACAGATCTTGAGTGCGAATATACCGCAGACACCTTTAGCTCAGGCTGGGAATATCTCATTACAAGGATTAACTGCGCAACAGCTGAACGATTGGTTAGACAAGCTTAATACTCCACAGACTACTCCTGCAGCAGCAGGGAGAACGGAAGGAGAAGATTACCTGAATTTTGTAAGGTTGGGCATGGAGGCAAACGAACTTGTTGAAGGGAGCATGGGAGTGAACAGGCTAGAGTCATACACAGAAGCAGAATTGAGATACTTGTGTCCAAAGATAACCAAAGAATTGAGCAGGGTGCACCAGAGGTTGGCAAATTTGTCATAGACTTAGAAAATGCCAAACATCTGAAGAGGAGTTACAGACTTTGAGCCTAAGGATTTTGAACACATGCGGTCTACTGGGATGAAGGCACACCTTAAATAAATACTGCAGAGTGCACAAGTTTGGGGAGCCTTAGAGAAGTGGGAAGGCAGATGGGCGAAGAAAAGAGAAAAGAGGAAAAGTGATTGCACAGAGCAGCCAGCAAAAGCCTTACAGGATGCTGGTATGGTAAAGATGTTACCAATGAAAGAGACTGCCGGAGGGGTTCTTGTCCATGTGCCGTGGACTAGAGGTGATATTATGTCATTTACGAATGACTTTCCCAGGCTGAGGGAGAAGCCAATAGAGTGGTATCAGCAGACGGACAGGTTTGTGAAGCTTGCGAAATGTCTCTGGGAAGACCTGAATACTCTCTTTCAGATCATAGTTCCAGCTGATTTGTGGCTTGAATGCAAGACAAGTGTGGATTGACCAACCGCGGAACCGGCAAGGGATAGAGTCACAGGAGCACCGTCTCCTGAGGTGATGAAGTACTACTATTAGGTGATTGAATTTCTGAAACAGAGAGTTTCGCCAAAGAATATTGATTGGCAAAAGATTGTTCAGACTGCTCAGGAAGCCAAGGAGTCGATACATGCCTATTATGAGAGGTTGTTGAAGGCGTTCAAGCACTACAGTGGTACAGAGGTTGTTGAGGCGAAGGACATGAATCACCTTGTGTTTAGATTTGTCGAAGGGTTGAGACCTGAGACTAGTCAGATGATTAAGAATAGCATGATTTGTAGGCAAGCAAAGCTGATTGACGAGGTGTTGCAGTAGGCGAAGTACTGTATTGACGAAATTGAGTTGAAGCAGAGAAAGTTGAAGGAGAAGGTGATGGTGATGCAAATTAAGGCAGCACAGTCAGGAATGCAGGGAGGTTGTCTACAACAGATGGTGCAACAGCCGCAAGTAAAAGGAATGGTTCAGGCGCAAGTGAGAGGCAGAGGTCGAGGAGGTTTTGTGAACAGAAGTCCAGATCTGAACACGGTGGTAGTTCAAAACGATGTACAGTGAATGAAGAAGATGCTACCTTGTCATGCTTGCGGGGTCATTGGACATTGGAAGCGGGAGTGCCCAATGATGGTGCAGGAGGGTGTTGTTCAACAAAGCAATGATGTCGGTGCATTTCTAAATGTGAAGGGACCGAGGCTAAGAGGTCTTAATTCGAACTTCCAAAATAATATGAATCAGATGCAGGGGTTTCAACCCATGCAGCAGGTGCAGATGCCACGTATACAACAGATGCAGATGCAACAAATGCAACAAGAGGTTCCTATAGTACCTAGACAGCAAATGCAAGTGCCTTTAGCGCCAATGGAACAGCAACAGGTGATGTTTCCTCAACAGGTCACAGGTCAAAGAATTAGTCAAAATAACACAGTGCAACAGTTCCCATTGCGTGGTGAGAATGGAATAAACGATGAATGGTTGGATGAGAGTTCAGATAGTGAGGAGTGTAGGCTTGCAGCGTCCTTAGAGGTAGACCAGAAAGGACCCTATGTTCAGGGGAAAGTAATGGGTCACAAGGTTTCATTCTTGGTTGACACAGGAGCTACACGCTCTACAGTCAGAAGTGCAGAGGTTCCGGAACTGCCCCTTGCGGGACGTACGGTTAAGGTAGTTGGAGTGGCAAACCAACTCCTGACAAACCCGATCACAGGTCCAGTTCAGGTTGAGCTTGGCACTTTTCAGGGATTGCACAGGTTTGTGGTCTGTGATTCGAGTCCTGTGTCCCTACTGGGAAGAGACTTACTGTGCAAGACAAGGTGTTCAATCACCTGTTTAAATGGGGGGACTGAGGTTCAGACAAACAGTGATGATGGGGGAGAAGAGGAGCAGATTTCAGAGCCCAAAAAGGAGACCACAGATGAGGAGTATCCTCAGATTAACTTCTTCCCAATGTTCACAGTGGCTGATCTCCCGGCAGACTTGCAGGGAACAGTCCAAGAGAACAGTCCAGGGACCTGACAGGGAAAGAAGTAGGACTAATAAAAGGAGTAGAACCAGATAAAGTCAGTGTGAAGCCAAATGCTGTGTTTCCCCAGGTACCGCAGTACCATATGGTGCAAGATGTCCTTATAAAGGTGGCACAATTAATTGCAGACTTTGTGAAACAAAGAGTCTTGAAAGAAGTGATGAGCAGTCCATGTAATTCACCAATAATGGGATTGAGAAAGCCTTGTGGGAAGGTTCGGATTGTCCAGGACTTGAGAAAGCACAATGACATAGTGGTGAAATGCTGCCCAGTAGTGCCCAATCCAGCTGTGATCATGTTCCAGGTTCCGTGTGATGCAGAGTGGTTCACAGTAATTGATTTGTCCCAAGCGTTCTTTTCTGTGCCTCTTCATGAGGACAGTCAAATTCTCTTCAGTTTCAAATTCCTGGATGAGGTTTACAATTGGTGTCGAATTCCTCAAGGGTTTTCGGAATCACCTTCCATATTTAATCAAATACTGAAGAAGGATTTGGAGCCGTTGGAATTGCTTTTTCAATCGACTCTAGTGCAGTACATTGATGATCTGTTGATCGCATCCAAAACGAGGGATAAGGGAAATATGATTCAATTGCCTTACTGAATCACTTGGGGAAGAACGGGCACAAGGTGTCCCCAAAGAAATTGCAATATTGCCAGAAACAGGTGAAGTACTTGGGTCATCAAATTGAGAAAGGGTCGAGGAAGTTGTCCAGGGAAAGAGTACCTGCACTGTTACAGATGAATCTTCCAACGACACGTAGAGATGTTAGGATGTTTCTGGGAATGGTGGGTTACTGTCGTCAGTGGATCCCAAATTTCTCAGTCATCTCCAAGCCATTGGTGAGACTGACGGTTAAGGAAGGGCCAGATGGCATAGTGCTGACAGAGAAGGAAATGAAGGCGTTTACTGAGTTAAGGGAGAGAATGTGCAGGGCTCCAGCTTTAGGTATGCCTGACTACGCGAAGCCTTTTGTACTGTTTTGTCATGAACGTGATGCATGTTCTTTGTCTGTCCTGACACAGGTCCATGGAGAGGTAAACCGACCAGTAGCGTATTTTTCAGCTACTTTGGAGCCAGTTGCAGCGGCCTTCCCGGGTTGTCTGCGTGCAGTAGGACATCCTCTAACAGTCATGGTCCCTCACTCAGTTGAAATCCTGTTGACCCGTACCAAAACGCAGCACATGACAAATGCAAGATTGACAAAATATGAAACGCTTATATTGGGGTCACCAAATGTAACGTTGAAAAGATGTACAGTGTTGAACCCGGCAACTTTGCTTCCAAATGAAAACACAGAGGTTGAAAATGTTGAAGATGTAGAACATGATTGTCTTGAGGTAACCGAAATGTGCACCAAACTGAGGCCTGATATTAAAGATACCCAATTGGAAGAAAATGACCAAATTATCTTTGTCGATGTCTCATGTTTGAGAGACTCAATAGGAGTGCTGAGAGCCGGATACGCTGTATATACGATCTCTGGTATCCTTGAAGTGTCTTTGCTTGAGAGAGTATATTCTGCTCAAGTGGCTGAATTGGTTGCTCTTACTAGAGCTTGTCATGCCGCTACCCAGCTGAAAGTGACTATCTATACTGATAGCCGATACGGATTCGGAATTGTCCATGACTTTGGCCAATTGTGGTCACAGAGGGGTTTCTTGACCTCTTCTGGTTCACCAGTGAAAAATTGTGAAAGAATTAAGGAGTTGTTGCAGGCGATTCAGTTACCCCATGAAATTCCCGTGGTGAAATGCAGTGCTCACCTGAAATCACAAGACTTTGTTTCAATGGGAAATGGATATGCGGATCAAGTCGCAAGGTTTTGTGCATTGAACTGTATATCGTTTATGGATCAGTGGGAATTGTTACCTGAAACAGAAAATGAGACATGCACAGGTTACACCTTAAGGGTGATTGATGCGTTAGAAGAATTGAGACTGTTGCAGGGACGTGCTAGCAAAGAAGAGAAGCGTTCTTGGGTTAGGATGCAATGCGTACAAAGACCAGATGACTTTTGGGTCTCAGATGAAGGGAAAATGGTTTTGCTGAACAGTCTCCTGTCACAATTTGCAAGGTTTTACCATGGTCAAGCACGTATTGGGAGGGATGCCATGATTAGGTTGTTCAAAACTGACTGGTTTAACCCGAAGTTCAGACAAGCTGCAGAAGTGATCTGTCATAGGTGTATCATCTGTCAGCAGATGAATACGGGGAAAGGGACAGTGGTGAATTTGAGCCACATTGGGAGAGCAGGAGGTCCATTTAGCAGAATGCAATTGGATTTCATTGAGATGCCTGTGTGTGGAGGTTTGAGATATGTGTTGGTGATTGTGTGTATCTTTAGAAACTGGATCGAAGCATATCCTACACGTAGGAATGACAGTCTCACAGTAGCAAAGCTGCTGCTTAGGGAATTGATACCGCATTTCGGGTTTCCGATCTCTTTAGAATCAGATAGGGGAAGTCACTTCAACAACGAGGTGGTTAAGCTAGTGTGTGCAGGATTGAACATTGAGCAGAAGTTGCATTGTAGTTACCGCCCTGAAGCATCAGGACTAGTGGAGCAGATGAGTGGTACCCTGAAGTCGAGAATGGCGAAAAGGTGTGCAGCCATGAATTTGAAATGGCCTGATGCATTGCCTTTGGTGTTAATGTCAATGAGAAATACACCTAACAAGAAAACAGGACTGTCCCCTCATGAGATTCTCATGGGCCGATCTGAGACTGCCCGCAGTGCCTGTGAATGCTCTTGTGAATATCACGGATGATATGGTGCTGGACTACTGCAAGGGTCTGGCTGATGTGGTCCGCTCTTTTTCTCACCAGGTGGAAGCTACCACCCTGCCACCAATAAATGATCCGGGACACAACCTGAAAACTGGTGACTGGGTTGTCATCAAGAAACACGTAAGGAAGTCGTGTTTGGAGCCACATT
Source organism: Pleurodeles waltl (assembly GCF_031143425.1). Classification (NCBI taxonomy): domain Eukaryota; kingdom Metazoa; phylum Chordata; class Amphibia; order Caudata; family Salamandridae; genus Pleurodeles; species Pleurodeles waltl. Next base: position 677,937,347 of record NC_090445.1, read on the forward strand.
GGAAGGGACCATATCAAGTAATACTAATGACTACTATTGCTGTGAAGTGTGCGAGAATTCCGGATTGGATCCATGCCAGTCACACGAAAAAGGTGATGTGTCCAACTGATGAGGAAGTTGAGTTGTTGAAAGTACCAACAACAGAGAAGGAAGTCTCAGGGCCGGAGAGTGATCAAAGGGGAACTGAGACAGAAGGAGAGCCCGTTGAGGATGGCTTGGTCACTCCAGTAAGAGATGAAGGAGAAGAGACCCAGAGGGGTGACGGTGAGCCTATCTCAAGTGAGGCAGCAGGAGAGCAAAATCAGAGGGAGTTTCTCCCAGAAGCAGACGAATATGGAAATGAGCTAGAGCCCCTGACAGACCCAGAAGGCGAAGGAGTTGAATCGGAAGAGAGTCAGAGTGTCCGGACTCCTCCTGAGCAAATTGCAGGTCCATCAAGAGAAAACACCACAGAGCCAGAGGAGGGCGAAAGGTTGCCACTGGAGAGATCAAAGACCAGAGAGACACTGAAAGGAGATAAGTGGCCAGAGTTGCAAGTGACGAAAGGAAAGGTGGCTGTCGAAGATGCAATAGAGGAAGAGGTTGATACAACAAGGAGAGAAGATCTAAGTGAAGGAGAGTTGCAAGGTGATCGCAAGTTGAAAAGAAAGAGAGTAGCAAACAGAAGGTACACGGGTCCTGAATGGGCGTATGCAACGACAGCTGAATGGCAACAAGAGTTCTTGGCGTTTTGCTTTGATCGAGAAATTCGAGGTCAGTACTTTGGTTCCTGAGTCTGACTGAAGGAGACTGAATTGGTATAAAGTTTGAGATAAAATAGAGAGAAAAATAGTTTGAGAAAAGAGACTGAGAACTTACCGGATGAGACTTTGGTAACCTGAATTGACTTTTGCAACCCGATTTTGACAAGCTGCTAACCTGAATTGACAAGAATCCTGGGAGCGCAACTGCAAGCTGTAAATAATTGCTGAAGGAAGACTTTCGCTTGTTTGACTTTGCTGCGAAGAAAAAAAAAAAGAGAGAAGGAAATTTTCTAACCATCCTCTGTTGTCGTTTGAATTAATCATCCTTCACAGATCATGGCTAACATTAGAGAGGATAATAGAGGGAGTAGGCGTTGTAAATATTTGCGTGTTGGTTTAGGTGTTGTGTGTGTGATATTCATCATGGCTGTGGTTGTGGGTATGACACTAATGGATAAGAGTGGGACTAACAATGCTACAATTCCTGAGACTACCACTGCACTAACAGCTTGGGAGAGGTTGGAGCAGGATACAAGATACTTGCATGAGGGAACTGATGCAAAAGGGGAACTATCCACTAACGTTTTCTATTGCTTGCTGAGTGAGAAAGATTGTTTTGTGTGCACACAGATTCCTGTTTCAGTACAAGAGGGGGTTACCTATCATGGTCTGCCCCTAACATATGGGATAAGCTGTAGTCTGTTATTAACAAGATTCTATAACCAGGAAGAGATTCAGTATTTTTACTCGAACTATGACCTTGTGTTTTCTTATGTGCCTATCATAGAGGATTTGAGTGGGGTAGCTAATTATTATAGTATAAAGTTAGTTAAAGGATTCTTTGAGGTGACATTAATAATTAGTACATCTTATGCACACCGCAATAACTTGACATGTTTGCTTACACCTGTAGAGAAAAGCTTTTTAGATCACACGGAAGATAGAAGAAGGGCATTGAATGGTAAACTAGAGAAAGGATTACAGCAACGGGTTTTTGCTAGTAGTCAGGGCTATAGTGCAATTAGAGAGCAGGGGAAGCTAGCTTTAGATGCACTACATGGAGGTAAGCTTTGCATATCTATACCGAAATCATATTATGACAATGTGTTTGTGGGAATGAGTGAATGTAAGCATGTCTTTTTGTTTCAGAGGACAGGATCCAACAATTCCTGGGATCTATTATATATGTTGACTTAATGCTTATTACCGTCTTCCAAAGAGATGGTATGGGACATGCTATTTGGGGATAGTTTTCCCAAAGATATATCAACTTGACGATTTGAAAAGGTTTCCGAAATTGTCTGAATTACATCGTACTAGACAGAAGAGAGAAACTGCTGCTGGTGTAGTAGGAGACATTTTTGGGGCGTTATATCCTTCAGTGGGAGTTATCTTAAACTCCATAAAGATTCGAAAGTTGTCTACTATTGTGGTTAACATGCTGACAAATTTTTCAGGGGCTATACTCCTGATGGATACTGAACTTGCTGTGGAGAGGGCTATGACTCTTCAAAACAGGCTTGCTTTAGACATTCTTTTAGCGAAAAATGGAGGAGTTTGTAGGATGCTTAATAAGCGTCACTGCTGTGCTTACATACCAGATAATAGTAATGAGATTAGAAGTATGCTTACTAACTTGACTAGGGATAGTACAGACTTGAAGGATTTGAAAGAACCAGGTGTTTGGGAAAAGTATGGGAAAGGATTTGCTTCAGTGGGGAATTGGTTTAGTAGTATTTGGCATGGGATATTGTCTAAAATAATACAGGGGACATTGATTGCTATAGCTTGCTTATTTGGATTGTGGGTGGCATGTAAAATTGGTAAAAGAATTAAATTGAAGATGACGAAAAATAATAAGAGGAAGGAAGAAAAAAAAGGGAAAAATTATTCAGGGCAAAATCAAAGAGGAAACAAAGAAGAGAAGAGATTGAAATGAGAGAATTTTAGGATGTAAAATTCGTGGGGAAGGTTTGTGTGATGACAAGAGTCCTCAAAGAAGGGATTGTTGGAGTTTGTCTTTTAAAAGCAATATTAACATGAAAAGCTTGCAATATATTCTGTAATGAAGCTGCATAGAAAATGTGTTAATGTAGAAAATAATGCACACGTTTGAAATGTGCCAACGGGGAGTGGCTACCAATGTATACGAAGACTAATGAAAATTATTCGTAATGAATTAATTATGTACTAATGTTTTGAATTTGTATTAGCATATTATAATTAGAGTAATGTATTAGGGGTTTGTTAACTAAATTACTAGGCCTTAGTTTAGTGAGGGTCTGGGCCTAGCTGCCTGGTCTCATATTAAACTGTGTTTTTCCTAACGTGCAATGTGCGGTTTTCCTGAAGGACACGAGACTGTACTTTTCCAGAAGCTAGATGTGTGTGTAGCCGTAGTAAATTCTTTCTCATGAAACCCGACTTGCTCAAGGAGACATTCTTGCTGAATGCAATAATGTAATTCGTAACAGGTGTAAGGCTGCCTGGAGTAGGAGAAAACAATAGAGCTACTGACTGGAGCGTAAAGTGTAGCTTTTCTTCCCTGACATTCCAACCGACGAAGACGTCAATAACATGGGCCAATCAATGACATGAGAACTGTGGTGTATGGAAAATTCTAGTGAAATGCTTGGAGAATTATTGGACAGAGATAATGATGCACAACATATTATCCAATGAGGAATTAGGAGCAAATTAGGCAATATTGATTTAACTACATGACCCGAGAAGAAATCAGCCATTAATGGAAATTCCACTCCAAGCCATACTTTGCCATTTTACTGAGGCATTTAGGCCATTCTTTTGAGACTTTGCCATTTATTCTTCCTGATACTTTAACCATCCTCTATTCGTTCTTACTTGATACTTACTTCTGCTCCATATGAGGGAAGAGTCCTATTCCTTAGCTTTGCCATTCTGAGACTTTGCCCTGTCCTATCTTTGCTGATGGTGAATCGACTGATGTCCTGAGGACAAAGACTGACGCTGTTTGCTGATTCGTTGGATGGGTAACTATCTGATGAAAATTGTAATTGTCTGTTTGCCTTTCTCTCTAGGTAACAACTGCGCTTTTGATACAGGCCATAGTTAGATGTTTTCCAAATTTGTGTTTGCTAAATTGTTTTGCATGAAGCCCAACATGCTAATGCTAATTCGAGGTTAGTTAAGGTGTCCACAAGATCTGATGCAAATAGACAAATGACTGAGTTCTTGCTTTGTTGAATCATGCACTACTGAGACTTTGCTAAGCTGCTTCTTATTAACGACGTGTTAATGCTGAATGAATATTCTCTATGTATTGATTAATTGTGTTCTAATATAAATCTGAGGAGTTACTAATAAGATGAATTGCTAATGAGATGAATTGCTAATGAGATTAACGGAAATGACTTTAGATTGTAACTAATAGGGAAATAAATATCCTAACACTTAATTAAATTGGTGTGGTTATTCATGACTGAAAGGTCATGGTGTGTTAACTTTATTGATTCTTATTAAATGTTATTGATTAATTTGTTGATGAGCTGCTGTGAATATTGATTGGGTTATTGATCTATTGATTTTGTGATGCCAAAAGATATTGCGTACTAGGAAGTCCCCGAACGTGGTCCAAAGGTTCATCGATCTAGGCGTGTCTCCTTGTAAGTTTACTTATCAAGGTTCAGACGCGCTATCAGGTTCATCAAGAACCCTACGTACCAGAGCCAATAAATGAGCTGCACCTTGCAATGGGTTTTTATTCTATACCGGGTATACAGCAATTCATTTGCTGAAATATAAAAAGTGAAAAATAGGTATTAAGAAAACCTTTGTATTTCTAAAAAGGGCACAAGATAAGGTGATGAGAAGCAGTGGTTATTTGCACATCTCTGAATTAAGGGGTGCCCATACTAGCATGTGAATTTCAGGGCATTTCTCAAATAGACATCTTTTTTACACACTGTCTTACATTTGGAAGGAAAAAATGTAGAGAAAGAGAAGGGGCAATAGCACTTGTTATGCTATTCTGTATTCCACCAAGTCTTCCAATAAAAATGGTACCTCACTTGTGTGGGTAGGCCTAATGCTCGCGACAGAAAACACAACATGGCCACATCACATTTTTACATTGAAATCTGACATGTTTTTTGCAAAGTGCCAAGCTGTAGGTTTTGGCCTCTAGCTCATCCGGCACCCAGGGAAACCTAGCAAACCTGTGCATTTTTGAAAACTAGACACATGGGAAGCCAAGATGGGGTGACGTCTGGGGCTCTGACCAGGTTCTGTTACCCAGAATCCTTTGCAAACCTCAAAATTAGGCCCAAAAACATTTTTTGCTCTCATTTTGGTGACAGAAAGTTCTGGAATCTGAGAGGAGCCATGAATTTCTTTCCACCTTGCATTCCCCCAAGTCTCCCAATACAAATGGTACCTCACTTGTGTGGGTAGGTCTAGCGCCCGCAACAGGAAATGCCTTAAAACACAACATGGATACTTCACATTTTCCCAAAAGAAAACAGAACTGTTTTTTGCAAAGTGCCTAGCTGTGGATTTTGGCCTCTAGCTCAGCCGGCACCTAGGGAAACCTAGCAAACCTGCACATTTTTTAAAACTAGACACCTTGGGGAATCCAAGATGGGGTGCCTCTTGGGGCTCTGACCAGGTTCTGTTACCCAGAATCCTTTGCAAACCTCAAAATTTGGCCAAAAAAAAGAAAAATGTGCTCTCATTTCGGTGACAGAAAGTTCTGGAATGTGAGAGGAGCCAGAAATGTCTTTCCACCCAGCGTTCCCCCAAGTCTCCCAATAAGAATGGTACATCACTTGTGTGGGTAGGCCTAGCACCCACGACAGGAAATGGCCCAAAACACAACATGGACACATAACATTTTCCCAAAGAAAACAGGGCTGTTTTTTGCAAAGTGCCTAGCTGTGGATTTTGGCATATAGCTCAGCCGGCACCGAGGAAAACCTAGCAAACCTGCACATTTTTGAAAACTAGACACCAAGGGGAATCAAAGATAGGGTGACTTGTGGGGCTCTCACCAGGTTCTGTTACCCAGAATCCTTTGCAAACCTCAAAATTTGGCCAAAATTTTGGTGGGGGACCTGCGTTTTTGGTCCTGGACTCAGCAGCTTTGTAGGAAAACCTACCAAACCCAGACATTTCTGAAAACTAGACACCCGAGGAAGTCCAGGGAGGTATGATTTGTGTGGATCCCCCAATTATTTCTTACCCAGAATCCTCAGCAAACCTCAAATTTAGCTAATAAATCACTTTTTTCCCACATTTCTGTGTGGGATCACCACACTGGGACAAATTTCCTACCGCCCAATGTTTCCCTCAGTCTCACAGTAAAAATGATACCTCACTTGTGTAGGTGGTCCAAGTGCCTGTGACAGGGAAGAGCCAAAAAAGTGTCGAAATTGAAGGGGAATCAAAACGGGTCCAAAATGGCAGTTTGGAAAAAATACATTTTTAGGCTGACAAGTACAGTATAATTTTTATCGGTATAGATGAGACAATGTTGGGTTGTAGGTAGTTTGTTGAATCCTGCAGATTCCGGAAGGTTCCATCACAAAAATGTGTGATTTCCAGCAAAGTTGGATGTTTGCAGGGCATTGTGGGTAAGAAAATGGTGCAGGCTGCATGTGAAGCGCACCACCCTGGAATCAACCAGATGTTTAGTTTTCAGATGTGTCTGGGTCTTGTGGATTTTTCTACATGGCAGCATCTCAAAGTCAAAAAAGTGCAGCCCTCACCATTCCAAGGGGGACAATTTTGAGAGTTACCATTACCCAAATGTAAAACCAAAACCCAAAATAATCAAACGTTTTCTTGCTTGTCATGGGATAAGATGTTTTAGTGTGTGGGGCGAGAGCTGAAAGACTGTTACCCCCTTCAGTTGGGGTGGGTGCATAACCAGGCCCATACTGGTTGGTAGCCAACACCCCACAATATATATATATTTTTTTTATTCCATGCCATCTAGTAGACTTTCTGCCTCCCTGAGGTGTGGATCAGGGTTAATTGCACCATCTGCCCACTGGTGGGCAGAACAACTTTGGCCCCTTTTATTTGGGATGGGGGTATGGCCATATAACCACCCTCTTATTTTGAAAAATAAATCTTCCCTGGTCTCTGGTGGGCTTTCTGCCTTCCAAAAACAGGCCAAAATAGACCGATATGGCCAACAGTAATGTGCCCCCATGAGTGCTGTGCTGTGTGAGTTTTGTATAGCATATGTGTTTGTATGACTGTTTAAATGTCTGTAGTCTAAGACTATTCTGTACGAATGGTCCGGTTTAGCTACCGGGAATAAGGGATTATTCATTGGTGAGACGCAGGGTTCGATTACACCTTGGTACTCCAGTTGTGTGGGGATTTCCCTCACGGGTGCTTTAGCATCATGTTTTATTGGATATTGGGGTTGAGGTTGATTTTTATTGGAATTACATGATAGGCGGAGTCTTTATTCCACCCTACATCATTGCGATATAACGCGAGTGCCTGCACCACTGCCCAATCGATGGCGTAGGATTTTGCGAGCTCCTCAGGAACAAGGGGTGAGAAAGAAGGTTTGCTAACATCTTCCCATATGGGGAAGTATGGACAAATTTAGGTGGCCAATACTTTTCGGCCAGTAGAATATCATATATATTTAAGAGGCGGTCCCAAAAGATTGCGTCGATTGTGCTTTCAATGTCTTCTTCTAACTTTTATGTTACTTTGTATCAGGTGTGGAGACACACATGTCCATAGTTTCAACTTGTAAGAAGTCATCAGTTGCTTTCACCTCCAGATGCTCTTGAAGATTACGGTGAACAATTGTGACCTCTGCCGAGCTGTCTAATAGCGCTAATGTCCACTTCCTGTTCTTCAATAGAGCCCTCGTCTTGAGTGGCATGTCGAAATGCAACTGCTGCCACTTTTTTATTTTTAAATTGGGGTTTTGTTGGGGAAGTTTCTCTTCTTTTTTAACAGAAACTTCTGTAGAGCGTTGTGATTCCTGTCTCTGGTTCAAGTACTCAGTTCTCCACTCTGACCACCCACCTCTCTCACTGCGTTTTTCCAGTGAGTCCTGAAAGGAACGTGATTGGCGTGTATCAGTTTATCGATATCTCTCAGGCGTTTTCTATTTCTGAGATTGTATCTATTCTGTGGGGTCTCCATATGCGTAGATTCTCCCCTTTCTTTTTTAGGTGTTTGTTGTTTTTATCCCAGCAATGTTAGTACCCTCAGGAGCTTGCTTGATAGAATCTTTATTAGATTTACCCTGTAACTGTGGTTTTGTGGGTCAGGCCACTAGACTATCTCAATCAATACTAGAATAGGTCTCTGCGATAATCTTTGCCAGCTCATGTTCTTGATCCTGTGGAGGAACATCCCGTCAGCGCATGTGCACTACTAGTGCAACTGCTTCCCCTTTTAGGTTACTTAATATAATTGAGGATACTGTGGCAAAATTGCCCATTAGTTGTATCCCCAAGTCCAGGGCCGGGGAAGCCTTGTATTCATCTTGAATTTGTTCTAACACTTCCAGTAGATTGGCAAGTGTGCGGTAGTATAGAGCGTAATAAATACTGTGCCCCAAGTATTGCAGTTATCTACTGTGGGAACCACCCCAAAAGGCAAGCACATAGTTAATATTCAATGTTTATCCTGAGGATCTGTATGGGGAAATGCTGCTTCCAGTGCATTTATTTTTAGAGCTAACCAGAACGGAATCTCTTCTCGTTTGGCGGGTACTTTGCCCATGATCTAATTTACAGTCGCAGGATTAATGCCTGGCGTTACTGCATGTGGTTGCGCCGGAGCAGCACGTGCTGGGTTAGTGTTTAATGTTTGCATTACAAACAGTACTAATCATCTGTATATTTCCGTAAGCTCAGCATATAAGTGACAGACGTCAGCTAGGTGTGCTGCAGCAGGGTGAGGTGTATATGTGGCCAATAAAGGCCAGGTAGGACCATCATTACTTAGAGGACCTAACCTAACATGAAGAATTGTATGGGGTAGGGTGCCATCAAGCCAATTATTATGTTCTTGATAAGATAGATTTAATCCTGAATATGCATATGTTCTATATTGAGCAGGTGCATTTGCAGGTACATAGTGATGAAATGTATTTGGGCTCCCATCAACTGCTGGAAATGTGACCCATGAATAAAAAAGTTCTGTTCTATAGGGTGGATGAGCCTCAACAACAAATGTGACTGGTCCCCCCGGGGCATTAGGTCATGTGCCAATAAATGTGCAGTAAGGGATGGTCGCATATTGACAGCAGTTGCTACCTGTTGCGGGTTCGCCATGATGAATGGTAAATTTGTTCAGAGAAAAGCACATCAAATGGGGATTATCCTTTTAGGGTTCAAGCTCGAACAACCTACAGCGTTAGTTAGGTACTCCCTACTTAGCTGAGGAGGAAAATCCTCAATACCACGGACGTCTCCATATATAGTACTGAGGTGTCTTTGTATGTAGTGAGACAGAGATACTCAGGAGGACCCGAAAATTAGAGCCTGACTAAATGTTGGGCACTATGTCGCGTAGGCTCTCATTATCCTGAGACTACCGGATTTGGCTGGCAGAATCACTTGCGGTGTGGGGGATTGAGTCTGAACCCACTACAGGTGACACCTGTCAGCCTAATCTGGGTTTTTTCCGGCTAACTAGCAGTACCTTATCTCCAAATAAGAGCAGGGATGATTGGGCAGTCGAGCGCATGACACAATGGACCCCTCAAGAAAATCGTGGTCACTCAGATCTCATCTGTTTCTCTCAGTTACATTAGTCTCACATATAAAAGGACAATTAGAGGCAGAATGTAGTTCAATAAAGTTTTATTGAAGTAACTGCATCTTAGATAATAAGGCATATAATGCAATAACTAGGATGATAAGACATGACAGGATTAAAATTGTGACAAGGAGAGTGAAGCATAAAAATAACCACCATATTGTCACTAGAATCATTAAAATAGCTCCTACCTATGCTATGTTAGAGCACAGCATGCTAAGCTCTAGTTCTGCCCTTCAGGTTCCCCTGGGAAGACATCATCCCTTATACCTGAGCAAGAGGCCTGTAGTCTACATAAGCAGCTGCAGCGAAGCACTCAGCAATCAGCATACAGTTGTGGTCATCTGGTTGGAATCTCCCTCTAACGTACATGGGTCAAAGTAATGTTTTTATAATAAAACAGCTGGTGTTCCAAGAAAGGATCCTTATATAAGAGTGTGTATGTTTCTATGAACACTAGAGACAAAGAGTTACCACGTTTGCTGGCAACCTAACTTACTGCAGCCTTAAGAAAAGCACAGAGTGGAAGAAATGTCTTGTCTAAGAATGCAGTGCTGGCCTAGGCAAGGAACAGCTCGATAGAGAAAATAAAACAAGAATGCAAATGTGGCTATTGTTCAAATAATAAAACAAAGCTGAATAAAATATATCTAGGTTAAAGTGCTCAGCGGAAGGCCTGGTTTGCTAAAAAAACATGTATGAAGCTGTAACTAAAATGGTTATACAACAGGAGCGCTAACCCAGTCCCTGACGTCCTGACGCGAGTGCACTTCTTTAAGCAGAAAGAAGCTAGCATGCAGGCCTCCAGAAGCAAGACCTGGTATTTCATGGCCACACTATTCAAATTTTCCAGCATCTCTCCCTAATCACACTGTTCAGATGGCACAACTTCAAGCTGTTCACCATTAAACTGAAGGAGATGGACATTCGCTATCAGTGTCACTCCTTTGCCCTCTTGTTTCCCTGGAAGTGTAAATGATGCATCATGCACTCCTTGGTGGAGGCAAAACATCTACTGGACAAATAATCCTTCCTGCCCCGCTTGCCAACTAGAGAAGGACTGCACCTCATTTGGCCCCATCACTCAGATGAGCAACACAAGGAAGCAGCATCCCAGGAGACCTAGAGCGATATTATGCAGTATCTTCGGAACATGGGGAAGGACCTCTCCTCAGCCCCATCCACCTCTGGCTCTCTGTAACATTGAGATAATCACTTCATAGCACATGGGGTCCTCTCCTCAGAGGCGGATGCCACAACTTCCACAACTTTAGACCATGACCGCAACATGCTGGGGGGCCCGGAGATCACCCTAGCTATTCTCAAGGGCTGAGACTCAGACTAAATCAAATAGCCTGACTTCCACAATATATTGGCCTGCTTGGCTATCGCGACCGTCAAGAATTTCTCAACCTGCATACCTCTAACGCTAGGAGGGTGGTGAGGGATTTCAGTGGGTCCTGTTCCTTCCCTCCAGGTCCAGTCACAACCCTGCCCTAAATGTCTCATGGTGCCACCCTGACCTGCCCTACACCACAGACCCGGTTTCAAATATAGTGATAGATAAGCAGTGCCACTTCCTGGAATTGTGTATGCTTAGGGGAAAAAGCCACTCACACTACTCAACATCTATGTCTCCCAACCATGCATAGGACCTTTACCTCAGGGACACAGTGTGGGACCAACTGACAGGGGCAACACCATAGTTGACGGGGACTTTAATTAAGTGTGGTACCCAGCCCTGGTCAGGAGCACAGTCACTTACCAGGACACTGGGGCTATGTCCATCCAACTTAAGCAAGCCATCACCGAATTGGGTCTAGTAGACACTTGGGGCCTCATTATGACCCTGGCGGTAGAGAACCGCCAGGGCCAACGGGGGTGGGAGCACCGCCGACAGGCCGGCGGTGCTCCCTTGGGCATTCTGACCGCGGCGCTTTGGCCGCGGTCAGAACGGGAAAACCGGCGGTCTCCCGCCGGTTTTCCACTGCCCCTAAGAATCCTCCAAGGCGGCGCAGCTTGCTGCGCCGCCGAGGGGATTCTGACAATCCTTACCGCCATCCTGTTCCTGGCGGCTCGCCCGCCAGGAACAGGATGGCGGTAAGGATTGTCGTGGGGCCCCTGGGGGCCCCTGCAGTGCCCATGCCAATGGCATGGGCACTGCAGGGGCCCCCGTAAGAGGGCCCCGCTAGTATTTCACTGTCTGCATAGCAGACAGTGAAATACGCGACGGGTGCAGTAGCACCCGTCGCACCTTCCCACTCCGCCGGCTCGATTACGAGCCGGCATCCTCGTGGGAAGGGAGTTTTTCCCTGGGCTGGCGGGCGGTCTTTTGGAGACCGCCCGCCAGCCCAGGGAAAAACTCATAATACCCTCCGCGGTCTTCTGACCGCGGAGCGGTATTATGGAGGGCGGCATCCTGGCGGGCGGCCTCCGCCGCCCAGCAGGGTCATAATGAGGCCCTTGGTGTTACAAACATCTGGACATACATAATTATTCCTTTTAATTCCATGTTCATACATCATACTCACACATCGATCATGTTTTCCTAACTCCCTCCCTCCTTGGAGACCTTGACATGGTGGGCATTTCAGATATCTCCATTTTCAATCACTGAACCAACTGCTCGTCCTACCACCCCATAACTCTTCTTAACACAGAGGCCAACATATTTATGAAGATATTAGCCACTAGACTAGAGTGCTACCTCCCAGGGCTTATCAACCCTGACAAGGTGGGGCTCATTCACAACAGAATGAACAAGAGGAAAAGGCTCCCAGCCTGCCTCCTCTTGCTTAATGCTGAAAAGGATTTCAACAGGGTAGACTGGTCCTTCCCCAAAGTGGTACTGGACAGAGTTGGTCTGGGACCAGGCATAATAATTAAGATTATGGCTTCATATGTCACCCTAAGAGCTAACATCCATGTCAATGAGTGGCACATAGCTTCCATTAGCACCCTCGGGGTGCCAGCCAAGGGTACCTGTTATCACCCCTTCTCCTTGCCCTAGCTGTTGAACCATTGGTCATCTACATCCACAGCAACTCCACCATTGTAGGCATCCTTTTTGGGGGGGCAAAATCATAAGATTAGCTTGCTAGCGGATGATCTTGTGTTTCCTATCTCTCAACCCTCTTCCTTCCTGCCATACTTTGTTGGCAGTCTCACCACATTGGAGGTGGTCTTGTGCTTCAAAATCAATTTGACCAAATCATACAAGTTTAATCTTACTATACCAGAGAAGGACCTCCCTGCGCTGCAAGTCCTAGCACTGTTCCAATCTAGGTCTGAACCTAACTCCCACCCTGTCACGTGGGATGCACACCAATTGGCCTCACCTCCAGAAGTCTTTTCTGGCAGATCTCTGATGCTGGAAGCTCCTCCACAACTCTTCGTTGGGTCACATCACCCACTCACAGTTGGCCATTTACTCCTTTATCTGGAATGACAAATAACCGAGGATCTCCAATTCTTTACTGATGCAGCCTAGAAAAAGGGGTGGACTGGCCTGCCCTAATCTACTTGAGTACTATTGAGCTGCCTACCTATGATACATCTGTGAGTGGGTGGTCTGCAACAGTGAGAAGCACTGGTTCCACATTGACTGGGCAGTGGCCTGCCGACCCCTCTGCTAACTAGCATCGTTGCCCAAACACGCTCAGCCGTGCACTGTCTATATAGCTATCCTCACTAGGATGGAACTTGAGATATAGGACATACTGGCACGCAGGAGGGGGCTCATTACCTTATCCTTCCCCAACACGCCGATTGCACGCAATTCTGATTTCACACCCGCGCTAAAGTCCCAATCATTTCCCAGCTGGGAGGCCAGGGATTGTAGGACATTAAGGGACCTCTTTGTTGGAACCTTCATAAAATCCTTTGAGCAATATAAGGCAGATTACCATCTCTCTGAAACAACTAGGTTGCAGTTCTGCCAGCTATGCCATTGGGTGCTGCACCCTTCCAATTATCCTGAGTCTATCTAACCCTATACTCCTTTTGAAAAACAGGTGCGAGCATATGGCAGGTTTAAGGGGCTACATCAGATATTTCAACATTCCACACCCCCTCGAAACACACATCAAACTTGCTGGCAGCCTACCACTACAGATGCCATATTGCCTAATCAATGGGAAACACTCAGGCACAACAAACCTAAAACTTACTGCAGCTTATCCTACAGGGAACTGGCTTATAAGATCATGTTTCAGTGGTATTACATGCCGGCTCACCTCTCCACCATATACCCCTTCATGTCTTACCTCTGCACTGATGCAGCATCATGGTAGGGGATTTTTGCCACATTTGGTGGTCCTGCAGTCTCATTACCTCATATGGGAAGAGACCTTTGGGCACATTAAAGCCACCATAGGGTATCCCCTCCCTACCTCTTACCTTACAGCCTTGGCGCCTTGGTGTGTGACTCAATGGTGTGTGATTCAATGCCCTGAAAGTGATGACCCACGCGGATTGGAAACCTATTAGCCACATACTGAATACTGCACATCAGGTTGTAGCATTGGTGTGGAAAAAGACAAATGCTCTGTCCATTGTCCAATGGTTAACTCACCTCTGGCATGTGCTGGCAATGGAACAACTTTCACACAACCTAGCTGAGACAAAAACTAAGTTTCAGAAAATTTGGCACCCTCAGATACACTAATTGACCCACTTAGAGTTTGCCTGCTTCAACCCACCAAAACTCAGGGCATTGCTAATTATCAAATGACTTTCTCCCACCAACTGGCCTCACTGACAAGCTCTTACTTCCTATCCGGCATGTGTGACACCCATAAATGCACTATCACACTACACTGTTCATACTGTGAAATTATATGTTGATAACATTGTCCTGAATTTGTTTTAACTTGATGTTCCTGTATTTCTGCTTCTTTGGTATGCGACAAGACATGTTGTAGGAGACTCTCTTGTGTGTGTTTTTCTGATATTTGTTTTGCCTATTTCTGCATACTGTGTTTGGCTCCGGCAATGACTTATCTCCTGTCTTATTACTATTGCTTCTGGCAGCAATGTCACATTTTGTTGTATTGTGCCACAAACATTTAATAAAACGATTATGAGTAAAAGATTGCTTGTTTAACATCTGGCCTATACCAACCAATAACTCTCCTAGCGTACTTATCACTGCGAATCAAGCTAGCTTTATATCAAGTTACAATGTGTGCATCTGCAGCTTGGTTTAATCCTGCTCAAAGTGTACAAGTATGGTCAGATTATATAATACTTTATTTCAGCTGCAAAAAACAGCCAAAAAAGCACAATGCAGACATTGAAACATAATTGAAAATCAGTTGGGGCCTCACCTCTGCTCAGAGTTAGAAACAGATAGGAAATTATGTAGTAAAAGCAGGCGATAAAAACATTGAGAAGGTAAAAGTCTATAGACAAATAGGGTTAAAACAGGGCAAACCTATGAGACAAATGCCATTTCAACAGATGTGACATGGGGTATTTGCCAGTTAAATAAAATACAAGTTGTTTTCTTTTGGGGATTGCACACTTTAAAAATTAACAAAAGCTACTACAGTGTGTGGGGAATCTGAACTATTGCAGGTACAAAAAGGTATCAGCACATCTTCTGATTACACATGCTCTAATTAGTGGAACTAGAAACCTTTTTTGAGTATGCCAGTGTTAGACCTGGCATCCATGGTGTGGTTGGCCTATCTTTTTGCTTTCTGACCTCCTATTTGTTCTGACTTCATTTTTGTAGTCTTTCGGATTCTGTGCACCTTACTGAATAGAAAAGGAGTGAGGCACACATATGTAAATAATTAATCATTTCAAAAACATTTGTTCAGTCATCTATAATCGTTCAATTCAAAACATCCTTAACACAGTAAATCATCAATTCAAGTTAAGGACATCCTAGTGAGATTACTTAATCCGTATTTAATAATTATAAACACCTATATACATATTCGGTTTAGTCATACATTTTAATGTTATACAATATTATCCTCAATAAAAACACTTAAATACATTTATTGGAATGGTGTTACACAACCAAATATTGTATTTGTTCAGTCGATTCGTTGTGACTTTCAGTCCAAATCATCAATCATTTGGTTACAGAATATAGCCACCCACAATATATTTTCACGAAAAGAAAAATTGATGTTAATTTCAGTCCAAATCTCATGTGGATGACAATTGTAAATTGAATCCTCCGCACATATCAGCTCTTAATCCAAGGGTTAAGAAAACGTTTTGCCACCCAAGCAATTAGAAAAAATAGCCGACACATGTTTCGTCCTGTCATAGGACTTCTTCAAACATTTTATTTGCCCCCATTCACTGCGTTTTAAGATATCATCTATCCAATCAGCTCGCAACATACAAATGTGACGTAAAATGGAAACGCAGTGTAGAAACGGCTCAATCGGTCTCCATCTTGTAATATGAGGAAACGCTGTTGACAAGGACAACTTCCCGTTCGGTTCATGACTCTTTGTAGCTACATACGGGTAAAAGATCGCGGTATAAATGAACATACATATATTTGTAGATTGAATACTTTGAGCTGTATGTAATAAAACGGATTAGTGTGGGATCAGCATATCGTGTAGAGGTTTTTTCGTCTGACCATTATGTAAACAATACTTACAGAGATTGAGCATTCATTTAGCTTGCAAGTTATATATACGTACGTGATTGTGGATATGTACAGTTTGGGGGTCATTACAACATTGGCGGTATAAGGCGCTTACTGCCGTGCAGAAGACCGCCAACACACCGCCGCGGCGGCGGGAGCCCGCCACAGCTATTATGACACACATCACGGAATGCGCCAAAATTCAGACACCCACACAATACCGCCACACCAAAGGTCAGCGATAAACATGCGGAAACAAATCCTCCACTTCCACGCCAACAGAAACACGCCCATGCTATTACGACCCACGAATCCACGCGGCGGTCTTTCAACCGCGGTATTCCATTGGCGGTACACACTGTCACACTCAAAATACACACACAGCTCCAAAACACCGCCACATTGGACAATTCCAAATACACACACCTGATACACATACAAACAACACTCCCACACACCCAACTCAATATAAAACACACACCCACTTCACCAACAAACCCCTATGACCCAAAATTAGAGAGAAGGCCAGAGAGAGACAGCACAGAATAGAGAACCCCCATCACACAGAGGCACACTACACCATCACCCACACAACATCCACGCACAAAACACCACATACCACTACACTCACCACACTCATCACCACATACACCACCTCACACATCACACACACCACCCCATGGCACGCCAAAGACACCCCCGCTTTTCCGAAGAGGAGCTCAGGGTCATGGTGGAGGAAATCCTACGGGTAGAGCCACAGCTATTTGGCTCACATGTACGGCACACATCCATAGCCAGGAAGATGGAGCTATGGCAAAGAATAGTCGACAGGGTCAACGCTGTGGGACAGCATCCAAGAAATAGGGAGGACATCAGGAAGAGGTGGAACGACCTACGGGGGAAGGTGCGTTCCACGGTATCCAGGCACAACATCGCGGTTCAGCGGACTTGCGGCGGACCCCCACCTCCTCCCCCACAACTAACAATGTGGGAGGAGCAAGTCTTGTCCATCTTGCATCCTGAGGGCCTCGCAGGAGTCGTTGGAGGAACGGACACTGGTAAGTCAAATCTTAACAATCATATCCCCCACCTTACCTGCATGCTATCACACACCCCCACCCTCACACCCTCCCCTATCACCGTAACTCCTCACTAATGTACCCATAACACCAACCACCCATCCCAACCCCAAGACCTGCATGACACAACTAAGCATGGATACCCATCACTAAAGCATGCCCACTGCACATACCCAGAACACCCCCCAACCATCAGCACACAAGCCCCCACACAGGAATGCCTGCACTGGTGTACACGCACACCCAACCATTGCACACCATGAAACACACACATGCAATAATCATGTACTTATACCCCCGCAGGAACCCGAAGGAACGTCACCACACCAGAGGGTCCAGACAACACCACTCCACCCCCAGAAGAGGCCCACAGTGACGACAGCAGCTCTGCCATACTGGATCTTGATGACCAGCCCGGACCATCGTGGGCCTCAGGACAGTCGGTTCCCCTTGCCCAGCCACAGCCCAACACCGAACTTCCTCCCTCTGGTAACACCAGCACAGCACCCACCCAGCGGGCCCATACCTCCCTACCCAGGACTGGTCAATCAGCGGTGTGTCCACCACTACAGGGCACCCAGGCTAACCAAACACCCCAACAACAACAGGGACCTGGGGGCAGTGGTAGTGGGCACACGGTCCAGGGGACGGAGGCACAGGAACACAGGGGAACTGGGAGGGCTGCTGTGCGACAGAGGGAGGACAGGGCAAGGGAACATACTCTCAACGAGGCCCTCTCCTCCATCATGGGAGCATACCACCACTCCCAGGAGACGATGGCAACGGTCCTGGACAAGTTGCAGGAGACCCTGCGTCTGCAGGAGGAGCAGTATTTGGGGTTCAGGGGTGAGCTCAGGACCATCAGCTCCACCCTGGGCACCATTGTAGGGGTGCTGACGGACATTCAAAAGACCTTGAGGGACATAGTGGCATTCCAAGGGGCCCCTGACACTAGCCAGGACGATGAAATGCCCACCACCTCCGCCGGCGCTAGTGGACAGGATGCCCTGCTACAGGACCAACACACCAGCACCCCACCCCTTGCAGACGGACAACCACCATGAAAGCGGTCCCTGAGATCCAGGAACAGGACAGAGCAAGATGGCAAGACCCCCGCCAGGAAATAAGACCACCCTGATTGTCCCCCCACTGTACCACTTTGTTACCCTGTCCAAATCGGAACTGCCCCAGCTCCACTTCCAATGGCCAGATGTGCAATGTACCTGTGAGACTAATGGACTGGACTCTGCCATGGACATTCTTCCACCATAACCCATCCCCATTTCACAACCCCCCTTCATTGTTATGCACTTAAATAAACACCCTTGAAACACTAATAAAACTGGAGTCAGTCAATGATTTTGAACTTTGTATTGTCAATTACAGTGTCAAAAATGGTTACCCATTGGTAGGCCAACATACCAATGTCACACATCACAAGCCTTTCAAGGGTGCAAGCTGTTGACACGTAGGTTACCACAGTTGTGAAACTGAAATGGAAGGGGACAACTCAGTTAACAAATAGTGAGTGAAATGTAGGTACAGGATAGAGGTAGACGTGTGAAAGTTAATGTTCTGTTAAACCTGAAAATGTACTCACCTGTGTCTCACTGGAAATATTGCTGTATGCTTCATCAGCTTCATCCTCATCACTGTCCACAGGCTCCACTGGCTCCCCCGCTGCTACAACACCGTCATCTGGATCATCCTCCTGCAGAAAAGGCACCTGGCGTCGCAATGCCAAATTATGGAGCATGGAGCACTTCTTCGGTGAGTAGGATAGGGACCCACCTGTCATATGGAGGCACCTGAACCTGGCCTTCAGGAGGCCGAAGGTGCGTTCGATCACCCTCCTAGTCCGCCCATGGGCCTCATTGTACCGTTCCTCTGCCCTGGTCCTGGGATTCCTCACTGGGGTCAATAGCCAGGACAGGTTGGGGTAACCAGAGTCCCCCAATAGCCATACACGGTGCCTCTGGAGGTGACGCATCATATCAGGGATGCTGCTATTCCGCAGGATGTAGGCGTCATGCACAGAGCCAGGGAACATAGCATTTACCTGCGAGATGTACTGGTCTGCCAAACAGACCATCTGGACATTCATCGAATGATAACTCTTCCTGTTCCTGTACACATGTTCACTCCTGCGGGGGGACCAGAGCTACATGGGTCCCATCAATGGCACCTATGACGTTCGGGATATGTCCAAGGGCATAGAAGTCACCTTTCACTGTAGGCAAATCCTCCACCTCAGGGAAAATGATGTATCTCCTTACGTGTTTCAGCAGGGCAGACAACACTCTGGACAACACGTTGGAAAACAAAGGCTGGGACATCCCTGATGCCATGGCCACAGTAGTCTGGAATGACCCACTTGCAAGGAAATGGAACACTGACAGCACCTGGACGTCAGGGGGGATTCCAGTTGGATGGCGGATTGGTGACATCAGGTCTGGCTCCAACTGTGTACATAGTTCCTGGATTGTGGCACGGTAGAACCGGTAGGTCACAATCAAATGTCTCTCTTCCATTGTCAACAGGTCCACCAGCGGCCGGTACACTGGCGGATTCCGCCATCTTCCAATATGTCCCAACTGACGGTGCCTAAGAAGGACAACAGCGAAGAAACTGTCACCATTCCTCCAGGTATGTACCCACAGTCACACACAAGACTACAACAGACAATTAACCCATCTGGGGAATGTTTTGAGGGTAGGCCTCGGTATGTGTGACGCAGTAGTAAATGAAGCCATGTGGGCCCCTGAAATGGCGGCTGCCTGACCTCTAAACTGGGACAATGGAATTGTGGGGTAACTGCGCTGGCGTTGGACACCGTCGCGGTAGGCGGTCGTAGAGCGCGGCGCAATGCTGCATTGGTTAACATTGGACCCTATGGGTCCCAGGAGCCAATGAACAGGTGCGCTGGCGGTGATGATGCGCCTCGCCGCGGACGTCACCGCCGCGGATTTCACCACCATTTTCTATTTCTTCAATCACTAGATACCTGACCTTCGACGGGAGAGGACCTACACTGCTAGTGCTGCTGTGACCTCGGCCTGGAAGCGACGATGGCTGCTGCGTCTGGGGAAAGGGCCCCTGCCTTCACTGCACAGGAGTTGGAGAAACTTGTGGATGGGGTCCTCCCCCAGTACATGCTACTCTACGGTCCTCCAGACCAACAGGTTAGTACACAGGGAGCACGTTGGATGGGCTAGGCCTGGGTGGACAGGGCTGGGTGGGAGAGGGAAGGGGGCAGAATTCTTACAACAGAAATGCATGGGGATGAATGGGCCACATGGCCAGAGTTGGGAGGGGGCCACTCACATTGACGGTGCAGTAGGTAATGACTGTTCCTCTTTCCTTGTGCATGTCATGTAGGTCAGCGCCCACCAGAAGAGGGACATTTGGCGTGCCATCGCCAAGGAAGTCCGGACCCTGGGGGCCCACCAGAGACAGGGCACCCACTGCCGTAAGAGATGGGAGGACATTCGCCGCTGCAGCAAGAAGACGGCAGAGGCTCAGCTGGGGATGGCCTCCCAACGTGGGAGGGGTGCCCGTCGCACCATGACCCCCCTGATGTTCCAGATCCTGGCGGTGGCCTACCCGGAGTTGGATGGGCGCTTAAGGACATCACAGCAGACACAAGGGGGTGAGTACAACCTCATTCTGTGGACTTTGCGTGCAGTGGAGGTGTCTGGATGGGGGAGGTGGGCTGTGGGAGTCCCTAGGCCAGGGCGAGTTAGGTAGGCAAGGCCCCTCCGTAATGTAGGCCATGTGGGACTCTACCCCAGCTCAGAACAGAGGCAAGTTGATGTATAGTTGCCCCTTTGCCATCCATGTGCGCAGATTTCGACCATTGCCATGTAGGCCATATCCCAGAAATTGCATGTGCAGAGGGCAGGAGCACGGCGTAATGCATGGGGCTGCTGCGTCTGTCTTGTCCGCCAACGGTAGCGGTATGCCATGCACTAAAACTCTCTTTCTTCTGTCTCCCCCCCTTTTCCTGCTCTCCCTGTCCTTTTGTGCATCAGCATCATCAGGCGGAGGTACAGTGGCACCGGTGCACGAGGGAGCTGCATCCCACATGGCTATGGAGGGCCACACCACAAACTCTGAATGCACCAGTGGGACGGAGGGCGAGGGGAGCTTCACGTCGGCCACAGGATCACCAACCAGCGACACGGACTCGTCCGCCGATGTGAGCTCCCCTACCAGCACCGCCCTCCCAGCAGCCCCTCAGTGTTCGCCCCGTGCCCGCTCACCCAGGAGGATGGGCATCACCTTCGCCCCAGGCACCTCAGGCCCTGCCCCAGTCACCCCTGCTGCCCTCAGTGAGGAGGCCATTGACCTCCTCAGGTCACTCACTGTTGGGAAGTCTACCATTGTGAATGCCATCCAGGGTGTAGAACGAGAGTTGCAACACGGTAATGCATTCCTGGAAGCCATTCATTCTGGTCAGGCTGTCCTTCAGCGAACCCTGCAATCTCTGGCCTCAGCACTGATGGCAGCCATTGTCCCTGTGTCCAGCCTCCCCCCTCCAACTTCCTCCACCCAGACCCATTCCCCTGTACCCCAGCCCATCCCAAGCACACCTACAGACCAGCCTGCACACAAGTCAACACCCAAAAGTAGCTCAAGCAAACATAGGCACCACACACACCACAGGCACTGACACAAGCATCACACCCATACAGACACAGCAACATCCACTGTCTCCACTGTGTCCCCATCCTCCTCTTCTCCCTCCTCCCTCCCAGTCTCGTCTACACACACACCTGCATGCACCACATCTACAGGCACTAAGACTCGCACCACGACACCCACCACCACAAGCCGCTCACCTGCACTCACCACCACCACTGCAATTTACACGTCCCCTGTGTCCTCTCCCAGTGTGTCTGTGACGCCCCCTCCCAAAGTACCCAAACACCGGCAATCACTCACCCAACATCCATCCACCTCACGACAGCCTCCAGTACCTGCACCCAAAACTCCTACAACCACCTCCTCTACCTCCACTCCCAGACCCCCTACAGCTACCCATCCCAGTGTCCATCAGAAACTGTCCCTCTGTCAAATTGACCTGTATGCCCCCCCCCCTCCAGTTCATCAGTCCCGTCGTAGCGCCTCAGCCAAAAAGCCTCCAGTGCCAGTGGTGCGTGTTCCAGGTTTTTGAAGTGTACCGTCCACCAGGGCAGGCAGTAGGACCCGGAGCCAAGGCACTGGCAGCCCACCCCCTGTAAAGGCTCTGAAATTGGGGAGTGGACGACGGGACCGTGTCAACACTCCTGGTGGGACAACAACTGAAATGGGATCGAAAGCGATTGGTGAGTCAGCTGTAACTCCAAAGAAGGTGGGGAAGGTCCCGAGGAAGTCTGCCCAGCCTGTTGTGAGTGTCACGGCGGAGAAGTGCGCCATCATTTCCGGCGGTCGAGACACAACCGCCAGCACCGTCGTTACTGGTCAGGAGACCACCGCCGGAGTCACAGCCCAGGAGGGCCCAAGTATCGTTACTGGTCAGGAGACCACCGCCGGAGTCACAGCCCAGGAGGGCCCAAGTATCGTTACTGGTCAGGAGACCACCGCCAGAGTCACAGCCCAGGAGGGCCCAAGTATCGTTACTGGTCAGGAGACCACCGCCAGAGTCACAGCCCAGGAGGGACCAGGATCCCACAGCCCCGCTGGGCAATGATGGATCGTCATGCCACACACCAATGTCCAGTGTAGAGATCGTCATGCCACACACGAATGTTCAGTGTAGAGATCGTCATGCCACACACCAATGTCCAGTGTGGAGATCGTCATGCCACATACCAATGTCCAGTGTGGAGATCGTCATGCCACACACCAATGTGTCAGTATCCGAACCGCCATGGTGAAGACCGCTGAACAGGGCAAAGACTGCCATGGTGAAGACCGCTGAACAGGGCAAAGACCGCCATGGTGAAGACCGCTGAACAGGGCAAAGACCGCCATGGCTAAGCACCGCTGAACAGGGCAAAGACCGCCATGGTGAAGTCCGCTGAACAGGGCAAAGACTGCCATGGTGAAGACCGCTGAACAGGGCAAAGACCACCATGGTGAAGACCGCTGAACAGGGCAAAGACCGCCATGGTGAAGACCGCTGAACAGGGCAAAGACTGCCATGGTGAAGACTGCTGAACAAGGCAAACACCGTGTGGGTATGAATAGGCCGCCACATCAGGCATCCGTATCCCATGTGCAGCTGGGTCAGTGACAGGACATGAACTTTCACGGGGAGACTCATCCTGTCTGGGCACCAGTCCCACCCAGTACCAGTAGAGAACTGCAGATACTAGCGAAAATGTGGGTTTCCACTCCCCAGGATGTAACAGTGGGCAACCCACCCACTGTAGAGACTTGTGAGACTGTGGCTTTGCACTCCCCAGGATACATCAATGAGCATGGAGCCCCGTCGTGGATCTGGCTTCGCATTTATGTGGCTGAGGTGCCCCCTCTTCCCTTCCCCCTGAGGTGTCTGTAGTGTTTCTATCTGATGCCCCGGCAGTGTTCTCTCCTATTTTGGTCAGGTATGTATTGTGGGCCTCACCCATGCATTTTTGGACTGTTGGTGTACATATCTGCACTACTTCTTGTATTGTATATATAATTATGACAGATTTCGAGATACATATCAGTATATTTTTGTATGACATGTATATTGGCACATTACAATGTTTGACCGAAATTCGCTTTGTCTTTGCATTCTTCCGGGGGGATTGTGGGTTGTTCATGTGATATTTTTGACTGCATTGGTGTGTATGTTGTGATATGCGAGGGTGGTGGTGTTTGGTGGGTGTCCCCCTAACATTTGCCTCCCCCATGTCGTAGATGTAGTACTCACCGGTATCTTCTGTGCCTACGTCGCTGTTGGTCGTAGAGGAGCAGAAAGACAAAGGCAGGTAGGATTTGGAGTTCCGGCTCCATGGAGTCGTCGTTCCTCGTGGAGTGTGTTATGGTGAGCGTTTTTCCATAGCAAAAGCTGTTTCCGCCTTGTTTTTATCCACGGAGAATCCGCCCCGGAAAAGGTGGCGGATTGGCCTGTCATAATAGTGTGGGCGGTACATTGTCTCCCGCCTGTCTGTTGGCGGTGACCGCTGCGCTGTTTGTCTGTACCGCCGTGGCGGGCGATGTGTTAAAGTGGCTGTCTTTGTTGGCGGTTTCCAGCCAGGGTCGTAATTCCCTTTTTTTGTCCGCCGGCCTGTTTGCGGTAGTTCCGCAGCTTTAACACCGTCCGCCAGGGTTGTAATGACCACCTTTGTCTTTTAGTGCATATAATCGGAGAGTGTGGTAACTAAATATATTTCGAAAAAATATGCACAGGATACGGTGACGTTTTAATCTATTGGGTAAACATTGTAATAGGATTAAAACGTTTGAATCTTGTTTCCATTATTACACCTAACCTGTAATATGTTACAGTTGTATCTGCTCTTTGGATACGATAGTTATCAATGTACAGGGACATATAGATGTGAATAGTCTATTGGATTAGGTTGTAGGTATATTATTAGAATACATGTTTTACATCACTTATAAATATATTCTACAGGCCAAGGCTTAGGCCCTCATTACAACCCTGGCGGTAAATGCCACCTACCGCCGTGCTGACGGCCGTCAACATACTGTGACCGTTGCGGCATTCCGCCACGGGTATTATGACCCACACAGAGAATTCCGCCACTATACAGACACCCACACAAGTCCACCAGACCAAAGGTCAGTGATAAACTGGCGATAGCAAAACCCACACCGTTACACCATCAGGAATACACCCACAGTATCACGAACCACGAATCACTGCAGCGGTCTTTCAAATGCAGTAAATCTTTGGCGGTACAAACCTCTGCGCTCAAATACACACACCACATTGGACAATTCAAATCACACACACCTGACACACATACACACACCACACCCACACACCCACACCACTATAAAACACACACCCACATTACCCACAACCCCTTACAGTGAAACAAACGATAGTACACAGAGAGTGACAAGCCAGGAGCACCCACTCAATCAGAGGGACAGAACACCATTACCCATACACCATCCACGCACATCACAGCATACATAACAACACATCACCCCACACATTCTCACACATATCACTTGCACCACATCCATGGCACCCCAAAGACACCCCAGGTTTTCTGAGGAGAAGCTAAGGGTCATTGTGGAGGAAATCATCCGGGTAGAGTCACAGCTATTCGGACCACAGGTGCAGCAGACGTCCATTGCAAGGAAGATGGAGGTATGGCGGAGAATAGTGGACAGGGTCAACGCCGTGGGACAGCATCCAAGAACAAGGGATGACATCACAAAGAGGTGGAACGGCCTACGGGGGAAGGTGCGTTCCATGGTAGCAAGACACCAGGTAGCAGTACAGAGGACTGGCAGTGGACCCCCACCTCCTCCCCCACAACTAATAACATGGGAGGAGCAAGTCTTGGTGATCATGCATCCTAAGGGCCTGGCAGGAGTAACAGGAGGACTGGACTCTGGTAAGTCAAATCTTAACTACTGTATCCCCCACCCTACCTGCATGCCATCACATAACCCCACCCTTACCCCTCACTCCCATCACTCCATTACCTCACATATACCCCACCATCACAACCCACCCATCCCAATACCAAGCCCTGCATGCAACACAAATGCATGGACCACCATCACAGACCTGCATAGACACCCATCACCACAGCATGCCCAGTAGAGAGACTCACCCAGTCCACAAAATCACCACTCACACAAGGCCAAGCTGACAGGTAAATCACAATCATACAGGGAAACACACCCATATACAAGTTAGCACACACAGATACACTAACACTGCATTTGCAATCCCACAGGACCCATACTCAACGTCACCGGAGAGGAGGCGCCAGCTACATCCAGTCCCCCCACAGAAGAGGCTCACAGTGACGGCAGCTGCTCTGCACGCCTGGATCTCAATGACCAACCTGGCCCATCCAGGACCTCTGGACAGTCGGTTCCCCTGCCACAGTCCCAACTCACCACAGAGCCTACCCCCCCCAGGAAACACCAGCACACCACCCACCCAGCCGTCCCAAGCCACTGTCCCCAGGACACGTCAATCAGCAGTGTGTCCACCACTACAGGGACCCCAGGCAACCCCACAAACCCAAGAAAATCAGGGACCTGGGTTCAGTGGCAGTGGGCATACGGTCCAGGGGACAGAGGCACAGGACACCAGGGAAGCTGGGAGGACTGCTGTGCGACAGGGGGAGGACAGGCCAAGGGAACCCACTCTCCACGAGGCACTCCAACATCGTGGGAGCATACCATCATTCCCAGGAGACGATGGGCCAGATACTGGCCAAGCTGCAGGATACCCAGGGGCTGCAGGAGGGACCAGGGGATCAGGGATAACCTAACAAAAATCTACACCATCCTGGTCACCATTGCAGGGGAGCTGGTGGACATGGGCAAGACCATGAGGGAGGCAATGGCACAACAACGGGAGCCTGACACTAGCCAAACCGAGGTACAGCCTTCCACCTCCGCCGGCGCTAGTGGACAGGAGGCCCAGCCACAGGACCAACAGTCCACCAGCACAAAACCCCTGCAGAAGGAGAACCACCCAACAAACAGTTCCTGCGACCCAGGCAGAAGACAGAGAACATTGCCAAGACCCCCTCCAGGAAATAAGACTCTCCTGATTGTCACCCTTCTGTCCCACACTATCACACTGTCCACCTTGAACTGCCATACCTCCCCTTCCTATGCACCACTGGACAATGCACCTGTAATACCAAGAGACTGGACTCTACCCTGGACTTTCCGCCACCATCAGCCCAGCCC
Organism: Pleurodeles waltl; assembly: GCF_031143425.1. Taxonomy (NCBI): domain Eukaryota; kingdom Metazoa; phylum Chordata; class Amphibia; order Caudata; family Salamandridae; genus Pleurodeles; species Pleurodeles waltl. The sequence continues at coordinate 677,964,421 of NC_090445.1, forward strand.
CTTGCACATCCCCCTCTACTTATGAGCACCTAAATAAACACCCTTGGAACAAATACCATTCTGTAGTCTGTCAAATGATTCAAATATGTATTAGTACAACATCATCAAAGCATAGCAACTCAGTGAAATATACTTTAGGATGACCTTTGGTGGGCAGCAGTACACGTAGCAGGAGCCAGAGTGGGGCACAGAGATCTGAAAATAGAGATGCCAAAGGGTACAGTCAGTGGCCACAGACATAGGGAAACAGGCTGCCTTATACAATGTAGGCAGGTCTGGCGTTGTGGAGGGCCTTGTACGTGTGTGTGAGAAGCTTGAAGAGGCATCTTTGCTGGACGGGGAGCCAGTGGAGGGCCCTTAGGTGGGAGGTGATTCTGTATCTTCTGGGGAGGTTGAGGACGAGTCTTGCTGCTGTGTTCTGGATGGTCTTGAGGCACTTCATGAGCTGTTTTGTGGTTCCGGCATAGAACACACTGCTGAAGTCGAGTCAGCTGGAGAGGAGAGCCTGGGTAACTGTTTTCCAGTTAGAGATGGGGATCCATTGGAAGATCTTGTGGAGCATGTGGAGGATGTGGAAGGAGGCAGAAGAGACAGTGTTAATCTGTTGCTTCATGATCAGTTGGGTGTCTAGGATGATCCTGAGGTTGCGTCCGTGACCGGTGGGTGTGGGTGGGGGACTGAGGGCAGTGGGCCACCACTTGTCCTCCCAGGGGGGGGCTTGTTCCCAAGATGAAGATCTCCATTTTGTTTTAAGTTAGCTTGAGGCAGTTGGACCTCATACAGGCAGCGATGTCAGTCACAGTGTTTTGGAAGTTAGTTTGTGTGGTGGTGGTGCCATCTGTGAGGGATAGGACAAGCCAGGTGTCGTCAGCATGGGAGACAATGTTGAGTCTGTGGGTGCGAGGCTAGAGCTGAGGAAGGAGCCCTGGGGGACACCATAGATGTCTTTGAGCGTGGAGACATAGGGAGGGAGGAAGATCTTCTGTGCTCGGCCAGAGAGGAAAGAGGAGATCCAGTTGAGTTAATTTTCTTGGATGCCAATGCTGTGGAGTCTGGTGATTGAAGTGTGGTGTGAGATGGTGTCCAGGGCTGCCAATAAGTCGAGGAGGATGAGGGCTGCTGTTGCTGCTAGGTCGAGGAGGCACCTGATGTCGTCAGTAGCTGTGATCTAGGTGGTTTTGGTGCTGTGATTGGACCAGAAGCCGGATTGGGATGGGTCGAGCATGTTGTTGTGTTTGAGGTAGTCAGTGAGCTGGTGGTTGATGGCCTTTTCCAAGACTTTGGTGGGGAATGGGAGGAGCAAGATGGGACAGTAGTTTTTGAGCTTGATGGGGTTGGATGAGGGTTTCTTCAGGAGGGGCTTGACCTCGGGCATGCTTCCAGGTGCCGGGGACTGTAGAGATAGAGGTATTGAGGAGTTCTGTGAGGGAGTCTCCAATTGTTTATTCCTCCTAGGTTGTAGATGCAGTGCAGGCAGGGGTCCGCGGGGATTCGGAGTGGATGGAGACCATGATGGAGATGGTGTCTTCAGTAGAGAGCTGCTTCCAATCTGTGATCCAATGGGGGGAGTGGTGGGATGGGGTGCGGAGGGGTCAAGGTCAGTGGGTTGGGGGTCGAAGTTGCTTTAAATATTAGTGATCTTGTGGTGCAAGTAGTCCAATAGTGGGTCACAGAGGGCTTGGGAGGGGTGAACTGTTTTCTCTGTGGCGGAGGGGCAGGAGAGTTCTCAGATGATGTTGAAGAGTTCTCTGGTGTGGTTGGTGCTTGCCTCGATGCGGGTGGTGAGTGCTTCTTTCTTGGTCTCTTCAGAGTCGGCAGTGGTATCTTTTGAAGGAGTTGAGGTTGGCGGTGGTCTTGTTGGAGTGCCATTGTCTATGTAGTGTCCTGCAATGTTGTTTGAGGGTCAGAAGTTCTCAGGTGAACCATTTGACTTGCTTGGTGGGCTTGCTGCTGGTGGTTCTCTTCATTGGGGTGATGGCGTCGGCAGCTGAGGAGATCCAGTTGGAGATGTTTTGCACGCAGCATTCAAATGTGTCTGAAGGGACAGGTCTACCTTCCTTGATGGCGGCGATCCAGGGTGTTTCATTGACTTTGCTCCCGTTGCAGTGGGGGAGGATGGAGGGTTTCGTTGGCGCTCCAGGCAGTCTCTCAATGGTGATGTGGCTGATGTTGTGGTAGGTCCATGTTACCGCTGATGTGTGGGAGAACTTGGCTTTGTTGCTGGAGGAGAAAATGGGGTCTAGTGTGTGTCCTGCACTGTGCGTTGTGGCAGTGACCTGCTGAGAGAGGCCGGGGGTGCTCATGTTTTCAAGGAGTGAGGCAAAGTTAGCATCACCCGGATCTTCAAGTTGGAATTTCAGATCTTCCAGGGAGATATAGTGGTTGGAGCCGATTGTCAGGGCGGCAATGAAGTCAGGAATGAAGTTGCAGAAGCTATGGAGGGGGCCAGGGAGTCTGTGGGACAAAGTTCTTCTGATGGTGGTTTTGGAATCAGGTTTGATGTGAAAGTTGAGGTGTTCCATGTTGATTGTTGTGTCGTTGTCCGAGGCGGTGCAGTGGATGGAGTCCTTGTAGATGATGGCGATGCCCCTGCCATGGCTTTTGGGGCAGTCGTGGTGGATCATCTTGTATCCAGGGGTGTGGCAGTGGGAATGCCTGGTGAAGAAGCGGAGGTGAGCCAGGTTTCAGTGACAAACATAATGTTGGATGCTAGGGTGGTAATAGTGTCCCAGATTTCAAGGGCGTGCTTGCAGAGGGATTGCAAATTGAGGACTGCACAGTGGAGCTGAAGTTTGTGGCTGGGGGTCTGCTGGGTGGAGACTGCCGTGGTTCCAGTGTTGCAGGAGAAACATCAGTTGTGCCAGGGAAGGGGCCCTTGGTGGATCGAGGCGAGGAGGTGCTGCAGCTGGAGTTCTGGGTCTTAGGCCTGAGGTTCTTGATATCATCAGAGGTTGCAGATCCAGGGGTCCTGACACTGTATGTGGTCCAGGCACAAATAGGCACAGACGGGCTTGCCTTTGGTGCACCAGTGGCGCGCCCGCTGCACACGGCTACACAGCGACTGCCATTAAGTAGGTCCTGGGGGGCAGGGCACCGGTGGGGGGCAGGAGGGGAGCAAGGTGGAAAAAAGGATGGTCGGACATGGGGAGATCTGTGCGGGGGGCAAACAAAAAAGTGGGAAGAGGGCAGGGAGTGCAGGGGGGCCTGAAGTAGGCTAGCAGGAGGCAGCAGTCAGGGGCAGAAGCAGCAGAGTCACTGTGCTGCAGGCACTATGCAGCACTTAGCAGCAGTGCCAGGGAGGAGCTGGAGGGGCCTGCTCAATGGGATCACACTTTGGCTGCCATTAAGTAGGTCCTGGGGGCCAGGGCATGGAGGGCAGGAGGGGAGCAAGACAGGGGAAACAACAGTGGAATGCAGGGACTGACCGGGGCAAAAAAGAAAGCAGGAAGCATACAGGTAGGACGGGGGGCCTGAAGTAAGCTAGCAGGAGGCAGAAATTGGGGCAGAGACACTGCGCTGCAGGTGATATGTAGCACTTAGCAGCAGTGCCAGGAAAAAACTGAAGGGGCCTGTTAAATGGGGTTGCACAGCGACCCCCATTACGTAGGTTCTGAGGGGTGTGAATAGGGGGCAGGTGGGGAGCAAGGTGGGGAAAATAACGGCAGGAAGCAGGGGGCCTGAGCAAGGGCAAACAAAAAAGTGGGAAGAGTGCAGGCAGGGTGGGAGGGCATGAAGGAGGCTAACAGGAGGCAGCAATCAGGGGCAGATGCAGCAGAGGCACTGTGCGCAGGCACTATGTAGCATTTAGCAGCAGTGCCAGGGAGGAGGTTGAGGAGCCATAGAAGCCAACGGATTACATAGCAGCCAAGGGGATAAAAAGAGGATGCTAGCTGTGAAGATACTCCACTATTATTAACATAAACAAACGTTCATAGATATATTGACATAGCTAATGTCAATGATCAATTAGATATTGACATAGCTAATGGGAAAAACACGTAAATATGCACAAGAGTATTATAGAATTCCTACTGGAGGGTGCATTTCCCTACAGCTTGTCCCATGAGAAAAAGATGTGTTTTTTTTACCTACTATCACACAGCGTTTACTAGCCACTGCTCCAAGAAACCCGCACGTTTTTTTGTAAATGGCAAATTAGGTAGATGGTGAAACAGTTAGGTGGTAGAAGTTTGCATGGTACCCAAAGTTTAAGGCAAGGCAGGTTCTAGAGTCGCCTTTGAGAAAAAATACTTATGTTTACTTTCCTTAATATGCTGTTATTAAGGCAGTTGTACATATAAATATTTAACGTTTTAGCACACTCAGGAACTTAGCTTTCATTGATTTTTAGAGTAAGGCATTGAGGTATCACAACAATTAAAGTTTTGCTAGAGCTCTCTCCAAGAGTTGTTGTAATCCATTCAGAAAGTGGTTATTTTCAATATAGTGCTGGCTTCCAGGCATTCTTCTGGGAAGATGGTGTGACATTCCCAGCAGCATGATATTCCTGCTTTGTTGTTTTCTCCATATTGAGCACTCTGAACAGAGGAAATGGAATCCTGTGTCCCCTTTCCCTCCCTGGAAGTGGATTTACACCAGCCGTGTGATGTAGTAAATTTACAAACCTTTCTAGGGTGGAAAGGGGCGGAAAAGGAATGCCCATAAACATGCATGAGAAGGTGTTCCCAACTTCTTTGGCACACCACATTCCTGGAATGACCTCGTCCCGCTCCTTGAGTGAGATTACAAGTTCAGAGATCTCTTCAATCATGGCTGAGATATCCACCCGTGTAACTGGGCTTTTGCCCACCAGGAATCTCTTTTTGAATTCCTGGCAGACATAAAAGAGGTAAATTTGGTTACTTTTGTGACTAGGGCCTTCAGTCACCAGGAGCTCCCCAATCCGTATCTAAACCCTCATCAGAGATGAGCTAGTAGCTTTGCATTAAGCTCAGGAATTCAACTTTTAGAAAGTTTACTGAATAACCAGTTATAGACATGACATCAGTGCTAGAAGGGCATTATTAGCAGAACAACGAACATGCGAGCTGAGCTGACGATCTTGGAACTATCTGTATTACTTGACTTTAAGTTGTCTTTTTCTTCTCTCTCTAGGTACAGACCCCAAGAGAATACATGGGACACTTTAGCTGAAAAGAAAGAATACCACAGCTACTTCCCTTTGGTGTGTCTAGATGGCCTGATATACGTTCTTGGGGGAAATACAGACATCACTAATGCAGAGTGCCTGAATTCTGTGGAGTGCTTCAACACAGCTAATAACACATGGAAGTAAGCTGTGGAGACACATCTCCTCATTTAGTGAACCCATAGACATGGGAAATGTCTGTTAGTTATATGTGCATGACCTAATCCTACCAGTCAAAAAGTCACAATGTAATAAACCGATCTGAACAGAAAGTGAATTACATCCAGTTTCCATTTCTGAGAGGACCATATATGTTTTTTTTTTTTAAAGGGAACGAATTTGCCTGGCACCTCAGTCCAGTACAAGAATTTTTGGAGCACCTATCAAAGTATCATTGTTAGCTTCAGAGTTATGGGCCAACACTGTACAGACCTTACATTTTGTATCTTTAAGCAGGTGTTAAGGAAATTGTACTTGAAGTTAGTTCCTGCAAACTCCCAGTTTTCCTCAGAATTTACATGATGGGCAAAGATGTAGATGTGCTCGTAAACAATGTTTTCTACATAGTATTCTTCCAATATATCTTTCCTTTTATGTCTCATTGTAGTCTTTAGTCAAGTAACATCTGTGTTCTTTTCTTGCAGAAAAATACACCTCACAATGTAGTAGTTTCATCTCTTTCCGGTTGTGGGCAGCACTGTTGTATCAGCCACATTGTAAACAATATGTTTTAGGGATGCACTGAATCAGACCCATGCTGGGAATCTGTCCATATTTTAGTGAACAGGTTTGTAAACAACAGAGCGATTACAGCACAAACATTCCAATTTGTGGTCAGGGCCTACAAATCACATTACTGTCTTAAACATTAATGAACAGCCTCTGTGTTGAAAAAATCGTCTCAATGGCTGCACACACATATCACCCCAAAATATCCATCTAGGTTTAAGATGTCATACAAATTGTTGTTATAGTGTACAATGTAACAGTCTTAATTCTTATAATTTCTCCAGATATAAAATACTTCTATGAAAGGGCTGTCCTGTGGTACAGAACGTTAATGGCCACATCAAAGTAATTTTCAAAGAAACCTGACTCCCCAAAGTCAACCAGTTGGTTGGGAGTATTTCAAGAGCATCTGTGGTGCTACATTTTGCAACCAGCCCAATGATGCTTGCCACCAGACGTGTTAGTCTCATCGATGCTATCCTGAAGGTGACATTGTACTGACTTCTACTTTACTTTGAAAAGGCTTTGCAAGATTTAACAAAAATTCCATAGCATCAAATACATCTCTTGGGGAACGTCTTGTAAACAAAGGACTGCCAAGACCCTGCACATTCAAATGGTTCTGGATAAAGTAATTTTACACTGCATCATGCAAATACGTTCAATAAACCCTGTATGGTTGAGGAATACTTAAAGGCAGGTGATCTGTAGATCTATGCACACCAAATTTTGGTATTGCGGATGGATTTAGGGTCAGGATCTTTAAAGAGTTGAAAAGTGCATGTGAAGTCTGTAACAATTTTAGAGTCAATAGACAGCCTTTTTCAACCCAGAATTGTGCTCACTGGTTCAAGATAGTTGTATTGGTTGTGGGAGCCCTGCCGTGTGGCCCTTTCAGTTCAATGATGGCTTCAAATTATTTTGCAGAGTTGCACCATCATTGGGTGTGTGGGAATAAACTGTAGTTTTAACAACCAGAAAATATACACTTAGTAAAATACTAAATAATCTGTTGTCATGTTAGATAATTGTTGTCTTATTAACCTGCTTCATGAACGGAAAATTTGCATTTTTAAGAAAAAAAAAGAATTGTTTGCAGTATGGGATTTATTTATGTTACACGTTATAAAGTACAACTGATTTATCAGTTTGTGAAGAACATTTCTTTGTGGAAGGTCTATTTTTTTCTTCAGCACAACGTTGAATCTTCTTGGGTGCTCTGGTTTGTGGCAACGTCATACATGTCTGTGTCTTGAACTTTGTAGGTATAATTGTAGGCCCTGAGGGCAATATGAACTACAAAAAGAAAGTATAAAAACGTATCACAATTCTTTTATTAGATGACATTTTTGGGGGGATGGAGCTCAAAATGCTGAAAGATGCTAGGGGTGGAGAAGCACAAAGACACAAAGGGCCCAAAATACAAACTGCCTCTTCTAGTGCATAAAGTTGTACTATGGTACAACAGTAGTACTACGTATTGCACAAATGCAATTCTCAAACCTTTCAGTGGAAATTTCCACCTCCACCAGTCCTATCATTTCTATGGGGAGAGCTCCACACATGTACGTTTACTACTTACTACTTAGTAGTAAATGTAGGAGGGACTGGGGGGCAAGATACAGCTACTCATAAATGAGAGGAGTTTAGGGAGAAGAAAGGAAGGATTTAGGGGTGTAGACTACTACAAATGCCTACCTGCACACAAGTAATCACAGTGTTATCCACAAACTACACTTCTAAAGTTATAACATCCCTAGTTGTGACAAACCAGTAGTAAATGCTCTCCAGCCTAGTCTTTGGAGGACGTTAAGCATCAGAGATGGCCCTCACAGATACTGCAACACACTCCTATAGAATGACGTGGAGGCACGGACTTAAAATAACACCTCATAGGAAATGCTGTTAAAATAGGATGAATTTCATCTATCTATCTATCTATCTATCTATCTATCTATCTATCTATCTATCTATCTATCTATCTATCTATCTATCTATCTATCTATCTATCTACCCATTCATCCATCCATTGATCCATCTATCTAGTATATATAGTTTAATGCTAATTTGTGAAGTTACACAATTATATAATTATTAAACAAGCAATCATTTCATTATTTTTCAATGTAATAAACTTTATTCAAAAATAAAATTAAACTTTTGTTAAACATGTTTAAAAAATGAAAATTAATTAAGCCCAACCTTTAAAAATCACATTACATAAACATAAACATCTTAAGGTGGTTGAGATCTTTTTAATTATATCATATTAATTACAAGTTTAACACATGTAAATTATTATTTTAATATACATTTATTTATGTTATTAAAAGAGTTATCATTTAATGAGTTAACATGTTGTTAACATGCTGTTAAAGAACAGTACCTTTAATAATTGTTCCTATACTTTCTCATAGGGAGGGCTCCACCACAGCAGTTAAAATCTCCACGTTTGTGTATAAAGTTATTATTAGTAACTTTACACTTGTAAGTTTACTCTTAGATGTCTCCACCCCCTGAAACCAAGTAAGCCAATACGTCATTGTCAATTTGCACTCCGAAATAACAAACAGTATCCAGATGCAATAGTAAATTTACATATGAGTAAATTTAGACTTGCAAATTTACCTTTGTGAAATAAGGCTCATTGATTGTTTTGTGAATAGGGTCCACTAATCAGTTTGCCAGTCTTGAAATGGTGGCCGTATAACAATGCCTATGTTTTTCTGTATAATAGTGCTTAAAGAAAAAGAGGTATTTGAATTGCCTGCTGCTCTAGGACCTCTCATAGTTCATCATCTAATATTTCAATTTACAGAATGAGATGCATACAGATTCTAACACTGTTCAGACATCAAGCGACTGCAAATAGAATTGCATTTGTAATGTCTCACACCTCTCAATGTGTTTTTTTTTTAAATTGAGAGGTTTTATGTGACTCACTAACATAAGAAGCTTCTTTTGATCTTCATGTTCCTACTCAGATTAAGCATTTAACCTATTTGAAAAATATGATGCATAATGAAGAAGTACTCAGAAGTATTTGCTATATTCTGGCAAAGCACAAATGGGGTATATTAGACTTGACAGCCTTAGGGTGGTCATCCCCCAACTTTTTGCCTGCCTCACTCTATTATTCTGGCCCTGTTGTTGCTGGTTTCAGGACTCTGCACACTTTACTACTACTGTCCAGTGCTACAGTGCATATGCTTCCTCCCCTAAACATGGTAACATTGGTTCCAACCCAATTGGCATATTTAATTTACCTGTAAGTCCCTAGTAAAATTAACTACATGTACCCAGGGCCTGTAAATTAAATGCTACTAGTGGGCCTGCAGCACTGATTGTGCCACCCACATAAATAGCCCTTTCAACCATTTCTCAGGTCTGCCGTTGCAAAGCCTGTGTGTGCAGTTTCACTACAACTTCGACTTTGCATTTAAAACTATTTGCCCAGTATTAAACTCCTGTTTTTTCTACATATAAGTCACCACTAATGTAGGCTGTATGTAACCCAGAGGGCAGGGTGTAATGTAGGTAGAAGGCAGTACATGTACTTATGTGTTTTGCATGTCCTGGTAGTGAAAAAGGCATACAATCATGTCCACTACTGTGAGGCCTACTCCTCTCATAGACTAGCATTAGAACTGCCCTCATATACCTTTACATGGTAGATTATGATCTGGAAGGAGTAGCTCTGTCATAATTAGTATTGTCAGAATGATAATGGAAAGTGCTGCTTACTGGTGAAGTTGGATGTAATATTACTATTTTAGAAGTGCCCCTTTAAAAGTGGGCATTTCTCTGCACTTACTGCCCTCTATGCCTTACAGTCTGTCTCCAATCCACATCTGGTCTCTGCTGGTTGACAGCTCTTCTTGTGCATTCCACCCAGACAACCACTAACACAGGACTGTCAGTCACATCTGCATTCATTTGCATACTGAATGGGTCTTCCTGGGCAGGAAGGGTGGAGAGGCTCACACTTACATTTCAAAGGCCAGTAGCCTGCCCTCACACAAAAGACTAATAACCCCCCACAGGGACCCTGGCAGGCAGGAATGGGCTGAAAGGGGAACTTGTGCACTTCAGAACCACTCTTTGAAGTTTCCTCCACTTCAAAGGCACTTTTGGGTATATAAACTGGGTTTCTCTGGAAACGCCCTCAACGAAGTCGTGGACAGCGAAAGCAGAACAGCGCTTTCGTTAACCACGACTTCGTTGTTTTGTGCCTTAACCACGCATGTGCTGAACAACGCACATGTGTGGTTAAGGCACAGAACAAGGGAGCCGGCTGAGGAGGATGACGCAATGAGTCAGGTAAGTGGGGCGGAGTAGGTTTAGGGGCAGGGGTGGGGGGTCGGGGTATTTTTAGTTTTAGGTGTGAGGGTCAGGGGTTTTAGTTTTAGGGGTGGGGGTGGGGGGTCGGGTATTTTTAGTTTCAGGGGTGGGGGGTTGGGTTTTAGCTTTAGGGGAGGGGCGTCGGGCGGTTTAGGGGAAGAGAGAGAGGGGAGGGGTATTTTTAGTTTTAGGGGTGGGGGTCGGGCGGTTTAGGTTTGGGGAGGGGTATTTTTAGTTTTAGGGGCATGGTGGGGGTCGAGTATTTTTAGTATTTGGGGGTGGGGGGTCGGGTGGTTTAAGTTTTTAGGGGTGGGGTGGGGGATTGGGATGGTTTAGATTTTAGGGGAGGGGGTTGGGGTGGTTTTAGGTTTTAGGAGCGGGGTGAGGGGTTGCAGTAATTTTAGGGGTGGGGGTTGGGGTGGTTTTAGGTTTTAGTGGTGGGTCGAGTAATTTTAGGGGTGGGGTGGGAGGGTTCAGGGGGTTTTAGGTTTTAGGGGCGGGGTGGGGGTTTTAGGTTTTAGGGATGGGGTTGGGGTAGTTTAGGTTTTAGGGATGGGGTGCGGGTTGGGGTTATTTTAGGGGTGGGGGTTGGAGTGGTTTTAGGAGGGGGTTGGGGTGTCGGGTAATTTTAGGGGCGGGTTAGGAGGGTTTAGGTTTTAGGGGTGGGGGGCTCGGGTAGTTTTAGGGGCAGGGTGGTTTTAGGTTTAAGGGGTGGGGGTTGGGGTACTTTAGGTTTCAGGGATGGGGTAGGGGTTGGGGTTGTTTTAGGGGCAGGGTGGGGGTCACAGTAATTTTAGGGACGAGGTGGGGGTTGGGGTAGTTTTAGGGGCAAGGGTGGGGGGTTGGCGTGGTTTTAGGGGAGGGGGTGGGAGGGTCGCGGTAATTTTTAGGGGTGGGTGTGGGGAGCCAGGGGGGATGCATGCTGGAACCATGCATGTCTATCACTAATGCCTTTACCAGGAATGCCTTTACAACGAAAAAACGTTGTTAAGGCTTTCGTGGTAAAGGCATTAGTGGTAACAACGCGGTCATTGTTCCGACCCCGTTGTTCAGGCATGCGTTGTTCCAGCATGCCTTGTTCCGACATACATTTGGGTTGTTTGCCCCACCAAATCAGACCCTTCTGGACCTACACCTGGACTCTGTCAGAGAGACTGCGTGGCGCCCAAAGGACTCATCTGGACTGCTTTGCTGAAGGACTGCTTTCCTGCTTGTTGCCCTGCTGCCTGGTGCACCTGCCTCTGCTAGAAGGAATCTGTCTTCCTTCTAACATGCTCTCCAAAGGCTTGGATTTAGCTTGCCTCCTGTTTCTGAAGTCTCAAGGCCAACAAAGACTTCCTCTCTTCAAGAAAATCCTTGTGCATCGAAAAATCGAGACAATGCCTGCAGAAATTGACGCAAAGCCTGCATCGGCGGCTGGGAAATCGCCCTACCAATGACCGGAGCGATGCAGTACCGACTTCAGGACAGGAAATTCGGCACAGCGCCTGCATTGCGATGGAAAATTCGACACAAACCCTACCGTATCTACGCAACGCCTCCTTCTACTGGTGTGGCAAAGATTTTCAGTGCATCATCCCTGGGCATCAATATATCCTCACATCGCAGTGAGGAACTAAGACTGCGCTCCTGAAAAATGTTGCAACCCTTTGTAGTGTGCAAAGAAACAACGCACCGTCTGTGGCACGCCGGAAAATCCAACGCAATACCTTATTTTTCCATGCTTCTCCTTGCCGTTCCCCATGCGTCATTATTTTTGACGCGTCCCAGATACTGTGTTTAAGAAAGAAGCAACTATGGATTTCCAAGGATTGAGACTCTTTTAAACCTTTTAAAAGTGATATTTCAACTTGTGCATATTGGATTTTCGTCATTTTTACCTCATATTAATTAGATAAATATTAGCAATTTTTCTAAACCTGTGTGGTGTATTTTTGTGGTGTTTTCACTGTGTCAATGTATGAGATATTGCGCAAATACTTTACACATTGCCTTTTAAGTTAAGCCTGCTTGCTCTTTGCTAAGCTTCCAGAGGGAGAGCACATGATAATTTAGGTTGTGTTGTGACTAACCCTGACTAGGATTGTGGTCCCTACTTGGACAAGCGTGCATACCTCTGCCAACTAGAGACCCCATTTCTAATTGTGTAAAAAGTGGGTTTAAACATCCTTGTTTTCAATCATTTTCTGCACTTTATTAACTTATAACATTCATCCTACTTTCTACCTTATGAGAGACAAGATTTTCCACCACTTCTTGCTTTGTAACATCAGAAGTCTGGCATGAAACAAACAAACATGTTTTCCAAACAGTTACGGGTCCCATTCAATGCAATGCATTAACTGTTGACACGCTATTTTGAAGAGCAATCTCATTCAACAAAGCTGCCCAACTCAATAAACATATTTAGAGTTCCTCGGACAAACGTCAGTGCTCCATCTTTTCGCACAGGCCAAAAGAATGTAATCTTGCTTCAAAATCTTGCTCTCTGTAGAGGCTACAGTGGGCGTCATTGCATTTTACTGTAAGACCAGTGGTGGCTTGTGACATATGAAAGTGGTGGGGTGTAAACTTTTGTAATGAGCAGCCAGCGGTGAGTGAGTCCAACTGTTATAGAAGGGTGTTTGGGGGTGGTCTCCCCACTGCAATAAAATTTGAAAAAGAGAGTGGGCAAATGGTGCATTTTTATGCATATTTGAGAAAGCAAGAAGGTTAATTAAGCTATTGTGAAAGTGTAGTTATGGCATTAATAAAAATATTTGATATGATAATGATATAGGTAACTGCTTATTCAGTAGATCCACAGAACTTCATAACAGACTGAGATAATGATGCTGCGTACCTTAGCTTATCAACAAATTTTTATTTTTACAAGGATCAGGAATCAAATCCATGCATGCTGCCTGCAAAACAGAAAAGCACATTTGCAAACAAGCGAGCACACAGATACAAAGGCCCATATTTATACTTTTTGACGCAAAACTGCGCTAACGCAGTTTAGCGTCAAAAAATTTAGCGTCGTCTAACGCCATTCTGAAGCGCCATGCGGGCGCCGTATTTATGGAATGGCGTTAGCCGGCGCTAGCAGACCGGCGCTGCCTGGTGTGCGTGGAAAAAAAACACGTAGACCAGGCAGTGCCGGCGTAGGGGGAAAATGGCGTTAGGGCGTCTTAAAATGGGGCAAGTCAGGTTGAGGCAAAAAAATCGCCTCAACCTGATTTGCGCCATTTTTTTCGACACCCAGACGCCATTTAAATGACTCCTGTCTTAGTAAAGACAGGAGTCATGCCCCCTTGCCCAATGGCCATGCCCAGGGGACTTATGTCCCCTGGGCATGGTCATTGGGCATAGTGGCATGTAGGGGGGCACAAATAAGGCCCCCCTATGCCACCAAAAAAAATTAAAAATATTAAAAATTATACTTACCTGAACTTACCTGAATGTCCCTGGGGTGGGTCCCTCCATCCTTGGGTGTCCTCCTGGGGTGGGCAGGGGTGGCAGGGGGGGTCCCTGGGGGCAGGGGAGGGCACCTGTGGGCTCATTTTGAGCCCACAGGCCCCTTAACGCCTACCCTGACCCAGGCGTTAAATAGTGGCGCAAATGCGGGGTTTTTTGACCCGCCACCTCCCGGGCGTGATTTTTGCCCGGGAGTATAAATACGACGCATTTGCGTCGCCGTCATTTTTTTAGACGGGAACGCCTTCCTTGCATCTCATTAACGCAAGGAAGGCGTTCACGCAAAAAAATGATGCTATTTGCCCATACTTTGGCGCTAGACGCGTCTAACGCCAAAGTATAAATATGGCGTTAGTTTTGCGCCGAATTTGCGTCGAAAAAAACGACGCTAATTCGGCGCAAACGGAGTATAAATACGGGCCAAACTCTCTTACTTTTAGGACAAAATGTGTGCCTTATTTCTACGGAAATATGCTTTTTTAGTCCTTAATTGGCAAGTATAATTTACAGCTTTTATACCCATATCAAATAGGATTTAGATGTTAGGAGATGATGGCTATCAATTCTGCTCTGAAAAAAAGCCTGAATAAACCCCATGTTCCGGAAGACATCGCTCCATGGGACGTATATTTCTCTCTGCAACTAACTCAAGACTTGCAATGAAGCAATTGGAGGAGAGTAGAGAGACCCAAGAGGGGAGGACCTACCCACGCTGGCAGGAGGTCTCAGTGAATGTCTAGAGAGGGAGAGCAGTGCTTAATTTGTGCTTGTTGTTTCGGTGCTGAGCACCGGGCCGGGGCTTAGTCTTCTGCCTCAAGCATTTGCTGATGGGAAACATGGGAAAGACGGAGGAAGGGAAAAACGAAAAAGCGTCACAAAGGGAGACAGCAGAAAGCTGCAAGAGTGAGCTGAAGCGCTTGGAGTGGCTTTTAATGAATTAAAGAGGCCGAGATGGCTTCAGGATTACGTTGCCTCCGTATTCCGTGCTCGCACATTTAACTGCAGCAGCCGCGTGTTTCAGAGGAAAGCTCTGAGCACCGGCACTTTTCTATTTACAAATTAAGCACTGAGGTAGAGTCATTAAAACTGTCCCACGCCTGTGTCTGGCTCCTTCCATACTAATGAATGAACTACCACTCCCTGGCCTGACTCCCAGGGGCGTTTGGCTAATTATTTAATGTGGTATTAATTGCATTGTGGCATCTGATGGGGTGGGAGGCCACATTACACAGCTGGGTAACCTCTCTGCCAAGACAGAAGAAACAGCAGACTGCGCCAGACTGTCCAAATGCCCCAAATGAAATCAAAAAGGTCATAATTTCTTTCGGCTCACACGGTTTGCTGTGGGTCACAGGCACCCGTTTCTCTACATATCTGATGCTGAGTTTGGGGCTGCAGTTTTGTCCCATTTGTTTCTCTTTTGGGCTTGCTTACACCATAGAATAACAACCCCATGTGAGGGCTGCTGCTGGGAAAGGCATCTCACTGCAACCATGTCATGCTGTGCTGAGAATGAAGCAGCACCCTTCAGCTACCGAGGATACTACACGCTGTACGCTGCAACAACAAAACTATGGCCCGTATTTATACTTTTTTAGCGCCGCATTTGCATCATTTTTGACGTAAAAGCAGCGCAAACTTACAAAATACAAATATATTTTGAAAGTTTGCGCCACTGTTGCTTCGAAAAATGACGCAAATGCGGCACTAAAAAAGTATAAATTTGGGCCTAAATTTCTGGCAAAAAAATAACCATGGGATGCTCTGTGTCCTCAATGTATCAAATGTGACTGAACAGTTGAAATGAAGACATTTTCAGTCAAGTCAGTGACAAAAACAATTCGCAATGACACACTAGATGTAGAAGTACACTGCCATCTACAGCTTGTTTACAGACAGATATGTAGCATTTTTCACAGCTAGCTGTATTACCTTACTGCAGAAAGCATGAGTAGAAATATATCACAATAAACTTTTTCCTGTTCCCATTCGAAAGCCATCAATAATACGTTTCCCGATATTTTTACTTTTGGACACATTTGCGGCTTGCAAAGCTAGCTGTTGCTATGAAACGGACAATGCTGTGGAGCGAGGCCCCCCACAACATTACAATGTTCCACGAATCTGTTCTCCAAGCACAAAGGCACTCTCCTCACCAGTGCTGATGGATAACACGTACGCCACGGAAACTCCTAATTAACAATTTTCTCTGCATTCTGTGCATCTTTTCTGGTTTTGATAAATGTTATTTAAAACAACATGTCATTATGATGTGGTTATATGGGCGTAGGAAGTGTGGGGGACGCGGGGGATTTGTCCCCCCCCCAGATTTTAGAGGGTGGAGGACACAGGGGACGAAGGTGGGGGGGACAAGGGGACACAATAATTTCCCCTCTCACATCTATTATTCAGAGGGCCATTAGCACACAATCTGATGGTAACAGAATGAAGGTGAGTCCGGAGGCCCCCTGCGCCCTCTGCCCTTTTCTTTGTCCTGTTCACAGCTGTGAGCATTAAGGGTGCTCATAAGAACAAAGGGCACGAGGAGGAGAAGAGTTTTCGGTGATTACTGTCTGCATCACCTGCCGCCTTGAAGAGGAGCACTGCAGGACGCCTTCAAGAGGATCTGCAAGACAATGAGGAAGATCTGAAGAGGAAACAGAGTCAGAGTCTCTGTGAGACACAATGTTTCTATTTGCCTAAGATCACACCAGTTGGTGAAACAGTGAAGTCCAGAAGTCGAGATTGAGCCCAGATTTTACCTTTTCACACAACAATTTAGCTATTAGATGGGTATATTTTTCTAACATTTATGTTTAATGTTTTGTTATCTAGGTAATGAAGGGCTTGATTACAGCTTGGCTAACAAGAAGAAGCCATATTTCATTTTGGCCGTTATGCCTAGCATTATTATTTATGTTGCTGTTATCGTTACATACTTAAGCATATTGAAGTATATTATCTTTTCTCTATCTTTTCTTCACTCTACTCTGAAACAATCTACCCTATGCCACTGCGCCCTACACCACTTTTCTCCACTCCGTGCTACTCAATCTTTGCTGTACCACTCCACTCTACACCGCTCTACTCTGCAGCACTCTACACTACGCCACTGCAATCTATGCTATTCTACTCTAACCATTGTACACTACACCCCTGCATTCTGCCAGTGCACTCCTCACCACTTTACTCAAAATCAATGCACTCTATGCCACTGCACTCTATGCCAATCTACTCTGCACCACAGCACTCTATTCCACTGCTTTCAATGCCACTGTACTCTGCGCCACAGCACTCTCTGCCACTCTACAATACACCACTGTACTCTGCAACCCTCTAATCTGCAACATTGCACTCACTGCCACTGAACTCCATGCCACTGTACTCTGCACCACTGCACTCAATGCCACTGTACTCTGTCCCACTGCACTCTTTTCTGCACCACTGCACTCTAATCTACTCTACAGCACTCCACTGTAGTGCACTTCATTCTACTTTGAAATCATCTCCTCTATGCCACTGCAATCTACGCAACTCCACTCTATGCTATGCCAGTCCAATCTACCCTGCACCACTCCAGTGTACCCTGTGCCACTCCAATCTGCTCTGCACCGCTCTATACTACTGCACTCTACATCACTATGCTCCTCTCTGCAACAATCTTCTCTTCATCACTATACTGTACTCTGCAGCAATGTACTATTTGCCACTGCACTCTAGTCTACTCTGCAACACTGTACTCTACGCCACTCTTCTCTACTCTGCATCACTGCTCTCTACACCAATGCATTCTATGCCACTCTACTCTACACCACTGCCCTTTATGACACTCTACTCTGCAACAATGTACTCTGCCACTGAACTATACTCCTCTCTACTCTGCACCGCTCAACTATATGCCACTCTACACCAATGTACCATATGCCACTACACTCTATGCCGCTTGACTCTGCATCACTGCACTCCACCACTACACTCTACACCAGTCTACTCTACCTTGCACCACTCCACTCTACGATGCACCACATCACTCTATGACACAGCACTCTGAACCACTGCAATCTATGATGTGCCACCCCACTCTATCATGCACTGCATCATTCTATGACAAGGCACTTTGCCCCACTACACTCCGCACCACTGCAATCTATGATGTGCCATTCCACTCTGCTCCCCTCTACTCTTCACCACTCTACACTACTGCACTGTACGCTAAACCAGTGCAGTCTTCGCCAATGCACTCTACACCACTTTACTCAAAACCAATGCACTCTATACCACTACACTCTACACCAATCTACTTTACACCACTGTACTCTGTGCCAATTTACTCTAGACCACCCAGCTCCACTCTATGACACTTCACTCTGACATTACACTCCATGATACTAGACTCTGACACTCTAGTCCATTCAACTCTAACACTTTCTCCACTCTGTAACTCTCTACACAACTCCCTATACGCCACTCCATTCCACTTTACTCTACTCTATACCACTCCACGCCACTCTATGCCACTTCAATCTATGATACTCTACTCTACGCCACTGCACAGCCCTCTATGCCACTCCACTATACAACAATGTACTATGCTCAACAACACTCTACCTAAGTTTCTCTATGCCACTTCACGTTACTTTACTTCACTCTACTCCAGTTCACTCTTCCTTATGCCTTTCCACTCTACGACACTCTGCCACTCCACTCTATGACACTCTATTACACTGTGACACTACTCCACTCTACTACTACTTTATGTCATTGGCGCTTGATTAGAGATTCAGATTTCCGTTGATTGCCTTCTCACTCATATGAGACGTGAGTCAGATTTATCTTCGCCGTTTTGGTTACAAGCACTCTGTAACCCTTTTAACTCAAGCTTAACGAAGGCTTAGGATGATCCTGATACTTGTCTAGGGCATCGAAATATCGTCGGCCAAAGTACCTTGACTTGAATTTGTGATATTGTACATAACTTGGCATAAGCATAGGCACTATGAGCTAATGACTTTTTGATTCACTATTTGAGTCATTCATGTAAAAGTCGGTGTATAAGAGCTTGTAAATCATTATTGTGGATGCTAACTTTGTAGGAAAGTAGCCTCTTTCTAGCTTGGTTACCCACAGTTTTGGCCTGTTTGCCAGTGTGTTTAAGTGTGTCTACTGGGATCCTGCTAATCTGGACCCCAGTAGTTATGCTCTCTCCCTTAAATTATGGCTGTTGCATACTGGTAACCCAGTATTTCACCCAAATTTGGCATACTGGTGCCCCCTTATAAGTCCCTAGTATATGGTACTTAGGTACCCAGGGCATTGGGGTTCCAGGGGATCCCTATGGGCTGCAGCATTTCTTTTGCCATCCATAGGGAGCCCATGCAAAGGCTTCTGCAGGACTGACATTGCAGCCTGCATGAAAAGGTGCATGCATCCTTTCACTGCCAGTTACACTGCACCAGGTCACTTATAAGTCACCCCTATAGCAGGCCCTCCAGCCCTGCAAGCATTGGTTGCATGATCTCATGCACTCTGGGGGCTCCTTAGAGGACCCCCAGTATTGCCATTCCAGCCTTCTGAGGTTTTCCAGGTAGACCCAGCTGCTGCCACCTCTCAGACAGGTTTCTGCCCTCCTGTTGCTTGAGAAGCTCAAGCCCAGGAAGGCAGAACAAAGGATTTCCTTGGGGAGAGAAGTGTTACACCCTCTTCCTTTGCAAATAGGTGTTACAGGCTTGGGAGGGGTAGCTTCCTTCCCCAGGCCACTGGAAATGCTTTGAACGGGGACATTTGGTGCCCTCCTTGCATAATCCAGTCTACACCGGTTCAGGTGCACCCAGTCCCTGCTCTGGCGCGAAACTGGACACAGGAAAGGGGAGTGACCACTCCCCTGTCCATCACCACCCCAGGTGTGATGCTCAGAGCTCCTTCAGAGGGTCCCTAGCTTTTGCCATCTTGGATTCTAAGTTGGCAGCGAACTCTGGGAGCATCTGAGTGGCCAGTGCCAGCAGGTGGCGTCAGAGCCGTCCCCTGATAGATGCTTACCTGTTTAGCTGACCAATCCCCCTTTCAGGGCTATTTAGGGTCTCTCCTTTGGGAGGTTCTTCAGATTCAGATTGCAAGACTCCAGCAGGAATCCTCTGCATCCTTTACTTCACCTTCTCACCGAAGAAACTGCATCTGGACCCTCCAGGAACTCCACAAACTGCAACAAAGAAGCAAAGACGACTTCTGCAACATTGTATCTTCAGTTCTTGCCAACAAATGCAACTATTTCCCAGTCGTGCAACCTCAGAGGACAGCCTGTCTTCAGCCTGCACTAAAAGAATGAAGGAATCTCCCTTGGAGTGAAGGAGTCACTCCCCTGCTTCAGCAGGCACCTCTTTGCAACGACGACCATCTGGTTGGGTCCCCTCTCCTGACGAGTTGCATGGATTCTGCATCACTGAAGTGAAGTGGTTCCGATGGTCCCGATGTCCTACTGTCCAACTGTGGTGGAGGTAAGAGCTTCCCTTCCATGCAAGACAGTACCTCTTTGCACCACGTGTTTTTCAGTTGCAAAGGCTTGTTGGCATCCTTCTACGAAATTCTTTGTGCACAATGTAGCTCCAGCCCCCAGCACTCTTTGCAGCGATGCACAGCTTCCTGAGTGGTTCTCTGGCGGCGTGGGATCCTTTGTTTTTGTGCTGCGTGGGCCTCCCTTTGCAACTCCTTTGTCCCCGTGCTGGGGGACTCCTGTGTGCACTGTCTGGTCTTCTGTGGGCTCTCTGAGTTTCTGAGAGCCCTCTCTGACTCCCCCTCCTGGGTAGAGTCCACCAGGTCCCTCCTGGTCCTGGGCAGTGCCATTTTCCGCTAACCGTGAGCTTTGTGTGTGCCAAGGCTTGTTGGCGGAATCCAGCGAGGCAAACCAAACTGCAATCATCCATCCGGTGTGGGATATCATCTGAACCAACCAGGAACCCGCATCCATCTTCTTGGGTGCAGTACTGACTGTTGTTCTTCACCAGTGGTTCTTCTTTTGCACCTTGATTCGGGTTAGCAGGGGCTCCTGTCCTCCCTGGACTCTTCTGTGCTTCTTGGACTTAGTCCCATTCTTCCACAGGTCTGTAGGTCCATGAATCGACCCTTTATGTCTTGAGGTCTCTTCTGGTTCTTGCATTATCTTCTTTCTCGTGTTCTTGTGTGTTCTAGGAAAGTTACTGTGATTTACTCCTGCTTTCCAGGGCTCTGAGGTGGGTTCTATTACTTACCTTTGGTGTTTTCTAATACTCCCAGCGCCCCTCTACACACCACACTTGCCTGGGTGGGAAACCGACATTCGCATTCCACTTTCTTAGTATATGGTTTGTGTTTCCCCTAGGCCCATTTCTAACCATTGTGATTTTCACTAATTGCACTGTTTTCTAACTGTTTTTATTTCTATTGCTGCATAGTAGTGTATATAATTGGTGTATTACTTATCTCCTAAGGGAGTATAGTCTCTGTGGCATTTTTGACATCTGTGTCACTAAAATAAAGTACCTTTATTTTTGTAACACTGAGTATTTTCTTTCATGTGTGTGTGACTACAGTGGTATTGCATGAGCTTTGCATGTCTACTAGATAAGCCTTGGTTGCTCAGTTACAGCTACCCCTAAAGAGCCTGGCTTCTAGACACTGCCTGCATTTTACTACTAAGGGATAACTGGACCTGGTATAAGGTGTAAGTACCATAGGTACCTACTACAAACAAGGCCAGCCTCCTCCGAGCTCTGTACTATTTATGTAACTTTTTACATTTTTCTTGTTATTGGTGACATTTACAGATAACTTGTGTAATGCCTGAATGCCAGTCTTTCTTGATTTCCCCTGTTGATGTTTTCCCACTACATGTGATCTTTTATATTTTGATTGAATAAATGCATGACACATTCCATTTGCATACTACTTTAATATAATTTTTTATGGGAGTGGTGTTGCATTTTATTCAAGGGACCCCTGTTCCTTTAAAGTTAGTTTACTGCTCCATTCTAGGACACTCTACTTACTCCATGACACTCCGCCACACCAGTCGATGACACATCATTCTCCTTTATGCCACTAACTTTGAGCCATACTGAATAGTAGTCTTACTAGTGTACAGCATGGCTAAAACACATTGGCAAAGGCAACAGAACTTGCATAGGTGAGACCTATTGGCTTTGCCAATGCTTGTTTATAAGGTATGAACTTCAAGGCGACGTGCAATATCCTTATGTACGCAGGGGGTATTTTACCCCATATAATACATGGTCACACCACCAACTTTCCCACAAACCACTTAAAACCTTAGTGCATAGCTTCTGTCATTCCAAGCTATTAAAGTAGAGCAGAAGAAAGAAAAGCAACATTCAATTTTTTGCTTTAAACATCTGCATTAATTATGCTCTGCGACCTGATCTGCCTTTCACCTTGGCTGCTAGCTCTGGCAGAAGGCATTGTAATGTCAGAACTCGACTGTAATAACCCTATTATAGTCATTTTCAGATGTATTTTCTTTATAATCAGTGACTTGGTGCATCACAAACAGCCGATTCTAAAGAAATTAGTGACTGCAGTTTATACAGAGATTAAAGAATCCATGTTTATATAGCCTTTAACTCCAAGAGCGTCTTCAGTTGAAATGTTTCTAGTTATGACTGATGTGGAGCTGAGCTTCCCAAGATCACACACAGGAGTAGAAGTGTTATTAGAACTATGGTTGCCGAGCACAGTTTACAGTTGTTGTACCTAATCGCTTTTGATATCTCCAGTGCGGTTCCAATTTGCATGAGGCGAGGGGCATGATGGGTGTGGGGCGCAAAGGGTATGTTCTTCCTTTTTATCCTCCTACCTTTATTTGCTTGGTGCATGAAGTTGCAAGGTTAATCAACATGTTATGTTCACGTTTGAGCTAATTACTTTGTGAATGTAAATAACAATAAAAGATACTTTCAGACTGTGAAACATGCCTTCCTTTCTCCCTATTTCACTTCCAATATATATGATTGTGTATATTTATCGGAGCCAGCAGTTCGCAAACAACGAGCGATTTGTATAGGGTTGATTGAAAGTCCCCAAGGCTGTCCCTGTCCCCCCAGAAATTTATTGTCTCCTACACCCGTGTGGTTAATCACTGAGCTCAGCTGCAACGAGGTGATGCATGAGCGTCCCCGGCTTTGTTTTCCTTTTCAATGCCCCCGATTACACGACAACGCATTTCTTGACTTTTTCCTTTGTAGCAACTTCCCTGCAATTAGAGTGTTTGTCTTCAGCTAGGCCTAGGCCACTGCAATTTACCAGTTTACAGTTTGTTTTTCTATTTACGCTGTAGCAGCTATTTTAAATGTTTAATCCAATGCAAGCAGGCCCTACACTCATAAAAACTCCACGCCGTGTGCTGCTTTCCATTAGGTGAGGGTGGACAAAGTCAGAGCAGGGAGGAGAGACACAGACCTCACGCCGAAGGGAACTGTTACTATATGTAGTACACAGCACTTCTCACCAAACTCACTCACTAACTTACCTTTGTGGAAGCACGATGGAACTTGGAAGCCGTTTGCAAATCAAATCTTGTATGCGGCCTGCCTTTCTTCGCGCCGCACATAAAGGAGAGATCGCCTCCATTTAAAACTTAAACTGGTACGGGGCACCGTTTGTGATGAAAACCGTATGGCAGACTTCAGCAGTCATGTCCTGGGCCCCTCCCATGGCTGGATCCGTACCTGGACCCTGAAAGATGACATCACTCAGAGGTGGCCTCTCGGGTCAGTCTGAATGCCGAGGGGCTGTGTCTCGACACTGATATGTTCGTCGACGCACACACTGTCCTATTACACAGTGCACACAATAGCCAGGTCCTGCCTGCATTCAAACGAGGCCCTGCGGACCTCTGAGAGGACCTCCTGCTGCCGCGGTGCTGCATTACGTGATGTGCACAATGCCAGAGGCCCCTAGCAGCCAATTCAGACTCTGTTACTGCTGTTACAGACAGGGGCAGACAACCTCAGTGCTCATTACAGAGCCTGAGGGCTACGGCTTTCAATCACCCCCAGTATGAGCAGGTAGAGACAGAGGTGCACATTATGACATTGGCGGTATAACCCGCCTACCGCCACGGTGATGGCTGCCAAAAGACCATCACCGCGGCTACCATCCGTCTGCCAGATCATGACCACAGTCGGACTTCTGCCACAAGAAGGGCGAAAATCCGGCCGTGGAAATGCTGGCGGATGGTGTTAAGGTGGAGCTGCTACCACCAGCACCACCACACCAGTAGACCGCCGCCAGCCGTATCATGACATATGATATGGCCTGGAGGTGTTCTGCTGGCGGGCGCTGCTGGCGGTAGCAGCGCCCCATCCCGTTCCCTGACGGAAGACCAGCTGGAGGCAGGTAAGTTGGGATTTCAACAGGGTAGAGGGGTTGAGGGGGTTGTGTGTGGGATTGTGTGCATGAATGTGTGCGCAAATGCATCTGTGTGTAGTGTTATTTGCGTGGGTGTATGAATGTGTGTGAATGCGTGTAAGAATGGAAATGTGAATGCGTGTCTGTATGTCAGTGTGAATGTGTGTGCAGGTATGTGTGAGCATGACTGGATGTATGTGTGTATGTATGCGTGTGTGACAGTGTGAGTGAGTAGGTGTATGCGTGCGTGTATGGGAGGGTGGGGGATCAGAAGTGGGGAGCGTGGATGGAGGGGAGTGTTTGGGGGGGTGGGTGAGCCTCCTACCAATGACAGGAAAGGAATTCCCTGTCACTGGTAGGGCCTACCACCATGGTTTTCGTGGTGTTGCTAATGCCACAAAAACCATGGCGATAGGCTGGCTCAAAATGCCACCGGCGGTACTAGAGTGGCCTCCGGGCTGGAGATTGATATCTCCGGCCCGGCAGCTGCTACCGCCATGGCGGTATGAATGGTAAATTGGGAGGTTGGCTGCAGCCAACCCTCCAATGCCATAATGTGGCAGCATGGACCCCCAGCCTGTTAGCGGTACTACTGCCACATTAACACCTACTGCCGGGGTCATAATGACCCCCAGACTCTGGGTGTCCTTAGTGCTCATGTCAGGCTTCCCGGTGACAGGCAGCCATCCTACCCAAAATGCGCGATTGGGCCCCAGGCACGCTGCCACTGGCTAACTTTAGCGTTGTCAGTAACACTGTTAAGCCCCACCCGTCCTCAGGCCCGTGCTGGCTTTTGCTTCTGCTGCCTCAGACCTCCATACTGGAACCAGTCTGGCTGCAGCAGAATCACTTACACAGTTTCACTACTCAACTCGAAATTAATTAGGGGTCTGGGGGGCCAAAATATAATTGCAGCAACGCCCTAACACCCTAATGGAGGCACCACCACTGGGTACAATCCACCCGACCCCCTCGCCCCCTCCCAAAACCCTAAATCCTACCCTGTCGTAAAAAACGACCCCACCCTGTACTAAAAACTAC
The DNA here is from genome assembly GCF_031143425.1 of Pleurodeles waltl. NCBI lineage: Eukaryota > Metazoa > Chordata > Amphibia > Caudata > Salamandridae > Pleurodeles > Pleurodeles waltl. The sequence continues at coordinate 677,989,532 of NC_090445.1, forward strand.
CCGAACACCTGCCCTAAATCCTAAAACCTACCCTGTCCTGTCCTACAAACTACCCCAACCCCCATCTCCACCCTAAACCCTAAAAGCTACTTCACCCTGTCCCAAAAGCTACCATGCCCTATCCTAAAACCAACACCTCCCTGTCCTAAAAACTACTTCAACCCCCCCACCCCTGCCCTAAACCCTACCCTGTCCTAAAAACGACCCCACCCTGTCCTCAAAACTGCCCAGAACAATTGCCCCTGCCCTGAAACCTAAAACCTACCCTACCCTGTCCTAAAAATTACCCCAACCACCTGACCTGCCCTAAACCCTAAAAACTACCCCGCCCTCTCCTAAAACATACCCCACCCTGTCCTAAAATGTATCCCGTCCCCTGCCCCTCCCTAAACCTTAAAACGTAGCCTGTCCAAATAACAACCACACCCTGTCCTAAAAAGTACCCGACCCCTCCCCCCAAGACACTAGCTACAGGATATTGGTGATCATTATGCGTATGGTTCTTCTATGTTCCAGTATACAGTTTTTGGCCTTAAGAATAGTACTGCCTGTATATAGTTTGTCACAAGGACAAATCAGACAATGCACACAATAATCTGTATTTCAACTGAAATGCCCTTTGATAGTGTATTCTTGCATACTGGTTGGAATCTTAATCTTCGAAGAACTGGAACTATGGGTGCCAGCTTTACATTTCATACAGCAACAAAAAACATTTGCCCCACCTTGCTCTCTGTTCTTATCCTGGGTGACCATATTCTGACTTAAACTATCACAAAGTGATCTGCATTTTCTGAACGTGATCTGAGGAGTCTCATTGATATATTTATTGCGTACCATGTCAGTTTTGAGAATATGCCAATTTTCACCAAAGACCTTCCTGATCTGATATGCTTGGTTTGAGTATGTAGTCATGAATCTTACTTGGTCAGATTCATGTTTCAGTTCTTTAACTGGCTATAGCAGTTGTATCCTGCAAACAAGAACTAACTTCGCACTTGCCTGATCTATCCCTCTTGTACTATACCTTCTGTCTTGGAACCTGTCACTCATGATTGCTTTTTCCCTAGCAAATGCCTCATTGGTGATCCAGTTACATTTAGCCTGAAGCAATTCACCATACGGAATGCTATATATCAAGCTAGGTGGGTGGGCACTCGAAGCACTGAGTAGGCTGTTGCCTGCTGTAGGTTTGCAGTATAAATTAGTATCAAGTTGCCCATTGCTGACTTCAATCTCCACATTCAGAAGTATTGTCTTCTTGCTGCTAATGTTTAGTTTTATGAGTTTTATGAATTTGTAAAGCGCGTAGCTACCCTAGGGCACCCCAGCGTTGAGATACGTGAAGGCTCCTAAGAAGGAAAAAAGAAAAGAGAAAAGGAAGAATTACGGCAAAGAGTGAGCAGCGAAAAGAGTTGTTTTTAGCTTCTTCCTAAACTGACGTTCGGAGGGTTCATGGTGAAGCTCTGAAGGAAGGGAGTTCCATAGCCGAGCTGCTCTGGCGGAGAAGGAGTTGCCTCCCCAGGATCTCTTAAATTGCGCTATGTGAACTTGCCGGGAGGTGGATGAACGCAGAAATCTGGCTGGGCATAAATAGAAAATCAATGTCTAAGAAAAAAGGGACCCTTATCATATAGGGCTTTATGAACCAGACATAAGGATTTAAATTGAATACGTTGTTTCATAGGCAACCAGTGGAGTGCTGCAAGTGCTGGCTTTTCAGAAAGATGCCTGGGTAGATTAGTGAGCAATCTGGCTGCGGCATTCTGTACAACTTGGAGTTTTTTTATCACATAGTCCTGGGAACTAAGGAATAGAGAGTTGCCAAAGTCAAAGCAAGAGAGAATCAGAGCCTGGATAAGGATTCTTCTAGCCATGGGAGGTAGAAGATTAAAAATCTTCCTAAAAGATCTTAAAAGGCCAAAGCACCCAGAGGAAACCTTTTTAGACTAGAGATCCATAGTTAGACGGGGCTCAAGCCAAAAACCAAGGTTCTTGATGTGTGCCTTAGGAGGGGGAAGGCTGCTGAAGGCCTCTGAATAAAAGGTCAGAGGAAAAGCAGGAGAGCCATTACCCACAATCATTACCTCGGATTTTCCATAATTAAATTTCAATTTAGATAGGGTCATCCAATTGGCAATGTCTGTCAAACACCGGGAAAGACTGGCAGAGGAAGAATGCCCAGTGCTGGAGAGGGATACTACTAACTGAGTATCATCAGCATAGGTGACCATGGAGAGGTTATGGGGGGAAACCACCTTAGCTAAGGAAGATAAATAGATATTAAAAAGAGTTGGGCTCAGAGAGGAGCCCTGATGAACTCCACAGGTCAGAGGAAAAGTATCTGAAAAAAATGAGCGGTCTAAAACTTGAAAATATCTTACTGTAAGAAAGAGGAAAGCCAAGAGAGAACAATACCTCCGATCCCCATCTTGGAGAGTCTATGACAGAGGAGGTTATGGTGTACAGTATCAAATGCTGCACTAAGATCAAGTCAAATAATGGCAGCATGGCCCGTGGTCTAATGTGGCCTGTGAGTTGAATATTATAGGGATCATTATTGAGGGTAGAAATAAAATTATTGGCAGACACCTTATCTCCTTTCCAGATTGCAAATATATCATATATGAACTTCATCCACATTATCACATGGTCATCAAAAATTGCAGCTTGATCGGACACCTGCTTCTCCTATCAGCCTATGAACAAGTTCACGTAGCTGGGGGCGAAGCTGGTGTCCATCGCTATCCCCTGCTGTTGCTTATGGACTTTCTGATCAAAGAGAATGAAATTGTTGGTATGGCAATACAACATCATGTCAAAGAGCATCTCAGGGTGGAGCAATAGTGAAATGGATCTAGCTCTCAAAAAGTGTTTGGTATCTGAAACGCCCAAATCAAGTTTGATACTAGTATGAAGACCGCACACATCCAGAATGAGAGTATGAAATCCTCCTCCCAATGAACGTTCTCAATGAGTGTAAGGAAGTGTGTGGTGTCTTTCACATAGGCCGTGTTGGACTTTTTTGCTTATGCAGGGTTATCCCCAATCTTTTTGCCTCCTGCCTACTATGTTTTCTGACCTATTGGTGTTGGCTTTTGAACTCTGAGCACTTTACCACTGCTAACCAGTGCTAAAGTGCATATGCTCTCTGTGTAAATTGTATGTGATTGGTTTATCCATGATTGGCATATTTGATTTACTAGTAAGTCCCTAGTAAAGTGCACTAGAGGTGCCAAGGCCTGTAAATCAAACGCTACTAGTGGGCCTGCAGCACTGGTTGTGCCACCCACATAAGTAGCTGTAATCATGTCTCTGATCCCTTGACTGATTCTTTTTACTTCATTGGGAACTTGTTTTCTGCTGTTGGAACTTTGCACTTGTAGCCATCATGTCTCAATCTGGAGATGCAACAGCTGGAGCTATGTTTGAATTGAAAAAACTGAAGAGGTATTCAGTTGCTCAATTGAAACAGTTATGTAAAGATCTTCCCTGTCCCGTTAAGAGCTCCATCAGGAAGCGGGAGCTGCAAGAGGCGCTGAGGGCCTGGGTGACAGCCAAGGAAGCTGGGGGGCACACAGAGGATATGGATAGGGAAGTGCAGAGTCTACACAGTGGTGTAGTAGAGGTACCTGTTACACCTGGGAGGAGGGTGTCCAGGAGTGGTAGCATTAGGTCCTCTAAGGGTCTGACTCCTAAAGATTTGCAGGACAGACAGGCAGAAAGGGCTCGCCGGTTGGAGTCAGAAAAGTTGAGGATGCAAAAGGAGCTTGACAAGTGGAAAAGAGAGTTAGAGATAAAAAAAGATGATTTTGCCTTATGAGCTAAAACTGAAAGAGGTGGAAGTCATGAGCGCGGAGTCCAGCTGGAATGGTGGCAGCAACAATTTTATATCCAGTACTGCTGAAGAAGTGCACATGCCCAGAGAAGTGGTGCCCTACTTGAAGGAAGGAGTTAACACACATCAGGAGGTTCAGGGGTATGAGGTAGCTCCAGTGATGCACAGGGTCCCTGAGGTGGAATGGGGAACTGGCATGGGGAGTCATATTCCTACTGGTGAGAGGGACACTCTACTGACTCTAGGTGAGAGTGACAGGGAGAGGGGTTCCCCCCAGTTAGAAGTCCTGGTTATGGAGTGTGAAGACATCCCAGAAGAGTGTGGGTTGAGTGTCAGGGACAGTCAGGTACTGTCTCACCAGTCTCAGGAGGGTGATGTGGGGTGCTTTTTCAAGGCTGAGTCACTGGATGGTTGGGTGAAGGGTACTTTGGTTAATTCATGTGAGGGGCTGAGTGATGTAATTGCTGGAGAGCATATGTCTAGTCCTTATTTTCCAGAGCTACGCCAACACCAGGTGGAGTGTGAGTTCTCTGACCCCATGGAGCTTACAATGGAGGCAGATTTCTGGGTGAGTACCAGAGAGTCTGCAGAGGCACTTGGGGGTGCTCCTGAAGGGAGTGGTCTAGGTATTTCCCAACCAGGTGAGGTATGGAAGGATTGTAGTGTCCCAGGTAGGTCCCAGTGTAGTGGGATGGGTGAGGGACCCATGTCCAGTCTCAGAGGAGAGGGAATGGGGATGGGCTGAGGCCCAAGATGCCCAAGATCCGGTCCCAGGTCCTGAAGGGTCCCATGAGGGAACACTAGCAGGAGAGCCTAGCCAGTACCATAGGGCCATCTGTTGAGGGAGATCCCACAGTGTCAGGAGAACTTGGGAGGGGGGGCTGTAGCCAGCATCCCACCAGTTCTGGTGTCTGGCGGTACCACTCTTAGTGAGGGGGTGCAGAAGTCCAGACAGAAGGCTGAGAGGGGGTTGCGGACCCCAATTGAAAACCTGGAGGGTCAGGGGTCAGCTCTGAGAGCAGAGTCCCCCAGGAATGACCTTGGTGAGACCATTTCTGGATTGAGGGAATCCAGACTCTGTCAGATGGGAAGAGGTCGGGAGACCTGCACCAGCCAGACTCTTGTGTGGCCCTTGGGCACTGTGGCCCTCATTATAACCCTGGCAGTCAAAGACCGCAAAGGTTGAAATGGCGATCGTACCGCCAACAGGCTGGCGGTACAGTTGGCCATAATTTGACCGCGGCGGTAGCACTGCGGTCACACCGCCGGGACTTGCGGTTTTCTGCCATCGTTGTCCCGGCGGTCATAATCCACCAAGGCAGTGCTGCTTGCAGCGCTGCCCTGGGGATTATGACTCCCATTCCTGCCAGCCTGTCCATGGCTGAAGAGACCGCCATGGAAAGGCTGCGGGAAGGGGAGTCGTGGGGCCCCTGGGGGCCCCTGCACTGCCCATGCACTTGGCATTGGCAGAGCAGGGCCTCCAGGCACAGCCCCACCCTGCTTTTCAGTGTCTGAAAAGCAGAAAGTGAATAGCACGACAGGTGCAGCTGCACCCGTCGCACGGCCGCAACACCGCCGGCTCCATTAGGAGCCGGCTGCAATGTTACGGCCGACATCCCTGCTGGGCCGGCGGGCGGAAACTCTGTTTCTGCCTGCCCGCCAGCCCAGCGGGGATGTTGAAATGCGGCTGGCGGGTTTGCGGCCGCATAGGCGGCCGCTTGGCTGTTCAACCTTGGCGGGCGGCCTCCGCTCCCGACAAGGTTGTAATGAGGGCTTGTGTGTCCTTTGAGGGGGGTAAGTGTGCCCCCCTGGAAGTCCCGGTGTGCCAGGCAGTGGTTCAACTACAGGGTGGTGACTCTGGGTTGAATGATCAGGTTCAGGGGATAAACTCTGACCTGATGGGGGGGTAGGTGTGCTCCCAAGGAAGTCCTGGTGTGCCAGGCAGTGGTTAAACCTCAGGGTGGTGACTCTGGGTTGGATGACCAGGTTCAGAGGGTAAACTCTGACCTTATAGGTAGGAATGCCCCCCAGGAAGTACTGGGTTGCCAGGTGGTGGTCCAGTCTGTAGGTGCAGAACCTGGACTGGAGGATCAGGTACAGGGGGTAAACCACGACCAGAAGGGGGGGCGGTTTGCCCAATCACCCGGGTGTGATTTCAAGGGATACTCTCCCTGAGGGGGGATGCAGAACCCTGAGGGTAGAGGCAGGGGAGAGAGACTCACCCCTGGCCCCAGTGCAATATAAGGGCACAGACCCTGGATTAGATGGCCAGGTTCAGGGTGCCCCCCTGAGCTGGAGGAAGGGGCTACTGCTAACAGTGCCCCTACCATGTTGTCTTCTGAGGGGGCCACTCCTAGTTGGGGGGTGCAGGACCCCAGAACGGAAAGCAGGGGGAGGGAATCATCACCCCTGCCCCTGGTCCAACCTGAAGGTACAGACCCAGGTTGGAGGATCAGTTGCAGGTTAACATCCCTGAACTGGTGGAAGAATTGTGCAGGACTGCTTCTACAAGCACCCTGACAATTTTGGACTCTGGGGGTGCCGCTCCTGCAGGCAGGGTACCGAGCCTCAGAGGGGAGGACCAGAGTCAGGTCGTCATCTCTGACCTGGTGGAAGGGAGAGTGGTCAAAGTGTGCCAGGCACCTGGGGCGAACGCCCCCCACTCTCCTCAGTCACAGTGGTTGTAGAGGCCTGAGGTCGGGCTCTCATACCTGACAGTCATCAGGGGCCACTGTGGCTTGCTGACCGGGTAGACAGAGTTGCCACTGGGGGGCACGAGAGTCACACCCTGGGGGTGGAGTGGGCAACACCACTGTGTTGGCCTTGGTAGTACTATCTGCCCATTTGGATACATCCGTGAGCAAAGTAAAATTAGGTGTTGCACAGATGGTATCTGCAGATGTGGAGAAGGGTTCCCCATGGGTTAGCTTAGTGGGCCCTGAGAGTATGGACAGAGGGATCCAACTGGAGTCAGGAAGGCGTAGAACTTGAACATGCCCCTGCTGTTGTGGGCCTGGGTCCCTGTTCTATTGCCCCAATCAGGGAAGTACATCAATGTATTGATTGTTCTCCCCTGGCTTTAGGCTGGTAGGGGGTCGTGTTGGACGTTTTTGCTTATGTAGGGTCATCCCCAGTCTTCTTGCCTCCTATTTTTTTCTGACCTGTTGCTGTTGACTTTTGAACTCTGAGCACTTTACCACTGCTAACCAGTGCTAAAGCGCATATGCTCTCTGTGTAAATTGAATGTAATTGGTTTATCCATGATTGGCATATTTGATTTACTAGAAAGTCCCTAGTAAAGTACGCTAGAGGTGCCAGGGCCTGTAAATCAAATGCTACTAGTGGGCCTGCAGCACTGGTTGTGACACCCACATCTGTAATCATGTCTCAGACCTGCCATTGCAGGGTCTGTGTGTGCAGTTTTAACTGTAAATTCGATTTGGCAAGTGTATCTACTTGCCAGGCCTAAATGTTCCCTTTTCTTACATGTCAGACACCCCTAAGGTAGGCCCAGGTAGCCCCAAGGGCATGGTGCAGTGTATGGTTAAGGTAGGGCATATAGTAATGTGTTTTATATGTCCTGATAGTGAAATATTGCTAGATTCGTTTTTCACTGTTGTAAGGCGTGTCCCTCTCATAGGTTAACACAGGGCTACCCTTAAATATGATTAAAGCGTAGATTCCCTTTGGGAGCAGATGGACATGTGGACTTTGGGGTCTCTGAGCTCACAATTTAAAAATACATCTTTTAGTATAGTTGATTTTAGGATTGTGTGTTTGAAAATGCCACTTTTAGAAAGCGAGGATTTTCTTGCTTATACCATTTCTGTGACTCCGCCTGTTTGTGGATTGCCTGTCTGGGTCAGTTTGACAGTTGGGCTGGTTGCACCTCACACTTGACAGTGACACAAAGGGAGCTGGGGTGTAGTCTGCATATCCTGATGAGCCATCTGTGCTAGGAGGGAGGGGAGGAGTGGTCACTCACACCTGAAAGGGCTGTGCCTGCCATCACACAATGCAGTCTCCAACCCCCTGGTGAGTGTCTGGGGCCTGGCCTGGGCAAGCCAGGATTTCACATTCAAAAGAGACTTTACTTTGAAGTAGGCCTACTTCAAAGGACAAATTGGGTATAAGCAGGGCACCCAAAACCACAGACTTTAGAACACTTATGGAAACAAGAGCTGAAGAGCTGAGGAAGAAGAGCTGCCCTGCCTGTGACTGTGCTTTGTGGAGATATCCTGCAGTTGCTGCTTCTGCCAAAGTAAGAGGGCAAAGAATGGACTTTGTGTGCCTTCCATCTTGAGAAGAAATCTCCAAGGTCTTGATTTAGAGCTTGCCTCCTGTTGTTTGAAGTCTCAGGGACAGCAAAGACTTCTCTCTGCCAGCACCTGGAGTCTCTGGAGAGACTCCTACTCTGCCCTGTGGTGCCCATCTAGTTCCTGGGACCCTGAAAGGAGAAGCTGGCAGCCTAAGAGGAGGAAATCCACACACAGAGCACCGTGCAGGGAAAAGATCGACGCAACTCCGATCTGCAGCTGAAGAAACGTTGCGCCACCGGCTCTGCGGCCGAAAATCGACACTCGCCAGAAACGCGACCAAAGAATCGATGCACGGAGCTGGAGAAACAATGCGCAGAATCGCTGACAGAGACTCAGAGAACGAAACCCACGCTGCGTGGTTTTTGAATCATCGTGCGGTTGGATTTCCGACACAAGTACCGCTGGGCATGTAAAAACAACGCAAGGCCTGCCCAGACCTGAGAGTGCTGACCGGATCAACGCATCGCTCTCCTGCAGAGAGATGAAACAACGCACCCCGACCCGACGAAAGGAGAAACAACGCAAGGTCTAACTCGTGAGTGAAATCAATGCCTCGCAAGCCCTTTTTGATGCGCACTCGCCGGTGCGGGGTTATTATTGACGCACCCAAGGTACCTTTTCATGCTAACAGTGTTAGTGTGTGTTTTAAACTACATAAAAACTCTTTTTGCTTTTTAATTGATAACTTGACTTGTGTATGGTGGATTTTTGTTGTTTTGGTCTTATTTTGTTTGGATAAATATTCCCTATTTTTCTAAACCTGTGTTGTGTCATTTTGTAATGTCTTCATTAAGTTACTGTGTGTGTTGGTACAAATACTTTACACCTAGCACTCTGAAGTTAAGCCAACTGCTCTACCGACGTACCGAGGGGAGAAGCAGAGGTTAGCTGAGGGTGATTCTGTTTTACCCTGAGTGACTAGGTAACAAGTACAATACCAGAGTGACATTGGACATGACATCATATTATGGATGACTTAACTGATGTTTCCCTTCATTTAAGTAGTCACATTTTTGAGAAAATCACAACATTGCCCCCTTTGTCTGAATGCCGAAAGACAATGAAGGAATCATTTTTATTATTTTCCAAGGCTTTATAATGAACATTTGAAAGGTTGTTTTTCCTGCTACCCTTAGTTCTACATCTCATTTTTTTCAATTCCCTTATAACACTCTTTTCAAAAACTTGAATTGTATTACGCTGTTTTGATGGTATGAAGGCAGATTTTTGTTTCAAAGGACTAGGGCATGAGCAATCAACCTCTATCTTCAAATTGTGCAGGTTAATAAGAGGATCTTCATGACTCTCTGTATCTACATCAAGCATGGCCAATGTGTGAAGGGTATCAATGTCCTGAATACACAAATTACTCAGCGTCATTGTTGAAACATTTTTAGAGATTTTCTGAGGTCGTAAGTGAAACCATTTCTTCAACTTAAATTTTCTAAGAAAACAAAAGAGGTCAATACCGGTCTGTACATAATTCAGTCTACTGGAATGCAAGAACGAGAGTTCTAGGGACAGAAGTTACATTTCATCTCTAACTAACTCACAATTGGATAAGTTGATCACCTTCATTTGTGTGGTTATCTCGCCCTTATCATTTTCACGGGTGCGGTTTCTTCTTTTTGTGAGTCTTGCTTTTGCCTGTTTCTTCTGCTTATTTTTCCTCATCTGCATCCTTCTCTGCCCCTCTGATGGTTCTGTTCTGACCTTTATTTTGCCCTTTCCTTGTTTAGCAACTGGAATTTCTTTAAAAAACAATTTCTGTTGGTACTGATGCTGGTATTTAGGGCCCCGGCAAGTAGTGACTCTGATACAGCTAATAGATTACTGTCTGATACATCATTTTCCTCTTGATCAGTCAGTGGTCGACTGCTTGTCTTTCCCTGAACAGGTTGTTGTTCCTGGTATCCTTCAGTGAACAAATAATCATATTTTTTGTGGAAAGCGAAAGTTCTGCCTGATTAGTACTCTTTTAAGTCCCGTCGAAATTTACACTGTTTTTTGTTAGTTAATTCCTCCTCACACTTCATCAACCGAATTTGTAATTTTGAACACAATTTGTGAAATGCCTCCCTAGACATTAGATCCTGCAATTCATCAATCAAATTGGCAATTTCCTCCAACAATTTACTGCTATCTTGTAGTGTGGTTAGTTTTACGCTTTAGCTTCAGGCTTTAGGCCTTTGTGCACTTTGCCCTGAATATATTTTATTCATTTGCTGACAGCTTAGAGCCTCTGTGCACTTTGCTCTACATGCTTTTTATTAGACTTCGTACTGTTATTTTTCAAATAGCCAGTTCTACGGTGTTGTTTTTTATTTCATATCACACTGTTTTGCCTACTTCAGCACTGGAGTTCTCCATAACATATTCACTCTGTGCTTCAGTCAAGGATACAGTCTGGTACATTGCCGATAGACGTGGTAGGAGTTTAGACTTGGCATTCCTGCGTAGGGACATTTTGTGATCACGATGACATGCTAGTTATAAAATCACTTCCTTGTCCCAATACATGCAAGAGGGAGATTCCGACCAGGGAACCACAACTAGACGCTGACTGCCTCGTTGCAGATGCTGAACCAAGATCACAGGTCTTTGCTCAGGTATGAGGGCTGATGTCTCCACAGTGATTCTAATAGGCAAGCTAGAAGCTTAACATGCTGTGCTCTAAATAGAACAAGCAGAGGGAGAGTAGAAACTGTTAGACAATATGATAGCTTTGTTTTTATGTTTTACTCTCTTGGTGACTATTTCAATCCTACTGTGTTGTATCGTTCTGGTAATTGCGGATCACGCCTTAATCTCTAAAATACAGTCGTTTTATTAAAACATTATATAAAACTTATACTGTCTTTGTCATTTGTATATGAGATCATATTGGAAATAAGAGAGTTGGTTTGGATCTGAGTAACCACAACTTCCCTGAGAAGTTCCAAAGATGTCATGCGCTTGGCTGCCAAATCATTCCTTCCACATGGGAGAAATGAGGCACTGCTAGTTAGCCGGAGCAAAAACCGGATTTAGGGTGACAGAGTTCTTTACACGTGGGTCAGACTCAGTCCCCCACACCGTTATAATCCAGTAGTCTCATTTAGAATAATGAGAGCCCACGCGACATGGCGCCGCCAACGTTTTGTCTGGCTCTAATGATTAGGTACGACTGACTCTCTTGGTCTCATATATATTTCGACTCCTCGGTTCCGTATACGGAGACGTCCGTGGGTCTGAGGGTTTCCGCCGCCACGGCATAGGTGCTTCCTGTTGCTTAGTGGTTGGTTGTTCAAGCTTGAACTTTGAAAGGAAAAACCCCGATATTGGTGTGCCTTCTCTGACCTGAAGCTATTTTTTATAAAATGGCGAATCCTAATGTAGTGAATATAGCAATTAATATGCGTCATCCGCTCACGGGACATCTGTTGACACATGGACTGACAGTCCAGGGGGGTCCAGTCACTTTTGTGGTGGACGCCCATGCAGCCTATATAACGGAACTTTTTTATTCTTGGGTCGGATTTCCAGCAGTGGATGGGGGAACAAATACTTTTCACGAATACACTGTTGCGAATGTCCCTGGACAATACAGGGCTTACGCTTATTTAGAAATACCTCTATCTTATCAAGAACACCATAATTGGCTTGATGGCGCCCTCCCACACACAGTAGCACAAGTTAGGTTAGGTCCGCTGAGTAATGATGGTCCTACCTGGCCTCTATTGGCTACATATACACCTCATCCTGCGGTTGCTCAGTTGGCAGTGGTTGAAGTTCGTCGTTTATATACAGAATTAACGGCTACATATAGACGATTAGTTCAGTTTGTCATGCAGACACTAAATACGACTGCAGCGCGTGCTGCTCCAGCGCACCCACAGGCTGTGGTTCCGGGTATTAATCCGGCCACTGTGCACTCAGTTATGGGTAAAGTACCGGCTAAACGAGAGGAGACTCCATTTTGGCTGGCGCAAAAAAATTAATACGCTGGAAGCAGTATTTCCCCATACGGGACCTCAGGATAAACATAGAATTTTGACGATGTGTTTGCTGTACGGGATGGTCCCTCCGGTGGACCTTTGTAATACCTGGGGCACGGTGTTTGCCGCGCTCTACACTACGGCACACGGTACACCGACATTAGCTAATTTACCGGACGTGCTTAAACAGATTCAGGATGAATATGGGGCTGCCCCTGCCTTAGATTTGGGCATGCAGTTGCTGGGCAATTTTGCCACAGTTTCTTCTATTATTTTGAGTAATCTCAAAGGAGAGGCAGTAGCACTAGCAGTGCGAATGCGTCTTCGGGATGTTCCGCTGCTTAATCAGGAGCGGGAGCTTCCGAGAATAATAGCGGAAACATATTCTAGTATTGGTCGTGATAGCCTAGGGGCTAGACCACAAAAACCCCAGTTACAGGGTAAAAATAATAAAGATAATGCTAAACAGCAACAACCTGAAGGTTAGAAAAAGCGCTGGGAAAAGAAACAGCAAACACCTAAGAAAGATGGTGGACAGTCTCCGCAACCGGAGACACCACAGAATAAGTATAATCTCAGGAATAGGGATACTTTGAAGACGCCTGATAGATATCAATATACTGATACACGCCAATCTCGTTCCTTTCAGGACTCCTCGGAAAAGAGAAGTGAGAGAGGTGGGCGGTCAGAGCGGAGGATGGAGTACGTGAAACCGAGACAGGATTCACAACGCTCAGCGGAGGTTTCTATTAAACAAGAAGAGAAACCGCTGCAACAAAAACAGCAATTTAAAAAGAAGAAAGTGGCAGCAGTCTCAGTTAGACATGCCGCTCAAGAAGAGAGTTCTCTTGACGAACAAGACATGGGAGTTAGCAATGTTAGACAGCGCGGCAGAGGTCACAATAGTTCGCCGGAGTCTTCTAGAGCATCTGGAGGTGAAAGCAACTGATGACTTCATACAAGTCGAGACGGCGGATATGCGAGTCTCTGATCCTGATAGAGTATATGAAGTGACTCTGCGATTGGAAGGGGACATTGACCGTATCATAAACGCCATTTTTTGGGACCATGTGGTGAAATCATATGATGTTCTGCTGGCCGAACAAGATTGGCCACCTGACTTTGTTCGCGACTGTCAGGTTGGGGAGAAGGTTATTACACCTTCCTTCTCACCACTTGTTCCGAGAGAACTAGCGGAGTCCTATAGTAAATCATGGGCTCTAGCACAGGCTCCCGCCTTGTATAGAAATAACGTGGGGTGGGACAGACAATCACCTTATCATGTAATTCCGATAAAGGGCGAACCTCAGCCACAACCGCAGTATCCTATCAAATTTGAAGCAAGGGCATCGGTTAGAAAAATTCTTACACAATTGGAGTATCAGGGTGTAATTGAGCCCTGTGTCTCTCCGATGAATAATCCCTTGTTTCCGGTAGCTAAACCGGACCATTCATATAGGATAGTGGTGGATTACCGACATTTGAATAGTCATACACGCACATATGCAATACAGAATTCACACAGCGCAGCACTTATGAATAATATAGTGCGTAAAAAATACAAGACAACATTAGATATCTCGAATGGATTTTTCTGCCAGAATATAGCGCCCGAGAGTCGGGACTATACCTGTTTCAGTGCGTTTGGCTCTCAGAATTTTTTTTGTCGTTTGCCTCAGGGGTATAAGAATAGCCCAGGACTGTTTTCGGCTCGTGTAACTGAAATGCTACATGAGTTCGACCCTGAAGCATTATCATATGTTGATGACATATATCTGACAGATGATGAGATTCTGCAACATCTAAGGCATGTATCGCGCATTGTTGTGGGGTTTGCTGATATTGGCTATAAGTTTAATTTTAAGAAATCAAAGATTGCCTTCCTCAGCGTCATTTTCCTGGGATATGAGTTGTCGAGTGAGGGCAAGAGCTTAGCGCCACATTTTTTGGAGAAATGTGCTTTATTGCAGCCTCCTAATACGGTTCGGAAGCTCCAGTCATTGTTGGGGTTTCAGAATTTTGGCAGAACTTACATTCCTGATTATGCGACGTATATAAAACCCTTATACGAGTTGATTCGCCCGAATTTTTCGAGTAGATTTTGGACGATTGAACATACACACATACTACGAGAATTACAGAGTGATCTCTTAGCAGTTAAACACTTACACACACGGGACAATAAGACACATTTAGTCATCAGGGTGATACCTGGGGCTGTTGGGTTTACTTATGTCACCTTAAATGAGGGGGAGACAGTCCCGATTGCATACAAGTCTCACTTGTATTCTGCTGCACAGCAACGTTTTGCACAAACTGAGAAAATTCTCACTGCAGTACAGATGGCTGTTATTAAAGAAAGACCGTTGGCCCAGGGTCAACGCATTGTTGTCGTTTCCCCAATTCCGGCCTTAGAGGCAGTTACAAAAGCGAGTGTTCCAAATTCGAAAGCTTTACACCTGCGATGGATACAATGGGCTACGTCTTTGACAGCCACTGATGTAGATTATGTATTTGACCCTAAACTGCAGACTCAAGAATTTCTTCAATATGAAATGGAATACCCTGTTCCTGCTGGTACGTTGCCTATTGACCAATATCAAGTGGTCATGTATACCAATGGCTCTGCGCAACCAGCGGTTGGGACTAAACAACAGTATTCTGCTGCATGTGCGGTGGTGAGCGGCACTATGGAGGGGGACTTGTTCTGCCCCCGACATACTTATACTAAAACCTTGGGAGATTGCACGGCACAGCTGGCTGAGCTCAAAGCTCTATTGTTAGCATTGGAGCACGCGGATCCGGCAATTTTAACCTTGCTGGTCTGTGACTCCTACTACTGTGTACAGTCTTTCAACGAATATCTACACTATTGGAAGATGAATGGGTTCAGAGATTCTAAAGGCAACACCATTAAACATAAAATGTTGTGGGATAAGGTTGCGGATCTGAAGGAAACGCTTCTTAAAGTCCATGTTGTGCATACACTTGGACACCAGCGCGTTGGAATACATGTTGCTGGGAATACTTTGGCTGATGAAGCCGCGAAATCGGCAGTGGCTGTCGCCACTGTGGCCGCAGTGACTCGTTCGAGTTCCAAACCAGACACAGAAATTTCGGCTGCCATAAAGGCTACGGCTGCTGGCACGCCCTTTCCTAAAGGATTTCCTTCAAAATATAGTTACTGCTTGAATGGTGCACTGAATGCTACTGTTACAATTCCAGGCATTGGTGTATGTGAAATTCCCAATAAAATTGAGAGACCTCGATTAATTTCTGCAGCACATGAGGGGGTGGCTTCTGCACAAGCTGGGGTGGCTGTCACGATTTCACTTTTACAGGCTCGTTACTGGTGGCCTGGTCTCTATAAAGAGACGAAGCAATATGTCCTTTGTTGTGATGTTTGTCAACAAATTAAAGCATCGTCGGCTAGACGCCCGCAGCAGACGCCCCTTCTGATTTCAAATAAACCATTACAGTGTGTGTACTTGGATCATTGTGGTCCGCTGACACCAGATAGTGCATACAAATATATATTGGTTGCTGTAGATTCATGCTCCAGATTTGTATGGGTATGGCCACAACGCTCGGCTGACGCTCGAACTGTTATTAAAGATTTGCGCATCTTTGTTGATATATTTGCAGTTGCGGCTTTTCATTCGGACCAGGGCCCTGCTTTTGCCTCTAAGGCATTCAGGGACACCATGGCTTCGTTGGGGGTCCAACTCCAATACTCGTCTCCATTTCATCCCGAGGGAAATTCTGTTGTGGAGCGTTTAAATCGTGATTTAAAGCAGTCCTTAACGGCCAGAGTTATAGGTACGGGTTGTGGTTGGCTAGCCCACCTATATGGAGTACAGAGAGCGCTTAATAACTTGCCTAGAAGGTCACTGGGGGGGTCGTACTTCATATGAGTGCCTGTTTGGAACACAAATGTATGTTCCTGATCTAGATGGTCCTGGTGTGGAGGCGGCAGATACGCCCTTTGACAGAAATGATCGTGTCACTGTTTTGCAGGACTTACAACAATTCCGTGAAGATAACTCTTCTGCCAGTGCTGCCTCCTCAGGAATTAAGGATGAGCCAGTAACACCTACTGGTTGGATACCCAGGATTGGGAATCTAGTGCGTGAAAAGGTCGCAGTTAAAAAAGAATTTGGTCCTTCTTATCGAGAACCTGTCCCTGTGTTGGGGGTGAGCGGCACGAGAACTGTGATTTTACCGCCGCTGCGAGGGGCCAAAGGAAAACGCTTTGTTTCCATTGATAATGTCAAGTTACAACATGTGGCCGATTCTGCACAACAGACCAAGAGGGACACTCAGTAGTTCCGGAATCCCTCTCACTACTGGGGAGGAAGTCCCGCTGCAGGTGATTTTCACCGACACTGTTTCCTCTCCGAGCTTGGGGAGGGTGGATGATGATCTTGCGATTGTTCCACCGACGGCGATTAATATGGAATCTTTTGATCAAATTGCTGTACGTTCTACTGATGTTTCTGAACATGTGGTTTATAGCGTGCCACGGCGAGAGCCTCCATATGCTTCTTTGTTCACGGTTGCACCTTTTGCTAGAACTGCTTCTGGCTGCTTCAACGACGCTGATAATGATGTGTCCGGCTCCTCGTCCTCGATGTCTTCTGTCCACGGTCCACGACGGCTGTTCGGTTGGCTTAAACGCACATATTTTGTTTTTCCTTGGAACTATTTTTGGCTGTTTTTGGCCGTGATGACTCTTTTATTATGGTTGGGATTTGTGGTTACTTTTTTTCTGATAATACATGGTCATTTTCTTCCTGATCGATCTGACATTGAGCACGTGGAGACTGTGTTAAAACCGCATTTTTCGTCTCATATGGTTCGAAGAGACTTGTCCACTGTAAACATTTCTGCAATGCCAATTCCGGATGGCATTGTGTGGGATAAAGTAATGTTTGATATATATGGTCCCACTGAATTGATTCAAATACCGTATGTCCTCAAATTATCAATGAATGATATTGTTATACCTGGCATTGTTTCTGATGATTGGGATGTGAAGACAGTAGATTCTATGCTAACAGATTTGCAATATTATACTGTCTATGACGATGAAGATGCGTACCAGTTTAGAGATAACCATGGTGACATGTTTTGTTACAACTATTATGGACACCACTTTATTCATAAAGCTAGTAGCCCTAAGTCCATGTTTAATTATGTGCAATGGGAACATTGCTCGACTCCTCCACAAGGGAGTTCGAAAACGTATTATGATAAATTTGCATATTTTTCTGGGCATGATCAACGAAATGCTAAGTCCTACTATTTTAAAGTTGCACCGTATTCTAATAAGCAAATGTTATTGACCGATACTAAATTATTGTATTCAAATTTGTTTGTATCTAAACTTTCGGTCGAGGGGTATGAATACTGGTTTAAAACTGTTGACTTGAAAAGTGTTTGGGGTTCGAAAAATTGGCAAATGCAAGGCAGGGACACGTTATTTAGAGCATGTATTATCCCTGTGCAGATGATTTTCCTCAATGGCACAGTACAACAGACTAGCTGTTTGGGCTTAGCGACAATTAGGGAGTTGACTTTGCCTAGTATACCTGTCCCTTCTAAATTAAAAAATTGGCAGCACTATGTGAATGCTACTTTTAGTGACTTTACACATTGGGTCCAGAATGGTACGCTTAACACTTCATCGTTACATCCAGGCGGGTGGTTATTATGGCCTGTAGACACTAATGTGTGTCATCAACGTTTTGTCACCTCTTCAGGGGGGTTCAGGACTAGTAGGGCAGACCCTCGTTACGTATCACCAAAACATGCTGATATTATAACTACATACAGTGTGGGGAAGCTTTGTCAGCAATGGTTGAAGTCATCCACGCTGGATGCAGTTAAGTCACATCTCAAGTTACTGTCTAATGATACTGATTTACAAGATTTTTTGTCAGGTCCCAAAGTACCACGGAAGAAAAGGTTCTTATATGAAGTTTATAATGAGATTTGGAAGCTTTCACAACAAGAGGCTGCAGCCCGGTTGAGGCAGATTGATCAGGAAAATCTGATGCAGACTTTGGGGGTCATTCTTACTTTGGCGGGCGGCGGAGGCCGCCCGCCAAAGTAACCCCGTCAGAACACCGCACCGCGGTCGAAAGACCGCTGCGGTGATTCTGAGATTTGCCCTGGGCTGGCGGGCGGCCGCCAAAAGGCCGCCCGCCAGCCCAGGGCAAATCAACCTTCCCACGAGGACGCCGGCTCAGAATTGAGCCGGCGTAGTGGAAAGGTGCGACCGGTGCAGTGGCACCCGTCGCGTATTTCAGTGTCTGCATAGCAGACACTGAAATACTTTGCGGGGCCCTCTTACGGGGGCCCCTGCAGTGCCCATGCCGTTGGCATGGGCACTGCAGGGGCCCCCAGGGGCTCCGCGGCACCCCCTACCGCCATCCTGTTCATGGCGGGTTTCCCGCCATGAACAGGATGGCGGTAGGGGGTGTCTGAATCCCCATGGCGGCGGAGCGCGCTCCGCCGCCATGGAAGATTCAGAAGGGCAGCGGTAAACCGGCGGGTGACCGCCGGTTTACCCTTTCTGACCGCGGCTGAACCGCCGCGGTCTGAATGCCCTTCGGAGCACCGCCAGCCTGTCGGCGGTGCTCCCGTGGCCGGTGACCCTGGCGGACACCGGCCGCCAGGGTCAGAATCAGGCCCTTTGTCTGTTGTTGATAATGGCATGCATACCCTTTCTGACCGTGTTTACACGATTGACAGCATTGTTTCCTCTGCCATTGACATTATTAAATCGGACATGTCTTCTTTATATCATGGGCAGAGTCAGACGCGGTCCATCATGCAGCTGGGTTGGACTCTTCAGACCTTGAAGGCGGGTCGCGTTCCATGGCAGCACGTTCGTGCCAGAGAGATCTTTATCTCTTTTAATTTGACTCATCAGCAACAACTGATGGCTAAAAAGGAAGCGACATATGTTATGTTGAATATTGAGAAATTGGAGAAACTGCCTTTCACGGTAGCTGAGATTCCGTCAGCTGAATGGTTGATTCATGGGATTATTAATTTGCCTATCTCCACTTTGCAATTTACTTCGTGTTTGAAGCACATTCCGGTGGGTAGATATGAACTATTGGGAGACAGTTACATACACGAGGTGTGGGACCTTCCCTTTCAGTACAGATGTGTTAATGGTTTGAAGGAGATTTTTCTTAGCGGCAGCGAATGCGAAGCTTCTGTCAGCCATTCAGTGGTTTGTAAACAGCTGTCCTTGCACGGGGCGTGTAACGCTTCGATTGCTAACTTAGCTTGTTCTCTGAAGGGAGTTCCAGTCCTGGTTATTAAAAACACTTTCCAGGTGCTTTCTAACGGCAGTTACATTGTTCTTAACAGCCAACGCTGCTATGGCATGCGTGCCGGAATAGCTTACATCGTCGTTGTCAACAAGGCCGTTACGTGTTGTGGGAATGTGTTGTTTCCCCCCACTCAATTTAGGGAGGTAGCGGACATCTGGCCTCATATTGCTACTTCCAAGGTTGATTTCGACAAGTTGAGTTGGCTAAAAGCTTTATTGTTTCAAAAGCATGTGGCCCTTATATCTGCTAGCGAGACCTACGCACTTCAGGTGGCAAGGTCATCGGCGGAGATACAGTCCCTTTTGAATACTAACTTTCCAAATCACTTCGGTGAACTTGTGGGACGTATATTTAATGCATCCAGCACTGCTGGTATTGCACATTTTTTCAAAGTCGTTGGTGTTGGTTTTGCTCATACCTTCTCTTCCATATTCGGTTTGATACCTTCGGCTATACATTCTATTTTCGGAAGCATTTTTGGGGGTTTCCCGATTACTTTGGCTTTATTGGCTGGAGTCTTGCTGTTGTTGCTATTTTTTCGCAATGGCTGTCCCGTCACGACGAGATCCTTTTTTTGGATTGTGTGCAACCCGTGTTTCGATGCCTTTGGTGCTCGTTTGAACATGCACTGGCTCTCTGTCTCTCATTACAGCGCCCTCCCGTGGTCGATACTGATCTGTTGATGTTCCCGATTAGGGCTCATTCCCAGACTTGTGTACTACGGATGCGCTTGCTTCGCGAGGCAGTTTATGAGATTCCCTTCCTGGAGGAAGATGGTATTGTCTCTTTCATAGGCCCTACACGGGGTGCCGCCCTGCATGGTTTTGGGACTTTGGATCACACCTCCTCCATGGTACTTTGTGGCGTGGATCTTCCGATATTGACATATATCGAAGTGGAGGAACTCCTGCGTTCTATTGCTTCTGTCTGACGATTGGATTTTTACGAAATTGACAATATATTGAATTTGGCTTTATGGTCACATGTTACCTAAATTTCTGACTTTGTTGTCTTCTCACCTTGTCGAAATAATTGTTTTAGGTATTGTTTATATTTGGGGCATCCTTTTATATTATTGGAACCACTTGCTACCGACAAGGGGAGGGTGTAGTGTGGTTAGTTTTACGCTTTAGCTTCAGGATTTAGGCCTTTGTGCACTTTGCCCTGAATATATTTTATTCATTTGCTGACAGCTTAGAGCCTCTGTGCACTTTGCTCTACATGCTTTTTATTAGGCTTCGTACTGTTATTTTTCAAATAGCCAGTTCTACGGTGTTGTTTTTTATTTCATATCACACTGTTTTGCCTACTTCAGCACTGGAGTTCTCCATAACATATTCACTCTGTGCTTCAGTCAAGGATACAGTCTGGTACATTGCCGATAGACGTGGTAGGAGTTTAGACTTGGCATTCCTGCATAGGGACATTTTGTGATCACGATGACATGCTAGTTATAAAATCACTTCCTTGTCCCAATACATGCAAGAGGGAGATTCCGACCAGGGAACCACAACTAGACGCTGACTGCCTCGTTGCAGATGCTGAACCAAGATCACAGGTCTTTGCTCAGGTATGAGGGCTGATGTCTCCACAGTGATTCTAATAGGCAAGCTAGAAGCTTAACATGCTGTGCTCTAAATAGAACAAGCAGAGGGAGAGTAGAAACTGTTAGACAATATGATAGCTTTGTTCTTATGTTTTACTCTCCTGGTGACTATTTCAATCCTACTGTGCTGTATCGTTCTGGTTATTGCGGCTCACGCCTTAATCTCTAAAATACAGTCGTTTTATTAAAACATTATATAAAACTTATACTGTCTTTGTCATTTGTATATGAGATCATATTGGAAATAAGAGAGTTGGTTTGGATCTGAGTAACCACGACTTCCCTGAGAAGTTCCAAAGATGTCATGCGCTCGGCTGCCACATCATTCCTTCCACATGGGAGAAATGAGGCACTGCTAGTTAGCCGGAGCAAAAACCGGATTTAGGGTGACAGAGTTCTTTACACGTGGGTCAGACTCAGTCCCCCACACCGTTATAGATCCTGCTACCTAGAAATCCAGTAGTCTCATTTAGAATAATGAGAGCCCACGCGACAATCTTATAATGCATATTTGATGAGAATCTTCATCATTGTCGTTGAGCATTAATTTGAATTATTAGAACATTCATCCAACAAGTCAGGATCTGGATCCTCGTAAGTCAGTAAAGTGTACATTTTTAGGACCCTCTGGACTCACTCTGCATCTATATACCTCTGCAAAGACTCATCCTCCCGCCATTTAGCTATTTCATTCTTATGCAGTCTTTCCAATTTCTCTTGAAATATGGGCATACTCATGGTGTGTCAGCACTTCTACTAGCATTGAGGGCATTGTGACCAGGGGTCACCTGTGCAAAAAATAAACTTCTCGACATTTCTTTCTTTTTGGCTTCTAATGCAGAGGCCATACTTCTGCTGTACTCAAACTGTATTGATCACTTCAATCCATGACACCGAGCTTTTCAAGATGCGACAGCAGCCATGATTCATTGGTTTGGATGTTATAGTGCATACGGAGTGTTCCTGTCCATGTGTTATGAACATTTTCCAACAATCGAATGGGGAGTGAGATCTACCTTATTATGATGTTCAGTGTGAATCTAGTATTGAGACAGCCTGAGCAATGTAGTTTAATTCATTCAAACGTTTGATGTTTTCATACACTGGTTTTATCATGTAAGGCACCATCTGAATATCCATGCACACCTTGGGAGGTACAGATAGCATCTGAATGTCATATCATGTTACATTTTTACGTGTTGTTTCTGAGCAAAGTTAATATGAGCTCCGTTAAATATGAGGACCTATAATCCATGATTTATTGTGATCACAGAACATACCAGGATGGATGCTGCTTTTTGGTGTTTATGTTTCACATTTCACTGTGATTGTCCTTTGTGTCATTGACTATGGGTATGAAAATATTTGGTCACTTTCTGCTCCCTACCATGATCAAGACTATGGCCTAAATGCCTTGGGTGAGGACTAACTTGTTTCAATAAACAAAGAATTTGCATTGCATTCCAGCAGAGTCTGGGTCTTCTTTATATTTAGGAACATTGGTGGAGTAACGTATTGGGTGACCAGCGCCCAACTCGGACTGTTGCAGTGTAACCCCTCAAGTCCAGGTCTTGCTGTCTTTACATGATACTAGTGAATATGTGTAGGTCAAGTAAAACTCATAAGGCAGGATGTTTGCTCTGTGGCCTTACCTCTATCCAGGTATGCCAAATTTAAGTAACTTTCCACCTCTTCTTTATTCATTTAATTCTTGTTCTAATATTAATTAGAGCAGTTATCTAAAAAATCACTTCTGATAGAGTATACTCAACTTCCCTACATTTGTTACTGATAATAGTAAACAGGGACTCAATGGAATAAGGCTTATTCAACCATGTCAAGCGTATTCCGGCTTTATTGCTTTCATCATATCTTTTTACCATGTGTGTTTTATGATCCAGACTGTTCTACCAGATAGGCATAATCGTTCCTCTTGCAAGTGAATTCATCTTGCTTCCTGTATATGCATTCCCAGATTCATCATTTCCATCTCTAATTATTTTCTCACCCCAAACATTCTAGTGTACGGTATCCAGGTTAGAGCATTCAAAGCTTCCCTTTCTACTTAGGAGTTGGTGACTGCATCACAGATTTTAAGGAAATAATGCTGTATTTCCTCTCAAATAGTATAGTAACCCTAAAGGAGAGGTCCTTCTGCACAGCAATTGAGTGGAATGTTAACCCTACTCAAGCAACTTCCACAATCTCTGTCAGGGCGAACTACAAAAGTCATTAAATTAATCTGTGCTTAACACTCTGACAGCCTGTCACAAAAGTAGTCAGGCTTAACTTTGAAACAATGTGTAAAGTGCTTATGCAGCACACCAACAGAAATCAAGTAAAAACACAACCCAAGAAAAATTCCACACCCATTTAGAAAGATAAAGTACATTGTTATTAATTATTTGATACCAAAATGAAAACATCCAATCAGTAGAGCCAGAGTTACAAACTTTTAAAGTTCAATGTAAAAACTAACGCCGATGGGATCAAAGTGCCAACTGTAGACATCTAGTTGGGTGAAAGCGGTTTAAAGTTTAACAAATATGGCCAACTGCGATCAAGTGCGAGTTGGATACAAAAAGAAGATTGGACCTGGTCTGTGCTTATCTTCAGTGCCTGAGAAGGTAAAAGTTCAGTGGGGAAGGCTGCAGGCAGTGATTGAGGAGGAGGTTTCATCATCAGGGAGCCACTGGAAGAAGTTGCAGTGAAAATGTTCATGTTCGTACTTAGTCTCTTTTGGAAGTTGAAAATCTCCCAAAGGGATGAGGATGTAGCTGGTGAGAGTTCCACAAGGCTGGGTACCACTTTGGTGAAGGACCGGGGTACAGGATATGCTACTGCAGAGATGAATTTAGAGGGAACTGCCAAAATTAGGCCGATCAGCGATGCACCTTGGGCAGATAGACGAGCAGGTTGGTCCTGGTCTACTTTCAGTTTTCAGGGCAGTGTGTCCTGATTTTGAACTTTTGCTATCTGGGCACCTTTAACACCACAATCAAGGATCCAGAAATGGAGGGGCACCACTTGGGGATTTAGGATTGACTCAGGCTGGGTCCAGGTGCAGGTTCAAGATGGTTAGAGCCTTTTCTGTCCCTGAGTCTGTGATCAGGAGGCCTGCTAACTAGCCCTTGGATTCACTTTGGTAGTCCTGGGTTCAGGCAGGGTAACAGGGCTCTAGCAGCAGGGCAGGCTTCTGAGGGTTCAAAGCAGGCTCCAGGCAGCAAAGCAGTCCCCACAGGTGCAGCAAAATAGTCTTGCAGAGTAAAAAGCAGACCACAGCAGCAGGCCGTCCTCTGAGAGTCCTTCTGGAGGTCCAGAAAATGAACTGAAAATTGGATCAGAGGATTCTATTTTCCTACCTAGTGCTGTCATAGGACTCTTCTTGTAGGAACAAGACTGCTAGATTTTGTGTTGCAACACTACCGAGCGTGGGGGACTGAGTCTGATCCCACACCATGTCACAGCTGTTGGCCTTACGCTTTCAGCTAGCTGGCAGCACCTCACCAGAACCCAAGAGTAAATGTGATTTGTGGCAGTCTATTGCATGTCACTCTAAGGCTCCTCAGGGAAGTCGTGGTGGAACAGATCTTACCCCTTTATTTCAGTTATACATGTCTCATACATGCAAAGACAAACAGAAGTAGGATTTGGTTTAATACATTTATTGAAGCAACTGCATTCTATGTAAAAAAGGCACGAATTGCGATTATTAGGATAATGAAACACAACATCATTAGAGCAGTGACTAGAAAAGTGAAACAAAGGAAAAGTCCCACCATACTGTCACAATAGTGATCCTAAAATCCCTGCTTGTATACTAAGATTTAACATGAGAGCAATAGCAGTGTTAGCCCCAATCTGGCCATCTAGTCTCTGGAAGGAAACCCTACCCCATACCTGTGCTATAGGTAGAGAAAAGGTCTGTTGGTCTGCTGGGAGTCCTCCCACATAAATGAAGAAAAGACGCAGAGTTTGAGCAGAAACTGCGACAACGTGCAGCGTGAGATGGCAGGCTGGTGTTTTATATTTGATGTTCTAAGAACTGCCCAGATGTGACAATACATATTTTTCTGTTTAGGGCAGACATTGTACTTTTTGTACCAGCAGTACCCGGTAAACTATCGTGTGCAGCCTTGGATTGAGCACAGGATGAAACGTTGTGCAACAAATGAATAACAAATTATGCGCAAAAGGGCAACCGATAAATATAATAAAACATCTCCCCTAAAATTAAGCTTTGCAGAATTACGAAGAGAAATAAAATTAAATGTAACTAGGTAAAAGGGCACAGGCCGCAGGCACAGTGCTAAAATAATGTGCCTATGTAAATGCTAAAACAACCCCACAACAGTGCCTTCTTTGAAGTAGGAGATGTTTCCAGGAAATTCCCTTTGAAGTACTTGACGTTTCCTGTCTGCCCTGTCCTGGCTCCAAAATGGCTGCATGAACAATGCAGCGATGACAAGTCCTCTGTAAGGCATAAGCTCTTCAGTTGCAAGTTGAGCTGTATAAAGCTCGGCACCCCGTATCCTGCTAGCGATGGCTCATCCATGCACACCTAATCTCTCTAATTGTGTGGCTGCCTGGGGGGAATAAACAAAGGCCAACTGACAACTATACCCAATCACGTGACCCAGGAAGAGGCTGCAGGCACCAAATTGGGCAGGATAATGACAACTTTCTAAAAGTGACATTTTCAAACTTATTGTGTAAAACCCAACGTTACCATTAAAGAGGGTCTTAAATTACAACTTCTCAGACACCAAACATGAAATGTTCAACTTTTCCTAGTCAACAGTTAGCACTTATTAAATGTAATAAGGCAACCCAATGTTATCTTAAGGGAGAAGTTCTTCACTTCCAGGGTTTTCACTTCCATGCCCAAACGTTTAGTTACAGTGCAGCCTGCCATAAAGAGAGTTCAAGGCTTGGCAAGGGGATTATTTTGCCAAGTCAAATTGACAGTTCAAAATTGCATTCAGGCTGCAATAGCAGGCCTGGGACATGTTTTTATGGGCTACTTAAGTGGGTGGCACAATAAGTGCTGCAGGCCCTCTAGTTACATTTAATTTACGAGCCCTGGATATATGGCATTTCATTTTACAAGTCACCGTTAAGTAAAATAAATATGCCAAATCAGGTGTAAGGCCATTTGTCCATGTTTAAGAGAGTCAACACAAGCACTTTAACATTGGTTAGCAGTGGTAACATGCACAGAGCCCAAAGGCAAAACCTCTTCAGCATAATAGGAGGAATGAGGACAAAAAGACTGAGTGTGATCTTGAAGAGAGGGCCAAGTACAACAACTTTACATTTTCAATGAAGAGAATTTTAACTAAGCTTACACAGCAATTTTGTACTTACCAAAATACGAATAGTCTCTATCAGCATGGTTACATAATCTCCAAGAATACACTAACGCAAAGGTGTCAGCCAGTCATGAAAATCCTGTAATGATCACACCACTTCACTGTTATAATCTGCCATATGTGATGACCATGCCAAAACAGACAAAAGCAAATCTAAGGACTGGTTCCTTACTAATAGTGTATCCACAAGTTTAACATGCCTTCAACAATGACACAGTAGCTTTCCTTATCAGTGTTTGTTGTATTACCTATGAAGGTTACTGAAAAGCAATACCATCTTAAGGAAAAAAACAACAGCACTGTATAGACATATTGCATATGCCTCCATTAGCATATTAAATGCAGGCCTGTTAACAATGCCAATGCTTCTTGTTGTTGTGTTTGAGGTCTCTAGATTTTTATATTCCTGCCTCCAGTCAGCATGGGGAGTGGCTCTTAAAAACAATTAAGATGTGTTTTGAGCAATAGAGTTGGAGAGGGTTAGAAATTTGTATTTGGTGTTTCTTTTTTAAAATTCAGTTGGCGGTAAAACCACTAGTGTAATGTGCAAAGCAAAGAATGTTGTAGCATTTTGTTCTCTAAAGCAAGAAATTGAGGGTAGCTGTGTGAGTGTCTTTGTCTTTCTCTCACTGAAGGCTGAAATCTTCCAGAACAATCTGATTAGAAGAAGAGGGGAATTGATAGCGCTACAAGGGCCAAAACGTGTCAACCTTTCTTGTATAGGAGAGGTTGCTTGAATTGTTAATAATACCTATAAGGAGTTGTTTTGGAACACATCTTTTAAAAAAATGGACAATAGTAGGTGTTTGATATGACCATTATGCAACCATCTCCTCTGTGGATTACAGTATAGATTGAATGTCATAACCACATTTATTTGGATTTCAAAGGAGAACCAGAGTACAACCCTGATGAACTGAAATGGTTGAGCAAATGCTTTTGTTTGTTTATGTATTTTTTTATATGTATCCTATGGTATGTAAAGCTGTCTGGAGTGGTTATATGTGTCTAATTTTCTGATCTGGCCATTGTACCATCTGATAAAGTATGATTATATGAATTTTAGAAATCGATTATTCTTCCAGTGATTGATTTAGGTTTCACTGGTGTACTTATGATGAGATGTTTCCGTACTATTGAATCACATTTTTTGTAAATGACATAAGTGCTAAAAAGCATAGGGTTGAGTGATGATCCCCTGAATAGAGGTATTAAGATTTCGAACCACATTCTGCAAGAGCCACCATCTGCTCTCTATCTGAAGTGAGCTCGAAATCAGTCAGCCATTCTTACAGCACAATAGGACTAACTGTGTCAAAAGAACCACCGCTGCTCTACCTCCAGTGTCCTTAATGGTTCTAATCTCTTTTGAGATAGCAATCAAAGCTGTCTCAGTACTGAAACCAGATCTAAAATCATATTGTGCAATCTCCAGAAGGTTATTCTCTTTCAGATATCCAGATAGACTAACATTGAGGTGTTTTTTGAGTAACTCAGCAGGGAAAGGAAGCCATGAGATTGTGCGAAGGTTTTTCTTCTCATTAAGATCTAGCGAAGGTTTTTCTTAACAAAGGTAGAATTGGGATATTTTTCCAGACAGCTGGAATAGTGCCTGCCCTGATGGTAATATTCAGGAGGGACATCAGAATTGGTGCAAAGCAAGACCTTCACTATGTTAGGCAGGCAGGGGTAAGAAGGCCCTACAGATGTTCCTTGATCAATAAGCTTAGTCGTTTGGTAAATGCTCAATACTGGGAAGTCATGTAACACAGCTTTCCTGGAATCCAAATTCATGGACACTTGACTTGGGTTAGTTACTGAGCGGGTGGAATCCAATTCTCTTTATGCCGTTTTGACTTTGCTTTTTAAAAAAATCAGCCATTCTATTGCAAATATACCTGATTATTCCAATTCACCAGGAGTGAAGGGATGCAATTTGGACGCACATCAGCGTGGTTGTAGGTGAGAATACCGTACACACAAATATCATCTAAATTGAATATATACTAAATTGCTCCATTGGCAATGATTCTCTAGTATTGTGACTTAGTTTAACAATTTAATAAAAAAAAACAGATTGAAGTGCTCTTTCATGACAGAGATTTGAAAGCCATGTCTACGTATGAATGCTCTACCACTATGGTATTTTTTTAATTATAAAAGGCCAAAACAGGATTATCTATGCATTCCCTTTAGCAATACAAAACAATAAACAATCACTTCTGAAGTCTGCTAATGCTTATTTCAGAATAGCTTCACCAAATAGTGTTTTTTTGTCTATGCTCTTGCTAGCATGATTCTGTGCACCATATGCTGTGCATGTGTGAAGCCTCTTTACCAAAAAAAGAAGATACTGGTTATGCCAACTTGACTAGAGACGGTAAAGTTTGTGTTACTAGTGACAACCCCCTGGTCTCATGCAAAACTATGATTTTTGAAGATGTGGTTATGAAATGAGTCTTGGGTACAGATTTATTCAGTGATAGGAACTCCAGGATTACTATTATGAATTATGATTACTCTATTTACAGCATTATGCAAATAACCTTTTATTGACATAGTTTCTCTCTTACTATGATTGTGATTAACTAATGCAATAAAGATTTGTTTTGACTGTGACTATTAATAAAACCAATGTAGCGATATTTTTCATGAAGCATATTTAGGACACTTATGTTAGACAATAGTTTGACAACAATATTCCTACCCCATAACCCCAATGCACCAAGAACAGGTGAGCAGTTAGTGGACACACCAGCAGGATGGGGAAGAGGATGAGAAAGAGAAAAATACAAAGTCCTATCTCGCTGGGTTTCTGCAACGCACACTCTGACCCTCATTACGACTTTGGTGGTTTTCGGGCAAGACCGCCACGTGAAATGCCGCCACCAGACTGCCAGTGGTGGCAGTACAGCGACCGCCACATTAAGAGTCACAAAGAACAAAACTGCCAAAAATAGCCACAAAACCAACACCGCCAGGCCGCCTGACAGTGAAATGCCGACTGATCAGCCACCGGCCCACCACACCGTGCCCATTCCGACCGCCCTATTCCAAGTCATTTTTCAGCACAGTGGTACATGCATGGCTGTAAACCAATGGCGGTCTGCACCTCTGTGGTACAGAAATGCACCGCCAATAATAGCCAACACCCCATTGGACAGTTTGAATACCCCACACCTGAAACACATACACATACCACACACACCTGCTCACAGCACCATATAACACCCCTTCACACACCCACAATCCTGTGCGATTACCACGACCAGTGAGATAGACACGAGCTATGATACACAACAAACAACTGCAAATTGCACACTTTGCACACACCAGCACCACAACCCACCATCACCCACAATCAAAAACCCCCACCCCCCCAATCACCCTGCACTGCCCCCCCAACATGTCATGCCAGAAGCATCCACGATTCACAAACAATGATTTGTGGGTCATGGTGGAGGAGATCATCAGAGTTGAACCATAACCGATGGGAGTCTAGGTCCAGCAAACATCATTGGCCAGGGAAAATTGAGTTATGGCAGAGGATCGTAGACAGGGTCAATTCAGTCGGCACCTATTGATGCACAAGGGAGGATTTCAGGAAGAGGTGGAATGACCTCAGGAGGAAAGTCCGTTCCATGACATCCAGGCACAGGATCACCCTGAACAAGACTAGCGGTGGGCACCCACCTCCACCCCTTCTCTTAACATCCTGGGAGGAGAAGGTCTTGGACATCATGCATCCGGAGGGAATTACTGGAATTGACAGAGGGTTCGACACTGGTAAGGCAACAATATCCCCCAGGCAACAACCACTCCTAACTAGCATGTCTACCCACCACACACCAATCGCGTTTCCACCCCATCCAACACTACTACAACCCCCAATCACCCCACGCCCCTCCTCTGCATGCCACACCACCCCTCTCCCACCATACCCACACACTCCCCCCAATGAACGGATAACAATCACAATGCGAAGAACCACAACTCCCACAAAGCATCACACCCTACACAGCTAAAATTCACTGTACCACTTCACAGTGGAACACCTTCATGGACAACCATATCACAGCCCACACCTACTGTGTGCTACAACTGCCTACCAACATATGGCAATGACAGCAATGCCATCTACCATCCACAACCCACCATGGGACAGAGAAACCATGGCATAGTCCCCATAATCAAATCAATGTCTGCAGTGCTGCAGCTTTCACTGCCATCACTGGGAAGCAAATGAAGCCACTGCATGTACCACATCACAAAAATGACAACTACACATCCACATACAAACTCTCCCTCTTTCCATCCACAGGTAACCCTGCCACTGCCACCCAGCAGAGGATGCCAGGTTCAGACAGCTATCCCCGTGATGAAGGCCCCAGTGGATGTCTGGACCGAGACGAGTTGCCTGGGCTATCTCGGGCGACTGGTCAGTCCACTCCCAGCAGGCCCACATTGGACACACCAGACTCCCTATCCCATGTGGCTACAACACCTCAGCTAGCCCCTCCTCCCCAAAAATGTGCCCCAGGGACATCTCAATCAGAAGTGTACCCCACAGTACAGGGGCCAGAGTCAAGGGCACACACCCCAGACAATGAAGGGCCTGGTGCTACTGGGAGTGGACAAACTGTGCCAGGGACGTAGGCACAGGGGCCTAGTGGCAGTAGGAGGGGATCAGTGGCCCAACAGAAAGGGCAGACACAACAACTGGCTGCCCAGGAGACCCAAATCCTGGGTGCATACCACCAAACCCAGGACACCATAGCCCATATCCTCGTCACTGTGAGGAAGAGCCAGAGGCTGCAGAGAGAATACAATCAGGAGGCTGTGCAGCAGTGGCAGACCCACAATACCACCATGGCCTCCATGGCAGGGGTGCTGAAGGAACTCACCACCATCCTGCGTGAGTCCATCTCCCACCAGCAGGCCCCTTCGATTAGCCACATCACTTCAGAGCCCTCCATGTCAGCGGCAGCTAGTGGAATGGAGCCCCTGCCACAGGACATCAGCACCCCTACCCCTGTAGCTGACGAGCCCCCACGCAAGCGAGGACGTCAACAAGCCATCCTGCCAGAACTGATGCCAAGACCAAGACCACCACCAGGAAGTGACCCTCTCCTGAACATTCTCCCTTGTGTGTCACTGAGGCACCCTGTTGACTGTCCACTGTCATGTCTCCGTACTCCCATGGCCACCATACTGGACTTCAACTACCCACAGCTGGCCCAAGGCCACAGCTGGCCCAGCAGGTGGTAACATGGCACAAGGCAGACAGTGGAACTGGACATATACCATACATATGGCACATACCTATATCTCAGTGGAAGTATTGTTGTATCAGCTCTGCTCTAGAATCAGCTGCATCCTCATCATCTTCCTCATCACCACTCCCCATGTCCCTTCATCAGCCACTGGTACTGCTGCCACCTCCTCTGCATCCAGCAAAGGGATGTGATGTCTCAGGGGCAGATTGTGTAGCATCCAGCAAGCAACAATGATCTGGCACACTTTCTGTGGAGTGTAGAGTAGGGCACCTCCGGAGATGTGCTGACACCGGAATCTGGCCTTCAGCAGGCAAATGGTTCGCTCAATCTCCCGTCTTGAACTACTGTGGGCCTCATTGTACCTGTTTTCTGTAGCTGTAGTCAGATGCCTCACCGGTGTCAGTTGCCATGGAAGGTTGGGATAGCCAGAGTCACCTGTGAGCACAGAGGTAAGAGCCATGTCAGGACCAGGAAGGTGTAGTGCAGGTTGTTAGAAGTGTTCAGAGCAAAGGGACACACATATGTGAAGATACACATTGATTAGGCAGGCCCGGTCCCTCTGTAGTGGTGCCATCATGTGTGGGACGGTGCTGTTCTGCAGAATGTAGGAGTCATGCACAGACCCAGGGATTCTGGCCGTCACTTGTGTGATATATTGGTCAGCCAAACACACCACTTTTACATTGGTGGAATAGACGTTTTTAAGGTTCCTATACACTTGTTCATTCCTCGTGGGTGGCACCAGGGCAATGTGGGTGCAATCTATGGCCCCTATCACATGAGGGTCATGTGCAAGATCATAGAAGGCAGCCTTCACAGTGGGCAAATCAGCACAACGTGGGAACCTGATGTAGCTGGCCATATGTTGTAGCAGGGCACATAGGACGTCCTTCAGGACGTTGCTGAACATGAGCTGTCACATCACTGCTGCCAAACCCACTGTCCTGAGGCAAGGAAGTGGAAGACTGACAAGACCTGTTCTGTTGGAGGGATAGCATTGGGATGTCGAATGGCAGGCAATAGTTCAGGCTCCTTCTGGGTCACCAGATCCATGATGGTCTGACGGTTCAGACGATAGGTCTGTATGACGTGTCACTGTTCCAGGCTGGCAAAGTGGACTAGGGTCCTATACACCAGAGCATTTGTAATCCTAAACCTTCCACCATACCTGCAAATGGGAGGGAATAGAGATCATGATAAGCAACATTTACTGTGTGGACGCTTATCAGCTGTGCACAGGGCAACATATGTCACCCATGACGCTCCTTTAATGCACCCTGAATACACATCGCAGATGTAAAATGGCAGCACTGGACAGATTGATGTGTGCTTATCCCGCCGGCATAACACGTCATGGTGGTAGGCGGTGTGAACCGTTGTGCTACTCCTCACTGATTAACATGGTTGCCTATGGGAGACATGAGCCAATGGCAATCGCCGCCGTTGTTGACGATGATGTCCCGGGCGGCCGTGACCGCCATTTCATTTGCTCATGCTCACTTGACTGCTGACAGTTGTGCACAGAAGACCTCCACTGCATTTGCTGCTATATTCTGACTCTGGTCACCAAGATGCCACATTCTTCAGGAGATAGGGCCCCAGCCTTCACCCAGGAGGAATTGGGAAAGCTTGTGGAGGGGGTCCTACCCCTGTATGGACATTTGTATGGGGCACCAGAGCAGCAGGTGAGGCCAATGTGACTGTCCTTCTTTGAGTGGTGTGTATGGGGATGGGGGCCTTGGGACGAGTCGGTGTGACTGGAGAATGGACATGGTTGAGGAGTCTGAGCCTATATGGATTGATGCCATGTGATTGTGAGATGTGTAATGTCCACTGCTGTCCCTGTGATTAATGTGTCCTTCTGTCTGTGTCACACATGCAGGTCAGCGCCCATCAGAAGAAGGGGATATGGCATGCCATGGCCAAACAAGTGCAGACCTTGGTGGTCCATGCCCGGCAGAGCACCCACTACAAAAAGAGGTGGGAGGACCTTAGAAGCTGGGCCTGGAAGACTGACAAGGGCCCAGCTGGAGATGTCCTATCAACATGGGAGGGGTGCCCATCAGACCCTGACCCCCCCCAAGTGGCCCGCATTCTGATTTTGACAGTGGCCTATCCTGAGGTGGATGGGAGCTTGAGGGCAGCCCAGCAGCCATGAGGGGATGAGTACCCACTATCACATACGATGTGTGTTGCCATTGTGGCTCTGGGTGTGCATTAATGTGAAGCTGTGGTGTGGGTACTAGGTGGATCATGTCCACTGTGGGTATGAACCAGTTGGGCAGGATTTGCATCATGGATGTGTGGCCATGCAGTCTGTGAATGGAGGTGCAGCTAGCTCTAATGTGGTATCTGTCTATTACCAAAATGTACTAGGCAGCACATGCCACCAGGATCATAGCATCTGTGGTGTCAGGCCATTATAATCAGTTGATGCCAACCACTGTGCCAGAGATGACTGTTGAGTCCTCAATCTGCTGCCAGGTACTGTAT